>NC_090720.1:8000000-8625000 GCF_040954835.1 Lepisosteus oculatus
AATGCCCACCTCTCTAATTCACAGGTCTTAACTCAATTGTAGCACCATGGAGTGGTTAAATTAAGGCAGCAGACTCAGGACCAAAAGGTCAGGGGTTCAAAATCTTCCTCTAGTAAATGCCTTGCTGTATTAATGGTTATCGGTGTGGAGTAGCACAGGGCCGAAATATTTTTCCCCGTTAGCCCAGAAAAGTGAATTCCGGATTGAGTTCAGGGAATCTTCTTGCACGCAACTCTTCACAAAGCAAGATGCGCACCTGTGAGCAAAATCCAATTGGGATTCTCACCGGTAATTTGATGCAGATAGATATCTATCACCTCTCCAAGGAGCACACTTCTTTCATGTAAAAAGGAGCTCCACAAAGAAAATCAAACACAGTATGCCATGAAACCTTAGATCTAGAGAGAACAAAGGTCCTAAAACGCCTGCACATAAAACTGAAATATGATTGCTGAAGAGGTTCATAATGGATAGATCATTCAGATTTAGAAGAAATTGCTTATTGTGTCATTTGTCACACAATTAGTTTAGCTACTCATTGCCACCCCTTAGGATTAATATGTATTGTAATATTTTAGAGTCTGCTCCATACAAGTTGGTTTTCTGCTTCATAATCCTAGTCTTATATTTCCATCTCATGTGAGAAAATGACAATAAGTCTCCATAATGATCTGCTTACAGCCTGCTATGAAAAACAGGTCCAGGTTAGTTACACTTACCAGCATACTGAGAAACAGGTGTGATCAATAAGCACCAAAAAAATGACCTCAGAACAGCAAACTAAGACAAAAGCATAATACCAGGAAACAAACATCTATGTCTCATCTCCATTTCAAACGAGGGTCAAGGAGACACCATCCTGTCCTGCTTTGCACCAACAAATTGCCCTTTTAGGAAAGAAGGTGACTACAGTTGTTGGGTTCAAAAACTTTTTTATGAAAGACAAAAAAAATCAATATCGAGCTTCTAAGCCTTATCCCCCCTCCTTTCCCAACATCATTTAACATTTTACTAATAAGCTCGTATTTTAATATGACAGGTTTGCAGTTAATTACCAAAAATGACTGCTTTCTCACACATTTTATGAGGTACGGGAAACATCGGGGGGATCCCTAAGGCAATTTAAATTTCACACAAAACAAAAACCCCAAATATATTCCCGGAAAGATTAAGTCATGCATTTTTCTCAATTCTGCCTCAGCATGTCCAGATTTTGCTGCTCTGTCCCACACCTTCTCTACAAAATAAGGCAAAAGGAACAATACCAGTGCAGTAGGGAATCAGAAGCCTATACACCACGTCAAACAGGAATAAAGCAAATCAACTGAGTGAAAGTGGTAAACGACAATGTCCATTTGTTGCACAAAGAAAACCGAATCCCTCTTTACCTCTTCACCCGAACACAGTCATAGAAAATCAGCAACTGTTCTTTTATCAGTAAATGTTTGTGTGGCAGTCTACACAGCCCTCCTCCCAAACTACCCAGTTCTCTCCCATTGGGGGGGAGCATCAGAGAGGGCACTAGGAGTTCAGGAGGCAGTTGCCTGCCACTGTCCCATTAGCGCTGAGACAGTAGGGTCAGGCTCAGGACAACACCCAGCTGGGAGCCGCATGCAGCCTCAACCCCACCTCCCTCACTCAGCAATTTATATAGCCTCACTTCCTAATCAAGGCACTGGTGACCTGGGCCCTGCTGGCACTTGACATAGACTTTTAAGTGCTGGTGCAAAGTAGGGCATGTCAGAGCAAGCGCTGGAGCCGAGGGCACACCAACTCATTGTACTGTACTGTGCAACGCAGTGTTGCGACACTCACCAAGCCTGCAAATCTCATCAAAGCCGTCAAGACTTGCAGCAGGCCTTTTTAATCCAAAGCCACTAAAAATCCCATCTGATGAACAGAACAATAAGTGCTACATTTTGCACTGTGCAACAGCCTAGCACATGAGATCCCTGCAATTTACAATACTCTGACAGATTTGTGAAAAGAAGGACACCTTTCAGCTACTATGAATACCACAGAATGCAATTTGAAATGGACCTGCAGTTGTTTCTTCCTTTCATGGCGTAATGTGGGTTAATTCTGCTCCGATTGCTCTTCAGCCTGACAATTGAGGCCTTCTGTGAAACGTTTCTTTTTTTTAATTAACTTTTAATGAAATGAGGTGCTGTGCTTACACATGCAAAGTATTATGGTTGTCTGGAATACAAATTATGTGATCTGTAGAACAGTAGCAATAAAAGGCCAATGGCTACAACCTTGATGTTAATTCTGTCTGCCTGTCAGTCTGCCAGGGCTCACTTCAAAAGCCTCCATTTATATCTTCAGGCACTAGCACAGTAGATAAGAATGGGGGGAAAAATCACAAATGCACTCAGCCTTTTGTGTAGTTACACTACAAAAAGAACTAAAGCCGATTGCTGCTTTCCGAGACTCCTGCTTAAAGTCAAACTGGAAAATTACCAGACACTACCTGCACAACTACATAATGGTAAAATTTTGCTCTGAGGACATTGCAACAAGGCTAAGGCGAGGAGCACTTAGGAAATCAATCAATCATTTAAAAAAAAAAAGCTTTTAAACATGTACACAACATGTCTCCGGGAGCTTTTACGCAAGAGAAAAATCATGCAGTCAGAAAAAAAAAACAGTCCTATCTTTAGTCCTGCTGAGAGATAAATGTGTTTGTTGTAAAAACAAGTCTAAGTGGCACTGCCAATTGGACATGCATTTTCATTTACTTGACTCATAGGTGGAGTTTGACTCCTCAAGGTAACCCTAACCCCCAAGCTTTCTGCACAAGCCTTCTCTCTCCTGCAGAGTGTGGCTTCACAGGCTTCAATGACCACACTTCCTTTCGGTGAAGAAAGCCGCACAAATACACAGCAATGACATCACCAACCTCCTTTGCATTAGTTGGCTGACCTGCAGTTGAACCCAGTGCTGTAAACCATCTACAAGGTGATATGCAGCCACACCCCACCCCCACCAGGCAATCATTCCCACACAGGGACACCAATAGGTCCACCTGGGAAGCAAGCAAGGAGCTATTCACAGCTAAACTTAAGTCAATACAACCCACTCTCTGAATTGAAGCCCATCTACAGAGCAAACAAATTCAAGACAAGAGGCTAAATGCTGCCACAGGCATATATTAACTTAACCCTTTCCCTTGTAGTATTTTTTTTAGCAATCGCATAACACAATCAATAGGGGAGGTGTAAGAGGAACAGATTAAGTGAAGCTTCCCTCATGCTGCAGTTAATTTCAAAAGTAATAGCTGAAATGCAAAACGGTCGGTCCAATTTGCTCCCCTTCAAAACTCCCGCACGTTTAAAATTTTAGGCTCAGCAAAATAAAGCTGCACCTGTCAGCAGCAGCTAAAAAAAAAAAAATCAAATAATGAATAAAACATTACTTCCAAAGGTTTACAATTATACAGGAAATTCAGGCTCTTAATTAAATTGGCTCATGCAAAGCTGTCTTTGTATGAATGTTTTGCAAAACTGTGCCATTTTCCTACACACGCCCATGCCCAAGAAGCAGGTTCTAAGTGTTACCTTTACCCCCCCACTTCATAAGAACAGCTCCTACAAGTCTCTGCAACTCTCAAGGGCTTGAAATGCATCTTGCATTGAACCACATACACAGTGCACACAGTAGGCGTTTCCTTTAGAAATCACAGAATATCCTCTGTGTTTTAGTCATTGCAATGGCCCACTTTCTTATCCCATTATTTTGGAGGTCATTTTAACAGGGAATGCAGAGCAAACCCTAGGTGCTGGACTCCCCCATATGCATTTTTAACAGCATAGATTTGTTTTTCTGGCATTCCCAGCTCAGACCAGCAATGCAGCAGTATCTCTGCATTGCAAACGCAAATTACAGCCATTTAAAATTTAAATGCTACCTCCCCTTTACCTTTTATTGACATCCCCTAGGGGAGGGAGCTAAGCGGAAACCAGGAGGTTCAAAAGCCACACGTAATTGTGTCTTGACAAAGGAAGCCGTCTTGTCCGTCAACACCCCCATTGTTGAGCACTGTCAAGGCGTGAAAGCTAGCTTCGGAAACACCTGTGTTTGTGTGTTTTTTTTCCAAATAGATACAGCTCTTTAAAGCTAAGGCAATGGGGCCCAGAGTGGGTAAAAAAAAACATGAAATCATACACTTTACTGCACTAACTAGCTATACAAACTGGAATGTCTTCATTCGCAGCCAGATTCTACAAAGTGTGGCAAGGGCAATGCACAATTAAAATAATATATTTCAGTGTAATTTCCAGTGTCACAGTGTTAAAGAGAAATGTTTTTAATCATTTATAAGCAATAAAATGTAATGTTTCTATATACATGTCTACCCCAGACTTTTAAAGACCTGGCTACATGGAGCATGTCACTGTAATGTGTTTCCCCATACACATACAATGTTTCTCAAGAGTGTTTTTAGATTTAAGACCCCATTTATGATCTCCAGGTACTCCCTCCCACCCCCAACCCACATCAGGAGCCTTGACATTAGGACCTTAGTTCCGACCACTATCAAAGAGCTTTTATAGCCAAGTTAACACCGGAGGTTTTGGTCAGAGCTTTTCGCACATACCCCCTGAAACGGAAAACATCCCAGGAGACATTGTATTCTCCACCCTAAAACAAGAGCCAAAATGTCCCCAGATCACAAAGGATTATGAGCAGCCATCACAGAAATGGTTCAACTAGGAGGCTGTATCAGCATGTGTAGGCTGCAAAAGAACAATGTGTTTATTCCACACTGAAAAGAGAAGGAAAGAAACAATGTTTCGGCAACAGCTCAAATGCTATTTGTTTGACACCTGAAGAAGGCTCCACAGTGCTTTTCATCTCTTTTCAGCATGGAATAAAACTTTACTTGTACTTGTTCTGTGAATGTTGGTATCCCAACTGCAATAACCTGTAAAAAATACTGTCATGCCGCCTTCATTAACTTCAAAATGACAAAATAAAGTATCAGAGTGCAAAATGGAGAAATAGCACAGCACCCAAATCGGACAAATAAGCATCTAGCCTTGAGCTTTACACCCAGTAATTTAATACAGAAGGTAGTGATTCAGTTTTGTTTGGTCTAGATGCTCCTTCCTCTTCTTTGCATTCCTATAGGCATGCTATGCGACTGTGGGTGGCGTTGCTTCACAATTCCCCCTCAGTGAAACGACCAGCAATACGTCTGCATTATGCTGAAGTTGAGATGGTTCCTAAATGTGGTTAATGTGGCTTTTCTTGGTTTGTCCAAGACGTCTTTGGGCATATTAAACATGAATAGAGTAAAACAAAATACAAGAGATCCACATACAGCCTAGCACCTACAAATCAATGGTTACAGGCAAGAGTGTTCGTTGTTGAATCTAGTTAGAAAGGACATACTTTGAGGGTAAATGTCTCATTGTTTTAATAAGTGTCCAACTGGGCAGCTAAATCTACACTAACCACATTTCCTCCTGCAGTGTTTATGTACAGTACATCCTGGGTCTGTCGCCTGTTCCCACTGTAGTCAATGATACTATGTACACTGGCACAAGTCTTATTTTAACAAACCATTCGCCATACAGTACATTGTCCCAGCTGCCCACTAGCCCCTCCCAAAGTCCTAGGATATTTGTAGGGGTGCTGGATAGCCCAAATGCTATTTGTTTCCATGCTATTATTCAAAATTGAAGTGGGTGTCCAGATGATGAATTGGGGCTCTTCCTACTGAAACCAAAACGCTCCAAAATATTATTTTAATATAAGAGCGCTGAAAACAAAACAAGACGTTTATTGCTTCTGAAGCTTAAGTTTGCTGCCTTTCATTAAAAAAAAAAATCAAACTGCAAGATTTGGCCTATCTTCTTTTCCAATCGTATTCTTTCCAAAAAACACAACAGCGGCTGCTGCTGTCAGGGCTAAGCGCGATTTGGCCAGATGCTTCAGTGTAAAAGTTCAGCTTGCTCCTAGGAGGGAAATATAAAATGTTCATTACTGGAACTGCGGTTGACATGACCGGTAACACCAACAGTACTTGACAAAGAAACTGGGCCGGTATGCTCTGCCAAGTCCCTGTGCCCCTCGTTAGTCCTGGGGAAGTGTGAAGCTATTTTTATGAGCTTGCTAGCCCAGTTTGCATGTTTTCCGAGGGTGAGGCAGCCGCCACATATTTTTCTACTCCAGTATCTCCAACAAACATTTTTTCTGAAGTCCAGACTGTACAATCCAGCCCACTGACACTGGGAAAAGTGACAGGAAAAAGATTACAAAATGGCACTGCTTTTAGGGGTTGAGGGGAGGCTAACCCAGTCTATCAGTTTGTCACATCACTCATCATGTTTCAAACACAGGGGGAAAGAAACTTATCTTTAGCATAATACATGTTTAAAATAGCCCATTTTCAGACAAGATCAAGTCCTTTGATAATAAATCTGGTCTTTCTCAAAAAAAGATACTAACAAGCTAAGAGTCTCATTTTTCACCTTATTTTTAGATCTTTTTTTTGCATTTTGCCAAAAACTTTTAATGCCATATCGAGTTTTGACAAAGGAAAAGCTGATACCCAACAGAAAACAGGAAAGCACATTTTAAATTAATGAGAGGGATACATATTCACAGAACTTATAAACTGAAAATTGGTAGGCTGATATTTAACACAGGTTAAGACTCATGCATGTTGTCCTGCTGCCGACTAATTATAAAAGGACTATTTTCCTTTTCTTTCCACAGCTTATACAGAATATACAAATCTTTCTTTTATTCACTGTGAGTATTTTGTATAGACAGCTTCCATTTAATTTTTTCTAAAATGATAACACTAGGTGTTAAACGAGATCAGTTTTTTTAAAAAAAGAATATCATAACAGAAGTATGGCTTTTTACTCTTCCTGCAGTTTCTGCTTTCAAAAGAGTTGAAATTTTATATGATTCTGATAAAGCGGTTTGGGTATTAATGTAAGACTACATATTTCAAGACTGGGATTTTAGCCAATGTGGAAGCCTGCAAAGGGAACAGGGTACAACAGAGGAACTGAGACCTTGTGAACATTAGGATCCAGAAAAGACAGCTGCAACAAGGGATCAGTGTAACTACACAAGCATACCCAGATTGTAAGCGTGCCGGTCCATCAGCATGTCTCAATGCAGGTACTGTTTAGCACACTGTTGCACTTTTTCACAGGTGTGAGAACAGAAGACCCACATGTGGACTACAGGGTAGAGTGTATTGCACTGTAGAGGAAGGATCACAAGCTTTCACACAGGTTTAGGGCTAGAAAAACTGAATTATAGCCTACTCTTCACCTGTGCAAACATTCCATAGTACTGTAATCTGTTCTTCAACCACAGTCAGTCGCTCTTTCTGCTGAAAGTTTTACAGATCAATCACCACAATAGCTATTTTCCCTAGACTTTTCTTTGAATACAGGCATGTAAAAAAAAAATCTTGCGATTTGAGCAAGAGGCCCAAAAGCGCTGTCAGGGCTTGTCCAGAATGTAACAGACCCTGCTTCATCCCATCAGCGGTCAGATAATCCTGCGTTAATAGCAGCCGAACAAAAAGAGCCTTTTCTTCCTTGAGATCTGCCCTCTGTTTGACCTGCAGTGTTGTGCAACTTGAACCAGAAATAAAAGGAATCTTAATGCAATCTCATTGGCAGGTTTTCCCAAAAAGAAACATGGATTGTGACCCTAATGCTGATATTTATAAAGAATGATTAAAAGGCAGGCCAGGATCCAAACCTGACTTAATGAATAGCACCTAATACTTTTCCAGGACCAGTCTGGAGCACTAAGGCTGCCTAATTATATAGCTACAGGTTCCTCATAATAGATTATTTGGGTACTGTCAGTTTTATTCATTGTTCATATAGGTGGAGATTTGCTCTGAACAAATGAGCAAAAAGCTTATCTTTTGTTATAAAGTTTTAGAGAGGTCTAACAGGGGTGTTCAGTGCATTTTGGGGACAATTTAAAGCAACATAGCAACGTTTAAACAGCGCATACTGTATACCGTGTAGTATGCCACATTAAAGATATAATACAGAATTTAAACTGTGGCAAAGCAGCCAGTAAATCTTGATACAGCCTCCCTTCAGTCGTATGAAATTTAAATATACGGTACAGAAGTACAGAAGAGTGACCAGTGACTGTTTACTTCAGTCAACCGAGAGCAGACTACATACCGCAGTTTGTACCCGGTTTAAAATTGCTCTGTGCAGCGTTCCGTCTTTCCGTGCGATACCTGCAGTTATGGCGAGTTGCATCTGCGCTAATAACAAGAGATTCCCTTGTATGAAGGGAAACAATTGGTTTCTCGCATTAAACTTATCACAAATGATCTACTACATCACAAATGTAGTCGTTATTCTCATGTAGCGAAACCAGAAAGCATCCTTTCAGCTATTTTCTGAAAAGCTGTTCTAAGGGGAATTTTAAAAGAGCGGCGCTCTTTTCCAAGTGCACGCCAAGGGGCTTAAGCCCACTGCGTTTAATTTGCGAGAAAACGGATACTGAAGGCGTCTATTAGTATGCAGTTGTGCTCAGACCTTCATATAAAAGTGTCACAGAAAACGTTTCTCAGTCTATCCGCGCTACAAGCGGTGGGATTCTCACAGGAGTCCCGCTCACGAGTTGCATAATAATAACACGAGTTTTAAGGTTAAAGTCCGATTCTGTTTTATACACGACTTCACGACAGAGACGCACAGACGCTTTCAGCAGAAAAATAACGAGTTAAAGTGCGTTGCGTTTTGGTGAAGTTCCTTATGTTTCAGGTCATCTCCTCCGTGAAACCAAAACTGCGGTCATGCCTGTCCCTTTAATGAAACTGAATGCATTTGATAAAAAGCATCAGCTTTTGCAAGAGAGCATGTTAATTGGCGTAAACCCAGGAAAACGTTTTTTGAACGTTGCCTTCCTGCAGAACCCAAGTGTGTAAACATGCATTGCTATGGGGAAACTTTACCTGCAGCATCTCAAACTTCATGCACAGTATTATCTTTCAACAAGAAATTCAAGTGAGGTTCTTTTCCGATTTTCTGTCTTAGGCGCTTCTACCTCAAAACTACTAATGTAGCGATTAAGGGGATGATTTGTTTTTAATGTAACCATTGTTTAAAGCGCGCATGGAATAGCGACAACATCCTTTTATTATCAGTTTTGATTTCCCCAATTCTTAGGTTAGGAGGCTTTTCCCTGGCAGTTGAAATTCTGTTGGTAGGCATGTATTTCAGTGCAAAACCATCAGTCGGGTCACAGCTAAAGGAAGAGTTTACAATTCCTACCTGCTTGTATAACCCTTTACGAAAATAAACCAAAGGACACCGTAGAATTATCCCGTCTCTGAAACTGAAACGTACATTTCTACAACCCACCTATGGGTTATTTTCGTCAGGGACAGCAGCGGGCTAACTTACCTAGGCTCCCGTTCAATTCCATGCAAATTCCCAACAATCAATGGGTTTTAGGTCACGTCATAATTAGCTACATTACAAGAGGGCTGACAAGGTTCGCGTTGTAGCGTGGCCTATATGATGATAGACGATTCCCTAATGATGCCAATTGAACATCGAACCATCGCCAGCTACTCGTCCAGCTTTTCCAATTCGCAGTTTACGTCATTTCCCCTAAAGCACATTAAAATACATTAAAAATACGGCAACTCCAGTGCACTGAAGTTTTTTTTTCTTTCTGCTCAGAAGAATTGAAATACAAGGCTTTCTCTCTGCTGAATTATTTTACTATTTAACCATGTATTATGTAAGTGGGTTAAACAAGCGTCGTCCTACTGCATTTACCTTCTTGGCCCCCTGCTTCGCAAACTCCTTAGCCAGGTGACGGCCGATGCCTCGTCCCCCGCCGGTGATCAGCACCACCTCTCCGCTCAGATCTCTGAGTCTGGTCGGCAGGATCACAGACAGGCTTGCCTTTATTATAAAGTACACCATCTGGATTGGAAAGAGTATTGCGGATCCCAAAGCCTTCCAATCCATTTTCCCCCCCCTTTCGGTCGCGGGTAAACAGTGAGGTCGGGGAGAAGATGGGGAGCTCCTCAAAAAAATAAAAATAAACGGAAAGGAGCCCCGATTTCAGCAAGTTTAAACGAGGCAGCTGCTGGCTATAAAACTCGCTCTCCCCCGTGCACAGGCGCTTGCGTCTTCTATTATTTTAAATGGCACAGAAGGGATTTCATCACAAAGCCGCGAAGTTTAGTTTTCAAGCGATGTTAAAGCCTTAAAAAAATCGATTTTATCTTCAGAATCGAACTCATTGGAGCAGCCGCGAGAAATCCATTGCTGCGCTTGAGAGTCGCTTCCAAACTCAGCGAGTGACATAAACTTTGCCCCGTGTCAAGTTAAGGCAAACTCGGCTGCCCGGTGCCACTTTGGTTACGCACCAACGTAGGCTATCGCCTTTCGTTTAAGCATGTGTGCCCACAATCTCAAGCAATTAAAAACCGACCGTCAATATACTGGTCATATATGTTATTTTAAAATAATATGCAAAAATAGCGAACGTCCCTGGTATTCGCGCTGCGTAGGAGCTCAGCTGTGGCTGAAAGCGATGCCGGGTGCAGGGTGTTTATCCTGAAGACATTATCACCACTCACTAGGTTGCTACTCAGTAGTCCTTTTCCATTCCCTCAGTGTCTGGAAGACTTGGATCTGATGGGAGTTTTTATAGACCATTAATCCTGATTGACAGTTTAAGTGTTCGGGAATATTTCACTACTGTGTTGTCTGTGAGTGGCTGTTTAAGTCTCTCCGTTTCCCCACCCCCAAAAGCGAAGCAGCTACTCGTATTTAAGTGCAGGCACCCCTTACTTCGGGTGCTAGAGTTCAGTGATGAATATTTTTAAGGCTCTGCGGGTTGGCCACCTCGAAGTAAAATCACCCCCCACCTTATTTGAAATAACTCTCACGACGAAATTGCAGCGTTTCTGACAAATGCTTGGCAATATCCCTTTCGTGAAATACCAGCGCTGAGCGAGTCACTTCGTCTGAAGGAGAGAAAAAAAAAACAGTAGCTGCAAAAGTCCACCTATGACTGATACCTGCAAGTTGCACGTTAGCCAAGTGGATCTCTTGCAGTGCGAGATGTGCTTCCTCTCCCAGCAACCGGAGGTTGCTGTCGTGTCAAAATCCGCCAGCAGAATCCGGTGAACACGCGTCCAGACTTGATGAAGGGGAGTGATTTTATTATTTCCTTGTCAACGTGCGCTTTGAATGCGTGTTCCCTTTAAACTGGTATTGATTTATAATGAGACGCGGTGCAGGTTGCGGTCAGTTGCCAGACTTATCTCAGCGATTGGAAAAAAAGGAGTCTTCAGTTTTTATTTCTACAAAATACTGTTCTTATGTTCAACTCTCATCGTTAAAAAATAATTGCTAAAATAACAATTTCAGATATATTCTTACCTTTTGCCTCTTCATTTTATAAAATACCTCAATGTTTTACAACGGTATACACACATTTTATTCAACTTGATGTACAGTTTATAGAAATACCACCCTCGCTGTCAAAACATTCACTCCGTTAACAAATTCTGAAAACACCCAACAACAAGCCCACAATAACAATTTTCTCTCCAGGAAATTAAATGAATTAGTTTAAACTCCTTTTAATTGGTCCTTCAATGAAACTGAAATAGTGGGTGGGCACTTAGGGAAAGTCAAGATTTCCACACCGGGCTAATCCATTGCACATGTGTCCCATAACCCTAAAAACGGTTATGAGGCATAGGAGGTCAGCCAGCCTATATAGCTCATTTTGTTGCTAGTAGCTAATTGATTCAAGGATACCGTACTGCCATTTCTAAAACGTACTTGAGGTATCAGCTTCAATATTCTGTCTCGGTAGGTTGTTCCAGAATCCAACAAACCCTTTCTGCCTTTTGTTCCAACAAACCATTTTCCGTCCTGCTTCATCCAATTGAGGACAGCGGGGGTGCCAGACCCTAAACCAGCAAGCAACGGCTACCAGACAGGAAAGTCCCTGGACAGGATGCAAGTCCATCACAGGGCATCCACTTTTACAGAAGTAGTACATTAGCCTCCCAGTACTGTTTTCAGACTGTGGGAGAAAACCAGAGCAAGCGCACACAAACTCAGAAAGAACATACAAACTCCACACAGACAGCACCCCAGCTCTGGAATTGAACCCAGAGCCCCAGCTCTGCAAGGCAGCCATGCTAACCACTGCATCATTGTGCCGCCCATACCTCCTGGTCTCAGTTAGAAAATCATTTCCCTGTAGTTTCCATTCGTTCCCTGTGGTTCATGTTTCACAGTTGTTTCCTAAAAAGTCCAGTGTTTGCAGATTTACTTTTATTACAAAAAAATCCCCAAACTGTGGCCAGCTGTATCTTAGTGTATGAAGTGGCTGTGTAGTTTATAATTTTCCTTTAATGTTTCCTTGCTTTATGTGAACCTTTTAAACTTGATAGCATTAAAATTACGACTGGTGTAATACTGCCGAATAACATCAGACCAGTTTTACTAGAACGCTCACAAGCCGCGAGAATCCTAGAGTTTATGTTTATTCATGTTGTTTAACCAGGATAGGAGATTTCAACAGACTTCCAGAGTGTTTACAACACACTTCAAAGTTGTCATTCAAACCTGCTCATTCATCTAGTTACCAGTAGGTGGCTACTTTCCAGATGTTTGACTTTTTCTTCTTTCACCCCACAACCAGATGTCATTCATGTTCTCAAATGTACAATATCTTTATAATGTTTGTGAACTGCTTTCCCTGAGATGGATTGGCTTTTCACCAAAAGTTCGAGCAAGCTGGCTCTTGGAAAATGTTTTCCTTTTTGCAGAATTACTGTTAACTGTAGTTGCTTCATGGAAATGGGAATCCATCCACCCATCCATCAATTTTCTAATCGATTCTCCTAATTCAAGTTTGCAGGGGAGTCGGTGCTTATCCCAGCAAGCAACAGGTACAAGACAGCCTACTCCCTGAATGGGGTGCCAGTCCATCGCAGGGCAGACATAGACACACACTCACAGAAGGGCCAATTTCACTCACACTAGGGATAGTTTTTACAGAAGTCAATTAACCTACCATGTTTTGGGACTGTGGGAGAAAAACGGAGCACATGGAGAAAACCCAGGTGAATACAAGGAGAACACACAAACCCCACACAGACAGCATTCCAGGAATTGAATCCAGGGTCCCAGCGCTGTGATACAGCGATTCGAACCAAGACATTTTAAAAGCAGCTTTTCATAAGTCCACCAAATGTGAAGATTTTAAATAATATTGTGGTTTACTGTAGTATCACAATGTAAAAAGGTGAAGCAATTTGAATGTTTCTTGAAGGTACATTGAATACCTGATAATACATCTTTTGTTGAGGCTCCTAGTACCACCAATGTCTATAAAGAAATTATAATAGTTTAAAAGGTGGGAGTGTGGTTGTCCGGTGAAATGATTGCAGAAGATCTATGAAAGGATGAGAAGAGTCTGCCTAAGAGTGTGCTTTCATAATTAATTTATCAATTAGCTGTCCTGTTGCCCAAGGCTAGTGAACACTGTCACACCACTGCTATTGTGTTTTGGCATATTGTTGGTTGTATTCTTGTTCACAGCAGATATAAATTACTCAGATAATTTTAATTCTTAGTTGCATGTCTGATATTTTCTTCCAGTTACTACCTTCATATAACCACAATGGGTTTTGCATTGATCATAAAGCTGGTAGATCAGTGCAACACAGCTCATCACTGAGCCACAGATGATCAGACATGCTCATACACACTCTGACAGCTTGCTACTACAAAATAGCACTACCCATTGTTTTCACAATCAGAAGCGAGCAGACACAGCATCAACGACTCTCCTCTCAATGCACTTGAGCAGCTGGAAACTGCAGCTGAACTCCAAGAGCTAGAGTTGAGTTACTTCAGCTTTCTGACAGTGAAAGAAATTAAGAAAGCCATATTGTTTTTTTCTTTAATGTCATTGCCACACATTTTCCATGAAATCTACGGTTTGTAAATTGTAAGATTTATGTACCAAGGTCACTTATAATTGTTAGTAAAGCCTTTTAACATGGAAGCCATGAATCTTCAATATCATTAGCCTCTCTAAAACCCTTTGATGTGACACTACTAAGATATATTTTGTAGCTAACTTCATATCCCCACTTAATGGGTGTGTCTCTGAAAAGTGATTAATGGACTTAGAAAATAATGATAATGTCTTTAAATTCACTTCCCAGCACATACATTTCTGCTGTCAGTTTCCAGTTTTGTGATCAGATGTGGAAGCCTAACTCTTATACGGACTGTGTTTTCCAGACTATCAAGTGTTTTCATATAGCATATAATGAAGATGTCTAGGGTTTGACCTGAGATTTGAATATCCCATCGGTTTCTATTTTTAATCTCATGACAATCTTTTGTTGAATTAATAATTAGTCCCTTAGTCATTAGTTAGACTCCATTACTGAACTTGCACTTCAGTTCAATCCCCAGGAATAATTTAGAAGTCGTGACAGATGGTTACATAAAGGTTACATCTGCTGCTGTGCTTGCAATTACTATTATGTTTGCAGTAGAAAATCTGACCAACAATGTTAAACTACTTGACTGTTTTGATGTGACACTGAAAGACGACAAAAGTAAGGTGTGTTTGTAAAGTGTTACATGTGGTGTTCCAGAACAGCCAGACATCTGTTTTAAAGTCTGTTCTTTTCTGTACAAAGATAAGGAAAAGACGTGGTGGTTTTAATGAATTCTTCGGTCATTAATCAAATCTTTTCCTTATTGCAAAGCAAATTCAAGACATAAACAAGTACATTTTATGAAAAACTACTAATTAAGCAAATATACTAATAGCAAAAATGGAATTTGGAGGGGTTCAGCCTGAATAATTCAATGTTTAACAAAGGGAAAAAGGGAGTCAATCTATGCATCTGCTTTCCATAAAGAATTGCCATCACCACAGTTGTTCCAAAATGGGGGAAAAATGCAAAAGTAAACTGGAAATAAATGTCTTTAGACTTTACCAGCAGTGGTTTTCAGATGAAGAACTAATGGTGTTGCAAACCATTTTGGTTTTATTTGATTTTTGAACTCCCCCCTCATACAATATGTGGCAGTCAACAACAGCCAGAGTTAATCTGCCTCCACACTTCTTCATGTCTGGCCATTTCACCAGGTCAGGTTTCCTGCCTTGTCATTCCATCTGCAGTTTTGTTGAGTGGAAAGGCCGGGTGAGCTTTGCCAAAGTGACATTGTTTAGCCATGAAGCGAGCCCTGTAAAAAATATCTCTTAAATAAATAAATTCATAAGCTCTTGAGGAGGTTCCAGACTGTGATTTTTGGCCTAGCCCCCAAACAACTGTGTGCAAACCGCAGCAAGGCCTTTTCAGAAAATGTGATAGGTTACAAAAGCAGGTCTCACAATGGTTTTATTGTAGGGCTCCCCAGAATTACTGTGAGGTGGGGCAGAGAGGACTAAAGTTGACTTGCACTGGCAGAACCTGGCTCTTGTTGGCACCATCCTTCATTTTTTTCCTGGTCTGCCAGAGAAAATGTTTGAAGGTTACGTAAAGCAATACGATGTTGTTTCTAGTTTTGTGAATAAACCCGCTTCCATAACTTCACCTACTTAGGATAGGATAACAGGTTTTGAGTCTGAGATTCATTCTGAGTGGTTTCCCCTCATTAATTGTGTTATTAATTGTTAATTTACAGCTGTAAATTAGCACCTTAAGGCTGTCCATTAAAAAGTATATTTTATTCCTTTTTGTTGGCAAAAACAAAGGGATTATTACCCCTTTATAATACGCACAGGTTACATGTTATGACTCTGCAATTTAACACTTTTAATAATTCAACACTGACCTTTGAGTAGTGCACATTCACATAGATATTTGCATGAAAATATCAAATTCTGTTTTTTTCTTGTATGAGGTATTAGTGTCGGTAGAATGGCTGGTTACTGTTTGTGGATATGGGGGAGTTTTTCCTTTCAGTAAAGGGGGAATAGTTAATGTTAGAACGGAGCAGAAAAACCCGTATTGCCCAACTCAACGGCATGATTTATTAAGCTTTTCCTGTGTCATTCAACTCGCATAATCTTTGTGCTCCAAGGTTGGCATTTGTAAACGTGACACTGGCTGGGAAATGTAAAATCAGTAGTCCACATTGCCACCTACAGACTACTGAGAAAACTGTATCGTACAACAAGATCCTATGAAAAATCACTTCAACTAAGATTTTTCACGAATTCTTTTAGTTTTATTGTTCTACATAGATTTACTTAATCCGGATTTTGTATCATGGTGCCTATCCAATCAGTTACATAAATATTGGTATGCGTGTCTAACCTAGAACATTTTTAGGGCAAGCTAGAAAAATCAATGTTGAAATAAATGTCATCAATAAAGGTAAACCAACGATATCTAACAGATCTAAATGATCTAAACGATTTCTTGATCGACAGTCTGTCCGTTAAAGACTGTTGCTTAACTGTAAAGCAACAAGCAGTAGTAACATGCTGAGTTACAATTAAAAGAGTTCAATGTTTTTCCTCTCTGCATATATAATTGCACATGGAAAAACTTCAGTAGAAACCATCTGAATTACCTGAATCACAGAACGGCAACGCTAAGCTTTTCTCTTTTAACACTTGGGTGTTGTTCATATTATTTCTCTCTGGTTTTACTGGTTAAGTTCAGTCTAATTTGCTTCATATTAAATCGCCTATAGTACCTGGTGTTCACCTTTTTTAAACCCAGGCGCTCCTCGAGTCGTTTTTAAGTCTCTTAAATGTATTTATTTGTAAAGACCAAGTTCCACCACCGAGCTAATCTGCCAGTTTGCTTCTTTCACTTTTATTTGGACAGCGCAACCACTTTGCCATGCTATGAATATTCAAAAGGCTAGATAAGGTTTTGCGAGATAATTCAATCAGGTGTGGACTAGGGGGTGGGGGCTGAGCATTCTTTGTACTGGTGTCGTGGGGCTGTAATGGAGTTGAGCACAGCGATTTTAATAATAGGCTTCGCTGCATTGTTTGCAGCTTTCCTTCTGCTTTTAATCGGACTTGTTTATTCTGAGTTAATGAACTCGGAAATCCCACCGGGAGTACCTAGCCAATGGAAACTACACTCAATTCATGGTTTGTTCGTTGGGATAGCGCTTGTGGTGAGTATTGCCGCTGAGCTTTTCAAGGACTAACAAAGTCAAAACCATTACTGTTATTTTTACATCACAAATTGTGTATTTTTTGGTTTATGTTACCTACATGGTTGTTACATTTCCTATGCACAGTCTTCCTGGCTAAATCCTGGCTATATTCGATCAAAATTGATCACAAGATACATTTATCAGTCTTCGCCAAGGGAGTCAACCAATGCTACAATGCTGCCACATTCTTGGGTAAATATAAGAATTGAGTCTAACTTGGCAGACACAGGACACAAGGCCAGATACACACTGTCCATCGGAGGTTACACACGTGTACAATTTAGAGACATCCTCTTTGGAAAAGAATATACATGGAGGGCATGCAAGCTACAAAAAATGCAATTGAACAATGCAAAGAAAGGGCGAACCACCACACCCTGTTTTGTTTCCCTCTAACAAGCACTTAAGGCTGAAAAATAAAGTTAAGACGGTGAATATTAATTTATAATGGGCTAAGGCTGTGGATACAGAAGCTGTCAGGGACTCCAGTATACTGTATTTGTCCTTTTAGTCACCCCTGCTTTATGATACTAGATTCTGGTGTGCTCACATTTAGAGTAGGAGAACATAATGGGGCTCTTTCAGTCCTTGGACCTTTTATGGTCAGAAAATCCCCCAGAAAACTATTCATGTTAAATTTTCCTGCAATAGAAAGCTGGCCTGGTTGAATAATAGAGGTCACAAGTTTTTGGAGGAATCACTGGGTGACTCTGGGCTGGGAGATGCCTAAAAGATGATGACGTGTCACACACTTAGTGAACATGTGAACTAAAAAACCATAGCAATATACCAAAAACAGCAGCAGTGAAGGGACTAGCTCAGGCATCTCTTGCACTGGTCTGTTGCAGTTGGTCCCTCCAAATCACCTGTTTCTAACAATTACGGACATTGGTAAGTAATTGAACAATCAAGCACGTAATGAGCTCAGTTAAGAAAATTGTAGTCCTCAAGGGAAGACATTTTATGTTTCATGTAATTTCTTAATTACTTAATTTATCAAATCACTTCCTATCATCATAATTAATTAAATTGTTTAGAAATTGTTGATTTAATAAGTTTAAATTTTCTCTGGGGTTACTATACCACTAAAAGCGACTGGACAGGGGCATTCCAGGAGCAGTGTTGCCACATTGTAGCTCAAAAACTGAGCAGGATGAGCCTTGGGTCAGGATTTGGTTGGAAGCCCTCAGAGAAAAAACAAACAGGTTGCTACTGCAGACTGTGTTGAGGGACCATGAGGTTGCACTAGCCAGAATTAACAATCTAGTTTTCCATTACAGTGACAGGAGACAGCAGGTCTAGCTGGTGTAGCAGGTGCTGTCCTTCAGATAGATTCTTAAACCTGACACTGGTTCTAATAGTGGAGGCATTACCAATATATTGGTTAATTTCCAATATATTGTGCAAGACCTTGGCTCCCTAAAATTCCCCCTTAATTCAACTGATGATTCTGTAGGTGTCCACCTGATCTGGGGTGTACTGGTGCTACTGGCATATGGCTCCAGCAGTAGGTGAGGTGGGTTTCTCTTATCAGAACTTTAAATGTCTGGTTAGACAAACTCAAGGGGAACATCAGTTACTGGCCTCTAACACACACAATGCTTATTTACTGTATATTTGTCATGGAAACTCAATAACAATAACATCCCAATAGCACTGGCTTTTCTCTTTACCATAAAATCCAGGCAGCCCTGCAATGCAATGTGCACTTCTCCCTTGCCTTTTGTTCCCTCCAACAGGGACGGATCTTTGAAAGGCTGGGGCTATGCCACCAGGTAGTCTTCACACGCTGGGTCATAGCTCGCTTTTTAGCCCCGAAGAAGTCGGCGCCTCCGGGGCTCCTGATCAAGGACCTGGTGTTTGCGGAAGTGCCAGTCCGAGTATACCAGCCCACGGCCCCCTCGGCGGGCAAGCGAAGAGGCCTTGTCTACTTCCACGGAGGAGGCTGGGTGATGGGAAGCATTGGTAAGCTGCCCAGCTTATTATTCACAGTACCGTGCTCTGCTTATGCATGGAATGAGGGCCTTCCCATCTGTACCAGCCTTAGGATCCTCTAAGGTAGAGAATGTGATAATTGCTAGGGGTTATAATTACTGGTATTAGCAACAATCTGGAACAGCACGAGCCCTACATGTCTGTCTTTTGAATAACATAGGAAGCATTAACAACAGGGACTAAAATAGAAAATGTCTTTAAGGATATACAGAATAATAAATGCAAGTCAAATAGATACAGACTGTTATTATACCTAAGGGTTGTTTTCTGATTCCTTGTTAAAGTCATAATGCTGCATAGAAAACACTGGAGTGCTTTAGTGTGCAATATATAACGATCAGATCCTCATTATTTTTCTTTGATGTCTTGTGGTCTGCACGATCTATAAGTGAAACATGTAAGATTGCTGCCAGGATTTTGCGCTAGTGTTGGTACTAGATGGATAAAATTAAAGTGCTACTATTGCTTCTGTGGAATGAATGCCCTTTCCCATCATTAGTGCACCTGTTTCAGAGGAAAGTCATATCAAAGGAAGTGATTCTTTAAGGCGTTTGGATGTTTGTCAAATTCCGTCTTTACATTTCCATAGATGTCTATGATGAGGTATGCAGATACATCGCCAAGGAATCTGAGACCACTGTGGTAAATGTTGAGTAAGTTTATGCTGACATTTCTATACCTGGAAGAAGTTTGTCTTCTAAAAGCCTTTTATAGGGTTAAAAGTATTAAAACTATAAACAAAAAGGAAATATTTCTAATGGCCTTTATGAAATAAATATGTATAATGCATATTGTAAGACATCACACTGTTTGTCCTTTTCAAACACCATTAATTAGTTGAAAACTGATTATTTGGATATTTTTTACCGATCTGCTGTATCCTAATAAATTAGGAGATAATCTGTGCTCTGTGGTTTATCTCTCATTTGTGTCACTGTCACCTCACAGTGGTTGACATTAACAATCTGAGCTGGGAACAGCATTACTATAATGAGGTCTTGACATTCCTGCTGGCAGCTCTGTTCTATTTACAATGGGCTAGATAGATTTTTCAGTCTCCAGCAAGAGAAATTTGGGCCCCCAAATTTGTCAAAGGGCCTGGTATACCTTTTACTGTGTTTTAACAGTAAAATCCTGTGGGCTTGGCAGATCTGGTTTTGACAGCAAAAGGTCTAATTTGGCAGTGCTTCTAGGTGTCACATCCAGTTTTCATGAGAGAACACAGGCAATGCATTTACACTAAAATCTAAACAACAATTCATTAGCTCACTATAAATTTAGTTAAAAAGCAGATGTTAAATAAAAGAATGCCTAGTTCATTTTGCTTAGATATCTAAAGGCTTTAGATTATTACCTGAAGTCCAGCTTGGCTCAGACTTTTGGACTTTCATAAATAAAGCACTATATTATCAGATCTGGTTTATAATAAAATATATTCCATGTGTTTATATGTTGTTTACTTTACCATAGAAAATGTGATTTTTAACAAGCTTGATCAGGTACTGTTTTGGAAAATGTTTGTAGTCTAAAGACACCAATCTCCTGAGACCTAAGGTCGTCGTTTTTCATTACATTAGTACTCTCTACCCCAAGAGCAGCGGGGCTTTTAACTATGTTCTCTTGAAGGTATCGGCTGGCTCCGGAGCACAGATACCCAGTGCAGCTGGACGATTGCCATGCGGCCACCAGTCACTTCCTTCGGGTGGCGGAAGCGGAATTTGGGGTGGATCCCTGCAGAGTGGCCGTCGGAGGGGACAGCGCCGGAGGGAACTTGGCAGCTGCTCTCTGCCAGCGGATGGCAGAAAAGGAAGATGGTTCTCTCACTGCTCCGTGTGCCCAGGTCTTGATCTATCCTGCCCTGCAGATGGCAGACTTCAACCTCCCCTCCTATCAGCAGAACCATGCTGTGCCTATTCTCTTCCGTGCCCGGGTGCCCTTCTATTTTATTCAGTACCTAAATGGTGACACATCTGTAATTCCAGATGTCTTAGAGGGAAACCATGTGCCTGCTGACCTCAAGCTAAAGTACCGAAAGTGGCTGTCCCCGGACAACCTCCCAGCAGAATGCAAAGCCCGTCGTTTTGTCCCTAAAGTGGTATCTTCTTATGATGGAGAAGTTTATGACGTAGTCAAGGGAGGCCTGGAGCCTGCGGTTTCCCCTTTACTGGCAGAAGATGCTATCGTCCGCAAGATGCCACCCATGTTTATTCTGACCTGCGAGTACGATGTGCTCAGGGATGATGGGATACTCTTCAAGAAGCGCCTGGAGGACCTGGGTGTGCCCGTCACCTGGCAGCATGTGTCAGATGGCTTCCATGGCATCATAAACTTAAGCAACGGCTGGCTGAGCTTCCCCTCATCACGGCTGGGCTTAGACAGCATCGTGAACTATGTGAAAACTCTTTGAATAGGGACTGCGAATGTTAATCATAACCTAGGTCCCATGCTGTAGAAACATCCAAAGTCCCTTTTTTTCAGTGAAAGTATTAACATTACAGCAATATAAGGTCTCTCTAGCTCCAGTCCTTAGGGATTGGGCATCTTGTAGGTTTTCTGTGTCTATCTAAGCTGATCTCCACCTGGGAAAAGTGCTAAATTGATCCAATTAAATATTAACTGGATTGTTTTCTCCCTTCTCCACAGCTCTTAACTGTTGCTGATTTATAGAGACATAGAAAACTTGCTGGATTTCAATCCCTGAAGAGCAGAACTAGAAGCTCCTGAACGAATGAGTTTTGTTACTTTAATGTTGAGATGCAATGCCAGCATGGGATCTTGTATTGTAATTACCTTATTATAGAACAAAAAAACAATTGCTGTAGAAAAATACAGGACAAAATCAGGACCAAGAAACAAAGAAATGAGTAAAGAATGATATTTTGCAGGATACAGAGCATGATATTTTTTGATTTGTAGAGATATGTAAAAGATTTTGTAACAGCACAAAACATTTTTTGAAGCACTGGAGCTGTCACTGAGCAAGTCAAATTGTGCACATTATGTCAATAAAGTGTAGGAAACCTATGCAATTTTTCTGCCATGTAAAAGCCTCAGTTTTCATCTGTATGGTTTTGCCTGAAAATGCTTTATGCTTTGAATACAAGCTAAACTTCAGTTTATTCACCAGTGAGTATATACCAGCAAAAAATAAAGCAATTGTGAAGGAATTACACCTTTTTCCTTTTCTATCCTGGAAGCTGTGGGCTTCCCTAATAATTAGGTGCATCTTTAAAATAACTAAATAAATAATTTGCTTTCTATTGTTTCTATCATCTGTTCTAATGGAAGTGTTGCTTTCGAGTGTTTCAGTTGTGAAAGGCCCCCTTGACTGAGAAACTACAAAAAACGCCAAAGGCCATGAGGCATTTGGTAACTTGCTCTTCGCTGCTGTCTGCAACATAGAATTGCTGTTGCCTGGAGATAATGTTTGCTGTGTCCATGGCAACAGAACACGTATTCCGTGTAAGTGAGCCACAGAAGCACATGGAAGTGAAACATTAGGCCTCTTTCACCTCCCCGCTTTGGACACTAAGCGATTCGAACCCCAGTGCTAGAAGCTGCTGCTCAGCATTGACAAAAGTTAAAATTGTCAAAGGAAGTTGTCCCCTTTTCCTCAGGCATGGCGGGTGCACAAAGAGATCCACGCAAATGGAAAATGCCTGGTTGGAAGATAGAGCAACAGTACTCCAATAAAGTTCTCATTGGGAACTGGGTGGAGGAGAGGCTGCAGGTAAGGTGTGTTTAGTCTGCACTGCGGTGCTGTTTATGACCTAATGAGATCTAACTTCTCCACCTGAGAGAAGAACCAGACTGGTTTATACATTTTTATACAGCTACATTTTAGGGCCACACTTGATTTGTGTGGGAAACGGGCGATGAAGACTCTGAGGGGGAAGTTGCACACAAAGATCACCAAGCAGCAGGCTTTTACTGTTTTCAATAAGTTTGTTTAATGTGCTGTCACTCCTGTTCTTGACACTTTGCAGAAACTGGGCTATACAAGTCTTCTTTTTTAAAATTAGATTTAAATAACGGAAAATTGCCACAGTATTATCCATTAACAGAATGCTTCTTACTGTTATTAAGGGCTGTACCAACCCAGAGCGCATCCCGGAAGCATAGCTTTCAAGACATGAAATGGTTTCAGACCAGTGGCATTGACCTATGTAGTTATGAAGTCATTTGAGAAATTTGTTAAAAGGCATTGTACTCCACCAGGTAGAACACCAATGGATCCCATGCAATTTTCCTTCAGGGCTAATAGAGCAGTTGAAGATGCTCCCCTCAGACTACAGAATCTTTGATGTTTACATACTGTATAGAAGGTCCTAAGACACATGCCAAGCTTTTATTTATAGATTTCTCATCATCCTTTAACAGCATTAAAATACACTTTTTAGTGGAGAGATTATTCTTAAATTTTAATCTAGACTTCTAATCTTAGGTTTTTGACTAACAGGTCACAGAGAGTGAGAGTAAATGGTTTTATATCAGAGTAGCATTGTTCTTCTACTAGGTCTCCTCTGTGCTGTGTGCTATCCCCCAACCTATACGTTCTGTATACAGACAGCTGTAGAAGCTGTTTTGAGGACAGAAACACAATTCATTACGTTTGCTGATTACTTTGTCGTTGTCAGTCTCCCCCAAGATGTAAACATTGTGGGCTTGTAGTAGATTATTTTGTTTATTGGTGTAAGAAATCCTTCAGCTTAATTTGTCATCATAGAAAGCAACCACCAGCTGAAAAGCCAACAGTCATTGAGGAGCAAGAAAGTGAAATTGTCAACAATATCTTGACGCCACTGTTGATTACAAGCTAAGTTTTGAGGAAAACATGGATGAGCCAACAGTGTTCTTCCAAATAAAACCCAGCTCATTTAATGTTTGTACTGCAACAATGACTTTATTCTGTTGAACTTTCACTGACTCTGTCCTAACATTCACCTCAGGGGCCTGTTTCGATGACCTTAATGCATGAAATAAAAACAAACTTAGCAGGATTGTGAAGGTAGCCAGCAAAATGATTTGCTCACAATAGCTACAGCTTTCAGACATCTAGTCAAACAAATAGTGCAGAAGGTCAAATTAATCATTGACTGTCATGACCATCCCCTGCGCAGTGAATCTGTGCAATTAGATTTAGACTACCTAGATTCAAAGGAATTATAATATTTTATCCCAATGGCTAAAACTCTCATTAAAATAGACATTTTACTACATTTTCTTACATTTTTCTACATTTTACTTTATTATATTATTTATTTTTCTCATAATACACGTATGTCTCATAGGTTTTTGTTGTGTTGTGTTCAGTGTATTGTGGATTGTTTTAAATTAAGTAAATTGGAACTTCAGCCTAGCCAAGAAACCAGTAGTGGTCACAATTGACTGAAGTTAAAGCACACGTGTCCAAACAAACAGAATCAGTTGAAAGACAATTATTAAGCTAGCCAGCATTGTGTGTTTGGAAGGTGGCTGGAAACTAGATTACTGGATAAAAACTCATTTGAGTACAGGTAGAACTTGGAAACTCCTTATAAAACTAACTGGATTGCCACTGTGCCACCTACTCTAGTACTATTATAATGACTATTTCTGATTCTTCTTTTTTCTTCGTACATAATATTGAATCATTTTAGAATTTCAAACAAGCTGTTTGCCCCTGGTGTGTGGCATTTCTCATTTTGAGGTTTTTCTATTTTTTTATTTATGCCTATGTTGCAGAGAGTCTGGCCAAAGGGTTAATCTCAAGATCAAAGCGTAGGACTGGAAGTACTTAATTTGCTAAAAATAGTTGTAAGCTGCAAGTCGACATCTTTTTGCAGTTATTGTTCTGACAGGGACCCTGTTTGGGTGGATTTTGTGATTGCCCAATTACACATTATCAGATGGGCCTCTGTTTGTATTTACATTTTGCGTGTCACAGTTCATTAACCACCCAATGAGCACATATGTGGAATTTGAGTTTACCACATGAGGCACGGTTAATCTGTCCTACAATTATTTATATATATTTTAAAATAATGAACAGTTTCAGTCCAGTGGGCTAAAGCGTCTTTGAAGACTTTGCACAGTGTGCTAATGGCAGGGTTCCTGGGAGGTCTAGCCCACAAATATGGTATTTCATCTTCGTTTATGCATGGCAGAGCCTCAGTTTCCTCTTTGCCCCTTCACACACATAATAAAAACAGCTGGCGGCTGTGCCACTAAGCTGGCGGTAAAGGTTTTTTTTTTGATTGAGCAGACATTCCAGTCCGTTTAGAACTTGGGCAAAAAAAAAGATGTTTTGGAGATGTAATGTAAATGTGTTGGGGTGGCAGCTTCATTGAGCACACAGTGAAGCTGTCATGTTGCAGAGCTCCTGTTCCGCTCTGTGCTCTCCACCTGCTTCTCCATGCTTGTTTCGTACAGTTCACCAAACAGCCTCACGCTGCCAGCAGCAGCCAGCGATCCGACTACCTCCCACACCGAGACAGCAGGCCTGACGCTACAGTGAGGAGAGCAGCTCTTCGGAGAGGAGAGGTCAGTCCCCCCCCCAGCGCCAGACCCCAAAAGTTGCCTCTTGTCCTCCTTTACAATTCCACTCATTCACATCACCCAAGAATCCATTCTCATTTTAAGAATCCCATGGGTATTTTGTCCTGCAAAACAGTCTAGAAGAAGCTGATTTATTTAGCTCTTTCATAACTAAAATGGTTGGTACAATTCACAATTCAAACATCCACCAGGTTTCCAGAACACTAAAGCCACTACCCCTCATTTTTAAATAAGTGTTAGAGTCTAAATTTTGTACTGTACATCCAGTCACTCTAACAAGACATGAAGAGACACATGGGGGTTTCCCTGTTATAAAATTCTGTTTCACAGTCTATGTGCCTGTGTGTTACAGGGCCTTCCTCAGAAGCTGCTACTCTCTCACCACAACCCTCCTCGCTCTCACTACCTGGTTTCCCTATATGATGAGGTGTACAACCGCAGGGGGAACTCCACCCTGCCCCCCCTTCGTTCCTGGAATGGGGACAAGCTAGCCTGGGTGCCAGAGAGGACTGATCATCCTGCGCAGGGTAAGGCCTACCATGTGAACAGTTTATCCTTTGCCAGGATTCAATGGCCATGGCGCCACACAACCTGGTGGCAAACGAACCAATCCGCTGAAGCTAAAAAAAAACAGTCACATGACCTAGGGGGCAGGCAATACCTTTCAAGATAGTTAATGCTGCTACTACAAAAGGTTCATATTGAATGATCCCTGCTACAGGCGTACCAGATAGTCTTTGCTGCCATGGATATACGTAGAGCTCACTCTACCCTGGAGGCAAGCTTTGGTTACAATTCAATTCAATTTACTCCCTAACTAACTCCCCCTGTCAAATAAGCCCCAACAAAAATACAGAGATGCTCTGTTTTTCTTGTAAATCATATATACATTGATACACATTTCCATCCTTCCATCTTCTAACCACTTCTTCCAATTCCTAATGCAAGAAATTGTATGTGGCTAATAAAGTGATCTTATTGGGGAAGTCAGTGCCAGTCCTGGTAAATAATGGGGGCAAGGCAGGGTACACACTGAATGTACATTACAGGGCATGCACATGCACACACTCATGCCAGGGTCAAAATTCCCAGAAGCCAACTAACCCACCAGTAGGTCTTTAGACTGTGGAAGGAAACCGGAGCAATCGCCCACACCGTGCTGCCCTTATACACACTTTCAAATCAACTAAATGCAGTGAAATTGTGCTTTCTTGTCTTTAAGCTCATTGACATTGCTACTGAGGTTCCTAAAAGAGATTAGCACAAGAACTTTGTTTAAATCATATTTGAGTACTGTGACATGTTTTATTTTATTTACCAAATTACATACGTTTGAAAAATGAAAATCTATGATTTATTGTGTATAACACAAAACAGGATATTTAAAGGGACATTAATGGACACCATCCAATCCAATTATTTCTCTGTAAAACATATTAACAAAATCACAACTACCGACTACGTCTAATTAAGTATTGTCTGCACTGTTTTTAACTCTTTTTAAAAAAAATAGAATACCTTCTTCCAAAGCTGTCTTCAAATCCATTTGATGTTTTTTTTCGTCGGTTGAAACTTAGAAGGTGATTAAGAGAACCACTCAGGATCACTCATTTCAGATCTTTCTGTCCCCAGCACCCCCGACCAATTTCGGGCTCCTGGAATCACAGCTCCCTAGGTGGGACAGAGAGGGGGCCCCCCTCTTGCTTCAGAGTGTGTACAGGAACTCATATCCCCACCACCCCATCACTGCCTTTACTCTCCCTCGGTTTGCCAGTGCTCCCCGGCAGTTCTCCAGCCACCTGCACCCCACCAACAAAACCAACAAAGACCTGAACCTGAAGGACCGTCCATGCCTTCTGGTGCCAGAGAATACCCTCTGCCTGTGACCAGCATCTGGATGTGGCCTAGACATGCAACAGCATTGCTTCTAGGAGAAAAGCACCTCCTTTGTAAGCACCCGATTTAGCAATTAAATACACTATTTAAGAAAACACAAACCCATTCTAAGGTTCCTGCGTATCCCATGATGTCTAATAGGGTGTCTTTCATACAAAAGCAGATATCTCTCTTTTGTTAAAGCAAGAGAATAAAAACTCGCCAAACATTAAAACGTTATGAAGAGTGGTAATGGGGACCTAGTAACGACAATATCAGGAATCCAGGGGAAAATTGCTCAGAACGTGCTATAAAGCAAAAAAAAAAAAACAACTGTGGATGTTATGTGAAAAAGTAGTTTAAGACTTAAACCTTGACTTCAAAGCCTTGGGCTGTAATTGAAGGTGGCTGTGAGATGGTCTAGGAGCATTTTAGCTGAAAGCTCTGTCTCCCCTTGAAAAGGTAATGATGCCCAAAATGTTTCTCACACATCAGCTGTTATACTGTCGGCTCTTTGTGCTCTTATCTTTCCTGAGAGCAGCCATAGCAGACCAGCCTCTAGATGTCAGTACTGCCCAGAGTGTCTTTGTGAACGTTTATTTACGTTCACAGCAGCGCTTCTAGAGGCTGAACAGATGATAAAGGTGCAGGAGGTGACGGATTAAGGGAGCAAGCTGAGGGAAATGAAAGACTTCTTTACCTCCCTATGAGTTCAGTGATTAATTCCTGAGGATCAAAGGTCCATATGCTGGTCAGTTCCAGGCCTTTCTGTCCTCCCGCTGTCTGTCAGCTCACTCAGAGCTCTCCACCTGTCTCTTTCTGGCTGCAGTTAACCATGTGTGTGATGCTGCTTCAGTTTGGAAGACTTCAGACTTTTCCTCATGCATTAACTAGGCATGAATCATCTTGTATAGATATCTACCTGTTACATTTTCGACTATAGGTGCTACCTGGCCTGGCTTTATAGTTATTGTTACCATAGTTCTTTGTCCCAGCAGTAACAATTAAAACATGCATAAAACAGTGATATTTTTGTTCAAAAACAAGATTTTGAATTGATTTCATCTGTAGGTCAAGAATTCTAAGTTACATTTAGCACTGTATTCAGTTTGAAAGACTGAAAAAGTAATTTTATCTCATAAAAGATTGACTGTGCATTTCTTCACCTTCTCTGTCTTTGCAAAATTTTAAATTGTTGAATTTTAATGTTTTGTTATTGTGGTTTTTGTTTAGCTTTGTATTTCCATTTTTCTTTCTTTTTGATATGGTGGAACTGGCTCAGCATGCGAGTGTAACCTAGCAACAATCAATTTGCAGTTATATTAAAACTTCAAAAGACTAGTTAGAACTGAGAAGTTGTGTGTTTGTAACTTTAATTTTTGGTTTCCTTTGTGTGTTAAAATAGTATTTGGCTTAAAAGTCTCTGAGTAGAAATAAATGATTAGAACACAGAGTTTTCTATTAACCAAATGTTAAAAGACAGATGTACCAAGAACACCACAATCCATAGTAAACTCCTTTATTTCGTCTGCAAACACTTCAGTGGTTTAAATGTTCTTGTTCCACACAAGCTTCTGCAGTAAGGTCAAGAAAGTCAAATCTGAAATATTGATATTACTGTGTGTATGTCTATTTTGTTTCTGCTTTATGATGAGCGATGTATACATCGCTCATCCCATTTGTAAAGATGTTTATCGCAAAATGTTATTACAAGGCACAGTATCATCCGGGCTTCTCAAGAAAATTAAAAATCACTGGGGTCTTTTTTTCTAAATGACTTCAATTAGGCACAGTAATTAACTAACGGTCATGTGCCCAAGTGGATATGCAGAAACAGCAAGCGCAGCATAAGAACTGAAATGGAGCAGCACAAGTGGTTTTTTAAACTGTGCTGTTAAAAATTAAAAGCCAGGTATCTTTCATTCTTTACAAAAATGTAAGAAACTGTCACTAAAATAGCTCCGTTCCATACAATGAAAAAACTAAGGTGGCTTCTGCACATGGTATTACATTTCTGATAATAATTATTACATCATATGATAAAGGACTGAGACCGTGAATAGACAAATCAGACAACCATGGAAACACTAACGTGGAATGTGTGCAAATGAGGCTGCTATGTATTATAGAGATAGTTTGCTATGTTCAGCCCATCCTTGTTATTGTACAAGCAGTGAAGTGAAATGAAGCAGGGCACATTTCTTCATTTATTGTGGGGTTGGGGCTACTCTACTGCTAAATGAAAACTCATTGTGTAATTTACAGTAAGTCTAAGTTGAACGTAACTCTACATGTTTGTATGTTGCACACATATGCAGCCTGAAGCCTTTCCAACCCCCTCCACTCAAGAATTGTACTACAACCAGCTCCCAAATTGCCGTATCGATCCTGCTGATTACAATTAGGAATTGTGAATTGGAGCAAGTTGTAGCCAGTTGAGGTGTACTGTTGTGTGGAATCGCAATGATTTCTGCAGCTGACCCAGCTCCCTCATCACTAACACTCAGCCCAAACTCAACAACAACCTCACTCCTGCTCCTAACCCTTAAATTGGACCCTGTCTCCAATGCTAACCTTCACTCATACACAAGGCAGCGGCTGAAATCACAATTGTGCCAAGCAAATCGCACCACAGCAAATGATGCGTTTCAGTTAAATGGCTAAAATGCAACTGTTGTCTCTTCTAGAAATGCTAGAATAAAAACTTCAGCACCCAATGTCTAACAATGGCATGAAAAGGTTTACTGTTTCAATGCATGCATAGTCACAGTGTTCAGGCACTATACTGTATTTTATATATTTTGGTTTGTTTTTAGGAATTATGGTTATATGTTTTCATTTTCCATAATTCTTATTAGCTTGATATTTTGCTGTGATCCCTACCAAGAATAAGTGACTTTCTGATAATGGATAGATAGACATTGATATTGCTATTTAAATCTATTTTAGAGTGAGTGTTAAATGAAAGATTTTTGGTGTTCATGCTGAAGATGGGACACTTTCAGCTGTTTAAAAGAAGGCTGTGGGTTATGGGAGTAGACATTTAAGGTACATACATTAAACTGAACAGCTGTGGTCAAGGAGGAGCAATTAACACCTCCATTCCGTCCATCATCATCAGCTCAAGGCTCAATATAGTCACACAGGGAAAATAGCTGAGTGACTCACAGTATCTTAAAATGTAATTAACAAAATGCAATTTTTATAAAGGAAGGGTAGACAGATCCTAAATAAATCCCTTGATGTCCCAAGGTTTGCAGTGTATTGCATAGAAACTATGTTTTATATTTGACATTTAATCAAGTACATCAATGTACTGTCTTTTTGGTTAAATAAAAGTACATTGGTTTTTGTTTCATACATTTTATTCTAATCCCTCCTGCACTTCAAAAATTCAGCCCTATGCATTATAACAAGACTGGGGGTGGACTGGATTTGCTTTTCAGGATTGTTTGAAAATTCACATACATTTTTCCTTCTCATATTCATGTAGCTTCTTATTTGCAGACTTTCTCACATTCTTATATTCAAAAGACTGTTGAGCAAATTTGTCTTTCCATTTTCATTCTAGTGAATATTTTATTTCATCTTTTATTACATTAAAGATGACTGCAGCTGAATGTGTATTTTAGCACTTTTGTATCAACTTAATGATGTCTGTGCATTGATTACTATTGCATATCCATCTAATCTATAAAAGCATCTTCTGATCTATTTAACCTTATTTGTTGGCTGTGTACCACTGAATTACTTAATCTGGAGAAATAATATCTGAATTTAATCTTTTCCTAAGAGTATGATAATTTGTGTATGTAGTTTTATCTTTCTACAGCTTCTTGAGAGCAATTAATTTGATTGGGAGATGTGACCTAAACCTTTGAAAACAAAAGTTTATTTCAGAAGACAATGAAGGCTTTCAATATTCTCCAGGCAATTCAGTAATGCTTCTCTTCTGTCTTTCTGGCCAGCAGGTGTCTCCATCACAGCAGGGATGGTTTCAGATCAGTGCTTCATCCATAATGCTTGTCCAGTTTGAAGTCATGTATCCATGAAGAATTATGACAGCCAGTTTTGACACCCAATATAACTTCATGCTATACTTGTGTAGTGTGTGTGTGCACACTTCCTGGACAACAAATGTAAATTCCTCTGTGTCTTTATCAAGACAATCTGGGCAAATAATTAAAGAAAGAAAATGGAATTCTTGGATATGCTGCATAAATTGTGCAATTCAAATCATGGGAAGTTGATAAGGAACTCAACACAACACTACAGGTTTAGATCAAACAACTTTATTCAGACAGTTTTGAAGAAAATGTTGAATAACATGCAGTAAGGGGGAACTATGTCCTCAGCATGAATGAAACTGAACTTCAATTTCAAAAAGGCCTGTGCATGTTTACCAATGTTTTAGTCTCATATGTAAATTAGGGAGGCTGTGATGCCAGCTTTTGCAAATGTGTTCTACTGTAAGCACTAAGCACTGTAAACCTAATGAGATACAAGCTTGTGATCATTACCTTCTAGGTAACTGCTATACAAATCAGTGATACATGAGGACTATCAAAAGTATGGTACATTGATTAAAAATAGCAGAAATAAGGATTTTATTATAGAGAAACCCAATGTTAATGTTGTTGTGTCATGCCACATTTTAATCAATTTTACTGCCTTTGGACACTTATTTTACGGGGCCAGAATATTTTTATCAAGACATGTTGGTCAGTGTATCTGTCCATGCAGAAATAAAAATGGAAAACCACAGAATGCATACAGCTACTCATACAATGCACTACAGCACAATATAGATGTATAGAGCTCCTTTAGGGAAAACACTGGTCTTAAGGCACATGTCTTAAAGTCAAAAGAAAAAAAGTAAACTTGAAACAATGTCTTGAATTCTCACAAATTTCCACATATTAATTACACCAATAGACACTGCGCATATAGCATGCAACAAATAAAATCCAGAAAATACAGATGTTCTATAACTTAGTGGTACTCACACATGGCCTCAAGGAATCCTGGGATTTCTTTGACACTATCTAAGGAGTCCCCAAGAAGATAAAGTCACCCCCAACCCCATGACTAGTTCCATGTTTAATCAAGAGTCTCATTCAGTGGCCATTTTTCTGCAGTAAAGCTTGTGGTGGATCTGATAACAAATCTTTAGGATTTTTTTCCTTAGGAAAAACAATATGTGTTCTGGTTTCAAAGGTTAAACAAGGGGGACCTTAGTTATTATTATCAATTACCAATCAACATGAAGAATAAGAATAAGAATAAGAATTGCCTTAATAGAGATAATTTACTTTCCAGAGATTACTACCACCAGAAATAGTTGTGAAACTACTACTAATTTATTTGGACACTTTTATCTATAGTAATTTGCCAGCATTCCCATATGGCTGGCACTTTACTGCAGCAATGAGGTTAAATTACCTTGCTTAAGGGTGTAACATCAGTGTCCTACATGGGATTTAAACCCACAACCTTCCAGTTATAAGTCAAGAAGCCCAACCACTACTCCCCTACTGTATATCACCTTGTGATATAAACAACTTTCTTATTTTTATGTCTATTTTGTATCCTCAAGGAGTTTATTTTCCTAAAACCTTAAGAATTCTGATGACATTTCAAAGAGTAAGAACCGTACAATTTTCCCAGTTGTGTTCTGTTAATGTTAACAAATACAACCTGAAGCTTTATTTATCCAGCTTTTTTTTATCCCAAAACAGTAATTCTACAAGTTTCAATCTAAAAACAATTTTGCTCCCACTGGTTTGGGTTTGCAATATTGTAAAGAAAGCTTTTCAAACAGTCAGGACAGGCTTATCTAGTCTCTGCATTATTAAAGTCTTTTCTTAGGAAATGCAAGTTTTTGATGTGCGTGTGGCTCCATCCAGTTAGTTATACCCAGGACTTAGACATTTCTACCCAGGTGCAGTTCTTGCTCCATAAATAAGCTTGCCTGTTTTATAAGGGAAGTGCTTAGCGAACAGAAGCAGGGTATCTGATTTGCATGCTATCTCATAAAAAACCCAGTTCACTGGCTTCTCTGTAGCGAGATGCAAATACCTGTGATTTTGGAATGCAGACGAAGGAAATGTGGCTTTATTGTGTCTGTCCTTAAAGAATTCCATTGCTAAAGCAGAACTTGAGTAAAGTTACAAGAGCAACTCAGAAGAGAAGTTGGGTAAAATTGTAGCAAATGTGATGATATATTTCCATGCCAAGGGAGCCAAAGTCAATCCATTGCAAAAACACTTACCTTGCGAAATTTAACCTGTTGTCCTTACTTTTATGTTTCTTGGAAGAGGCTTTTGCAAGTCTGGTACTCAGGCCACAGGGTTTTTAGATCTGGTTTGAGATCTTTGTTTTTGTTGGTAGAATAATACCTAGCAAGACAGTAAGTGATGTTGCAAGCTGACTGCAAGTAGGATTCTCCCAAATAGTGGTGCCCAATTGTCACTATGACTCTAGGGATAAAACTGGGATTAGCGTGGTAGGCTCTTCTTGCCTTTAAAGCAACCAGCAACTGCTATAACTCCCCGCCTGCCTGTCAGCTTGCAGGTCGCATCAGAAAGAGATGCACCACTCCTCCAGTCCGTGCCAGCTCTCCTGTCGGGTTCTGTTTTCACTGTTTCAAAAGATCAACTCATTTCAATTCAAACTTTTTCAACCCCTGAGGGAAATTTGTTTTGCAGCAGGGTTCAACACAATAATACAAACAAGCATCACCAGCAAAGAATTCAGGACAAGCATTATTTCAGGAAATGAAATAATCCATACATCCATTTCCTAACCGCTTCAATGGACGCAAGGCGGGGTACACCCTGGAAAGGACGCCAGTCTACCTCAGGGAAGTGAAAGAATCATGTTGCATTATTTAAGATAGAAATTATAGAGGTGACACAAGATTTCCTGCAACATTTTTGGGCACAGAGGCTTCTCCTGCATGGGAGGAGCGCAAATTCACAGTGGAGGGGGTGTGTCAGGCACGCCACAGGGCTTCTTTCAAACCCTAAGTTTGTCAAGTGTAAGGTTGATGCGATCTACTCTGGTGATTCTGATGGTTTGGTTGGAGGAGCCCATTCTCAGGTTATCTCTGTAGCACGGGTGTTGTTGCTGTGAGCCAATGTGCTACAACACAATTGAAGATAATAGAAGATGGTTGTATAAGAATGTGCTATCTTTCTTTTTCCTTAATTAGAAGTGATTTAAACAAATTTACAGATTTAAGCCCTGCATTGCACTCTGTCCTATCTCTTGGCTAGGTAATGTGGAAATTATATAAATAAGTTTATATAAACATATAAATATATAGATATCCGGTCTTCATTATGTGGATTACAAACACTAGTTGCTAATGCATCACACCAAACAGAAGTAAACATGATAACCCTCCCCTTGGCTAAACTACTGATTTCAATTCTTAGTTACTTTGCTCAACTCTTTTTTACCCAAGGAACACTGGAACACTAAAAGAACTCAACATACAAATTGAGTTACGTACAAATTGCTGTCAATATAATTACCAACTTGTGAATACATTAAATGTAGCAAGGTGTTTGAGTTCAATAATATGCCTTTAGTTTATATCTTTATCCAAAGAAACTTGCAGTTAACAATAAAGTTGTATTTTAAATGAATTAATAATTATATAATAAAAAATAGAATATTAAGTAGTGTGCAGCAATTATATGATGCGATAAATTACATAGTGAAGCATTGCAATAAGTCATACAGCTTAAGATACATTACAGGCAACCACAGTAAATTAGTTACAGGATTACAATAGCATAAATTTGAACAATAAACATGCAGCACAGAAATAGTTCGGCTGAAGGTGCTTGTGATCTGCTCTTTTAATTAATTCATGTAGGAGCACAGTTTTCAACTTGTTCCAACAAAATCTCTGCTGATGTTGTGTACTGCAACCTGTGAAGCACAGAAGTTAATTAAATAAAATAAATGACAAATTGCAATAAAACTTGTAACACTGACAGATAATGTACAGATAAGCACTACATGGATTCTGAGAGTGATTTATTTCAGTTTCAAAGTCTAATTTTTCCTATTGGGCTTTGTATTTTCACCTACTAATTGGATTTAAAGTGGCATCATAGTTGATGGGGGTTAGCTAAATGAGCAGCAGTACTGCACATTTTCAATCACATTTCAAACACTCTCACTGATTTATGTGCTGACATTCCTCTATAACCTAAAGCAATGTGGAAAGGGTGGAGCCCCACAAGCGAATATAACAAAATCTTTCTTAGTACTACTTTTATATTTGTACACGAGCTCTGCTCACAGTAGGCAGACACTGCTTAACTAAAATGATATTTAACATGCACAAGGTTTTATTTATCTATCACGTACACCTGAGCTCCTAATGGTTAATCAAACAGATATCAAGCCAGCTTTGTGACATTTATAATTCATGTCATCAGTGATGTGTGGATCCAACTGCTTTATGTTTCTTCATATGATTTAGGATTTTTCTGACAGCCGCAGGCTATTCACAGAAACTTGCTCCTCAGTACACAGTTTTTCATGATGGTGTTATGTGAATAAAATATGTATTTTGATAATAAGCTCATTTCATTTGCCATCCAATAAACTAAAAGTACTGCAAGGACTAACCATAAGAATCAGTCTACAATACCTGTACTCAGTTTGATCTGCAACATCTGCCCATTTTTGACAGTTTGTAATGCTTGAATGTTAATGATGCCTACTTTTCTGATGTTGCCTAACTGTTTGATAACTGTTTCTCTTCACAATGGCAGCTTAAACGTTGGGCATTATTTTGCTTCAGAAAAAGCTAAATATATAAAACATTAAAACAGAACAAACCTAGCACTGATAACCCGTTGCTTATGGTAGCACAACATCCATTTCCTAAACACTTTATCCAATACAGGGACACAGGGGAGCTGCAGCCTATCCTAGCAAGCAACAGAAACGAGGCAGGATACACCCTGGATGGGACACCAGTCCATGGCAGGGCAGGTACAGACACACAAACATGTATACCTTCACACAAGGGCCAGTTTTCCCAGAAGCAAATTACCCTACCAGTATGCTTCTTGGCTGGGGGAGGAAAACAGAGTATAAAACAGGAACCCACAAACATGAAGACAACATACAAACATCATGCTGATAGCACCCCAGGAACTGGGCCCAGGGTCTCAGCACTGCAAGGCAGCAATACTGATCACTGCACCATGGTGCCACCCATCTTGGATTTAGGATGTATTAAATCCCAATAACCCTGATTTAAGAAAATGAACTATTGGTATTGAATCCCCTCACTTTCTCCTTGTTATAATTCTGGGGTTTGAGACATTGGCCTTACAACAGTTGGTGCTACTCAGAAACAGTAGTGCCTACCGATATCTCATCCCTAGGGAAATCAAACCAGCACTCTTGCATAATGGTTTCTGCTCTCATTAAGACATGAGTGAGGTTCATTCTCCCATTCTCCCACAGCTCCAGACAGTGTGATCATTACGTTTAGGCTGTATGTCACTTTGAAATAGGCTTTCCATATTGATAGTAATGGCTCAGGAAGGAGGGCCCCATTTGCCTTCTTCCCAAAGCTGAATGAATAGCAATTTATATGACTGTGTGCAGAAAATGGTATGGCATTGTTCACAAACAACATATCCTCCATGTGTTGCTATTATGCCCCTAATTGCTATTTGTGCCATTTGCACCTAGTATACGTGCATAGTTTTGTACCTAAATGTTATTTTTTAAAAATCACACACATGCCATTTAAAAAGACACAGTTCAAAAGCATAAAGTTAAATTGAAAAATTCCAGGTAATGGGTACATTTTCCCACTTGGAACTAATTCATCACCATTAGAAAATTGCTTCAATTAGCTTTAATTCATTCTCAAAACTATTAAGATCAATATTTAATTATTTTTATAGTGTTAATTAAGATAATGTTACAAAAAGTAAGTTACAACCAGGTTTTGGAATATGAGGGGAAAACTATGATAAAGAGACATTTTTTGGCATTTATTTTGCTTCAGAAAAAGAATGTATTAAAGTACTTGTTTGAAAATTAAGCATCGAAAGTCACTTAAATTATTTGCAAGTACTGAAAATGATCATTTTTCTAGAATTAACTTTACAATAGATTAAGAGTACATTAGTGGTATAGTGGTGATTAATTGTATGAAGCTATTTGACATATAATCTTAGGTCTTTCCACAGCTTTTTAATGTAACAAAACTCATTTAATATATCTTCAATTATACATTGTGCTTATAATACTGTATCTTGCAATTACCTCCAAAACAAATATCTCTGAAACCATTCTCAGTTACAGTAATACACTTCTCTGAGGTGATGGTTAGACTTTATAACTACCTCGTAAATGACACATTAATTTAATAGTACTGATTATAACAGGGCTTTAATAAAATTCACTGGAGTTATCCGTGAAAGCATTCTCGTGGTATAACAATTTAACGTGAAACCTGCCTTCTCCCCTGGTGCATTCTTTTACAGCAGGTTTCGAGCTGATCTTATTCAATTTACTAGAACATAAGAAAGGCTACAAATGAACAAAGACTATTTGGTTCATCTAGCTAGTTTGGTGGCTAATAGCTAATTGATGCAAGGCTCATATCAAGATGTTTCTTTAAAGAAGTCAGGGTGTTAGCTTCACTACATGTTCATGTTTCCAGGAATTAGACCTGGGTGGCCCGCTCTGTGTTTCCACTACTTTTTGTGTAAAGAAGTATTTTCTATTCACTTTTTAAAATGCACATTCTTATATTTTCCTCTTGTGTCCTTCAGTTCGTTTTCCCTGTTAAATCTGAAGAATTCCATTGGGCTGACATTGTCAATATTCAGTGTGGAATGCTTCAATGTTCCCCTATAGACTACTCTGTGAAAGGCTAAAAAACATTGAGGTTTTTCAGCCTGTAAGGACAAAACATTCCTTTTTGCTTAGGTATGTACCTGGCCACTTTTCTATGGCTTGATTCCAATATCGTGACCAAAACTGTACACACTATTCTAAATTAGGTTTTACTAATGCATTGTGCACTGTAATTTAATTAAAATATGAGGTGCTGAGATATGACTGAAGGCAAGTATTTCCAAATTACACAGGCTGAACTCTTGTTCATCTTCTCATAAGGTACACAAAAAACTGTCACAGATAATTCTGCAGCTCGATTACTTTTAGTAGTCATTTATCTGAAGAAGACAAAATTGTCCATTTGCATATTTTCCTGGATTAATGAACACATGGCCCTTTAACTGTACAGCTATGAGAGTTTTACTCTGAAAAGTATTAGGTTTAAAGTTCTGTTGTGATGCTCTACTAAATGTAAAAGTTTTTACTTTTATGTAAAAATACTATTATTCATTGGCTAATGATACAATTGCTAAAATCAGTTGTGTTTGTTATGCTATACAGTATAAGGGATTTGTTTTAAAGGATGGAGTTATACAATTAAAAGCACTATGTTAATTGACTTTCCAAGTACTCAAGAACCTCAAAGGCGCTGACAAAGTCAATGCAGATGTGAAGCAGATGACACAATTGGAAACTAGATGAATATTGCCTTAATATTGAGAACAGGAGTATTTTTTTTACCCAAAGGATTGTTGGAGTATGGAACAGGTTACCCAGCCTTGTGGTTGAAACCGATACCCTGGCTTCTTTCAAGAAATGTCTGAATGAGATTATTGGATCAATAAGTACAAAATTGGGCAGATAGGCCTTCTCTTATTTGTATCCTTTCTACTGTTTTTATTTATCATATTTTTATGTTTTATGTTTGGGAAATCAATTTCAATTCAAGGCCAACAAAGCAATCTTCTTACCAGTATTACACTAACCAATGCCAGTAATATGTATTATATAATTTATTTGGGTCTTCTAGGACTTTCTACAAACTGCACATTTTTGTTCATTATTCTGGGCAATCAATTTGCCATACAACTGTTTTTAAAAGCTGTTTACAACTAAGAATGTTTAAAAACATAATGTATGTACAATTGGTAGCTGTGTGCTTTGATAGAAGTTCACTCCTATTTGTGTTAGTTATATTTTTGAAAATACAAAAATACTTAATAATATACATCTGAGCTCCAACCCGTAAGAAAATATTGTGCTCTAATTGGACTGCCCAGCAGCATAGTTCATTTTAAAACATCGATACCACCCTTCACACAAGCATGCCAATGAAATAAAGATGAAAGCAAGGTCTTTTTAAAGTACAGCTTTATTTTATATGTAGAGAAGTAAAAGAAAATACAGTCATTGTAAATGAGTAATTTTACAGTAGTTACAAAGCAGATGGAATCTTGGTGTTATTGGGTGAAAGTTGTGGATATGCCCTGGTTAGGATGCCAGTCTGTCTCACACACACAATTATTAACCAGGCCAGCATCATTTTGGAAGTTATGAGATTGTGCAGGTATCTTCTGGAGACATACTCCATAGCATGAAGTGAATGAGAACCACATATGATGCAATTGTGAGCTTTGTTTTCTCACAACTGAATCACAAGTGCCTAGGTTATTAGATGCAGCATTTTGTAGGAATATGAGTAAAGGCAATATTTTGGAAGAATTAAGTAAATGATAAGCATGCATGATGATAAGCGAGAGGTGTTACATAACACAGTGAAAAGGAACCAGTACACCTATCAAACTCACAGTGGAAGACACTGTGGTGATCCAGAAAGAAAGCGTGAGGTGAATTGTACTGATGTGGAAGCAAGACCAGTAGTCAAAATCTTGCTGAAAAACTGAAGGGATGAGGATGGATTTCAAACGGACTACACAAAGAAAAATACATTTCTGCTTCCTTGGGTGGAAGCTCGGGGATGGAAAATAGTTTAGGGCCAACACAGCACCAGCTGGACTCCAATCAGAAAGGGAGAATAATACGGGAGGAAACCTGTCATCATAGCAACCTGGGTCGCAACTGAGGAGCAGGCACCATGGATGGTGATTTCAGTGAATGAGAAGGCCTGGACCCAGTGCAAACTGGAGCTCTACTCTCAAACCCTCAGTGCAAAGTGAACATAAGCAAACAGGAGGGCTCCTATGAAATCAAAAAGTAAGCCTGGGGAAAGGGGAAAGGCAAAACAGTGAAGACAGGGCATGGACAAAGTTGCATTACATTGGATGCTTAACCAGACACTGAGAGTAAAAAGAGTGATTAAAGTTCCAGGGATGATGAACAAATTCAGGAGAACTGAAAGAAGATGGAGAGTAATTTGTTTTCTGTGGAGAAAACAAGAAGACCTGCTTGATCAAGAAGAGGAGAGAAAGCAACTCCTATCCTGGATAAGAGGAGGTAACTGTGAAGGTAAGCAATGTTGATTGTGAGAAACATCTGTCTCCAACAAGAGTGAAATGCAAAAGCTAGAAATAAATGTGACCAGAATTGTGGGCAGAGTATTTACATTTTATGTAATAAATGGGAAGTATGGGATTAGAATTTTCATTGCATTCATCCCTTATTAATAATGTTAATGTGGTATTTGTGTTTTGAAGTGCATTATAGTCATGTTCTCACAACAAGGTTTAAAAGCTCAGGACCTAATCTGAACCTATTGGAACTGTTAATGACTTATTAATACCATATGTAGCCACTGTATAGACAATATCTGAAACATGGGACTGACCATTCAAACAACAGAACGAACACCCACTAAGACAAAAAAAGAGCTGTGTAACTGTTTATTGCATATTATTGTGTAGTTAATACTGAAACTGAACCTGAAACTTAAATTTCATCATCATCATCATTATCCTGGATGAGACTTTGCATGCAGTATTTTGCCAGCAGCCATGTCACCCTGCAACTCTCGATTGGCAACCCACTGAAGGTGTAAACCTGGTCAATACCTGGATGGGGGACCTCCTGGGAAAAACTAAGCTTGCTACTGGAAGAGGTGTTACTGGGGCCAGCAGGGGGCGCTCACCCTTCGGTCTGTGTGGGTCCTAATGCCCCAGTATAGTGACAGGCACACTAAACTGTAAAAAAAAAGCTGCCATCCTTCGGATGAGATGTAAGACCGAGGTCCTGACTCTATGTGGTCATTAAAAATCCCAGAGTGATTCACAAAATAAGTAGGGGTGTTACCCTGGCATCCTGGCCAAATTTCTCATTGGCCTTTACCAGTCAAGGCCTCCTTATAATCCCCATTTATGAATTGGCTTCATCGCTCTGTTCTCCTTCCCACTGATAGCTGATGTGTGGGGAGTGTACTGGTGCACTATGGCTGCCGTCGCATCATCCAGGTGGGGCTGCACATTGCTGGTGGTGGAGGGGATCCCCATTACCTGTTAAGTGCTTTGAGTGGAATGTCCAGAAAAGCGCTATATAAGTGTAAGGATTTATAATTACTAGTACTATGGCTGCATGAAAAACAATAGAAAATACATAAAATGTATAACACTTATAATCATTTATTATGTATACCAGTTTTCATTAAAGAAGAGTGGAAAGACAAGCCTTTTTCCATTTAGATATATGTTGTATTTTAAAAGTGACCTTGCTTTTTTTCTGTTCCAATGTAACACTGATAAACTAGCAAGCTACTGTATAAACCCACAGAATTAAATTACTTTAACGATCATTCAGTAGAAACTGAAAGCCTTCAAGGGGAAAATATCAAAATGAAGACAGTGTTACTTGAATGGTTTATGCATTGTACTAAAAAAGATCATTATCACTAAACAAAAAGAATGTGATATTAATCAAAACAGCCCAAGCATTAGAAATCCCAATCACATTTCAGTCTTTACTAGGAATATAGATGTTCCATACATTTTACAGCCCCATGTTATTCCATGATTTGTTTTAATCCAGAAACTGTAGTGAAATATTACTGCTGGTAATTGTGGTCATCAACGCTGAATCAAGTAGTATTATCTGACAATGCGGGCTACGCTCAGCTGTTTAACAATGAATGAGTCGGAAGCACATAATGATTGAATTATTTAAACATATTTTCGTCGCTAGCCACTAAAATATTATATAAAAGCTTTTTTCCAGAGGCAGCCTCTGTTCTTTAATGACAACGTTTTATTTGTGCTCTTACCCGTATTACGGAGTGTATTGCTACTAAAAATACCCTAGTTTTCTTAGCACAAAAGTTTCGTAAAAGAAACCGATTTTAAGACTTTTCCGCCGCTCCTCGGTGCGGTCTTTTTACTCCCCATGAAACAAGTAGATTAGTTTAAATGCTAGCCTGTGCAGGGCTGGTTCTGACGACCTTGACAGCCTTAGGCAACTCTCGTTTGGGTGTGCAGGTCATCAGCAAAGCTGAGCAGCCTGTTTTGTAGTCTTTCGTGCACAATTAAGAGGCTCCATTACCTGGTTTCCGTGGAGACGAAAGCAGAGTTTAAGAGAATGGGATCAAGTGCAGGGTAAAAAAATAAGTATAACCATTAATTGTGGACTGCATTTAAAACTTCTTTTTCGAGCTTCAAATAAACGGAAATCTATAATTGAGACACAAATTCTTCAAACTCCTAGGTAGTGGGGAAATATTCAAGAAATAAGAAAGCGATGTTCCGAGTTTATAGGGCACCAACTTGCACAACGTATCAGCAATACATACAGCCTCAGTTTCATGTTGCAAGATTAAAATGTGCATCATCAGTACTGCTACTAGTATTGTTATCACCGCCACATCCTCCGGCATCATCGTGGAAATTAATTTAGATAATAGTTACAACATTAAGTTATGCTACTTGTGAAATCAAGCACTCTGTATATGCTGGCTATTGAAAGGAGTTTCAATAACTCAAGACCGGACATGGTCTTCATGTAAATAATTATACTTTACGATGATTTATTTAACAACTATTCACGGAATCGTAATCGATAATAATTAAACATTTTAGTCGCATACAAATTACTTTACTGATGTTTGCAAATCATCTTGAGCATAATTTACACTTCATGGGGAAGTGTTTAAACAATGGTTTGAAGGTCATGTCATGTTCAATTTAGTTAGTTGTTCGCAGAAATGCCATCAATGTTCCACTATGTTTATATCACCACAATGGAATGCAATTTCAAAAATAATCTATGCGCATACTCTATACCAAAATTGTTCTAAGTCATGTATATTTTTATGGAAAGCTCAAAAGCGTGACCCTGCTTCATACAGTCATATTCAGCAGTCCTATGATTGGTGAACAGATAGAAGTCTGCTTGTATTGTCTTCCTCCTTCATTTGTGTTGAAAGAATCCAATGTGATAAACTTAATCTAATAACTAACTACAAATTAACCTCTTGCTAAATGGAGATGCACAAATAAACTCCGTGTAATAAGTACTTTGCAGTATGTATGGAGGATAGCACTTCCTTAAAGAAATAAATTTGTATATTGCTTCCCATTACCCATTATTTTCCAAAAGTGCATTGATAGAAACTGTTGCATGCTTTTCTATCCCGAGTAACACAATTTACAGTGGATGATTATATGCAATTCTTATGCTCTCAGTCAAATTCTTATTAGCTTATTTTATTAAAGAAATCCCATTGCACCCAAAGCTAAGTACTAGAATGAATTACTTGAAGGGGCATTTATATATTATTTATGTCTTTAAAAATGCACAGATTTAGCTGTATATGAATATGCCTGCCTTACATATGACCTCCCAAGATCAGATTTCTAAAAATATACTTTCAGTTGTGTTTTTAATATAGTCAGTGAATGGATGAAGGCGGTATAGCAGAAGTTTATATGAATTTATATTTATATATTTATGTGAATCAAACATTGACTTTTAGATTACCTGGAGAGGAATAAAATTAATATCAGCTTATAATAAATAAGTTGTATCTCACCCTTCCCGTTTCCTTCCCTGGTATTAATGAACCTCCATTTTCTCATACTGGGGTCTGCAGAGTTCCTTTTTCAGGAAGTACCAGGACGAAGGGAAACAACACTCCCTTAGCCATAGGGAGAACTTTCAAGTCATCTGCCACAAAGGCAGGAGACACCTCATCAGCGAGAAACCTCATGGTGAATTGCCGATTGACACAGTAGATCACGTCGTCGATGGTTGCGCACTGGAAGGCCGCACAGCAGGGGAGACGCTTGGAACAGCACTCATACCACAGCCTGGCCATGGCGTGGTAACGGTAGACACTGATACCCAAAGAGGAGTTGACATCAAACCGGTAGATGAAGTTCCTTATAGCCACCATCTCTGTGGCTCGTTCCTTGGTTCCTACGATCAGACTCTCCTTCCACGAGTTAGTTTTTGGGTTGTAACGAAGGAGACTATATCTTAAGGTGCCGCCAGAGACAAAGAGCTGTCCATTGCACGCTGTTGCTTTATGGGCCACAGCAAAAGTGTCATTGGGCAAAGGGGCTACAAAGGTCCATCTATCCATACGGGGGTCATATCGCTCCACAGTGTAGAGGCACTCTCCCCCAATGGCATAAAGGTAGCCTTGGAGGGCAACTAGCTTGCAGTGGGGTCTGGCTTCATTCATGGGACTGATTTCTTTCCAGATGCCTGTCACAGGATTGTAACAGAATACATTTTTGGATGGTTTAAGGTCTCGTTCCAATCCATTGCAGCCCACTGCAATGAAGAGATAATTATCCATGGTACACATGGCACAGCCTTTGGAGATGACCTCTTTGGGAATGCTGCTCAGGGGATGCCAGGTGTCTTTGTAGTCATCATAGTAATACAACATGCTTGACGTCCTGGAAGTTTCTGCCTTGCTCAATTTAGGTCTCATCAGGTCTTGAGGGTCCATGTCAGCCACAATCAGGTACCGCCTGCCCTTCATTCGCAGCCTTTGAATTTGGTCTCTTTCGTCTGCTTTCAGCCTCCCATACAGTTCTGGATCTCTTAAAACTTGAAAGTAATTGTCAGACATGACTTTAAAAGCTGCCTGTTGGAGGTCTTTACGCTTATATTTTCTGGCCAAGCTGAGGGCTTGTAGGCAGTTACCCAAGTCCAGTTTACACTTGAGGCCTTCCAGTTCAAAAGTACCTATGCTGTCCTGGGGCATTTGTAAAAAATTGGCTCCAGCTATCACTTCTAAGCTTGGCTCAGGAAACATCAAGGAATCTGGACTGGAACACAAGTCTTCTGATGAATCTGTTCTCGAGTCAAACTCACTGTTCACTGGAGTGGATGCCCTTGCCTCCATGAAGGGGATCTGGAGGTCTGAGTTCTCAACAATCTGAGAAATGCTCTCTTTTCTGCTTAGGCCATGCCCCTGTCTCCCAGAAGACTGGGGCAGAAGTCCAACTGGACTTAAAGGAGAACGAGAGTCTTTATAACAGAGCTCAGAATCTTGTGGGAAAAGGGTAAAAGAGGAGTCTTGTAAAACATTGTCTTCACAGCTCCTGCGTGCAGGGCTGAGGAAAGTTGAGTGATAGGCACTATCCCCTGAGATAGACTGGGAGGCAGATTCCACATAATAGTCATAAATCTTTCCACGTACCTCCATCAGTTCGCCTCCAGGTCTCCCTAACAAGAGGTCGCCATCTCCTACTGTGATCTCTGCCTTGGACTGGAAGCTGAAGTAGGAACCTGGGTGCTCCAGATTTTGCCTGAGCTCTCGACCAACACCAGAACCAGGCTCCAACTTCCTTAACAAGAGTGGAGAGCGAACTCCTGCTGGACTTACTCTACCTTGTTCTTTTGCAGCAGGGGGTGACAAGGTACCACTTGGGATGCAATCAGCAGACTGCTCATGAAACTCCAGAGGACTGGAAGTAAATGTTTTCTGTGCACTGTCAGAGCTGTTCTCTTCCACTGTCCATTTGTTTGTGCCAGTGCTCAGCAGTGCTGAAGAGTGTTTATCTATGACACTTTCATCAGCTGGATCCTTAATTGGGCTTGTGTCTCTTGGCTTACTCTGGATGTCAGGTTTATTTGCCACCAAAGATTTCTCTTCAGCATCCTCAGCTAGGTTTTTCTGGCGTGGACGAAGCTCTGAGTTGCAGCTGATGCAGGACCCTGAAGAAACATCTCTGTGACTTTGTTGGACCATTTTTCCATTTCCCTGGGCTGATCCATCTTGGTGAACAGTGAATCCCCGAGAACTGTAGAACTTGTAAGCCCAAGATATGAGCAGCACAGCTGCCACAGACAGAGACAGCTTGCCCAGCAGTTGCATGTCGAACTGAACACCCAGGAGATCAGCTATTGGCATTTCCAAGCTAATCTGGAGCTTCTTAGTTCTCTGTGTTAATAATCCTATTTGGCCGATGGGTGGGAAGAATTTTTGTAGACACTCACTGACTTGCTCTCTATCAGTCCCTCCCTCAAGTTTTGATTATCTGAGTTCCTATGCTGCACGTCTATGACCTTCACCTATCCTCACAGAGAATAAACTAAACCTGACACCTGAAGGATCACAGGTTTTGTTTAATGATTTGCATTCCTGAGCCTACAAGGCGGAGTCTAGATCACATTCTACCTCCTACAGGCTCTGTGTTTAATATATCTTTCAGGAAGCGAGAAGCAGAAGTTTGTAAGTAGTGGGGGTGTTGCCATCTGCAGTTCAGTAGAAAAATCATTCAGTGCTTTTTAACAGCTAGTACATCTAAGCCTTGCCCTGAAATATCAGCTTTCTTTCTCATTCACCCACAAAAAAAAACCCTGCAGAACAAATGATTATGCAGATTAAAAGTTTTGAATCAGTATCATTTATTGTCCTTTTTTAAGTAATTCACTGTTGTGAGAAGGGATTTGAATTTTTAAAGTCTCATTTAATGACTGGTAATAACTCTCTTACCATGCCTTGGAGGCTGGAGTCTAGCTAATCGGCACATTCTTATGGCTGTGCAAATGTGTGATTGTAATACATTAGAGCTGTAGTTTGCTAAAAGGGAGTGGATTGCTGAAATATAATATTTAAAAAGCTCTACTAACCCGGATATGGTAATCTGTAGCTAACAATACTGTAAGATAAGCAGTCATGGATCCTGTTTTCTAGTGAGGCACTGCATCTGGCATTTGCTTTATACCATTGTGTTAGTAATACAAATAGTAGCCTCTTGTCTGCACTATTTGCATTTTACATAGATGTTAACACATTTTAGTTTTGTTGAAATATAAATTGCTTCACAAGTTTCTTTATGTTCCATGAACATATTTTGGAAAATTAATTATATTCTTGGACAACCGTGGTATGGCACTGTATTATTATGGAAATGCAGAGTAGAAAAACACTGCACTATTTGTTTTTGTATGAGTTACAGTGAACTATTTTTATAATGCATGTAATCATGCAATAATCAATAGGAAGCATAGTTACTGTATCTTCTACATTTGCAATCTATAAAAAAATGTAACTTGGTTTATTTGATGTTTTCCCAGATGTGTTTAATTTCAGTTGTTCAAGGTCAATTGGTTTGACTGTACTAATGGGTTATTATATGTTTTAAATTAGCAGCGATTAACTTCCTCTTGCCCTCTATTTCTGTCCAATTAAGAGCTGGGTCAGTGAAAGTAACACAAAATGCTTATAAAAAGTATTAAAATGTTTTCCTTTTAGAGGCATGGCCATGCTGGAGGTAGCACAGATTGATGACCCCTTAAATTCAGGAACTACTTTTGCTGTGTACTGACTACACCACCTAGCAATAACAAAGGACCCTTCTTCCTTTGCCACAGGTTCTTTTATTTTGCAGAATCATGGGTAAACCCACAGACCAGACAGTTGGTATTGCCTTGGTGCCCATTTTATTCCTTACCAATTCCAACACCCTGCCTACCCATTTCATAGCCTATAACACAAAATTCTTTCAAAGGAGCACACATTTCAGACCAGCACAAGTACGCCAATGGCCCCAGTTACCACAACAAATGGCCCAAAGAATGCAGTCCAGCAGTTCTGTCCTCTGTGTAGTTTCTTCGGTGGTTCTTAGGCATCTTTTTAAGTCCCAGGTGTGCTGAACAATGTGTCCCTGGTGTTGTCCCTCTACCCTGTTTGTTTCTGAGTCCAATTTAGGTGAGAGGGGGAGAAAGTTGATGTTGGAGTTTCCCTTCTCTGTGCTCAGTCTCTAGTGTTTGAGTTGAGTCTCATCCTGGGTCCAGGATCTTGCAATCCTTCCTTTCTAAAGTCCTCAGCTCTCTTCCTGGAACCTGTTTGAAGCCCCTTTAACCAGGTTTCTTATGTCCTCTTTGTCAGGGGCAGGTGTGTCCAGCTGATTACAGGAGGAAGCTTGGTGAAACAATATGGGTTGTGTGAGGACTGTCACTATGCGGATTTCCGGGTGTTGTGTCATCCCATTAATCTTTTTTTAGTTCCTGCTCCCCTCTGCCCATGGTCTGGTCCAAATTGATTCAGTGCCACCAGACACTACCACATTAAACTGTGGAAGATGAACACTCTGCTCCTCCATCCTTCTTAAGTGCCTCCTGCCTCACTGTCTGCAGTTGAGAACTTTGATTATGGGGAGAAAATACAAAGGAAAAAGAAAGGAAAAGGACAAACACACCAATACTGACACTGTTGGCATGTTTTGACAGATTTCTTTGGGTGTCTTTGTAACACATGTATATTAAGTGTTAAGAACTTATGCTGGTATTTTAGATGGTGAAGGATCAATATAAAGCATTAGCAATCTGTGGTTTCATAAAGATGGCATTGGTTGTGGTGTGTCTCAGTATTTGCTATGAAACGTTTCCTCCTTCACCTGTACAAGCACAAATAGTACTAGTACAAATGCATAGCCTTTTTATATTTTTTTGGAACTGTATTAGTGATGCACCCATAGGCTGACTTTTAAAGTACATTATACGGTTACAGTATATCTGTTTTTTAGGGTCTGTGAAAGGTAATGTTCAGTAGCCTTATGGGATATACTGTATGATTATAGGTTTGTGGAACCTTATTGTTTTGTACTAGTTTATTGGTATTTTATATACTGAGTTTAAGATTCAACTAATGTTACATAAGTAATACCATAAATATACCTAAAGTGTGCGTGTTTGTGTATTTCTTTGGGATGGAGTACACTAAAGGGTTCCGCAATTCTATTGAAATCCTAAAAATACAGTGTCTGCCTCTGTTATTTTTTTGTAAAATAACCTTTATTTTTTAGAGAGGAATGTGCAGTCTTGTTAAGAGGATCACTTTATATGTTGCCTGTTTTATAACATTTTGCTGTCTTATTTCCACCACTGGAGTCTCTTTTCATGAAGTGACATTAACATTTTAGATTCTATCCTTTTTTTTAATCTCTGACCTGATCTTCATGTGTCAGACTGTATCTGGATGGAGAGGCCGATACCAAGCCGAGAAAAGATCAGGAAGGAAGAGGTATGGTTTTCTATTTCAATTTCTTTGTGGTGATGTTGCTGAGCTGTCCCACTTCTGTGCATCCTTTTTTTAAATAAAATTTCTTGAATTTCCATACAGTCATATAAATTTGAATCCCTTAGGGAATATCACAACTTCTCTTATATAAATGTGGAGAAAGAGGATGTTTCCATGCTAGGCAACTCTACAAGTGAACAATTACAGCTCTTTAGTTTGAGTTTGCCAGCCCAATAATGTGGTTTGTCATTAACCAGCTGGGACCAGAATTCCTTAAATGACCGCACACAATATTCTGAATCCTGCCAACGCTGTGTGGGCTTGAATTGGCTGAAGTATCCACAGCTCACCACACAAGACTGAACCCTTGACGTATTGACCACCTACAGCGTTTCAGGTTTGTAGGGAAGAGCTGTGACACTTTTGTACTTGGTGCTAAAATAAGTTCATGTTTTCAGAAAACCATGCCCCTGCCTCCATTCCTCAAGTGCTGGTCCAAAGGTTGTAGCAGGAAAGCTGATGATTCCTAATTGATAAAACTGTATAAAAAGAAACAAGTGGTTTTAAAAAAGAGGCTTTCGGCTATGGGGTGAGGGGGCTGTAATCCAACTGTGACTGTGATTCCCCAAGTAGTAGTTTTCAAGCAAATACACCCCTGTGACTTGCAGGGTAGTAGGGTGTCATGGAGAGACTCTTACTGTCCTGTAAGGCTCTGTGGAGCTTGGAGCTTGCAGTGCATCAAAAGACAAATAGTGTTGATAGTTGTGTATGTTGGGTCATGTCTGCTTGTACTCATTCTTCCAAGGGTATCAGGAGTTATAGCTAAAAGCCTAGTCTTTAACTCAGTAGTGAATTCCAAATTGTATTAATTTACAATTATTTTTACCCAGTGACCTCAATCATGAAGCAGACTTACAGTATATCTTGGTTATATCTTGAGTTGGTTCCTGCTGTAATAGTTAGAGAGACACATTTACAGTAGCCTAGGGTTTGTGTGCATGTGTTTTCTTGCAGTTTAATATCCAATTAATTGCGTACTCTTTGCCTTTGGTCAGTGTCGACACACACAGCTGGTATATGAGCAGAAACAGAATCCTCAGAAAACAAGACAGAGATAAATATTTGAGGGGTGTCATTTCTAAAGCAGTCACTGTTTCGTCACTTGATACCAGTCTTTTAATTTAGTAACAGGAGCCCAGGTCAGTAGGTGCAATGGGTTTTGAATAATTGAAGCACTGGGCACAAAGGAGCTTCTGTGTTTCTTCTGCTCCTTATTTTGGAAATGTAGTTTGGATGACAATAGAATACTTCAATTCCTCTGGATGCTTCTCGCTTCTTAATTGTAATGTTCAGGTCTAGTTATCAAAAACATTTAATAGTAGGTGGTGGGACAATAGTCAAATACATTTAATATTTTTTTTAATGGAAATGATTGTGAAAAAAGAAAAACAGAAAGCTATCATTTTCACTGTTTCCATTATTTTGACAAAGTAATCAAAAGTAAATTGCCTTTATATTGTATCATGTGAACAGGTGTTTCCTTTTAGATGCTGGTTACTAAATAATATTAACACTATGACCCATTGTATTTTGTTTTATCTGCGACTGCACAGTCGTTACATTTTAAATTTTTGTCTGTCAGACAAAGCATTTTGTCTTGCCCCAGTACTATTGATTTTGTTGTGACTGTTATACTTAGTGGCAGCTGTGTTTTTGAAATACGGTATGCATTTACTGATTCATAAACTGTGCAACACCGTCAGTGGATCATTAAATCTACAAAGAAGGATGATGTACAAATCAAAAATGGTCTGTCTTGAAACCCATATGTAAGAAAGACCAGACACCCCTCTGTGGTCTTGTGGAGTTACAAAGTCTTGTGGTTTCTCTTGGGAAAAAGCTGTCAGGAAATTAATGTATCAATTCCTAGAGAGATCACCAGATAAAGCTGTTGTGTTGCCAATTGTCTTAAGGAATAAGTATGGACAATAATGATAAATGCTTGATACTAACTAGAGGTAATTTCACACTGTGGTAGATATCTTAGATTTGTTTGAGTTCTGTTTCATGCCGAAAATCAGACATGGAACAGACAAGTGCTTTTTCTGTAGCTACTTACATTTTCTGTAGCTGCTTAACTGCTTTTGTACAACATATGCATAATGCTTGTGCACTTATGCAAATATACGTGTGCAAGTGTATAGGAATAATTAGTTTAATTAGACAATTCTGCCTTATACCTTTGTGAAAATCTGAGCTAATATTTCTTCCCATAACCCTTTGCAACAACTTGCTCTTGAAAACACCATAACCCTGAAACGTGTTTTTTGTAAGATGTATAAATACATATGCATAAATAGCTGCAACTCTGCAAGATCCTGAGCTATGGTAGATAACTTATGTATTCCCAGTATGAAACTCAATTACTTTTACATCAACGCAGGTTGAATGTATTCTAAAAGGTTCATAAACTAAAATTTTTAACTTGTAAATGCATATAGCATTGAACTGATGAAATGTAGCTGATTGTTTGTAGAGCTGCCATCGTTTTTGTTTTTGCTGGATCATCCAGGTTTTGAGTTACTGTTCCAAGATCTAATTATGTCTAGGGAATTGTACACGATTCAATAGATCGATTCAAAAGCAAACTTTTTGCAGCTGACATGAAATTTCTTTGAGCCATGTATGCAAGTCCTGTTAAATGTCACTTTACTAGATGAGCTGAGGCATGATAAATGTTATATTTTACATTTTCATTTGTATCACAATGATTCTACTTAATTAGTATAATACAGTATTACACTTTGCTCTGGCAGTCCATAGTTTTGGGGATGGTACTTACTACTGTAAACAGAATATCCATGCATTATTCTCAAATAATATTACAGGCATAATATTACAAGCATTACAAGCATAAATAAGAACACAAGAAAGCTGATAAACTTTCATTCAGCCATGAGGATTCAGCTCAACTAGCTTGTTTGGGTGACCGTAGTTAAAAGATATGAGAATCTTATCCAAACATTTCTAGAATGAAGCCACGTCAACACCTTCAGCAACATGCATTTGAACCGTGACAGGTTTGCAAATTTAAAAATATATTATCAAAACGCAAGCCTCTCTTTGAAATGCTATTAGACGGGGAAATTGGTCATGCTAATTTTTTCTTTAGATAAGTCTATGCTTCTTTAATTTGTGATACTGTAGTAACGCTGCTAAAAAACTCCCAGCTCATCAGTGTGACGTCATCTGTTAAAATAAGACAGTGAGCCTTAATAAGCAATCAGCATGTTTCTTTACACAGTAAATAGCATAGAATGTGACATTTGAAAGTTGACATTTTAATTAGCAGGCATTTGTGCGTGCAATTTTGTCAACAGGAGTTCACAGCGTAAGAGGCATACCTTTGCTCATCAGCCAGTTTTCCATAGGATGAACACAGAAAACTTTTCCTGGGTTGTTCAGTTGTCATGCTACAAGGCTGGGCCCAAGCAGGTTGAGCTATGCACTGTCAACGTCCACATTGAAATATATATTTTAATGTTAATGGTAATTTATTTTTTCTGAAGCATATTTAAATTGTACTATTTATTATTTCTGCACCTGTCTGTAACCTGTGTAAGTGAACTTGGATAAAATAATCTGCTAGACAAAGCAGTACTAAGAAAAAACAAAAATACAAGAGAAATAGTAATTTAATGAAGATTTTTATTTGCCTGTGAATAAGCTCTTTAGGATGGCACAGACTATAGGCATAGGTGGCATTCATCATTGGAGCAAAAAGGATAATTGGACAAAATTTCAAAGACATTTTTAGATATTTGAAAGTTTAATCAGTTAAATCTAGTGGCTGGAAATATTCAGCTAAATTCACGGCCTTTGCCTTAATGCATCTGCAATTTCATCTATAAGATGAAAGGCCATTAGCTTATGTGATGTGTTTTGTAAGGACAAGCTTAATACAAAAAAGTTATCTTTTGCTTTCTCTGTCTTGCTAATATTTACTAACTTTGTAGCTTTTTTAAGATAAGATGATATCATGACCAATAATGTAGGTTATTGTATTGAGCACTGGCTGTGTTTTCTATTTTTAGTGTCTGAAGCAACATCTGAAATTACCACGCTCATTTGTTCTATGAACATTTACCCTGTCACTGTTATCCTACTTTCTTAAATAAGTTAACTTGATTTCTTGAAGGTTTAGTGAAAATTGTTTCCCCACAGTTTACATTGCACATCTCTTTGGTTTAAGGAATAAAATGATTTTCAAATTTGAGCTCCTGAAAGATTTGTGCACATCCATGGCACAAAAACGTACTGATCTGAATTCATAGCAGCTAACGGAAGTACTGCAGGGTTTTCTTGATTAGCAGTGTGTAATGTTACATTTCTGAAAATGTATTTATGTCATTAATATTACAAAGCTGCCACAGAATCAGCCTGGGAGGATGATTAGCAAAGTGAACCACTAATTTAAGAATGTAACAGGTTGCAAATGAGAAGAGGCCATTTGACCCATCTTGTTAATTTAATAATTGTTGTGACTTATGTCCTCTATAGGATGGTTACAAAATTGGGTTTCTGAATTAAACCATAGCTTTATGGCTCTGAAACACCCAAAACTTTAGGATGTTGCATTTGGTAGTTGAGTCACAAACTAAATTTATCTAAGGATCCCAGATTTCGGGTCTCAGCTACTTGGTTTGGAAACCTGTTCCAAGGTTTGCAAGGTGTGATGAAGTTTCATTTTCTCTGTAGTAGTTTCCTATTGTGGTTCAATGCATCATTGCTGAGTAGCCTCCCAGACTGATCTTATTTAAATCCTTTAAGACATAGATGTATTTTATATATTTGGGTCAAATCTCATTCTCATTCCCTCAATCTCAGACCTAGACAAATGAAAACAGCCTGCATCTAACAATCCCTTGTGGAATTATTGTTGTTGCTCTTCTTTGAACTCTGAAATTCTTCTTTGAAGATGTAATACCCTTCTGTTGTATGGTGAGCCCCTGTACAGTATGAACACAATAATCTGTGTGGAATCTCCCCATGTATGTGCGGGTTTCCTCCCACAGTTCAAAGACATGCTAGTAGGTTATTGACTTCTGTAAGAGACTTGTCCTGGTGTGTGAGTGTGTGTGAGTGTAGGACTGACATCCATGTCTACAGTGAGTCCGTCTTTGTGTCTGTTACCTACTGGATCAGTTTCAGGCATCCCCTGCAATTTTGTATTGGATAAAGCAGTTTCTAAATTGGTGAGTTGAAGTAGTGTGTAAAGGTTCATATATCTTCCCTTGATTTAAATTCAGTACCTTTTCTGTTGTATACCCACGTATTCTATATGCTACTTGTGTTTTCCACATTGTCTTGATGAGAACATGGAAGAAAGTACAGAAACACTGAGATCCCTTTTATGTGTAGTTTCCTTCTGCTTAGAATCAAGCATGGGGATACAAAAGTGATAGCCACACAACCCTGGTGATTGATAGAGTGTGCTATAGCAGCAGAAATAAAATAAAAAATGAAGCAGGTGGGCTTTAGTAATTAATGCTTTTGAAAATACAGGTTAAAAGTCAAATAAAACTGACAGAAAATAATAGATTACATCACACAACAGCAGTGCAGGGCAGGAATGATTTCAGGCCATATAAAATGTCTCACTCCTTGGGCATGTTTTTATTTGTGGCAGAAGGGGAATGAAGGGCCATGCAATTTCTAATCTGATGATTACAGAGACCGAAGCTGGAAAAAGCTCAAGGTGGGGTCATATTTTGCGACACACATGCTCCCAGATGCACAAAAGGTTGTAAAGTAGATTACCTTAGGCTGTCCATTGCTGTTACATCATTCCAGGTCCATTTATGGAGGATTATTACAGTCAGGTTTGATTGCTCTTCTGTCTACGTGCTGTAGCCAAAGTGTGGGGATTCCGTTTAACCACTTGTTCAGAAAAAAGGTTCATCTTTATTTTCCAATTGTGTGCCTTGCATTCTAGCATTAATCTCTCAGATTAATCTTTCTGCAGATGAAACAAAGCAATTTGGTCAGATTTCAGATTGCTGTAAATGATGCTGCCTGTTTTTTCTTTTTTTGTGAAAAATAAACTGGAACATTGAATGTTGTTCAAACCTTACATTTGAACAGTTCCCTAAAGTTCCATTCCCTTATACCTAATCATCCTATTTAAGTGAATCCTGGTGGCTAGCAGTTTTCAAGAATTAGAACTTTATAGTAAAATATCCAAAGAACATTTATATTAATGCCTTATGACGTTAAAACATTCTTTTGAGCAGTGCAGTGTGCTTTTAATTAACACCCCTTTAATCAGTCTCAATGTGTTATATTTTAATTGTCACTGTAAAGCAACTGTCTTCAAACACAGCTAAAGGCTTTTGTAAAGAAAAAGCAGAGGTCAATTCCATGCTGAAAAGTAAAAAAGGACAAAATATGTTTTGGCTGTGGATTGTTCACAGTTCACTTTTTTCATTGTGTCCTCAATCTGTTCTTTTTGCAGCTCTCATCAGCTATAGTTCCCACATTAACCTCTAAGAGTTTGTTTTTTTCTTTTTGCATTTGCATTTTTATAAATGTATGTTAAGGCAAATTCCCCTATGCTTTTATCAACACTCTAGGAAGCTGCAAAAACATCTGCTGAAGCAAAAATGCATTGACCTAGTGAAAAATGATTTTTCCCCCCATGCAGTGGTTCATAACTTGGTTACACATGTTTCTCTGCTTTTCCCAGTGAATGAACAACAAAGCAGGGAGTCGGACAACTTAATGTGCTTGTACTTCAATGTTTTGGGGCTGTGGAATATTTTTCCATACACCATACATCAACAAAAAATGCTTTATGAATTTAAGGAAGGCAAAAGGTAATGTTTGATGTAAAAATAACGGCATGAATGAACACATGGGTTTAGAATCATACAGTATAATGCATTTCTCTAGTGATCCACTGCTTTTCTTGTTTCAGATTTGCAATAACTTGTCATGTTGTAGTCTTCTTTCAGCAAGTACTCCTGAATTACTTTTCACTTTGGAATGTTCTTTTAGCACCCTTTCCACTGAGGCTGTAGTCTTAAAACTGAAGTTCTCTGAGTGACCTCTGAGTCCTTAAGGACGAAATCCTAACAGTATTTGTCTTCAAGGATGTAGTCAGGGGTACTTTTCTGCTTCCTGGGCCGAGGGCTCTTCATCTTTTCAATTTATGGTGAGGCTGTAGCCTTCTGCTTCTTATCTTCCTGGGATGAGGTGAAAATGTTTACTGAGGTATGTTCAGCTATCATGATGTTTACCTTGGACAGGGCAATGTGGGTTTTTTGCAGTGTTATTTCAGGCTCTGTAAAGAACCATTACTGTACCTCATGAAAAAGAGAAGGACACTCATAGGTGGAATTCTTGGCATGAGGGAAAAACTGGATTCAACACCAAAGAATGCAATGTGTTACATAAAAGAGTTCTACTGTTCATTAGTGCTTCGAGGCCCCAGCCAGACAGACCTCCAGCACATTCACCAAAATCAGAGGGATTTAGGGGGAGGTAAGGCAATTTTTAATGCCTGGGTCCCTCTTTGAGATTTTTGTTAAGCTTGGAGATCTCTCTTGCTACCTGTGGTTTTAGCAGTAATCCTTTAATACGCGGTGTGTCTAGAAAGGCTTAAATCACAATTCTTCTAAATAAATAAGAGAGGATTATTCTGCTTTAAGCCATTGGGCAGGAGCAGGGACATAGTCTTTAGGACAAGCTTGTTTTATAGTGGAACAGGATTATAGGAAGGAATGAATGACTGGAGTTAGTAGAAAGCATTGTTTGGAACCCTACCTTGTAATAATGTTGCACTCATCTCAATAACTCGAGAACTAAGACCAAGTTTTCTTTATAGGAATGGCATAAGTAAGCAGCCAATCCTTCAAAAGGAGAAAAGCCTCAATATAGAATTCTTTCTTTTGGAGATCACCTTAAAAACATAATTTACACCATCCTGTGCATCCATTCAATCTAGATACTGTATTTCAAATTCACACACACAAAGAAATAACTTCACTAGTTCCTTTCTATCACAGGAGAAATATACCCCTTTGCAGAACCATTTTCTTCATCACTTGTAAGTACATTATTTTGTCAACAATCTGGATCACTTCTTAAGTGTCCTTATACAGTAATTGGTAGGAATTGGCTTTATAAACGTATTCAAGCATTAATTTAACGTGAATGAATTCATGTGTTTTGTTTTAGGTGAGTCAGATGCCATTTCCTTGTATTCTATAAAATGTTAAAATTATTTTATTTTCTTTTATTAACAAAAACTCAACAGGGCTTGGTTGATCAAGTGTGGTATCTGATGGCTAACAAAACAGAAAAAAATATTTTGACAGTATATTGAAATTTGATAGGCACAGACTCAAATTACATGATAAATTATAAGGACAGTTTGTATCTTAATTATTAATCCCATGTTCAATTTTCTCATTATACTCCAGTAATGTTTTGAATATTTTTCCTCAACTCTCTCTTACAAATATTGCAATGCATTACTCTGATAGAAGCAAGGTTCAGCAGGGATACAAACCTCAGTAACAAAAGCAAATAGCACAGGAAACACTCCCTTAACCACATGCTGAAACACAATAGTTGTTTATACTAGAGTTCTATTTTAATAGTAGCAGACTCTGAACACAACAGGTCTTTTTCTTATCAAACTTCCTTAAATAATTTTTAAAAATAATGCATTGGAGATATTTCAGATGAAACTGCTATTATTATGGAAATGAGAAAAAAAAGCAGGTACATGTATCATTGAATGTGATAAAAGGAAAAGCAGCTTTGTTGTGATCAAATACTCAAACCATCCACTTCTTCATTTTGTGAAATAAAAGGAATTTATTTTAGGGAGAGTCATAGAAAAGGAATAAATGGATCTTGGGATCTTTTGTATTTCTCTGTCTGTATTTATGGCCTACTACATATTCTATTTATTATGGCTCTGTATCTTAAGATCTTCTTATTTACAAGTACATTAATACTCCAGTATACCTGAAAGTGCTCTTCCAAGGTTGGAAGCATATAAAGGAAACAGTTAAGTGTTGGAAAGCAAGTGAGATGTGTCAGAAAGGCTAGGTTCCCCAAATGTTGTACCAAACTACCACGGGTGAATGAAAAACCTCCGACAGTTTTCCCTCCCCACCTCACATGATGTATTGGTTGCCATGAACCTAGCACCCAGGCTCTCTTAAACAGCTGAAATATCCATTTTACCACATGTCTAGGATTGGAGTTAATTACTTCAAATGTTAATCCCAATGCATCTCCCCACCAAATTGCTCCCTGCTTCGAGAAGGCTTTCTTTAATAGCATAGCTCTTTGTCATGGGAAGGGACAGTCACTCACAGATTCATTATCCTCCAAAAACAAACCAAACAAAACATAAAAAATGACAGACCAATGCAGTGCCAGTGACATATGCTATTACTTAAACATTTAAACATTGAAAATTAAGACAAACTTCCTTGGGCATAAAAACCAGTATCGATAGACATATATGTCAACCTCTGGAGGTGGATAAGCTTTCAGTTTTATGATTTCTTTCCTTCTATAAACCTGCTCTACAGGTAGGAGTGCAAAACACATGGTATTAGAATAATAGTGTATTGTCTGGTGTGTTTTGAACTGCATACCTTTCTTCAAAACTTCCCTGGAAAAGCTGCGAGATGAGATGATTCAGATTAATCCATCCTCCCCAATTTCAAAACTTGAATTATACACCTATCCTACCCCACTGACGCGAATGTTCACACAACATCTAACTGTAGTACTGACACTGTTAATCTAAAACAGTGTTTGCTATCGTTTTGGAACATGAGCTTGGAAAGTTCCAAGAAACTCATAGCAAGGATCTTATTTTGATTTTCAGAAACAGTCTTGAAAATATGTTCAACCACAGACATTGCATAATGACTCCTGAAGACTGTACAATAAGTATACAATTGTCAAGAAATACACTGTCCACTCCTCATAATGAGATGCAATGCATCAATTATGGAACCAACAGTTTTGCAGATTTCAGAATTATAAAAAACATAACCCCAAGTCAAGTAGTTGTTTTTTTGTCCATGTTTTTTTTTTTAAACAGATTTGATGTTTATTGATTGACAGATAGAGGCGAAACAAGTCGACAGATAAACAAGGAAAGACCTGACGGAAGGTGGCCTGTTCGTTTCTCATTCTTTTTAAAAGTTTTTACAAAAAAAAGAAGTCGGGAGGGAGGGGTAGGAGGGGGGTCCGGCTTCATGGTGGTGCTGCGGCCTGGCAGATGGACGGACGGACAGACTTGAGGACAAATGGACAGGTGGGCATCTGGGAAAGACTTGGGGGGGGGGGGGGGGAGGTGTGCCACAGGGTCTTAGGCTCACGTCAGTTCGAGAGTCACTGTAAGGATGAGCACTGCCGTCGTCAGTCCCAGTGTTTCCATACAGGGGGCTGCATCTGGAAGGAGAATAGCACCATGACTAAGTCTGAAACTGTGCTCTTCTGCCATCCTGTTCAATAACACTATGCCCGACATGGCAAAACTTCCTTAGAACAACAGAGTTAATAATTCTCAATACAAACTGCTACTTTAACCTTGACATGGAAGTGAAGATTAGATGACTCAAATGGGAATATAATTCTTGCGCAATCAGGATTGTGGGAGCTTTTAAACAGAGGTGGATCTGAATGCACAAAACTGTGAACCTGTATTGTGGAAGCCAGTTTAGTAATGTCCTTTAAGAAAGGCCACTGGGATGGAGCAATCACACTAGAAATAGCTCTCATTTGTCTCTACAGCATATTAACCACACACATATAAACTGTACTAGACTGAATTCCATGCTGGAGTGTATTTTTAGAGACCTGCAAGCTAGTAAAGTACTGTCATTTATTTTTAATTGGACTCCATTAAAGGGTCTGCCCTAGTTTCCTGGCATTTTCTGTTCATTAATGTGTGCATTTATCTGTGTGGTACATGGCATGTAGTGGGATGCAGTTTTGCGAGCCCTTTTGTGTGTGGCACAGTACAAAACTGGTCAGTCAGACACAAAACTGAAAAAACAAAATGTTAATCGGCACACTTTGTTCCAAACTGCAAAAGCATGTCCCAAATGTTTGAAAAGAGGGACATCATAAAGGAAACAATGGAACGCTTTACTATCTAATGGAAAAAAGACAATAACGAGGAGAGCATTTTCATGTTCTGCATCCTGAGGGATTAGGACAACGAAGGCTGGATACAAGTAAACAAGCTACAATGCAGAAACTCCTCATTAGATATTACAATTTCTATAAGCACATACATAAGCCGCCTGACTATATCCTTCTAAACAGCCTAAAGTGATTGAAAGGGAAGATGCATTCAGGAAAATACAGGGCCTGTCTCTCTCTTGAGAGGATGTGGGCAAGGGGAACTCAGTAGAGTTGTTTTACAAGTGTTTTGACTTGCAAAAAAACAGTCCGCTTGAGATCTTAGACTTATGCTGACCTAATTCTGTCCTTACAGCTTTCCACCTGTTTTGAAGCACGACTGCGTTTTTGCATATTCAAATACTCAAACAGACAGACAAAAAGAGAGAGAGAGAGAGACGCACGGTTCTTGCACTATTATTTTCAAAATAATAGTAAATAAATTCTGTGGCCATCAAAAGAAATCAAGGGAATAATAATGTGTTTTTGTCTCATATTTCATGATGTGATTTATAAGGATATGTGATCTGCAAAACTCTGTTGGGCTTCTGAGCGTTGTGCCAATCTTAAAGGTAGATGCAGGAAGTGTCCTAAAGTACAGTTCCTCTATGTGACCTGTAGATAGTTATCATTCTGACACCCCAAAGAATCTTTCTATTCACAAGTTATATCAAATACATTCACTTCCTTAACTTTATACTGGAGGCAGGAATCTCAGGAATAAAACTAAAGAGACGGATACTGTGGATTCCATCCCACTGTTATACCACAATGTTGTAGTCTGATGCACAATCACATCAGACTGTCTTTACCTTGTGATGTTTTACATTCAGTGTGCAGGCACATTTTAAATGGGACAGGTTAAAATGCTACAGTATGTGCATTTAATTAATCCCTCATTATCATCCTACATCTACAGTAGTTGCTTTCACTGTAATTGTAAGCATGATGTTCATAGCAGCAGAGTACACTGATTTTGTACACATAACTTACTGTACTATTTTGTTTTGCTAACTGAATGTCGATACATCTGTAATGCTCTGGATTTACCTATAACACTCAAGAAATATCTTGGAATAGGTGAAGGAGAAATAATGAAAACTCACTGTTTAATTTCTGTGTGCCTTTCATCATGCTTGGGTTTTCTGTAAAGACAAACAGAGAAAAGGCTGAGCTTTGGAATTTGCAGGATTCAAGAGGTTAGAGTGTTGCATACACAGTTGTTAAGTATTCATTGTTGGGCTGAGCCAAAGATTCTGAGTAGCTTAGGCCTGGTCTTCCCTGTCAATGTCCTCAGAAATCTTCTGAAACCCACCTGTTTCAAAGCAAAACAATTTTGAATTTCTTATTAAGTAAATTAAAAAATTAAACTCACAATGATGACTACAAGACTAAAGGTCCCCAGGATCAGAATGTTAAGATGTTGGAGTACAGAGTTTAGGTAGATAACAATTGCTTACAAAGTAAGGGGAACAGTATTATTCTGGAGTGCTAGTTTCCAGAGTTAGAAACTGTTCTTTTCACAAATAAACCCAATTAGATGAAAATAGATTTATGTTCAGATACTTATTTTACAAATAGGGGCACAATAAAAAGATTAATTGCACTACAGTACTTGGAAAAGGAACTCCACAATTAGAGGAAAAACATTTGATTTATTATTTTTTAGCATGTAATGAATGACCCAGGATTAACAATGAATGCAGCACAAATCTGAGGGGAATAATTACTTGACAGAGGTACTATGCTGAGGTTTTTTTAATCATAGATGTTTGCCTCATACTAAATAGAAACATTTGTAAAGCAGTTTCAATCAAATGACCTACATTCCATCACACACAAAAGGTAGAGAACATTGAGGTGACATTTATATTGTAGGCAACTCTAATTGGCTGTGTAAACAGAAGCTGCATTATTTTTCCCCAAAGCTCCACCATTTCAGTAGCTATTTTTACTGAATTCACTGAACAGACAACAGATCCAACCATTTTACTGGGCCTCTTCCTGGGTAGAGAGAATTAAGGCTTTAAAGCTTTGTTCCATGGTCTTGGGTACACTTTTGTAACATTTACAGCTCAATAGCTGCCTGAACTCAATTTGCTTTTCTTAAAAAAAAATGTTGCAATGGAAAAGGTCACATTTGTAGAATGAACTATGTCAGCACTTTTCTGAGGGTGTCTCTGGACCACAGCGTTGGCCCACATAGCTGGATACTTCTGTGATAAAATGTAAGGAAATTGGTAAGAGGGACTGCTCTAAATTTGTTTTAAGAACAAAGAGCACCTTGTTTTGCCTTTTATCAGACTGTGTACTTTGTAACCTCTTCACTTCTCTAGAGAATATTTTCTTTAAGTTTGAAGTTTTTGTGACAGGGTAGGTTTCTTGTAAACCTATCATGCAAGCAACATATCAAGTGCAAAAGTACAAAGCGTGAAAGCAGTAGATGGGATTTTATCCAGCTCAGCCAATTAGAAGAGAATAGCATGCAAGCAGTAGAATAACACACAACTTACAAAACAGAAATTAGTATAAATGTCTCAGTTTAGCAGGCACAGTCCCATTGTCCTTATGACACCTCTGTAGGTTCTTTCTGAGACTACTCTTAAAACTGAGCTTCTTTTTCTGAAAAGACATTTTCAGAACAGGTGGCCAGTGATGTAAATGCCAAGGACCAACCAATACTATCTTTCACGGTGTGTTGTCTCTAAAGGGAGGTTGTAGTATGTTATTCGCTGCCAGTCCCACCTACTCACCAAAGACAATGAGCCGAGTGTGGGTGTCCGTGGATCCCAGGGGATTCTGGGCTGTGCAGCGATACATGGAGCCGTTCAGCTCTGCCGGCACTCGTTCCAACACCAGCTCCTTCCCATCATGCTCCAAGCTGCCGTCCAATAGACGACCTCCGACTCGTGTCCAGGTGAAAAGAGGCTCAGGGAAAACCTCATTCTGTGAGAAATGGTGGGGTGTCACACTAGTGAAAGACTAGCCTACAACACCATAGTTGTGAGGAACAAATACTGTAAGAATAATCAAGTTTAAGAAGACTTTTGGCTGAATAGGTTCAACTTGAATATCTTGTAATATCAAGTAATATCAAGTGTGACAGCACAAAGTTCAGCTGGTCCTTGAAACATCACAGTAAATTGGATTCACCAGTTTGCCACACTCCTTTGTTGAAAAACACAAGAGTTTCCTCTCCTCTACTCCAAATCTGATGATGTCAAAGATATTTTCAGATAACTTTAGTTTGCATAGACAATATGACCCTTAACAAAGGTAAAGAATGTTAAATTGTTCTTCTGGACCATTCAAATTATAGCCTTATAATGTCCTCTTTAAACATACTGATTAAGAGCCTGATCCAATTTTATCTCTGCCATTTTAAGAATAGCAGAGTGCCATAAACTGAGGAGTTTTCAAGATGGATGGTTCAGAAAATCTCAGCATAGGTTAAATATTATTGCACAATTGAGGATCCATTTTCTTTAACAAAACACCTGTAATGATGTCTGTGAGCTGATTGAGATTGGAGTGATCCCCATGCATTTTTTTCCAAAATAAAAGATTGCTTCTTTCCCTCCTGTTTTTACAGTCATGGATTTGAATGGCGGAACATGAAAATTACTCAATTTTATCAAATCACACTTTCTGTCTTAATTCCAATCCCAATTTTGCACAGTAAATTCACCCACACACCCTGTAAGCATGAATTAGTCTATTGTGTCTTACAAGAAAATATATAAAACAAATAAACAACACAACACCAAAAAAAATACACATTTAAAACAAACAATAGTCCTAGACATGCAACAATACATAGACACACATCTTACTCTGCCCATATAACACTACCATTACGTATAATCTTATAGTTACATGCAGGAAACAGTCACTTAGCTGCTTTGAATATACTGATTGCACAGGGAACAAAAGATTTTTTTAATACATTTTTCAGGCATCGTAAAAAAAGGGCTACCATACCATACCCTGATAGCAAAAGTAGGGATGCTTTCTACTAACATTCTATAAACCTTCTCTAAAATGTTGTGACTCACCGCAAAACCTTTCAGCTTTCTGATCAAAAATATATGCTGATATGTCAAAACATGTTTTTAGAATCACCAGGTTGTAGTGCTCTCATGTTGCTAGTTTTTTTGGATTCAGTATTAATAATAAACCTACAGTATTGATTTGATTTTTTTTGTATAAATACAGCATTAATAATTTAACATGAAAATAACAATGAAATGTATACATTCTATATTTAAATCTTGACTTTACTGTTTAATTGTCACATCTGAAAAAAGTATTTAAACAGAACAAATGACACACTCCTTCAAATTATACTTCACTCAGCAAAAGTTGTCAAAATAAGGAATTCATATTTTCTCAGACAAAATAGTGACACCCTGTGTCAAACATCTCAACTACATGCTTGAGAAGACAAATGGTGAAGCGAATGATGACTTTAAAGCACTATTTTCACCTACATTTTAGTTTTTCAAGGTAGACTTAAGTACTTAAAAAGTATCCCCCTCAGTCTAACATTTTTAAATTTCTTTTCAATGAAAGGTCATCCTAAAATTCACTCTGTTGCTATTTTTGTGAAGGTATGAGAGTATCCCAGTGATCGAAGCAGCAGTCACAGTGTTTCCAAGCACTCAGTATTGACACTTGATACCTGTCCTATACTGCACAACAAGATACTCAGCCATCAGTGTGGCATAAACGCCATTTAACTACTTGAGACTAATTTTTTGTCACTTTGTTAAATTTTGACACACAGTTGTACAGTGCACTTAATGTGATGGTATTTCACCCGTAGTCCTACAGGGCCTATGGAAAGTGTGTTTTGTGTCATTAGATATAAAAATGGTCTTGAGTCTTGTCAGTCATTAGTCTCACTCCACTGTGACATCCTACAGAATAAACTCTTCTTTGTCTGTCTGACATAGAGAACTTTCCCCCTCTTGGATGGATATTAAGTTATATCTTATGTATCAAAAGAGGACTTCAAATTCAGATTATGCAGGAATATTCACCCAAAGATTTGTCAGGTTGTTGGGAATACAGCCATTTGGTGGAGGACAAGGGCTTTTAGCATACACAAGGATATGCCTCCCTCACAAGGATACTAGCAACTCAGTCAACCCCTGAGGCACAGGATGCAACTCAGGACAAGGTACCTGGACTTGGTAAGCCAGTCCATTGAAGGGCATACTAACACAAATTCATGCAGACACCAATTATCCTGGAGCAAACATAGGGAGAACAAAAACTTCATATACTGTAGATGGCACCCCAGTATAGAATCAAACCCAGCACCCAAGAGCAGTGAGACAGCAACACTAACTGCAATAAAATATAACAGGATATAGTATATACATGTATAAAAGGACAACAATTTCACCATCCCTCAGGTCATCTTCCCACCTGAATGGCATTATTGTGAAAATTGTCAAGCTGTTTCACCTAGGATTCACGGCGCTCATTTTAATGTCGCCTTTCTATGTAGTATGTTTGTTTAGAAGTGGTAGTGATAACTAAAAACACTGTTACTCTTGTATCACTTTAGGATAACAGAAAACATGTTCCTGCATGTGTGACTCCAGCCTAGATGACAGAAAATAACCTAGGGCTAACGACACAGCATATAAATATACTGCGTGTATGCCTGCAAACAAAAGATAAAGGGGTCAGCACAATATCTGCTATGAGAAGGTGTGAACTAAATATAAATATGTATAGCTTTTTTAAATAAAAGAAGAATTAAGGGATTTAAAAACAATACATGGTCATTAACTTAGAATCACAATACATACTGCAAAATAGCAATGGAAGACAGAAAAATTAAATTTGGGCTTTAGGGATTTGGTAAGCAGCCCTAGGCACCTTGGGAAAACTGCTATAATTAAGGCTGATGGTTTTGTATGGTATATTCCCATGTCCATCGAAATGTGGTTCATCGGTCATCACTTTTGACTAAGATCAAGGTCATAGGAATATACCATAAGAATGGACACTAAAGTCTTATGGTTACCCTTACAGGCGTAATTTCACTCCTCCTTCTGAGTTTATGGTTACCCTTACAGGCCTAACTTTACTCCTCCTTCTGAGTTTATCTCTAAGTGAGCACAGCCCTACGCTACGGGACATTCCCAATTCCCAGCTGATCCTACCTGGAATCCTTGGACAGTGATACGGACTGTGTCCCCCACCTTTGCACGGGTGGGGCTCATTAGGAGTTTTGGACCCTTGGGCGCAGCTGAAGAAAGCATGGAGAAGAGAGAAGAGGACAGAAGAGTTACCGAGAATGCAGAGTGAGACATGAATAGTAATCTTGTTCTTTTTTGTACTAGACAATAACAGGCAGCTTGATTAAACTGAAATCTTTAATGCTGAGACCGTATTAGCCAACTAAAGGCATAATAACATCCACAGACAAAGTATCGCTAGAGGAAGAGCTTTCATGGTGCTAAGTTCTGAATAGCGAGCACTGGATAATGAAGCTTTAAATTTCCTGCCTGTAAAAATTTATACGGTACACTGAAACTGCACTGTAGCCTTATGGTTTTCCTATGTTCAAAAGGATTGAGCTCCTTCAATTTAGCATACCTCACAATCCCAACATGAAGTTATTATACAAAGCTATGTCTAAGCTTTTGCACATTAATTGGCTATATACATTTGTATTAGGAAGACATTTATAACATTGTTATATCTTGCTACTGGGCAGAAGAAAGAATTCCAACATTTCGAGGATTTATTTCTGTGCCTGTGTAAACCTACAGTGTTTGGGGCACTTTAACAGAGTAAAACAACAACAACCAAATAACATTGAACAGAAATAAAGATGTAAATATTAAATGTGGACAAAGGAGAAAAGGCATACACTGATGAAGATCTTGACTTAAACAGGTAAGCCTTTAGGCTAGACTTAAACTGTGAATGAGTTTAAATTTCTCAGATTGACAGGCTGTGAATTGAAGAGTTGTTTAGCAAGGTGGTTGAAAGCATGCAGTCTGAGATGTTCGTACTGTACCTTATAAAAGGTACAACTGCCAGATGTGCCTCAGCAGAGTTTAAAGTACTGCCTGGTGCATACTGTAGGTAGTAGTGAGGGTTGGTAAGTATTGTCAGGATTTATTGTGTAGGGCCTTAAAAGTTAATAGTAAAATTTTGAAATGGATATACTGGAGGTTAGTGTTACTCCCAACATTTTTTCTGTAATTAATGGGCTGTAAAATATAGCCAAGCCTCCTGACGGTCTGAATTCAGGATTAATAGTTAAACTAGGATTATGGGAGAAGTGCTGCAGATAGAAGAATGAGATCAGGAGAATTCATGCTATGATCTTGCCAACTATAGATAGCAGTGTGATCCCCATCTAATTTCCACAGTGAGATTTTTTAAAATCATTACATCTATGGAATCAGCATGACAACCATTCATAAGCAAAAGATTTGGAGGTAAAAGTGAGAAACCACATCATTTGAAGTAAGGGAGAAATTCAAATTCAGGTAGGCCAGATGTGGAATTTAGCCAGGATAATGTGGTTAACACCCATACTCTTTCAAAAAGTATCATGGAGATCTTTAATGACAAAATAGTCAGGACCTGAATATCTCATCCAAAGGAAAGCTCCTACTACAGTGCAGTTTCAATGCAGTCACTGTACAGGGACATCAGTCTGAGAATTCTGGTCAACAGGGAAGAGTGCTACCTAGTGGTCGATCAACATAACATACAAATAACAAACTGATCTTTTTGTACGTTTTTCCTAAACAGTACTGACCAGTATTAACAACAACAAATTGTCCCTGGTTTCACACATAAGACTCAAAACTATTTCAAAGCTGTTTCAGTCACATGTGGAAAAGATTCAAGACGCTCTAGCAGGATGCGAATAAACAGGGTGGCAACATCGTTGTCTTGTGCCAAAAAATGCAGAAGTTAATAAATTAACTGTCAGCTAAAGGTGAAAGGCTCTCACCCGTAAATGCCATTTATCTCAAAGGGCAGCATTAACTATATCACACCAGAGAGATGAGAAGCTAAATTGGTTAGATACTAATTATAGGAGAAGATACATAGCACCATCTGAAAAGAGTGGGAACTCTGTGATAAGAAAAGAATATTAATTTCTTATCTTTTGTGAAATGAAGCTTGGCAATGAAATTGTTTGGCAGGGTTAAATGATCATCTCCTGACGTACCAAAAATGTCAGGGTTTCTTTTGCTGCATGCTGTGCAATATACAGTAGTACTTATTGCTCTTCCTCTTCTGTCTGAAAAGTTGAACATCCCCAGCCACTACCCTCACTTGCATTTTGTTAGTAAAATCACTTCATACAAAACAAGCTACTGGAACAGTTCACTTCACTGACTTTCTGGTACCACACTGTTTGTGACAATGAGCATTTTTCCCTTTTAATGGCCTTGAGAATTACAGGACACGGTAAACAAATCCTCTTACAAAACATGCCTGACTATGCAAATGTTTTATTATGTACCTCCTTCCATTTTACTGGAAGGAAAAGCAGGAGTGGGACAGTGGGGCAGTTCTGCCTCAGAAAGAAAGGCCCCAACATGAATAAAACATATCAAATGTTTATTTAAGCTTGGCTGGACAAAGAGAGGCTTGTGCCAATCGGAGTGTGCCTGCATGGTAAAATATAGGTCAGTGCATGGTATTGTTTTATAATTATATTATCGGTGTATTTTCGATGAACCAAGGCTGACAGCATCTACACAAAGGGATAGCGAGTAAAAGGTGGGAGGGAGATTGCAGAATTGGCACCAAGGAGAAGAAAAAGCAGCTAAAATGAAAAACAAAAAACAGGCATGGATGCTCCAAAGAGTTGTGCCCCTGTTTTCCAGATGGCATTTTCTATATTTTAGAAAGTTCCAAGTAAAAAAAAACAGCTTTCTGGACAAGCTTACGTTAAAGAAAAATATTACTTATAACAGAAAGGATAGATTGGCAGAACAATGGATATATGGATGAACAGATAGACACCAAACTCTAGTTTAAATGTCAGGGTCTGTAAATTATGTAAAGCATCCAACTTGTGGAAATGTGCTAAGGCAAATTTATGTACAGACCACATCTGAGAAATTCACTGATTTTATAAAGTACAATACATTTTTAACTTAGTTAATTAATTGTCAATGATACATATGCAATATTTGTTGAATGCTAATTTATCCTAGCAAGAGGTAGTTAAGATGTTCTGGCAAATTAATTTGAATTAGAGAGAGTCAATTCTTATGAGGATAATTGTGGATACAGAAAGTGAGGTAACAGACCAGAGGAAAGATGGGCATTTAATTACTTAACACACACAAAATGCATGCATGTAGTTTTCAAAGTGTCTGTGTATCAAGATGAAATTTTCCCCATTCCCTAAATGAATAAAATATAACCCTGGAGTATAAAAATGAGAACTGTGAAGGTGAAGTTTAATTATTCAAAAATTCACTGTTTATAAATTCCGAAAAGTACAGAAGATATACATAGTTTAAATGAAGTGCATTCCATCTTGAGTGGAGAACACATTTAAATTCCCGAATATTAAACGCTTGAGGTATTGTCAAAGTATAACTGTTTGTCATATCAAGAAATATAAAATCAATTAAAGATTGATTTCATAATCCAGTGCTGAGATCTATTTAATTGCTTAATAAGATGTATATTTATGTACCACTGTATATAAAATTCTTAGGTTTAAAACAGACTCCAGGCACAAATAAGCATGGAAAATCCTACACTGGATTGATCTGGAATAAAAGAATGACTGCTGATGATTTTTAGTGGATCAGAAATGACCCAACTGTAATGTGATATAATTAATTAATCTTTATAAAAATGTCATTATAAAAACCCAATCAAAGAAAAAAAAAAGGATATGTGTTAAAAGGATATGTTATAAGATTTAATTTTACACTGAAGTACTTGAATTTGTACAGCTCTTACCTCAAGTATTTGAAAGAGTGAAAGAAAGAAATAATATTACGGAGAACATTTTATTCATCCTAATTATACCTCCTGAGAAAACTAGTGAAATTTTGCACAAAAACATTTTTTTGACAAATTCTTCTTAAAATTTAAAACATGCTTTCAGAGAACAATAATAGTCTATAGCAAAGTTGAGCAGATCGATCTCCCTTAAACCTTTTTGTCTTTTTAAAATTTGAATTTATTAGCCCATCAAACCAATATAGTAATATTCACAGAAACTTTATCATTTCCTTTTGCAAAATGTTTTTCAAAATATTTGGAATAAGACATTACCACCTGATTGACCTATTTCATATAGTTTCCATTGTATTTTCTTCATATTTGCATATTTTCAGCTTTCAACTAGATATCCTGATATAATGTGAAGCTAGGAAGCTTTACAGGAGAGTGTAATTTTAAACATGGGTGTGTAGAAACTGCATGTTGTCCTTTGTGTTTTAGGTAATTCTAAATGTCCTCCATCCTTTACCCACTGCCCAGAAACATGCAGGTGTGGTTGGGTACTTCAAACTGAATGAGATTTTGAAACGATTTCCATGAAGATGAGACTTAGGAACCGCTGTTCATTAACCTTTCCTCTCTGCCTTTGAATGCATTGATTGCTCAGAAATGGACAAATACATCAAGATAATGCTCTTATAAATCTATGACAGTTTATCTAGATATACAGTGATTGATAAAGGTTGTGAGATAGATGTAAGAACTGTCTCTCATGAAAGTTTGAAGTGGTAAATATATCTTAATTTGATTATAGTGTGATAATTTCCCTTTCACACTGATTCAACTACATTTTATCCTTATTTAACATGTTATGCTACATTAAAATATAATGATTTACTCATGTCTCTTAGTAAATCATGGTATAATCTAAGTCTAGTCAATAGAATCCAATTAGATATGCTATGAACAGCTATGTTGTTGTTATGGCAACATACAGTATACACACACCAAAAAAAACAATATAGTATTATTTTTGCCTCTTGAAATTAAGACTCATTGAAGCACTACTCTTTGCAAACGAAATGACTTTTAAGCGAGTTCCAGTTAAAAAGAGGATATGCATATTTTCCAAATTCAACAACTAATTACACTGTATTATAGTAACAAGGTAGAAAACAATAAAGCTGAATTCTGCAGTATTTATATGAGCACGGTAAGAAGAAATTAGTGCTTTGGGTCATTTGAAAAAAAAAACTTTTAAAACAGAAGAGCTCTCAGCATACTATTAGGCAGCTTCATTTAAAGTTATGCTTATCAGCCTTCATTTCAGTAGCATATTACCAACAGGTGGTGTTATAAAAGTAAAGGGGTAATTTAAAACGTGATAACTACAAATACACATTTTCCACCAATATAAGCACATAACAATTTTATTCCTTCCGCAGAATATTCAATGAAACCCCCATTAAAGAAAGCAATTCTGTAGTCATACCACCCTGTGTAAGTTTAATCTATTCAACTTTCCAAAGCTATGTGAATGGTTTCTTAAAATGTTAATGTTTAAGGGAAACATGGCAGCTAAGCTCTTGGGTGTTTTGTTTTATTAATACCTACTTTGTGAAAATAAGAGCCAGTGCATACAAATGAAAGCTATGGATCTTCAATCATCACAGTTCTGTGCTCCCATGAAAACAAAAACAAGAACCAGCTGGGTTTTCCTACCCAGCTGTTTCTAGGCCAACCAATCAGATCCAAGTTTAAGATCTAATTTTAATCTCCCATCACTTGGAACCAGCAAACCCATGGATGTGTTGTTCAGTGGCATCTTTCTACTTATTATGATTTTCAATCCTTCAAGAAATAAAGCCAAACAGTAAATGAGATCAAACTGAGCCAGTCTGTGTTCTTTCTCTTTTTTTCTGTTGTGCACTGGCTGTGAGAGGTGTGAAGAATGCCACTTAACAAGTGAGAAGTAGTGTTTCTTAACTATAAAGCCTTTGTCTGACAAAGAGCTCTGCTTGGTGTGACACTGGTATGAATATAGTGGTAACACTTTACCTGAATGAGGCTAAACACTCCATTCTGATACATTCATAATACTGTATAATAATGATAAAAGACACATAGCAAAATACAAATTTCAAATACATGTACTAAGTCCACTATTACTGCACTGCATCTGCGTAAATTCCTTGTCAGCTCTCAGATCCCAAATGGCATCTTCTATCATACATCTATTTTCTAACCTCTTCTCCAATTTAGGGCTGTGAGGGAGCCAGAGCCTAATCCAGCCAACAATAAGAGTGTACCACACAGACACATTCACACCAGGGACAGGTTTTCCAGAAGCCAATTAATCTACCATTATATCCGTGGGACTGTAGGGGGAAACCCATGCAAACAGGGGGAGAACTCCAGATCCAGAATTGGATCCAGGGCCCCAATGTTGTGAAGCCACAATCCTAACCACTGTGCCATCGTGCTGCCTATCTTCCATCATTTTCACCTTAATTCTCGCTATCTGGAGGTCTGCTCTTAGCTTTCAGTAGAAATGGTCTCATTATGAACCATTACAATTAATTGTATGGCTGTGAATGTTATTTGCACATTTCATAATGTTATTTGGTGTTTTAGTTGTATTCAAGGGAATCATAACTAATAAAACATCTTCTAAATCATCTCATTTTTTGCAAAACATTTTACCTTTTGATTTACCTTGCTGCTTTTGCTTTTAACTTCTTTGGACAATAAAAGTGTTCAGTTTGAGCACTAGTGTTTTGATTAAAAATATTTACTTAAACACGTGTGTGCATCATGAGTAATTGAACAAAACAGCACATCACTGGAAGGGGGTGTATGCTGTTGTAATGCAATGTAAGTACACATGTGGTTAAACATTTTCAAAAGGCCAACACTTACTGTAAGAGTATATGAACCTGCTCACATGTCTGTGTTTATTTTCATAGCAAACTATAATTTTGTAGAAAACCACGTTTATTTTTGTGTAGCAAAATCAGAATATGCTGCCTTGTTATTCCTCAGGCATCTCCTGTATCAGTGACAGCTGAATGGATAAATAGTCCATCACTGTTCAAAACCTGGGCCTCGAGGAAAGAAAGGGCTGTCCGAAAGAGTCTCTTTCCTCCAGTGTGGGCCAAATGCCCAGAAAGAGGTCCCCTGGCTGGCACAGTGTATAAAGCAGCCATTCCTGGAGGCTAACAGACCAACAAGAGGCCAGGCTACAGGCAGCTAATCCCTGTTTTTGGGTTGTTCTGTAAACTAGTTTCTTTTTTTTAAGTCTCCTGCCTTGAAGCAGATTACCCTAAGAAGGTGTTGTTCAGGAATCAAAGGATGATGTCATTGTTTGGCAGACACATATCAAATCTTTGTAATTGAAGATACTCTGATGCTGAATTCAGAAGCACACAGCTTGTCACTCCAAAACTCTGAAGGGTACAGCACAGAGATGCTAAAGTACTTGTTAAATGTGTGAAGAACTGAATGGATGACTGATTATATGTTTTGCGGCAGCACTTTTGTTTATACTGTGATCAAGATTTCATTTTGATTCTCATCATACGAAACCACTGATGGTCTCCACTAACTGGAATATATACAGATATCGAAACGGAGAGGACAGTTTTTTACTCATCAGTGCTTTTCTCCATGCGACTACTGTACAACTCCGTGCCTATAAAAGATTTGTGATATACGTATCGTTAAACGTATATTTTATAATTAAAAAGTGATAAGATCTTAATGCAAGTCTTAATAAAAGATTAAAATAACCTGATTAACACATCTAATCCAGAGTGAAAGGGAACCCAGTATGTCTTGTTCCTGAGAGAGGAAACTGGAGCACCCATTTGAGGGCTGCCTTTCATGAACAGCTTACTCTTGGTCCTAGCATAACATTTCAATGGGGTTTAGGTCAGGACTTTGACTTTGTCCCGAGTGGTCAATCCAAAATGCTAATTTCTTCATCTTCAGCCACTGTGTTGTAGAGATGTTTGTGTGTTTAGGTTCACTGACGTGCTTCTATCAATAGTGACAAGCCATCTAGATCCATAGACAGCAAAACTGCCCCAACATAATACCCCCATAATGATGGTTGAGATGAGGTTCTCCTGTTGGAAGGTAGTGTTTAGTTTTCACCAATCAAAATGTTTTGTGTCTCATCTTGACTTGTCTGTGCAGAGAGCATTCTTCATTTAGTCATGTACTGGAAGTTATTCTACAGCCTGTGCTCATTGGTACACATGAGATTGGTGGCAATGTTCTTTTGAAAGAGAAATGATTTATTCCTGGCTATCTTCCCATGAAAACCACTCCAATTTAGTCCTTTCCTGGAGGATGAGGCATGAACACTGCAGTGAGAGAGGCCTGCAGAGAGGCCTTAGATGTCACTCTGGGGCTCTTTGTGAATTCCCGGGTGATTTTCGAGTTGCTCTTAGGAACATTTTGCCAGAATGACCAGTTCTGCATAGATTCACCTTAGCCTTGAATATTAGACTATCTGTCTAATGGTGGATGGGTGGAATTTAAATGTTTAGAAATGGATTTGTAACCTCTCATGTGCTTTCTGAGCATTATACTGTACATGGCAAAACTGCCCACACTCTATTCTTGTTAACTTGTTACCTAATTATCTCGATAACTGATTACTCTCCTAATTGTGGCAAGTACACTAGTTGGTTCCCTTATTTCACATTCTATGATTCTTATTATTTTGTTTCTACTTCATACACGATTGCATCATTGTATGGGTAAATATAAACCCTTATATGTATATAAAACACTGATTTTGATTAAAATGGTTTGATTTTGATATAAAAAAAGTTTCAGAACAATTATAATGGAGGTTCCAAAACCATTTCTTTGCAGAGCTAGTATTCTATTCTCCATCTTCATACACAACATTCTTGAACCATAAGAATCCTAGACAAAACTTACTTAATATGTGCTCCATGAATGACAAAAGTGGCTCTTTAATCAATCTCTGGCAATTCCCAGTCACACACCTTTATTGGCTGGTGTACGTTTCAAGTTGAGGTGATAATGAAATGTCCCCGGAGGGTTTCCTTGTTTCAAGATTAAATTGATTCCATTCTTTTGACACGTCTTCTTATCCCTCAGCTTGGGAGTTTGTCGGCTTATTTTGCTGCACTGTCTGTTTTGCAGAGGGGAATCTTAGAGACTAGTTACAATGAACCTTGTGCAGCCTCAGCAAAATTTCCCCAGATATTAACAATAAAACGGGCTTTGTAACAACAGGTTAAGAAAGATTTGCAATCAAACGGTCATTCGCTTGGATTCTTTGAAATGTGTGAAAGACAAAAAAGACTAATCATTTAATTCCGAGACATGTTATAAGCATGTTACCATTGCAAAGTGCAAATTGTGCCAAAGTGATCAAGTGTGTGTCTTGACCTACCAAAGAGCATTTTGATTTTTGCAATAGAACTTTCTCATCCTCTCTGCTCTGGAAGGAGTTTTATAGACATGCTGAACTAGCAACCCAGAGACTATAATACGTTTTATTTAGAAATTCTGAAACATGGCTACCATGTTTCCATTAATCCAATTCATGCAAATTCCTCCTAAGTGCTGAAAATTGACAAGTACATTTTCCCCACCTTTATGGGAAAAAGGCTGCCGTGCACTTCTTATGGACAGGTCCTAATTGTTCAGCAGTGTGACAGCTCGCTGAAATGAAGGATTATGTTGTGTTAAGCCCCAATCTGAATTTTTATTTTATTTAAATTCAAAAGAGATTTGCTGGTTATTAAATTAAAAAGGTATTTTATTTTCTATTCTTAGCAATCCATCTATCTACCTATTTATACTGCATACAGTACATACACGCATACAGTACTTACTCTGTTAATTGTACGCTTGGCCTGCCATTAGATTTCAACTGAAAACTGTGGTTATTAGATGGGAATTTTAAAACAATTTCTGCTGATCAAGAAAGCAACTTCTGCATGTCTAGGAGTCTGAACAAATACAAGCCAGAAGATGGAGACAGTAGGATATATTCTCTACTACCGTTTTCTATCCCTGGTGAAATTCAAGACCTTTTTTTGCCTTGAGACAAAGTAATCAAGTAGCTGTTTTTGGAATATACATTTCTTTTCGTATTAAGTTTAATTTTATGAATGTTTTAGAACTGCCAGAAATTTAATTTTGTATGAATCAATCTTATTCTTTGCTATTAAATGTAAATCTCCCACCTCAAGACAAAGAAAATCTGTCGTGATTTTTAACGTTTGGAGGAGAAGGAGAAAGGGATACAGGAAAAATGAAGAAAGGAAGAAAATGAAAAATGAACAAATTAAAGAGGTTTGCTGCACTTGTTCCTATTATCTATCCTATCTGGCATGTATTTACTGGTCCACACTGCCACAACATCACTTTGCAGTGCATACCGAGCTCGATTTCTATTATTCTTCCCTCACTTGTTCCTCCGATCGTATTATGCAAAATCCACAACTTTGCTGTTTATCGCATTCATCTCCGTTTACTTACTTTGGATAAAAGCACCAGCCACATAAATTAAATCAATCAATCAAATCAGTCAAAAAGATAAGTTCAGTGAATCACATTGACCAAATGTGAATTCAATAAATACATCAATAAAATCCTTGCCTATGCACAGATATAAATGGAGGATGTAGAAAGGAACAGATGAGTGAAGGTCACAGGGAGGAAGAGGATCAGAGCAGACTCACCTAGTGTGATCTCAGCCTGCATGGGCATGGAGAGGGCAGGGTGCTTGACCTCACAGCTGAACAGGGCGTCGTTGTCCAGCTGGGGGTTGAGAGTCCACGTGATCATTGCCCGCACCTCCACAGTCCCATCGTTGAGAGGGATGTGCACGTGACGGAAGTAGTAGAGCGGATCTGAGCTCTGAACCCAGCGCGGGAACTCGCGGCTCACCACGGTCTCCGGTATGATCTCGGTGGCGGGGCTGGGCTCGAATCCGGGGGCGCCCTGGGTATGCCCCCGCAGAGGGTTCTCTGTGAAGAGCCGGGCTGACCTGCCGTCCAGATCCAGGAGGGAGAGGGACTTCTGCATTTTGGTGTCGTCCAGCTCCCGGCTGATCAGGGGCCTGGGGGGTCGGGAGTCCTTCAGCCCTGCTGCGCCCCCCTCTCCCCCAGCTGTAGGCTGGATGTAGGGAATCACTTCGATCAGCTCCCCATCCCTCTTGAAGTACACCTGGAGAGGGAGAGAGCAGAGGGGCAGGAATCCATTTCAGAAACTGAGCTTAGGAGATAATATGATTACATTGTTTCATCCACGTCTCTAACTTCCAGCCTAAAATGACAGATTTTGTTAAATGAGTGAGTCCCAAGCTAACATTGAGATATTTGGTAATATTTCTCAGAAATTAAGCAATTAAAGGTGAGAATTTGAATTTAGCCATATCAGAATTTCTTATAATCACCCCACACACACACCTTTCACAATTAATAGTACCATTTATAATATTAATAATAAACTTTATTTTATATAGCACCTTTAAAGGTGGTTTCTCAAAGCGCTTTACAGAACGAGAACAACAATAAAAAGAAAAACACAAGATAAAACAATATATAGAGGAGACCGTGGATGGTGGTACTAGGAAAAGCAGAGGGGTGAAGAATGGAACAAGTTAAGTAAAGGCTCTTCTAAAGAAGAAGGTTTTGAGTCTGGATTTGAAGGACTTTAGAGAAGGTGACTCTCTGATATCCTTGGGCGGAGAGTTCCAGAGCTTTGGGGCATAACAGGAGAAGGCCCTGTCACCCATACAATGTAGATGGGCTTGGGGGACAGTAAGGAGTCCAGACTTAAAAGAGCGAAGGTTGCGAGGTGGGGAGTAAGGCAATAATAGTTCAGACAGGTATTGAGGTGCTAAGCCATGCAGAGCCTTATAGGTGAACATGAGAATTTTAAAGCCCACACAGAATTTGACAGGAAGCCAGTGCAAGGACTCCAGGATAGGAGTAATGTGATCACTTGCACTAGACCTGGTCAGGATCCATTAGATGACCCTCTCAGTTGAAGCATTTAAGTTTTTATTGAAGGTACAATATGAACTTGAAAATAATTTAACTACAATACATTACTTTGAACCTATCACATTAAAAAAAAACATGTCCTTAGACCATAATCATGACAATCATTGAATTGACACTGGCTTTGCGACGTGTTTGCTAAATAAAATTGTTGTAGTTTGCTTGGAAATAAGACTCCTAAAAATGACTACAGTTGAGATTGCAACTTTGAGCCAGTTGGGAGCCCAGGGTTTGCAATAATAAGTTAAAGCAAAAAGACACTCTGATTCTATGTCTAAAACCAGAGAACTAAAAATAAATGGTTAAGTTATTCTAAGCAGGTTTTTCAATTATTTACTTAAAGCTGAATCTGTAAATATATAAAAATATGTATTCAGCTCTGTGAGTTGTTTAGAGTCTTCATACAAAAGCAGCGGTCTGGTTTCCATCAATAGTGAATTTGCTGTGTTATTATTCTAACCACACGTATTCTATAAAGCATATCAGCTATGTCTGACTGCACAGAGAAGTGAAAAAAATGATGTTCTTATCGTGTACATTGTGTCATTTAATTCTTCCAGTTTTAGAGGCAGCCAAATTCACATAAACTATTTTTGTGGGAATGACAATTTTTAAAGGGCATTTGAACTTTTCAGTCAGATTTTCAAGAACACAGGGATGTGATTGAAAAAGAACAAGTTTCAAACCCATCCTGTATAAGCAGTACAGCAGACACAGAGGTAAGCAGAACAAAAAAAATACATTCTTTCTTTTTCTTCATTCCCCTAACCAAAGATTTCAAACGACACACTTCTTGGTAGGTCCCAAAGCTGTTCAGTTTTTATGTAAGAACACTGGTGTTAATGTCTGCCTCAACCAAATGAGACTTCTGCTACATTCTTGTGTTTTTATCTATTCTGCTTTAAACAGTACCGCCAATTAATGTGCATGTCTTAGCTGTGGAGGCATGCTGTGAACACTTCTCTCTCACTGAAGGGATGAAAACCACTATACAAATGGAACCATTTATTATTAACCTAGAGGTGTTTGACGGAGATGAGCTCTGCCCAGAGTAGAGTCAGCACAAGGTCAGGGATGTTATCTTCCAATATTCACTGATAGTGATCCTTTCCAATCTCATATCCCAATTTATCTCTGACCTGCAAGTAACATTTCCTAAGCAGCAAACAGTCCCTCCTGGCATCTTTAAAACAAATCGTGTCATTTCCCCAGTTTTCCCCAGTGAGATATCGAAAGATCTTCAGTTTGGAAAATCAAAACACCACCTCTTTTAAGAACACGTCTGCTCATCATTAATACATGCACGCTAAAGGTTTAATGTGAGGATGGAGGCAACATGCCAGAAACTGACATTTCTTTGACATTTATTCCAAAAGAATACAACATGAACCCCTAGATTCATTTATATTTTCTTTCTTGTCTGTCATGAGAAATGACTTCCAAGTGGCTATAGGCTACTTTTTTAAAGAAAACAAGGAAGAACAGAAAAATGAATAAATTCTGGGATGAATCTAAAAGCTTAGGGGAATTCTGGTTTTAGCTTTATTACAGAAATATTTCCACTGAGGCAGAAATAACATCGTTGTTCCTGTTTTCAAACTGCAGCCTGACTGGATTAATTTGCAGATTCAATGTCCTGTATTAATGACTACAGACCAGCAGGTGGAGCGGTATTTCCTTTATTACCTCTTCTCTGCCACAGCCTTCAACATTTTCAAGGCCAGAGGCACTTGATGCTGTTCATTCTAGAAAGCAACTTTAAACAAAGGAAACATTCAAACAGAAAAGGGTTGTTTTTTTACACGCAGTCTACCACAGAAAACCTATAGAAAGGGTTAACAAGGTTTTGTTTGTGGTCTGGGGACATCGATTTGAAGAAATCACTATGTGTTACTACCATTTATTTATAGGGCTGACACTTTTATCCAAATAAACTTACATAAGTCCACACTTATACAGCAAGTGATTTTATTCCAACAGTTTGGGTGAATTACCTTGCTCAAGAATATAACAGCCTTTTACTTAGGATTTTAACCCACAACCTTCTAGTTATGAGTTCAGAAGCATATTAACAATTACATTAAAGCAGAATTGCAGATTAACTGATCCTCTATAAATGGTGTCGATGAGAGAATCACTGTGTGAGAGTATCGATCTTACATACTGTTTAAAATAGGAACCAAAAATATTAGACCCTCAAGGGTCTAAATTACCTGGCTGAGAACCACTGTACTGCAGTTCCATATTTATTTGCTGTTTTAACATTGAAAGGTCTCCTCTAAATCTGCCAAATAATAACTTAATAAAAACGATATATACAATATCGTTAAACAACAAAAGGATACTATGATACATAGAATACTGTACTACAGTAATCAGGAATTATATTTTTTGTCAAAAATAATGTAATTTTGAGCAACAAAAATTGCTGAAAATGATAGTTGCTGGCTAATATTTTAGGTTAGCTGGGGAAAATATTATTTATAAATACTTTACAAATCAAATATATTCATGAACTATTAACAAAATGACTTGAAACCGCTGATATCCAACCTCTACGGTACATGAGCAGGATATCAGTAACAATCCCTATTCTTGATTATAGTCTGAGCATCACATCATATGTTTATAATATCATTAATAAAATGTTAATATATCTTTTCAATGTTATAGAATGATGGCATAAAGTTAATAGTTTATAGATCATTATAAATACGACCCAAACAAAAGTATGACTGAGTAATTAATTTAATGCAACTACTACAGGTGAACAGAAGTTAAATGAAAAGGCACTGTAGCATTTTTGTGCAATTTTATAAGCTACCCAAACGTCATGTTTATTGCACCCTAGATATGGGATTAAACCCACATTCTCAGTGCTGCAAGGCAGCAATCCCAACCTCTGTACCGCTGTGATGCTCTATTAAATATTAACATATCCCAGCTTTTGTTCATGGAAATAAAAGAAGAGTGTTAGAAAAAGAAGGATTTCATTGGGTCTGTTATAAACATTAAAGTCTGATCATTTATCAGTCTTGATGATACTTGTCTGCCTACAATTTTGTTTTAATGAAACGTAGAGCATGAAACCAGCCATATTGTATGGATATTCATAATAAAGCAAAAATTCCTATTGCATGGATATTCAGTCAAATTCTTAAACAGCATAATGTAAGAAAGTGCACAGCCTTTCTCTATTCTTTTTAATGTCCCCTCTGCTTACTATTGCAGCAAATACAAAAATAACTTCATTTTTTCACAAATGCTTTAAAATTCAAATAACATACCTACATAACCCTCTGCCAGAATACTGCAGTATAACTGGCAGATTCAACCTCTCTACCCAAAGTATCCTTTCCTAGTCACAAGGGATTTAATCAAAAAGTGATTCAGAACTTCTTGGTGCTGCTCTTCAGAAATGTTCCTTGCTTGTTTGGTTTTCTTTGGTAAAGAAAACGTCTAATTATGTGTAAGTTAGCCTTCACTGTGGAGTGTGACAGGCTGAAATTACTAAACTCAGGTCTGGTTGGAGGGAAACCTTCGTTTGCATTCAAAGAGCATTGCCTTATGTATCCCCTGCTCTTAGTTTATCCTGGGCTTGAATATTTCGTTTCTCATTTATAGAAAGACACTGCTTTTGCCTTAACCACTGTGCACTTGCTACAGGAAGCATTGCTACAGAATGTCAAAAATGGAAATTTTCTTAGTGCTTTTTTTAACTTACTCCCTTTTGCAGTACTTAATTTCTAACCAGCTGCACATTAAAATCACGCACACTTTAAACTGGAGTAAACTGCTCCATTTTAAAGGGACAGCGAGGCATTTTAAGCTTGTGTTTTCCCTGCTTTTTCTTTGGGAAGGTAACCTAAAATACCCCCAAGAAAAATAAAAAAGAAAACATGAAAAAAGGTTAATGAATAGGCATGCATGCAAGTGGACTTATCCTGACTGCTTGTTTGCTATTAGCTTTCATATCTGAAAGCCTCCACATGTGGTCTTTAGAAGGAATTAAAAACTGGATCTGTTTTCATAGTATTGCTGTGTAGTTTCTGTGACAAAACCAAATCTCTTTGTGCCAGTAAGCTTCTGCAAGTGTTCAGACAGAAAGTTTTTGCACTTTCATTTCCATTTCCGTCATCTGATCTGCCCTCTTTTCCATGTCGATGTTCAAAACCTTGCTTCATGTTTACTTTGCCAATATATTTTCCAAGCTAAATGTAAGAATCATATTAAATTCAGGAATCTGTACCAATTGAGCATGGGGAGAATATATAAACTCCATGTGGATGGCATCCTGATCTGGGGCTGAACTCAGGTCCCAGAGCTGTAAGGCAGCAATCCTTACCATTGTAAGCATAAATATTTTGTCCTTGCAAATGCCTTCTTAATTACTCTCCAGAAAAGAGATACTTTTATTCTTTCATCTGTGTTCAATGTACTGCATCCCAATTAGTCAGTGTTAAAGCTCTAAAAATCAGAATAAATCATTAGCTTCTCTCAGTGAGGGGCAATAGTGCTGTATCTTGAGTGAGATGGCATGCATTAACATTAGCACTGAAACTTGGGCTAATTAAATCAGACTAGCTGCTCTGTGTTACGGGCTTCAAGCTGCACAAATCACTCACACTTTCACATTTACTTTTTACACCCAACCATTCACTTGAAATTACACCTGAGAAAAAAAAAACACTAACAGGATTAGAAAATGAATTGACGTTGGTATTGAAGCAGACAATAGAGACTGTCAGGCATTTGTTTTGCTTATTTGTATTTCTGCCCTAGTTCTGCATTCTGCAGGATAATTCTAGCAGTGTGATGAATTCTCAGAGGAAGAGTCATTAGTTGTGAGAAACACAAATGGGTGACAAATTTGTTTATTGGAGCACTGGTGGGCATTTTCAGAGGGCCTTTTCACAAAATGCAGTACAGCTGTATGATATTTCCCATCCTTTCCATAATATTTAGTATTTCTTCATGGGAATTTCTTCATGCTTGGCCTTAAAATGTTATGTGTTGTATCCTTGAATGTTTTGTTAGCTATAAATGTCAAACGGTTTGTAAGCCTGGTGAGAACTTGGCTTTGCTTTCTATATAAATCATAGCTTCCATCTGCCCTTACTGTACCCTATTGTTATGTTGTTGTAAAGGTGCTACAGAGACGGCACTCACTATGAAAAGGTTTTCTATAACATAAAAATTGAGTTCCTGATATCTGTTTGAGCGAGAAAGAGGTGTGCTTAGTTTCTGGACTGAATTCCAAAGAGACAAATTTCATGCGTTCTGTCAAATGTAACAATGTGTCAAACTATATGCAGGTCTTTGGACATGAACTAATAGGATATTTGATGTGAGTTTTATTGAACAATTGTAACACTGGATACATAAATACATGCACTGTGTGGGATAGAGAACAAGGTGAGACATTTGCAAGGATAGAGACAAGTGATGTCGGAAGACAGATTTAATTAAAAAGCTTTCAGATACAAAAACTAATCAGAATGCATGACAGTAAATCATGGCTCAGTAAAGCCCAGCCAAAGCAAGGTGAAGCTCATTTAGCTCCGATAAAATATGGTAAGATGAGGAAATCCTCCTGATGTTTATTGAACTGGTTTGTAAAAGTAAAAGTGGTAAATCTGAAAATGTACCATGTGTTTAGAGTTTTCACAAGGATGGAACTCAAAAAGAGGTGTCTGTAGTCTCATAGACACCTCTGTATCAAATCACAACCCAGTTCCTATACAGCAATCACCTAATGCTTAAATTAAGCCCTGCATTCTCAGGGTGATGACAGTGCCTGGATGCTTTTTCTTCCATTAAAGCTAATAATAATAATAATAATAATAATAATAATAATAATAATAATAATAATAATAATTTCTAACACTTATGTAGTGCTTTTCTGGATACTCAACTCAAAGCACTTTACACGTAATGGGGATCCCCTCCACCCCCACCAATGTGCAGCCCCACCTGGATGTTGCGACGGCAGCCATAGTGCGCCAGAACGCTCCCCACACATCAGCTATCAGTGGGGAGGAGAGCAGAGTAATGAAGCCAGTTCATAGATGGAGATTATTAGGAGGCCATGATTTGTAAGGGCCAATGGGAAATTTTGGCCAGGACACGGGGGCTACACCCATACTCTTTTCTAGAAACGCCCTGGGATTTTTAATGACCACAGAGAGTCAGGACCTTGGTTTTACGTCTCATCCGAAGCACAGCACCTGTTTACAGTATAGGGTCCCCGTCACTATACTGGGGCAGTAGGACCCACATGGACTGCAGGGTGAGCACCCCCTGCTGGCCCCACTGACACCTCTTCCAGCAGCAAGTTTAGTTTTTCACAGTAGGTCTCTCATGCAGGTACTGACCAGGCTCACACCTGCTGAGCTTCAGTGGGTTGCCAGTTGTGAGTTGCAGAGTTGATATGGCTGCTGGCCACAAAGTACTAAATTAAGCACTCAAGTACTCAAAAGAAAGGCAGCGATAGAAATGTCATCTCTGTGACCATTTTTAGGACTGCGATTGTGACTGCACTGCCAATCATGATATGGGTCCTCCTTGAGGGTCGATGGACTCTGCCACAGGCAGGAAGGTCACAGTTGGCTTCACTTTCCAGTGGGCTCCACCTGAGCTCTCAATTGCTTGAGTAATGCAGGAGAGATTGATTCTAAACACACTGCATTACTTCAGCAGCTAATAAATAGTGACTTTGAGCTGGTGAGAAACAGCAATGAAATTTTACAATGAAGGCCATCGAGTGTCATCCTCCCCTCTCCCGCTGCCCTAAAAAATTACTGATAAATTCAGAGGTTAAAATATTGGCACTCTCTTGGTTATTATACAGTTATCATTATATGCTAGGGTGAACTGGGTTCAAAAAGCATGAAAAAAAGCTGACAAATGAATATGCATTTATAGCTATTGCTCATTAAATAAAATGGACAAAATTAAGGAGAGTGCCAAACAATAATCTGTTCATTAAGAAATAATTAAGATTCTAGCTGCAACTTTCTCTGAAAATGGACTACATGTGCAATAGTTAGAAGACTGAAGTCTCTTTGGTGCCAGTGAATAGATCACAATCAATAAAATCCTACATAAAACTGCTTAGGAATAATAAGTGATGCTGTTCTCTTGTTGAGAAGAGCACTTACAGTAGGTGCAGGCTTTCCTCCAGACACGATGCAGACCAGAGTGAAGTTCTGGGCCTGATATCGACTGAAAGGTGCCGGAGTGTCTGCTGCCACCACCGAGATTGAGAGAGGGGGTGCTGCAGGGGGAGACAGAAGCATTAGTACAACACACAGATAACTTCAGTGCATCTCAACAAGAAAAAACAGCACTTTACCTTCATGCACTCGGTCACTGAACTAGTTTTCTGTTTAACTTTGCATTACATTGCCGAGAAATCATGGTGTGTGTTCACATGACATGCTTGTAAAATTATCTGGCCTGCTCAAATAACTGTGCATTGGGTTGCAATACAACTTACAGCAAACATAAATGGTATCATTTCACGCACATGTGGGCAAAGATAGTATATGCCTCAGGGAACGTCCATCTCTTGTATCTGCACAAGCCATTATAGATCAAAGTGGTTGGTCACCACTCTGACCCAGTGTGTCCTGTCATTGTCTATGGTCCAATTTAGAAGTGCAGATCTCATTGCTGCAGAGTGCACTTTTCAAAATACTTTTGTTTTAGTAGAGCAATCAACTTTATATGAACCTTACATACTGTATGCATTTGTATTTTTAAAGAAGAAAACCAGATGACACAAACCAAAATCAAGTCATTCTATTTGCTGTTTTTTATTTCCAAAGCATAGATTCCAAAACATTGTATTTTTGTTCTAAAGCAATATAAATGATTATAAATTATCTCTACATTCATTAGCACAAATACCTACAAAGCACACATGAAAAATGTATAAAGTAGTAATCTAATGCCCTTCCTGCACTACTGATGTAAAGCCTGACCTGCAGTGTGTGAGGGTGCGGTAGTGAATTTAGAGGAAAGCTGTACTTCTAAAGTGTGACAACCAAGGATTATTTCGTCAGTGTGAAGCAGGCTTTAGCAGAGGCCTGTTTGCGGGCAGGATACTATGTGTGGAGCTCATGCGAAAACAGAATGAGGTTAAGAGAAAGTGGATATTCAGCCACCTGCCAGTGCATTGTGAATGACTGTCAATGTCTGAAGCAGCTGACATCAAAACAGAGGCCTACCTTTTGAAACACATATGTATTGATAGTATTACTCTATTCCCTTGTGATGGCTTCTATGTTCTTTAGTATTTTAAGTTTCACATGGCTTTTTTTATTGGAAAGCAAGACTTGTTGACAGTGTGCTGTATTTATAATACTCAGGGAAAGGTTTTACATAAAGCCTGCCCTCCCTTTCCCTCTTCCTTTCCCACCACTAAATGTACTGCCCACTGCCATACTCTGAGAAACAAACAAGAACGCTTCTGTTCCTACTCACAACAGGAACCCATGAGAGTGCTCTAGGCTTTAGGCAGCACTGTCAAGCAGAGTTGGAACTATGAAGGAGGGAAAAAAAAAAGAGGGGAACAGCCTCTTTCTCAGCGTAAGCAGCTGCTTTCACATCAGCCTAGTGCAACACATCAAAAAAGACATTCATCTGCATAATCCCGCTGTTTCATTTTTTAATAATAATTAGTCATTTAGGAGAGCCTTTTATCCAAAGTGACTTGCAGAGATGAGGATGTGAATTGAGCATTGACAGCTACAGCTGCAGAGTCTTATAACAGGCCTGTCTCATCCAAAGGAAGGGGCACAGGGAGGTTAAGTAACTTGTTCAGGATTAACACACAATGAAGTGGAAGATCTTGTGTTATTGTATATGTCAGCTTCTGGCCTTTTACCCAAGCCACCGGACCAGCGGGCTTTTACGATTTAACCAATTGTGCTTCTTCTTGTGTATCGCCATTGCTGTGTCTCCTTAGTTTGTTGTTTAGCATACTAACATTACAACGAAAAAGAAAACAGCTTAGTAACTGGGGAAAGTTATTTCAAGTTTTACAGTGGCACAATGCTCAGAAGCCAGGCAGTCTTAAACCTCTTAAATACTTCCCCCACTGATTTGGATTCAACCTTTCCTCAAATGTTGAAGTAACAGTAAAGCAGAACAGATTCTGTATATGGTGTTAGGGATAAATTCAGTTAAATATATATAATAAAACAGAAAAAATAAGGAAAACTGGACCACGATTTTCCTTTTGCAGCTAAACCTATTAGATATCTACAAAAACATGCATGGACATCCCAAAATAATGAAATAACTGCAGTGTTTTGTTTGCCAACTTGTTAATTGCTTATTGATGCTGCGTGTACAGTTGAAATGAATGGCGAGTAATGTCAAAATAAACTTCACGGCAGTTGATTATCTGTCATTGTGGTTGGCATTAATATGAGCATGAATGCTGAATCTTTTTAAGCAAGGTTTGAATAAATATTATTTTTATAACGGATCAGCTTTTTCACAAGCCCATTGACTGAAACATTACTTATCGTTTGCTGTGATGAATGGGAGTATTGATGGATTTTTACAGCGGTAGTAGTTGGTGTGGCCTCATTAATTGCCTGCTTGAATTGCACAGCTATAATGTGCTGTTTCAACATTCCATTATGTTTTTAATCCACAGTAATATGACTCAAAAAGCCACGTTACAAATTAACAGGAAGCGTTTCATAATGCTACTACTCATAACCCTGCGAACTACCTTACGTCTGGTTAGAGTTAAAGTATTAGAAAAATACTTATTATTCTTCGTAATGAGAATGACATAATTTTTGTACATCAAGCACAGGTAGTTTTCCAGCGCCCATTCATACTTCTACATCTTTTAGTGACAGAACTACAGCAAAAAAGCTTTAGTGTAATGGGGGGTATGGCCTATTGTTATGTCCATATTCTGCACACCGAAAAGTAAACTGCTGGATTTTATAAGTAGTTTTACAAATCATGCACTTAATTTGAAATAAAATCATCTATGTCAATTAAATGTCAGAAACACAATGACTTCATGATGAATTAACACTTCACTGTCCTCAACTGGTTGCTTCAAGTGGTTGTTGAATTGCCTATAGTTTAAGTGCTTTGAGAAGCCTCCTTTAAAGGCACTATATAAAATACAGTTTATTATTATTAAATTTTAAAGAAAAGGAGTAAACATCAGACAAAGAATCTGAAATGTACTTCCATTGTATTGGTACATTTTGTTGTAAAAGTGAAGAATTTGCTGTTTCAGAAACATGGCAGTCCTTGGACTTCAGTCCCATGTTTTTCTGTCTGTAGGTTGAAATTATCATGAAAAAAGTATTGCTTAAATTGGTTCACATATTTTCGGTCATCAGGCCTTGATAAAAACAAGAACTGCAGTTTCCAATTACATTCTGTCTTCCTGTTTAAACTACCATTTTGAAACCACTGTGGATGAAGAAGTTAAATTCATCTATGTTTCAGAGGTCCAGAAGCTATGTGTTTTTAATCTGTTTAATTCTCACACCCCTATTGATTTAAGATTCTTTCTTAGCTTAGATGTGTTTGAGGCTGTCACGTTGAGAATTAGAAAGAATCAGAAATATAGAAATGATGATTAAATATTTAAAATGGTTAAAACCTACATTTAACCATGGAAAACAGAGATATATTTTGCTTTCATTATGGATTAAATTGTTTCTATTTTTTGCATTTTTAACCTGCACATTTTGGATTTAGATTTTTGACATTTCTGACCATCTGTCAGAAGAAATAAATTCTCCTTCCAAATAGTGTTTAGTCCATAGTGTTTAGCTCACCACTAATGATCTAACTCAGTTAACTGTTTAATTTAGGTGACCATTAATATTTACACTGTCTGAAAAGCACCTTATAATGTTTAATTAATCAAAACATATGTCTCTGAAGTTCATTAAAATGTTTGCAGCCCCTCACCAATATACGCAATCTTAAACATTTACTTGACATTTTTAAGCAATTTAGGGTTTTTGTGGGTGATTATTCAGTCAGTTGGAGAAAAAATAAGTACCTGAAGACGGTTTTATGTTATAGTTTTTAAAACTGTGTTTCAGCATAAATGCCTCAAGGCCAGTACTTATTAAAATTTTAAATCTAGAAGTAAAAAAAAATATCAGCCAATGTTCTTCTTTGGAGGGTGTGCCTAACATGGAGTTTCCAATATTACAATATTATGATTAGCTGGTTCCAAATTATGAACTGACTCATTCAGCATAAAGACAAGTTTGGAGAATCCCCCTGTTATTCTTTGAGAAATCCAAGTCCCACATGGTTTCTGCTGATTAGGTCTGGCCCTTTAAGTATTACCTAAGGATTACCTGCTTAAGACTTAAGAATTATCAATTCATCATGCATTATCCATTTGCTTTCCATGTCTTTCTCCTCATTTTCAACCACATTCTCCACTTTCATGTATGAAAAGAATCACAAAATATAACCACATACAGTATTAGTACTGTCAAGTAAAATGAAACCCCAAATCCATGAGATTCTCTTCCCTATTCATGCAGCAAAAACTCAGAGTTAAAGTGCCCAGCAGCAAAAAGTGACTGAAAACAGATTAATTATGTAGACTATGAAGCTTTGTTTTTGTTTAACTTCCTCCAGTACTGCCCCCACACACAATTCACACATACTCAGAAGATCAATTGACACTGTAGATATCAATGGAAGTATATCATGATAGTGTGAAAGTTCAATTTTATTCTTATTTGCAAATGTCAATTAACATGGATGTGATTTGTTCCATTATGATTATCGCTATCTCTGAGCTCTCGCAGTTGCAAAATCAAAGCTCCAATAATGGCTTCCAGAGGGAGACCAGCAGATCTGCTTCCGAAGATTTGATGGGAGCGAGCCTCTTGTTTCATGTTTCTAAATTAAGTATTAAAGGAAGGTGAGAAGATGGAGAAAAATAGATTAGGTTGTCTGGTGGTTTATTACCATCTGTATAGTGTCTTCTATTTATTTAAAGTAAATACACACCTTGTTTGCTTTCTGTTCCTTTTTTTCTTTTTAACCATAAAACAGCTTCATGCCCTAGTCACACTTAGAACTATGTAGTAATTCCTCCAAAAACAAAGAAAAATATTTTAGTGAACTCAGCATTTTCTGTCTTTGAATTTGGATAGTTAGTCAAACTGTGGAGGCTGAAAAACAAATTACAGTACAAAAAGAAAAATAAGTCCCAGAACCCTAGCTTTTGTTTTTTGTGTTTGCATCGTTAATGTTGAATCTTGAAAGACATATTTGAATTTGTGGAAATGATTTCAGAAGGTATTTGTTTAGCTTCTTCAGTAGCATTATTAACTTTCACTAATTACATGATGAATGTGCGAGCAAAAGCAGAAACACTTGGCCTTATATGATGCTGCACATCCCTCAGTTGCAGTGTGAAGTACATACTGTATATGGCTAACATAGCTGTTTGTGTCCCCTATTTCAAAGTCTAACCCTCTCAAAGCTAATTCACAGTCTGTCTGAGCCTGTCTGCTGTAGAGTAGCAGCAAGTGACTCATCTTGTTAAAAAGCCGAGATGCTGCTCACTGGACACCCTGATAATGGACACTCAGGTGGGGTGGAGAAACTGGGAAAGGATGTCTTGTTTGATCTCTGAACCCCTGTCAGTCTGAGATCAGGGGTTGGCTGAAAGGTGGATGATTGTCTGTCTTGAAAAATGCCTGCATCATTGGGTCTGTCCATTTAAACATAGCAAGTTAAATGAATGCTTTCTGCCTACACTATACTTTTCATCAATGTACTGAAGCACTTCACACCTATAACTACCTCAAAATCACCAGTGCTACAACCTCATGCATCAATGAGCTGCCCTATTTAAAAATAAACCACAAATGGGGTTTTCAGAGTCTGAAGAGCAGTGGACATTTAACATGTCACCCAAAAAACAGGTCTCCTAAATATGGTAATAAAAAAGGGTAGGATGATATTTTTTTCTGAAATGAGTGGCTGATAAAACCAGATAAACTCCAAAAAAGCCTCAATTTATTTTCCTTCTTGCTGTCCTGAGACCGGCTAAAGTGTTATTGGGATCTCCAGGGATAGAAGACAGATAAGGTTATGGTGGTTGGTCCTAAATTCTCTATTCTAGGAAGTATTTTACTGATAATTTTCTTATTATTATTTTTCCTTTAAATTCTGACAGTTTTTTTCCCTTTATACTGTGTGCCTAGTTAAATACAAATTAAATTGAATTTATGTTGGTCCTTCCGAATGTCTCCACATCTTAAAAGACATTTCTAAAACAATGTGGGGTAAAAGGTCCATGCATTTTCCGAAAGTACATAGGACATGAAAGGCTCAATGGATGAAAAAAGCTACTTCATAGATCACAAATGTTACACTGTTAACTAGTACTAATTAAACTGGTATACAGTAGGTTTACAGTATGCCATAATAAGTCCAGGCAGCATTTGTCCTATTACATTCTTCTGTTCTGCATTTCTACTCCAAATCAGGTAGTAACATCAGTGCTTAAAGGGAGCAAATCTCAGGGACCCCATGCATGGTGTGTCACCAGCAGGAATTAAGCACACAAAAGGGAAAACAACTATAGAACCAGCTGTGTGACCCATTGGTTTTGCAAGAGGTAACAGTAACAGTGTCTGACCTCAGGGACCCTTTCAGTTTACAAATAATTGAAGCTTATTGTCTTGTTTCTCATTAACAAAACTGCAAGCTCATTGGTGTCTAAAACGTTTCAAGGGATAAGTGAACATACTTCAGACAGCTTTAGCCCACTCCATACTGCAATGCATTTCAAAGCATTTAGCCAGATATGCACCTACACTGGGGGAATTCTGGTCACAAGTGGTTTTAATGACGAAACAATAACAATAACTGTCTTCACTGGCTGTGCCGCAAGCAGTTTTGTGGAAGATTACTGCAAAATTTATAAGCATATAAACTTGCCAATGTAAATGACGCCTTACTTAAAACTGTAGGAGCACATGTTGATTTATATCCTTTATTGTAAGGACTAATAATAGAGTGTCAGAGTTTTTAGTATACATAATATTACTTGATTCTATATTAAAAAGTGAAGTTAAAAAGGCAGATGAAAAATTCTCTTTCCTACATCTACAACTTAATTTACAAACCTAGACAGCTCCCACTGTGTACAGTAGGTATGGGGACAGATTGGTTCCTAGCAGGCTTTCTCAAACATTCTTAGAAACATCAACCTTGAATATCAATGCAGAAGCATGTAAACAAAGTCCTCGGAACCATGATTTGCAAAACAAAATCAAATCTTCATGCAAGAACCAAACAAAAAAATTGAAATCTAATCCAAGTACATAATCTAGAACACCAAAAGACAACTTTTAATACAACAGAACACACTTTTTTTTTTGTTTAAAACACTAATCTCAAATAGAGAACTCAGAACAAATTCTCCCCAGGGTGATGTAGGTTTTGTTTTGCTATTGTTCTGTACAAACAGGGTTAAGAACACTAACCAGAAGTTTCCTGAAAGTATAAAAGCCAGTTGGTTGGCCCTGTTTACTGCTGTTTCAAAGGAATGCATTCATATGAGGAATGAAAAAGGTCCCTGAGGATTATTTCAATAGATTCTCATAGTTAGGAAGCTATGGCAGACCTTCATTTCTAACCTTCACTGCGGCGTTGACATTGCATGTCAATACCACACACATACTAACATGCTTTAATCAGAAGGGTTCATATGAAAAATAAATCAAATTCAGATCACAGCCCCCCCCTTTCCTTTCATCTAAACAAGTGAGGAATACAAATCCTTGAATGTTCTGGTTACAAACTTATCGCCCCCTCCAACGTCAGTGAAATGTGTTACTGTAAGGGAAACATTTTTAGCATTAGTTTTTCCTTTTTCTTTGGAGTGAGCAAATTTGGAAAACAGACGACAGATCTCAACTAGGCTGTAAAAGCAAGAAAGCAGGGATGGGACTGTAAAGCCTAGCTCTCTATGCCGAGGGGCCAAGGATCAGGTCGTGAAGGAAACGCAGGCAGTAGGAAAAGCCAATCAACAGGAACGAGTCTCTCCTCCCACTGCTGGCAAAATGCTTGCAGCCCTAATTCGCCCTTTGAAATCCCGTTTCCAGTATGAGCCAGGCTGAGAGATAAAACAGACTGAAGTGCGTTTAATCACTTCGCCATTGTGCTTTAACATTTGCATCCCACCCCACCCTCACCCCACTCCTCATTTGCATACGTTATTACTGAGCTGTCAGCTCTTATCTGGCTCCCCAGGGAGTCCTGCCTGCAAAAAGAGGAGGGAATTTGAGAGCCAGCCAGGTCCCTGGTTGTCAGGAAGAGAAAGGGCAGACACAGGAATACAAAAATTAGTGTCACGTTTTACAGCTTCCCCAGTTACGGAACCCATTAATCATGTGGGGCCTTTATGGTCTAAGTGTGAGGCCTTTATATGTGTGTTTAGAGGAGGGAAGAGTTTACTGTGACACAACTTTGAGGAAAAATATCCAGCAACCGTCAGCTAAATTCCTACCTTGGCAGTGCTGTATTATCCTGTATAATCCAAAGGCACGCCAGTTAGCCGAGTCCCTGGCAAGACTGCAAGACTGCATTGACAACACTCCTGAAAGCTTTCTCAGTACCATTCAGGGTTGTCTCACATAGCCTTTTAAATGTATCAAATCCAGCTAGGGGTTCAGCCCTTTCACAGTTGGGCTTTTATTCTACCATTAACCTCTGCGGTCTGATCCCTTCTTTATTCTGTCAATGTCTTATCTCAAAAGACATTAAAAAGCCAAATATTTAATAGCTGACAGGAGAATGAAGAGTTCCATTTATTACAAAAAACAGCTTTCATTCTAAACCTAGGCCTGCTCAGACAGCTAACCGGTTCAGTCTTTTCACGCTAGATTCTAGAAATACATCACATCTAGAAGTTAAAAAAATAAATGATAACAGTCACAGACAGAACCAGATTTTCAGAATAGTTATGACATCCAAAGGAAAACCCATTTAGTGATATGTAGACACTGAAAAAAGGGTTGAGATTACAGATATCTAGCTTTACACTAGGCTACTCCAATAGATCACACATCCCATCATGCACTTAATTTAAACAAAATGACAATAGCAATATATATATATAACATACTGTATATGTATAAAATACATACTGTACAACTACTTTCTTCTGTAACGTAAAGAACCTGGCTGTGGACTCTGCTATGTTGGAGTAAAATAAGATAAGATAAGACAAGACAAACATACATTTTGAATGCTGTGGCTTTAAGGTGACAAACAAAAAGAAATTTCATTCTGTAAAAGTGACAGATGGATGCCCAGTGCGGTCTGAGTATCAGTATCTCTGTGACTGCTACCCTCACCCTGAAAGCAGCTCTTATTTGACACGGGGGGCTAGGCACAATCTGCCATAACTTGGCCTCTTCCCTATTCATAGTCCACCTGGTAATTTACAGGAGGTCTCTTAAGGTCTCCCTGCATACAGACTCTCAAAGGCAAATCGGTTGATCAATGCAGGCGTAGGGCCTGTAACATATGTATGCTTTACGGCACTTAATTTATTGACCAAGAGGAAATGGGGCCATAAAATTATATTAGGCCAAAGAGATACTGGTGGTGCCACATAAGATCCATCTTTGGAGTCTCAGATCTGCCTTGGAATAGACGAGTAATCCCCACTGTGCTCTTAAACTGAACTCATTTCATTTGACTGGAGACAGGTGGTCATTAGTGCTCTACTGGCAGTAAACTCCCCTTCCCTAGCTACACCAGAGGTGGCTTCAAGGTACAGCATGCCATTTTAGAAACAGCAGGCTTGCAACACAAAATTCCAAGTTATTGCGCAACTGTAAAGTGTTTGACTAATGTGCCATAATCAGGCAGCATTCAGCACTTCACTTTCAAGCTCCACTTCACTTCCTGCTTTGGGTTGTTTTGTGGTCTTAAATTAGAGCTCATGCAAATATCTCAAATCTTGTAATGTTTAATCTCAAGGTTGTTTGTAAAACACATTTTCAGAGAATTTGGATGGTTGGACCCTTTTTGATTAGGAGGTTTCTTGGGGCGGAGTGTTTTGACATGGATTTTTATTCATTGGCAGTTTAAGAGATAATTATCATGGTGAGGGGCTAAACATTTAACCTTCGACACTATATGACAAGAGTTCAGGGATCTTGCTTCGTTTATGAATTACAATCTATTATACACATATATTCATCCACTCGTCATTCTTCTGTATTTTTAATTTTTCATGTTTACAACAAACATTTGGGAGGGATAACAGCTGCCAACTTCAACTGCTCTGAGCTGGCCTAAATCATAATCACTTTTGATGGGATTTTCTCAATTAAAAAAAAAAGATCAAATCAATATATAAGCCACTTCTCCATCACATTTGTCTTTTGTATAACTCCCCCCCCCCCTATCTCCACCTTTGCAGGTACCCCTTGGTCACTCCTCACCCTGCAAGTGTATTCAAGTTCCAAGCCTCCTCATACTATGACCAGCAGGGAGCCAAACAGGTAAAGCCAAGTTTACTGACAAAAAACAATTCAAACATATGCACTTAATTCTGGGGTGATATTTTTCCTTGTGAATAAGTGTTTTTAATCAGTGGACAATATATGCTGAGCATCAAAAGAAACGTATTACTCTTTGCATGTAAGTGTGTAGAAAATAGGGTGTTCATATTCTGGATAATGATCAAATGCTTTTGTGGGCTTATCCATATTTTTTACACCATTCCGGCATGACAATCCACATCTTTGTCCTACTTCTTGTGAGTAGAGAATGTGAGAGTAATATTGTGGATGCAGTACTTACCAGACCTAAGTCCCACTGGACATTTTTAGAATAGAACGGGACCAGGCTGTGACATCTGGGGCTTAAAGATCAGTGAAGAAACATGTGCTTTTGCAGTCTCTACAAGAAGAATGGGATAGTATCCCACAAGACAGCATCTGCAACCTGGTGCAAGACATGCGTCACAGATGAACAGCTTGTATTGCTGCCAGGGATTGCTACACACTCACTAGCCTGTGGTTTTCTTACTGTAGAACATCTTGTGGACCAACCACATTGATGACAAATGTTACTCAACATAATGAATTTATCTACAGGTATGTCATGAGTTTTCAATAAAATATTATTGCATCTGGTCCAGAATTTCTTTTTGTCATATATGCGTTTCCTTTGAAGCTCAGAATATTACGTTATGCCTCTGTATCTTTTCACAGTACATCTATTATTTAGGAGAATCACGTGATGACATACAGTATGAAAAACATATACTTGACTTTCTATTTAATTTGTAATTGTTTATTATACTGTAGAATTTTACCACAGAACAGATTAAAAGATTTAGCTTGCCAAAAGCTAACTTTATAACATGAAAAACTGATTTAAAATATAAATTTGTTCAGTTTTAGGAAGAAGTCAGTATGAATTTAGTGTTGCTTTTGCAAGAAATAACTTAGTAATATACCGTACCTGAAAATTTCCAATGTGTAAATAAATTAAAAAAAACCTGAAGAATCCATTGAAGATGAAAATTGTAATATAAATCATTACATTATGTTCTACCGCCCACTAGGACTTGAGAGAAATGTATTGCAGCGACATTAATATATTGTTCAGTTGGTCCTAATAAAAATGCAAAAACATTTGTCACCCAAGTATAAATGTTTGTTCCACTGCCTTTATGTTTTGCGGAAAGAAAAGTTATGAAAAACAAAATAAAAGTTTATTTTCATCTTTAGTGCATTTGAACCTTCTTGTAATGAAGGAGATTTTGCTACGTCACTATTTTTCTACCCTTTGTACAAAATCTTTGCGGTTTAGTCTGGAAAGACAATTCTGAGAGAAAGTGTGGCTGGATATTCTTGGTACCTACAGTATATTCTGAAGTTCTGCCAATAAGCCTGCTCTGTTGCTACTTGCAGTACTGGCAAGACTTTACAAACTGATAGAGCAGTAAAAAAAACAACAACATATTTTGACACACTTTCAAACATCAACAAATTGGATATAACAATCCACTGATGGATTTCTTTCTCTGGACATCTGATATACTTTGCTAGGGGGTCTGAGATCTGTGACGACAGCTCTCCTGTTTTACATGGGACTTTCTGTGTAATATTTTGACTAACAAATAAGAACACAAATGAAATGGAACAAATGAATATGAATAATAAATGCACATAGATATCCTGCTAAATAAATGAAGGAAAGGTTTTGTATTCCCTTGCATTTCTGTTACTCCTACAAGCTGCAAATTCCAAACTGGTATGTTAGAAATTTGTCCTCAAGTGAGCCTAACTGTATTCACAATGGGAGCTCTAAGCTGTTTTCCTTGTTCCTTTTTACACATAAACTCTCATAGAGCAGGACAAGCTACTGTAGCAAAGTTCTTAATAATGCATTCTAGAAGACTGCAGTGTTAATTGACACAACCCATCCACATCAATTATTTCTGAGATATATGCATAATATATACACTATTTTCCAGACAAAGGCCTCTTTTTATTTCTTATACATAAGTGTGTGTGTATAAGCATTTATTTCAATGATGTACTGTACTTCACTATCCTGTTTCTCAGGTGTAGAAACTACCCTGTTTCTACTCCTGTTCACAAAATCTTTAACTCCTGAAGAACCAAATACTAAAATATTCTTAAGCCTCAGGTCATAAAACCCTGACAAAGATATTTTTTTTAATGTTATATACAAATATAAAAATGAATATTTATAACATCATTGTATTTATGTTAATATTTCTTTTTTTACAATGTTAATTTTATTAAGCAGTCTGGGGTAATAGTTACTCTTAAACCACAATTACCTTGTGAAATAACAAACTATTACTCAGAAGCCCAACCATAAAATATTCAGTTACATTTGCACTTGAAACAGCATAGCTTGACAAAAACACCCTAAATGGCTGCATATTGTAACTGTAGTTTGACCATGGAGAAAGGATATACAAAAGTTAAAACATTTTCACAAGAAGTAAAAGTCCCATACACAGTTCACAGGACCTGAATCACAAGGCAAATATTTCATTGTGAAGTGTATGAACTGTTTATCATTGTTTTAACTCTTAACTTTATCTGTCTCTTATACGTTAAATGTTCACCATCTACTAAAATCAAGGTTGAAGTCAGATTTGAGGAGGTTACTCTGCTGATGCATGCCAAAGTCAGTCAGGCACTGAATTTGATACCACTATGTGAAGGATAGATGAGGCAAAAACCTATTTCCTCTGATGTCACAGTCATCATCTGTCCATCTGTTTTTACGATCACTGTGAAAACATAACTACTGCACACCTACATCACATGACCTCTTACAGACTTGTAGGTTTGTTGTTTACTTACAAGTTATTTCTGTCATCATGAGACAAAAATAACCTTGGTATTATCTACTGCATACTTCTGTATTTCTATTGTAGTTTTTGTAAGTATGCATTGTTAATATAATTCATGCCTTACCTGTGGTGGATTCACACTGCTGCCTTAATTTGTTTGTTCCACCATTTTGTGTCAAGATACAGATCTCATCTCGAGTTTAAATGGAGGCTCACCTGTCAATCAAGAGGATTTGGGGGTGGAGTTTAGTGTATTTAACCTGGCACTTATGGTGTGTAGACTCTAGTTTTGTTTTAGTCTCTGTGGATTATCCTTGTGTGTGTTGTTACACAGTTTGGGTAATGGAAATTAGGAAAACTGTATTTTAGTTAACACTTTTTGCACTATTCTTTTGGTTGGCCTATATTTTCTATGAGTTAAGTGATCCCATCAGGACTTGCTGTCGGGCATCTTAGTGACAAACATAAAAATGACAGATCATTTGAGCCACCATATCCATTTGATTGCTTTTTGCCTGTTGGTCTGGGGATCTCATTCAGCTGTACCGTGATGTTTCCAAGAGTAAACATTTTCAGTTCTTTGGCTTGTTGCAGACACCTACCACTGTATGTGTAAAAACATGTCTCCTTTACTAACCAAGCAGCGAGGTGGAATACAAGCCTGTAGGTTCACTGCTGGGGCACTGCTCATATACCCTTGAGCAATTAAATCCTTTTAGTTTGCTTCAGTAAAATGCCCAGCAGCTGTGTAACTGGGTTACAAATGTAAATTGCATTGGTAAGCATCAGCCAAATAATAAATGAACTACACAACATTCATTCATGTCCTTGTGTTCTTGTTTCTTTGTTGAACTTCACTCTTTTGATAGGTGAGGTCTAGCCTTATTATAAATGCATGTTTACTTAATGTAATACATTGATCGATGCCTTGCACAGTTTGAAAAGCTGTAAAATGGTGATATTACCAGTCTTGATATTTATTCCAAACCTATATATTGGATCCAATTCAGATTTTGATTTGACTTTATTAGCATTATATCAAAAACAAAGTCTCATACATTCCAGATTATGAATACAGATACACATTTACTGAATGTGTTTTGCTGAAAATGTGCTACCAAGTTGTGCTGTAGAAAGGCAACCAGGGAAATTACTCACTAGGTGCTACTTTACTGTGTGAAATCCCGGTTGATTGCAAGAAATTACAAATGCTTATTGACCTCTTACTGTTTCACTACAGAATATGTTTACTATAATAATAATCTGAACACAAAAAATACAGAGAAAGTAACATTTATATTACTTACTTATTTTACTTAAGTTTTCTTAACATTGCACTTCATATTTTGCATTTCTACGGTATGCTGTATTTAAACAATCGATAAATTACAAATTACAATTTGATACACTTGCAAGCATCCAATTCGACACTTAAGTTTCAGAAACAATTATACTGAGTTAAAGCCTCCCTCCAATGAGCTAATATTTCAAAGCTATTTTAACGTAAAAAAAAAATGTGGTCTCCAAACACCTGCATGAACTTTATTTGCTTACAATGTACGATTGACACGATCGATCAATTATTACAAAGAAACATAATCTCGGTAAGGGTGGCAATAACCTAGAAGTTATCCTTTAAGTATAGCGCACAAGCTGAGAGGGCAGCTTGGAAGTTATATTTATATTACATTATATATTCATATGTGGAAAAACAAGCAAGTATTTTGCACAATTCTGCCTATGCGTATATAATTTTTGCAAATGGTTTTCAGAGCTGATAATGTGGTACTTATGCTCATCATTGTCATCAGTGCATCCTTAATGAGACTTCAGTACTATGTGAGGCTAATTGTATCCCCCCCACACTTCCTGATTGTCACTGTTCATTTTCTGAAGCTGCTTTTGCCAGGACAGTCAGGTCGCATGGCAGAAAAAAACAACACACTTGCTCCAAAACAACAGCAGAGAAATCACTTTTAAGACGCATTAGAAAATATGCAAGGAGCTGACAGAGAGGAAAAGAGCAGATGGTATAAACTTCTCCCTTTTTGTGCCTAAGATAAAGAAGTGTTTTTTTTTTCATTCTACGGCAGTGTGGCTGGTGATAATTTTCCTCCTGTTTTCTGCTGGCTCTCCAGGCCTTGATGACTCTAGGCTGGAGCTCTCTGTGGAGTGTAGAGATAGAGAAGCCGGCTGGGACTGATAACCCTCCTGAAGGAAGGCCCCCAGCTGTGCCTTGTGGAATATTGACTTATTTATGCATTCATTTATGCGATTTAGAAATTAAATGTATGTAGCGATATATGATTTTGTTTTTTGAAAATAGAGGGAAAAACATCCACTGCCTAAAATACTATTTCAGAAGCTTTCTCTGTTGGTTAGCTGTAAATAATTCTGAAACTTTGTTAAACAGAAAAGAGCCCACAAACACATACCTATTACTGTGCACCACTACCAATGCAGTACACAATGACAACATTCCTTTGTTACAGTACATTCTCAAAGGGTTAGAATGACAGCTGAAATGTGCTAGTATGTGAACCATGTGCAGGTACTATTTTTTATCAAAAGAGAGACTTTGTTAATCTTTCTAAACGAGACCTTTATCTCCAAATAGAGAGCTGCCAACTGAACTCAATCAATGGATGTTGCCAATTATTAATTGTGGTTTTCATTACAGGATGAACAACCGAGAGTTTAATGATTTTCCTATGGCTTTTCCAACCCCATCTAACATGATGCATATGACAAAGAATGTGCTGATTCTGCATGTATGCATGAATCCACAAACTGATTTTTAATTACAGTAAAGAACAAAAAAGAGTATCAAGAAGCTGTGTAAAGAGAATGATTGTGAAGTGGAATTCAAGTGATCTTCTATGGGCATTAACAGTTTGTCTGTACTTTTCTAATAGTTTTTACTGTACCCACTGGACAGAAATCTATGTAGCCAGCTTGGAATGTTAAATGTAAAATATTTTTTTATGATGAGTAAATTGTTTTCTGAAACTTAAAGAGAATCATGCTGGGAGAGGTGGGATAATATACATAAACAAATTAAGTCTAATAGTCTAGAGTAGCACCAGAAAAGCAATACTGAGTCTGGCAAGAGTATTAAATACTGTAACATACCATAATGTTATGTACTGTCTCATAAGGTGCAAAGAGTTTATTCACAGCAGGGTCTTGCTTCATCATTGTGGCAGGATTGAAGCCTCTCAACTCTAGAGCCTTTAAATCACATCCAAATCAGGCTGTCTAATCCTTACCTCCAGTTGAAATTAGTCCTCATCATTAAATGCCATCCTCTTTCAAGAGCACTGCTGCCTGAATTGGAGTTAGAATGTGTTGTCATAATGTACCCAAAACTGAGAACTATACTCTGTGTTTAAAATGGCTGAGAGCAATTCATGACATTTCATCAGCTGGCATCCTAACATCTGGCATAGGACTCAGTGCCAAGTGTTGTGCCAGCATCTGTTTTAATTGCTAAGGTGTAAACATTCAATTTGGCATGGGTTTCATTATCACAGACGGCTCAGGTCAGGGCCTAATTAAAAAAGCCAAAAACGATGGGAATTTGAAGGGATACAATAAAAAGAACTCAATCTATTAAGGAACTAGAGGCTGGATTTTCCTTTTGTCAGTACTGTTACATAAAGTCTGCTTCATTTATGCATGTTTATGAGTTTATGGAATGTAGCATTTGACAAAAAGTAAGTGGCAATATGGCCATAAGCATACATTTAACAGCTGGGTCAAGTTTTGACCTCAGTAAGTGAATTACATCATATCTCATCCTTCCAGCAGAGCACAAAAGTGGAGCCAGTGTTTCTGAAAGGATCAAAGCAGAAGACAAGCAATGGAGAAATAAGTGAATCAGAAATAGATCATGTTTCATTTTCTATGTTCATGCAGTTCCAGTAATTGTATCACACTGGAGATTTTCCAAAGATTGCAAATCTATACTACAGCAATTAAGAGCGAGAACTTGTGTGGAAGACCTAATAATTCTTTCCCTTGGGTGTTCCCCTGACATATCAAGGCATCCTGTAGTGCATGGATGTTTTTAGAAAAATGTGAGAATTGCGTTGCTTTTACAACTCAAGGACAACTATGCATTGAGTAATTACTAATGTTACAAAACACACTTCATTGAAGTTGCTTTAACCCCTCAGATCCTACATATCTTCACCTTATTCAGTTCAAATAACAGTGGTAGTTGGGGCCGTGCACATTCATGCAGGAGTCACAACTATATCAATGATGTTTTCTCACCCTACAGCCCCCTAAATTTCAGGTCTGTTTGGCTTATCTTTACAGTTCAATCATTCTGATTAAGGATGGGAGCTTTAGCGCTAACACTGAGGTATCTCTGTTAAGACTGTGCTTCTTTCGTCTGTGTGATATTTTAGTTTGCAGGTCCAACACCTCTTTTTCGTTCTCCAGTCCATTTTCCACTTCAGATGTTTTGCTCTGAGCAGTACACTAGCTTTCCATGCAACCCCCTAAATTGAATCTGAAAAGGTCGTCTCCAGACTCAATGAATCAACTTATCAAGGACTTGTTTCATTACTGCACTTCTGTGAAAGATTTAACAATCTTTCGGAGTGGTCAACAGTTGGCTTCATAAGGCAGTAATCAGAGTCAGGTGTTCTTAATTTCATTTTTGCTAATGTTGAGATGATGACTATCCATGATGAACAGTAAGCACCCTTAGTGGCGAAGAATTCAGTTGATATTATCAGTTTTGTTCCATATATTTTTATTTATCAGTTGCAAAGCTCAGTGTTTGCGTGTTGTGTAGCTTTTCTGTGATAAAATCCTGTTTGCCATGCTGACAAACTATTCTGGCAGAAATAAAACAGCTTCTGAAATGTCATTTCAAGACTCAGACGGAGGAACTGTGATGGGTTGGTATATCAGTCTGTCACAGAATACTTTCTCAATGGGGTTTGAAGCATGGTGCGGCATTAATTTGTTTCCCCTTCACACTTCCTTCTGAGAATTCCCACAGCACCTATTTTTGGCAAGAATGGGCAGCTAGTGTGGCAAATGGAAATTAAAGAAGAAACCACAACTGAGATTTACTACCATCTCTTATCACAGTATCCACAAACAAAATAAGAATCCTATGGCTAACACATTGAGTAAGGAGGTAGGACTATACTTGTGTACATACAGAGAGTGAATTTCTTTTTACAATAAATAAGTCAATTAATAAGTTATAAATAAGAAAGGAAAGCAAGTCAGGAGATAATTGTATAAGCCTACAGATTCATATAAATCTGGCACTGTGATTTACACGAACATGAAAAGAAGAAAGGAACCTCAGCTATGACCATTTAAAAAAGATTTCTTTGAGCACATGCAGAACAAGACACAGTATTAGTACAACTGGATGACAGTGACTAAGTATCACACTGCCTTAAGTGTTTACGTATGCAGTAGACTGATGTCCCTGCAGATTTTGTGGTGTGCTCACCTTCCCTTTCATAATGTATTGTACCCCCCACACCCTGACTATGTCCTCTTTTTAGGTTTTATTTTGTTATAATTGATAATTGTTTGTTTAAAGTCTCATCTCACAGTGATGATCTATGTAATGCATGTGAAGAATGAAGATGGGCTGACAAGATCCTCCTACTAACCAACCTATCATGCCATTTATCTTTAACATACTGTAAGCTCTACTGTGCTGAATGCAGGAGTGGTCTGACTTTCACTTAAGCCACTAGAGTTTAAAGGGACCTGGGAAGCTGCAGAAGTTACTGTTTTATTAAGGATGTCCTGAGTAATACCAGCCCTACTCCCAGATGTGTTCTGCCAATTGTTTATTGAGGAATCCCATTCCACTTGCAACAGTTGTATTGTTGCAAATGGAAGTTTCAAACCTGAGACATCTTGGACATACAGCTTGAATTGGGCTTGAAGTGAGTATCATTTAATTTCTGAGCCCTTCAGGAGCCTTATGAGAACATTTACTTTTAAATCTACTGTGCCCATTTAATGCATTTTGAAATGAGGAAGATATTAGGATATTATACACATGATAGCATGAATACAATCCATGCATTATACAAGGAAATGAATGTTGATTAGATTGAAATATTGATTAACAGTCTGTGCCATATGGATACGGAATGGCAAATTCGTTAGCTACCCCAACGGTTTTGGTGATTGCTTACTGAAGCACAGTTCTTTTTATTTCCTGCAGTTCTTTTGATTTTTTATGGATGGTTAAAATGAAGCGAGGAGAAATCAAACATTAAATACTAGGCTATAAGGTTTTCTAAGGCCCATTTCTACTGAAGCTTGTTCCGCATCAGTACTAAATTTAATCGCTGTGTTTCAGCTGGATAAATCAGAAGCAGGGTATATGCAGAGGAACTTAATCTCCATCAAACCCAACTACTGCAAAGGTCTTGCAGACAATTCATTACAGTTTTAAGTTTCTTTTCCTACCTAGATATATCAAAAACAGATGGTAGCAATAAAGGTATTAATAAAACGTTTGCCATCATGCTTAGTTAATCCATGATTTTCCTTATGGTAACACAACACAAGAAAGTTGGTATTTGGCACAAATCCTTCAGGCCAATGATTAAAGCAATACTGAAAGACGTTTACTGTGCTGTATATGTTCTTTACTTTTACTTTGTAACTTTCATAGTTTAAAGTCATGTTGTTATTTTGACATTTGCTCCAAAGTTAGTATTAATATTTAAGAAGACCAGAAGCTTAATGGATAAAGACGTTGTTACTTCAAAATGTATTTTTTTGTCTTTAAATCAGATTGGCAGGAAACAAATGGTGGGAAAAAGCCTCCAGCAATATTCTTCTTGAAGGATGAGTCACAGATACTTCAGGGGATAGAAGCAAGAAGACAGTTAAGGTGTTGATTAATTCTTTGCTTCCTGCAGAATTTCCATGTTAATGTTCACAGTGAGATACAACCTACAGCCTTTTTTTTTGCAAGCACGTTTACATCATTGAAAAAAAAAACAACTAAATTCTGAGATAAGTAGATGTTAGGTAACACCTTCTGCTATTGTAAATTCTGTGATGGCCCGAAGAAAAAAGGATCACACAATATTTTGATTTATTTATGATAAAACTCATTTGCGGTAAAAGAAGACATTTCTGCTGTGACTGTACTGCCACAGAAATTCCACATTAAAAGGTGAGACAGAAGATATAAAATATCAAAAGTAGCACATTACATTTTAAAATTAACAAGGGCATGTAAGCTTTAACAATGATGCAGCTGTTGGGAGTGCAGGGCCAATGGACCTATTAGCTTTATTTTTTAAGTCTAGACCTCACAATGGCTCAGTTCAAATTTACTTCCATAGTCCCTAGTCAGCTTTACATCTCAGCCCAGAAAAAGACACGAAAAACTTCAGGGGAGAAGTCTCAGAACGTTCTTATCGGCACCATTTTTGTAAATACATTTTCTGTAAAATTAGATGCCTGAGAGGAAATGAGAGTGCATGAATGGAATACTTTATTTCTTTTTTTTCAGCCTTTTCTCCCTCTTTTAGAATATGGACTAAAAATAAAAAATCTGAAAAAAAAAAGATCTTAGGAGTCTTTGGCTCTTTCTGTTGTCTCAAGGCCACAGGCAGAAATGTGTTCAAACTTACAGAAACCAAGCATAAAATAATCCTCCTATACACAAACATCTTGAGAAAGGATAGAACCTTTCAAAGGTCTTTACACATTATCAGCTTAAAATGTGCAATTCAAAACTTAAATCCAATTGTAAAAAAAAGCAATTTTGCACTATTGAAATACTGAAACAAACCTGTATCATTTCCATTAGAATAAATATATGCACTGGAGTAGGGCAACCAAGCTCAGTACACGGGAAATCTCTAACCAAAATCCAGCAGTACACAAACTTACAGTATTTGAGCATGTTTACATACAGGTTCAGTGCCAACACATTAACTCCACCCAACCTGCTATAAATAGCATTTAGAAGTTGTACAGTAAGTTGTTATGCTTACTCATTATTGAGTCTGTTGTTCTGTGGTGATTCACTCACAACAGATTGGAAAATGTGTGAATAAGCTCTCGAGCAAAGCAAACTCTGCCATGCACAACAAAACACGAGAAGTTTAATAGTGCGAGACAAGGCATCATTTACAGAACCTAATTGTCTTATGCTCTGGCTCAAATGTTGCCGTTGAGACAATAAAGACTGCAGAGGCACTAGTTATTATTGATGCAAACACATGAACTGTCTTCCACTGATAAGCATATAAGATGCCAAATAATCTAACAAATTAAAGGTACTTAAAATCAGACCTTAAATTGGCATTCTCATATTCAAACCTCTCTCATATTCAAAAACTGTCCTATGTAAAATTATACTAAAACACTAATTCTTCCGAGCAGAAAGGGAATACTTAGTTATTAAACTACAAATAAGAGCCTCAAAGGAAACATTGGATAATAATACATTTTGTTTTTAATGCTTTTCAAGCAACATCTCAAGGTACCATAAAACAACAGCAATTCAAGAGCTTTAGACTAACCCTGGTGTTGATTGAGTGGTTTCATGTGTTTGCAGTTGGAGATAGAGATTTGGCTGGAAGGTAGCCTGGCCATAAGGACAAGGACATCTGGGATCCTCCCAGGTGCAGTCTGTCAAGATGCTGCATGGAATGGGGTGTAGGATGGAATGCAAATTCTTTATACTAGGAGGAGGCCTGTTACTCATATTTTACTTACTTGGGTTTGTTGGGCTAGCACTTGACAGAAAAATACCTTTATAAACCCCAATATTAGTTCACTGGAAGTAAATATATGCAAATCCTAAAATGTAATATTTCCGAATCACATATATATATATAGATTGGGCAAGGTTGTAGAGCGATTTCTTTCTTATACCATTGCAGCTAAAGTCCATTATAAATGAAAGAGCACAGACCTGAAGATGCACACACCTGAAGAAGACTTCACAGTAGAAACGTTGTGTTTTCTATCTTCACTTTTCAGCAGGGAATAAACCCATTACCTGTTCCTATATTTAATTATATATATATTACACTTCACTAAAAGTCCATTTACTATTAGAATCATGTTAAACTGTTTTCTCTTATAGTTGATCAGAAACATGCACACAGACAGACACTGACAAGCATTTTTGCGTTTGCAACTTTGTTCCTGCCTGCCAGTGGTGGTTTGAGGTGAGGAGTGATCTGCAAAATAACTACATGGTTATCAGAGTGATTTAAACAGAATTTATGAGGGAGTTGCCTGCTTATTTGTATTTATGCCAAAAGCTAATCGTTGACAGCATAGCTCATCCCAGAGATAATAAGATGACTTTATTGGCCATATACAATTTCTTGTATTAGGAATTTGTCTTTTTGCATACCTCATCTTGCTCTCCATGAGACACACAGAGAGATAGAGATAGAGAAGTTGGGGGTCAGAGCACAGGGTCAGCCATCTATACAGCACCCCTAGAGCAGTTGGTGTTAAGGGCCTTGCTTAGGGCCCAACAGAGTAGCATTCCTCTGGTGGCCGCAGGATACGAACCAGCAACCTTCCAGCCACAGGCACATATCCTTAGCCACAGAGCCATCACACCGCTCCTAATTGCAACCATAATTGCCATAATTGGTTTTGTGTTTTCAGTGAACCATGATCATTGCCATGTTTTCTGTGGTTCTTTCATTTGTAATGGACTTTAGCTGCAATAGTATAAGAAAGAAATCACTCTACAACCTTGCCCATGCTTCTCATGAAAACTAAGGGACAGACTAACAGGGACTGACAGATGCATGTTAGGACAGGGTTTAATCAATTTGAATTATATATTATTTCAAATCCCAAATATTTGCAAGGTATTGATCAGAACAGAAAACAGATGACCACCTTAAAGTCTGAGAAAGTATCCTATGATATTAATTTTCTGAACTTTGTATATAGTTACTTTTTTCTCACCACTATCTAATTATTTCAACCTCATAAATGATTTATTATGAAGTGATTGTCCTTCCCGGTTGTTTTATTAAGGCTCCAATGCTGTAGGCCAAGTGTGGGCTGCTGTCTGTAAACAGACTGCTTTTGTATAGATTAATAAATAAGTGCACAGGAATATACATGAGAGATTGTCTCAGAATGTTTAAAGATGTTGCCAGCATTTCTCCAAATGTATGGCTCAGGCTGTATTGGAAAAACACCTGAAGCAATTCATTTCTGCATCAATTCTTAATCTTTGGTAGTAAATGTGAAGAGACATTGATAGCAAAGGTCTTAATACAGTCTTCCTCTTTGGTTCTACTGATTTGAACTGTGGTGCCACACTGACATTGATGCTTCATCTAGAACCAGTCCATTCGTAAAGTACCAAATCTAAAAAAAAGCAAATATTAGGTGTAACACACAGAAGCATGAATGAAAAAGAAGTCTTTATTCATAGTGATAGCTACAGTATGTTGAAGGTATTCTGTGTTCTGTGCTGGTTTTGATAAAATATTGTAACGGCCAAGAGACACTATGTAACAGCCGGCTTACCTGAGCAGTGACGTCACCGCCCTTTCCCTGTAATAGCAGGACCACAGCCGCTAGGCTGGGGAGAGATCTCTCTTTAGCTCACCAAGCTGGGTCCCTGTTGAGTGACGCCAGAGGCCTGGTTTTGCATCCCCAATGGTGCAGGGCCGACCTGTGTAGGCGGCAGGCGAGGGCGCCCGCCAGAACCCCGAAGCGTTACAATATACTCCACAATTAGAAGTATGCAAGACCAAATTAGATTGCTGACTTAAAGACTTATGAAGTTAAAATATGAATGTTGTGCTTTGGAAGAATAATATTGCAGAAATATATGCAGGAGGTGTGCAGATTGGCCATACTGTAGCTGTGACTTATGGAAACAGTAACTAGTTTTTCAATTACCATTCTCAAGTACCCGAGGTCTACTGGTGTTCAATCCCAACTTTCAACTACATCATTCAAATAATAAATTTTCTGACTATACATTCAAATTATTTTCTAATTGGATGATACCTGATAAAAATGTATACACTGCTTGAAATCAGCACCTTTAAGAGTAGAAATAGATGAAGGTCTAATTTATCATTTTATTAGATTAATTTAGGTTTCATGTCAGTAAGCAAGAGATCAAATGGAACAAAAACTAACAGGCATAGGAGCATTTCAACATCCAAACTGAAAGATAACTTTTTACTGAATAATTATTAAGTTAGAGACGTGAAATAACTCAACAGAAAGGAACATATTTCTGAAGGCTGGAGCTGTGCAGCTGAGCAACCCATATAAATAATTATTCTACCTTTCTTGGGGAGACTTTCCACAACAGAAAATCTCAAGGATGAGAAAAGGCAATACCAATAAGATTCTTCAAACACCCAGGGAACACACCGACTGGAAGAAGAAGCCAAAAAAGAAGAGAAAATCCACATCCACTCATGAATTTTAAACACTGAAAAAACTTTTGTTTGTGTAGAGGGCGGGATATTGAACCAGTTACCTTTAAAAAGAGATAACTTCAGTTTTCTCCACTGGTGTCATTTATTTTCCCATGAAAGGAAGAGCCTAAGCCATCACTCTAACTTGGAGGGTCAGAGGAAGACAGACAGACAGGACCGAGTGTTCTGCAAAATTATCACTACTGCACCCCTTTTCATAGGCTCACGGTACCTCATTGAGATGTAAAGCAAAGTGTACACCTGCTCACAGAAAGGCTGAGAGTCTCAAAATGCTTTAACACTGTGCCACACGAGACTCGCTAAAAAAACAACAGCGACTGCCTGAGTGTTATTCACAAAAAGCAGAAATATAGTCATTATTGTGAGGCAATGACCTTTTGGGTTCATTAAGCAGAAAATGAGTAAATGTCATTAACAGAAGACAGTTTATTTTAACTCTGATTGCCAGAAGGCATATCGAGGCCTTTCTCTGCCTACGAGCCTGAAGCTAGTGTGATGGGTTTTTGGATGGTTTTGTGGAGAGATTCTAGGACATAAAAATGTGGAGAAAATCCCAAAGAAAAATACAAAAAAGGATAAAATCAGATAAACAAAACATGATTAGCAAAAGAGAGGGAAAGCATTTTATTTCAACAATTCTGTTGTTAGGTTTTGGGAAAGTATATGTACAACTGGTTAAATGAAATGAACAAATTCTTTTTTTGCTCCTAGACAGCTGCCATTTTCCCATATTTAAATGATGATGACTGAAAAAAACACTGACGTGAAACAAATTATTGGTGGGATATAAGTATAATAAGTAAAATAATGTTTACCTTAAACACAATTAGAGCGAATATGAATTAAAGGTAATTAACGGACACTTAATTGTTTAGAATCAGTAATTCTTGGAAAGCAATCAAGGAGATTAAAGCAATTTGAAACGGTGCAGTTGACTATGATTTAGTCTTTTCTGCTTAAAATAAGTAAGCTGTGCATATCTAATGTAATTCCCAGTGATTTCATGTAATTTAGAAAATAATTAGTTATCAATAATTGCCAGCACTGAAATCGTACTTTAGTTTTGGATACAACTTCATTATTTGAGAAGCTTATGTAACGTGTCTTCATATATCACAGAGCTAAAAGTGATAAGGTAATAATTCCATTACTTCCTCTATTTATATGCACAGAGCATAGTATTTAGATATATAGCTAGTCAGAATCTAAGCCCTAATGATAGATAATTTGGCCTGACAGACAGAAATAAAATAAATACATTAAAAATTACTTGGTAATTCCTAAAGGAGGAGAATAGATTATCCGCAATTTTCTGATTTTTCACTTCTTACTTATTTAGGCCCTTGCACAAATTTCATTTCACTCTGCAGATGAGAAGCCTGCTATCAAGAACTGGGTGTATACATTTTACAGCATGGGTCTGTGCTTTGTCTGTAGAAAACCTCAAAGCCATATTATAATACACCTACCTTGCAGTTATCCCCACAAATGTCTGGACCACCTGTTGCAAAGCATTTTTATTTGCATCATTTGGTATACAAATATAGAATCCACGGCCTGCCCTAACTGTGTATTGAGACAGGACGGAACTCCATTCTCCAGTGAGCTCAACTCAGCTCAACCCAAGTTAGTCCTAGCTAGGGATAGCTAATCCCCTTTGTTCAAATCCACTTACAGCTTCCAGACAGAACTGACAGACAGACCACCACTTTATCAATTTCCTACCGAGGCACAATGTGTGATAATGCCTCCCGATCCAGCCTTTGGCACAGATATCCAAACATTTGTGGGCATCAGACTCAAACCAACGAGGGAATGGGATTCCCAGAATTGTTCCTCCTATTATACCCCAGGGTCTGGCCAAACACCATTTACTTATTTCCTTGAAAAACAATTTCCTCAAAGCGAGCTCACAGGCCAAAAGGAGGTTTACATTTTAGTGTCATACAGGCCCATAGGTGCTGACAAGGTCTTTATGTAATGTCAATTATAATTGTAATTGGTAATTCAAGCTGTATGCAGCCATGTGAATACAGAATACTAAGGGCTTAGTCCTAGTAACAGTGTCACATTTTAGATCTAGGGAGAGTATTTATCATTTATTTTCACAGTAATACTGTAGATGATCCATGCATAGTTTGCTTACAATAAAATGCAGCAGTAAATTTAATGCTGTTGCCATAGTTCTTAATACAATGTCTTTTTCTTGGACATTTTGAGAGCCAGGAAACAAGAGCATATTATCTGCAACACTCAGAATACTGAAAGATACAGACCTCCCTCTTTGTGCTCTGTTTCTGGTATTCCTGATGTCACTGAAACAATACCATGAAAGAACTGTAGCAACAATATGGCATCTGGATACTTTACATAATAGGAGCAGTGCAAACAGGTGGCCTGGAAGAGGTCAGTGCTTTCATCCTTAATCTGTGCTGGGATTTAGTCTAATTGAGTGGGCAATAGTATTTTTGTCGCTTCAATAAGCTTTAACTTCTCTGAAACTTGAAAATAGTACCCCTTATGTAAAAGCAGGATCTCCAACCAAACAGCTGTTTCCCGAGGATTCACTGAAATTACATTACTGAAGCCTCCAATATTCCCTTAAGACCCCTTGACATGCTGTAATAGCCAGAAGGTTCCCTTGCTTAGTACCTCAAATCCTTGTTATTGCTGAAAATTATACTCTGAGACTTTGAAAGTGAATAAGTAAATAAATAACCATAAAAAGGCACTATGCCTTATATTTCCATAAGGCGCCGATGTAAAACATTTCTTCTTTTTTAAATTACAGGTTATCTGTCTTGCTATGTGGGCACATGGTTATGATTTTAATACAGAAAGCCATACATTGGTTTTCCATTTAGACAATTAAAGCCGTGGCCTGCCACGTTCCCCTTGATGGATCTGCTGACACAGTCCATAAGAAGTGTCTCAAATCGACCGCAAATTCTTCTTTTGGATTTCCTCCGCTTGCCTCAGCTAATTTGTATTCAGCTTTACAAAACCGGTGAACGGAGGACGAATCCATTTGTTACATGCCTATGGGCTGCATTCAGTGGGTTTAGAGCCTATATGTTTTCATCCCTGCAATTTATTGCTTGCCTGCATCTCTCTGGGTCTATCAGAGAGCCTGTTGTAGCAGTCAGGGACGACAGAACTCTTATGCTACAGCGCAGTGGCCATGCAAAACAGCAGATAGCTAATTCAGCTATTAATATGTTAACACATTCAACATATGTACCTCAGGTTTCCCAGGTTTATGGAAGATGGATGACACTGGATGACAGTCCAGTTTTCGAATTTGGAAAGGACACTCATCTGGTTTAAGATGACCATAAGTGATATGTAAGTCCTCTGCTGGCTCATGTAGCACACCACTTGTATTTAAAAAGAGACTTTGGAGAACCCAGAGAATTTTGTAGCTCATGATTACCAAGAATTCACTCGCTGATATTTTGTTGGCTTTTCCACTACAAGCCCCGAGACTACATGCAGTCAGGTGTCTTCACTTCCTAGCAGTGGAATTGACAGTAGCAGATCACAGCTCATGCTAACATTCAAATGCTACGTGGACCGTTTCCCACAAGGGATGCCCTGCTAATTAACATCTTTTTCAGCAGGTTCAAAGAATCTCCTCTCTCTGCTAGGGCCTTTCTTTTTATCAACTGCACCCACCCAGCGGAGAAACCAATTCTATGCCCAAAAGAGGTAAAGACAGAGAGAAAAGGGAAGGTAGAGAGGGAGAGGAGAAAAGAACTCAAAGAGAATAAAGCAAATAGCTACATGCAACAGAGAGAGTGAGTGGAAATGAGACATCAGTGGGATACAACCTGATGTATTAAAACTGAAGTTGAAGATTAATGGCAGTGAGGGTGGTTGAAAGTTAGAGAGTTCTGAAACATTCAGGGAGTGAGGAACGGAAAATCAAGGGCATACCACCTTGTAAGACAGACCAAGGTCACCCTCTCAGGCAGCAGCTCTGAGGAAGATGGTATTTTTTAAGAATAACTTGAGATGCACATTTTAAAAAAGAGAAGAACCTTTAGTGAAGGTCACTCACAGGTGGTGTTTTTCACTATACTGGCACAGAAGCACAAAAAGTAAGAGAAGCAGCATATATCCTTTAGATGATATCTTCAATGCCCCAATTTGAACCGAAGGTGTTGAGATGATGACTATCTGGGCTTCTGTCTCCCATTAAGAATAAGCAAGGTTATGACAGGTATAAAGAGATAGCACAGTGAGTAAAAGGGCACTGGACCCCTTATTGGCTATGGATGTAAATCTGGGAATTCACACTTCTGCTTACCCCTTAATTAAGATATCTTACCCAGATTACTCCCACAGCAAACACAACTATATAAGGGAAGTTCTGTATTTTTCTAGGTAATTTTTAATATATTAGTTTATTAATATATTAGTGATTTAATGTGCCTCGATATTATTGCTTTTTCCTATGAGAACTGCAAAAGCAAAGGAAAATAGACAATTCTTCAGTCAACCAATTTTGATGCTGAATGTGTGTCAACACTTGTTTTTTTGCATTTTTTTTAAACTGAGTTTTTTAAATGCCCTTTTTTCTGCTTGGACAACATAAGGAAGATTAGAAGTCAAATTCATCCAGGATTTCATTTTAGACATATACAACAAATATATGTATTTGCCTGTAAATTGGTTAGCCAATGGACTGGAATAGTAAATAAGAACCTTAGTGTACATGTTAAAATGGGACATTGAAAAAGACAATGAATGCATAACTTAAATAAATTTGCTAAGAAACAACCGGCAATAGGTAACAGGCACATCTTTGCCTTAATAATACAATTTCTAGCATGCAAGATATGGATGCAAGACATTGAGTAACTAATAGAAATATGTCAGGTCTGAAAACTAATTATTGCATCCTCCGCTGAGAGAAAACTATGCCAAAAAGGCTGTGCTTGAGATCAACACTCAGACCACATGGACACTTTTAGATAAACAATAGCCAGTTTAAGGATGCAGTGTCCTACAGATCTTAATAAACAAGCCTAGTATCCTGCAGAGAAAATAATATCAGACGTACAGGCCTGGTGTGTCTAAAAAAAAATCACGTTAGCAATAGTTTAGATTATAAAGAGAAAACAAAGACCTTTCATTTAACTGGGCTCACCTTTGCTAACTCTGGGTTTTTATTGTAACCTTAATTCCAAAGCACAAACTGTTTAAAGTAATAGCATCAAGAAATGTTTGGATTAAAATCAAGTCAAGTTCAAGTTCATGTTTATTTGTCATTCGAGCCAAAAGTATACAGTGGAACGAAATATCGTTCCTCCTGGTCCATGGTGCAAATACAGACAGGACAGACAGGACGCTGCATAGACATTGCAGACAGGATACACATAGTGCAATGTGCCAATAGTGCAAATTACAAAATACATAATACAATATACACACCACACTGGGGGGATTTAAAGCCTGTTTCTGCAATTGGGGTGGGTGCAAGTAGATTCCAGGGTGTTGAGGAGCCTGTGGGAAGAAGCTGTAACAGAGTCTGGTGGAGCTGGCCTGTACACGGCGATATCTTTTTCCAGATGGTAGGAGGACAAAGAGGTTATGGGAGGGGTGGGGGGGGTCATCTACTATACTGGAGGCCCTGTGTAAGCAGCGTTTGTGATAGGTGACAGAAATGGAAGGGAGGGAGGTTCCAATTATCTTTTCAGCTGTTTCCACAATTCGTCACAGGGTCTTGCGGTCTGAAGCATTGCAATTCCCAAAGGAAACAGTGATACAGCTGGTCAAGGTGCTCTCAATGGCGCTTCTGTAGAAAGAAGTAAGAATGGGCAGGGGTAAGGTTTGCCCTCCTCAGTGGCCGCAGGAAATAGACGCTGCTGTGCCTTTTTGGCTAGGGAGGTGGTATTGAGGGACCAAGTGAAGTTTATTTAAAATATTCTTTTTTGTTTTGTTTACATTGAGCGATAGGTTGTTGTTTGTGCACCAGTCCACTAGTTGCTCCCCCTCCTCTCTGTATGGTAATTCACTATTGTTGCTAATGATGACCACCACTGTTGTATCGTCAGGCAGCAATTTTGCCATTGTCATTCAAGCTGAGTATATAGTTTTGTTCAATAATTTCTTACATCTGCAACAGACCACATCTAGACAGTTATAAAGTAACATAATCCCCCAAGAACTGGACAGCCCTGAATCTTGCCATGGTGGAGATCCAGCCTTTTGGCATAGCTAAAAGCTTCCGCTGTCTGAGGAGGCGATGTGAAAATCCGAGGTGGGTGGTTCCTGAGAAACTGTGACTGAATCTTGGCCAGGGTAGAGCTCAACACATCATACATGCAAAGACACTAGTGATTCTAGATTCCGTGTATTATAATGATTCTATATGAGTCTTGAGTGATTGATGGACCTAGCCGCTTTTTAAAAATGTTTATGGCTATGAATCCCAGTTATATATTGATGAAATAACTCCACTCCTTGATCAGGGGAGTGACAATGGTGGGGTACAAGCAACAAGCACATCTAGAGGCTGGCTTTCTTCGTCAATAGACAAACTCAGCCAAAAGCTCATTTAAAGGTTTTAGACTAATCCTCTGAATTTTTATATGAACTGCTGCATATAAAAATTGACAAGAAATCACCTAAATGAGAGCCTTGCTTTAGTGCTGCTTAGATGGCAGATGCAATATTTAAGAACAGTAAAATGTTCTTAAATAAAAGGGAAAAAGATCCAAAGGTAAACTACTTTAATGACTTTATTTAAATACTTTAGTGACTCTCATCATTTTAAACAGAATAAAGATACAGGTGCTCACTATTTCTCCAATTGCAAACATACATCATTTAACAGCAAGCAGAAACTAACTTACAATGTAGCTGCCAGAAACATTCTCACAGAAACAGGGTGAAGAAAATAATTCTTTGGCAGGAAGTAGGTTTTAAAAACTTAAGGTCATATGCAAGACACCGGAGAATTATGTTTCATGCAGAATGAGAAGTGAACAATGCAGATTAGTGATGCAACTGGTATTTTCGAATTGCAACATGTAAAAATGCCTTCGCACACGCTGTGGCCTCACAAGGAACTTTACAAAGCAAAGTGAATGACAGCCATTATACGCTCAACAGCATTGCACATGGTGAACAACGAAAAAAAGAGTGCAATTTCCATGGCACATTAAAATCTGTAGTCACGGTGGTAGCAGATTCTACAAGGCAAATCCCTGTCCACTTCTATTCAAAGAGAATGGTGATTTAAACTGAGCTGACTGGTAATGGGAAAATGGAAGGCTACTGAGTTAGCCTGATAGAGACCCTAGATGCCAAAGTCAATATAGATCACTAGTTTTAAGAATGATTTGTTACTTTTGTTTCATAGGAAAAGTGATATTGATCTCCTTCCCTGCCTTTAAAAGCATGGCAAACAGAGTAATGGGTGCTTGTTCAGCAGTAAAAAAACTTACTGTTCTATACAGTACTTGCAGGGCTGCTGCTGACATACTGGCTGTGCGGATGGATGTTAAGAAAAGTATGGACTGATGTTTAAACTGGCGTTGTAGTATTTGTCTAAAAAAAATAACGAGTTCGCACAAACTTTCAGCTGTACAGTATGAAAAACAGAAATTATTCAAGATTGAAATCAGCTTGAGTGCACATTTTACAGTGGTCTTTATTTCAGAACAAATTGAAGGTGATGTGTGTATGGTTCTGCTCTCTCCGTTGCCTTGGCTGCTAGCTGCTGTTTACGTAAATGAAATGAATATAATTTTCACTCTACAGACAAAAACGAACAGAGGCTGGACTTCAAAACTGAGGAGAAAGAAAAGGGAATCTAAACTTGGTGCCTCAGAGAGCGATCCCCCATTGTTGTTTCCTAATGCAGCAGGATTCTGAAACTTTTTCCAAGGAGTACCACTGCCTTAAAACTCCTGGTAATCTGCAATTTCCTCAGAAGAAGAATGGCCACAGGAAGAGTGCAGATGTACAGTACGTGGAACAATTTGTGAAAGTAGGTGATACACAAGTGGGAATTCCAATCTTTTAACCCATTTCAATAAACATGGGGCCTAGCGTCCTTACAATAACAGTTTAGTCAGACACGTGGGTAAGGATAGGAGGGTGAAGGTGAAGTAGACAGTGATGGTTGGGGCAGTTTACAGTAACAGCAGACATTAATAAAGGAATGGCTAAATATATAACACTTAATTAAATTTGGGCTAATTAAAACGATTCCTTGTTTTATGGGATATAAGAATAATTACTCCCCAATCACCTTACAGCTCATTTCCCTGTCTGTGTACATAAATACTAATCTGGCTGTCTTGCGAATGGTATGCTCTCAATTACCTCACTGTTCTCCATAAAGGTTAAGAGAATGGATTTAGGGCAAAAGATCTGGAGAGTGTGCTGCAGCTTTTAATGTGCTGCAAAGTCAAACTTTGAAAGAAGTGCAGAGTGTCTAACAACTAGCTGCGGTTTTGAAATGTCAGAAAGCAAACCTACTGAATTGACTGTTCTTAATATCAGTGTTTCTGAAGAAAGAATGTCGATTTTTATGTAAGAGACGGACAGTCCGGGACTTAAACAAGCTAAGCATGAGAATGCTCTAGGACTTTATGTTGGCACTTCTCTTTCCTCATTAGGCTGAGTGGGGAATAAAATGATTGGATTTCATTAAATGTATCATTTAAATTAGGGAAAAAATGTTTACTGCGATATATTAAAAGTTTTTAAATTTAAAACTTGAAAAAAGAAAATGGTAGGTGTACACAAACTCCATTTGGAATATTATGCAAGAGAGATCTTTCTGTTTCAGTTTCAGAACAAAAGAGGGCAACAAGAGTTATTTGTGGTCATCAAGAAATGTCACACTCAGATTAAGAGATCTGGATGCTTTTTGCTTGAAATAGAGATTGTGTGTGGACTTGACTGAAGTATTAAAAAGTCCTGAAAGATAATGACATCTTCACGGTACAAGGAACAGGGAACAAAAACAGAATTAATCTTAGGGGCATTCAGACATTCAGAGGAGATAACAGAAGTCACATCTTTACAGAGCAAGGGGTATGAAAATATCTCCTGAGAAAATAATTTCACGGAGTAAGCTAAATGAATGTATTTAGCTTACTCCTTGGGATGCTTTCATGGGGCTCTTGGGTCATTACACCGCCAGCAAACAACTGTGCAAAGTGGGATGATTTGGTCTGCTCTCATCTGTAGCTTTCATTATGGTCTTCTTACAATCCCTCAACACTGCAACACTGCAAACTGTAATTTGCAATTATAGTTGGTTTCTCCCTTCCATCAAAAATCTAACCTTCCTAATTTTTCTATTTTCTATTTTTGTGTGTGTGTTCAATTTACTAAGATAAAAAACAGTCTCTGGGAATCTCATTTATACGTCAAGCCCTACCTACAGTATGTCTAAAACTGGACAATACTCCATCAGTAATTGGATCAACAGCAGGCAGATAGGTCCCATTTTCAAGCCATAAAGGCCAATGGTGAATGGGGGGCAAGGGCCACCATTTATCTCAACCATCCGACACTGGAAGTTGAGGTGACATGGTCGGCATCACAATCTGGCCAGCCTATTACCCCCGGAAGGATTAACCCCCAGTACTCATTTGGAAAGCAGGCTGAATGGATCTGGGAGCTGACTAGAAGGAATTAGAGCAAGCTACATTGATTGTAGCCAGGATTGAACCCAGGACCTTCCAGTCACGAGCTAGACACCCTTGCTGACTAAGCTACAATGGCTCCAGTAGTTGGGTTGCATTAGAGATATTCTTGTGTATGTTTTTAAATTCTGCGATGTATATTGTAATATTGAGTGTATTTCAACACACTGCACATAATTAAACTTAATTTAAATAGCAAGGCAAAGCCTAATGTAAAACAGATAAATGAAAATGGATATAGCTGTAAAGCACTGGGATATGTATGTGTTAATATATTTCAAGAAAAGTTTCCACGTAACTGTAATGTTTTATATATAGTAGTTATATATATGTCACCTTTGAGGCAAGAGAGGAAATTGTTGTGGACAATACATTTTGAAAGTATTATAATTCTTCTGCAAGATCAGCACAGAATACACATTTTAGACTGATGACCAGTTAAGTTCCAGACCTGCTTTGAAAATCTTACATGAAAAGTCCCTAAGGATCTCAGTTCCACGTTATCTCTGCATTAGTCACAGAATGTGTACCCACATGTCAGGTGAAATGCTCATATGTCAGCTTCAAAGCTAGTTTCTTATTGTATCATCCTTTGCTTCAGGCATTCTATCACAATGCTAGTGGTAAACTAAAAGAAAATGATACCCAGGTTGAAAGCCAACATTTTGACATTCTCCTTTTGTGCTTGACTGCTGTCAGCAACTGAATTTCTAAGGTCTCAAGTCCTAGGAGTTGTTATAATCATTTTCAACAGCCTTATGATGCCTTACAATGGTGAAAACAGCATGAAAGATTTCTTAAAAAGTTAATGAGTACCATGAGATAAACAGCCATCAACATTATCCTTTGCATTTCTTGATTTGCATTATTATCCTGCTCCATTTATTTGTTTCATTGCTTTAAAGAGCACAGTTCTTATCTCTCATGAAATAAAGATATCCCAAGCCTTTTAAAACCTCTTTCAAATTGCATAAGCAGCAAAGAAACAGGAGAAGACGGAGAAATTATTATTCATTATTGTTCTTATTATTAATATGTGTAATTATTACTACTATTATAATAATTAATTAATTTTGGGTTTCTCACTGCTTTCTAAAATGACATAGTATCATGAATGGTAAGGAATTTCTTTAAGACTCTGAGACCAGGCTCTTAGTTGGGGGTGTTCCCGATGATAACTTCAGTATTCATTTTGCGATCTGACCTCTACTGTCATCCTTCACAGTCAGAGACTTAACAATTCACTTGAACAGTGGCTTCACGTTCAACATGAGCATTTAATCTATTCTGAAATCACCCTTTCTTTTCTGAAGCATTGTAAACATACACCCACAGACCCATATTTGTCTTGTAGATGCCTAGATTCTCCATCAGGCAAGTAAGGCAGATTCTCTAATCCTCCAAGCAGAGAAGTAGATAACAGTTCTTATGAACTGCACATAGCAAGAGAGAGATGTTTCTAGGGGGTGATGACAAAGCAGTAACCTGAGGATGGGGCCAAGTTCCTGCCAAGCAAATAAACTGGTATCATGTGTATTTCTTTATTGCTTAAAACTGAGCTCCAAAACAACAAATACAAGGGAATAATGGAGTGGTGAGACTTAACATTTAAAGCTTCATGATACAGCAGACAGAACAAATTTTAAGTCTGGACAGCCTGTTCTGAATTATAACCATTAAACCCAGAGAGATATGCTGGGCTCATCCAAATTAATCAAATAATTAGAGGTATTGAGTTACTGAAAGAATCGTTTGGAAGTCAAAGGTGCACTGCTGCCTTCTAGGAAGAAAGTCTGACAACATCAGCTGAAGTAGGAAAACTGCAGGCTGTGCATACTGGCAATCTCAGTGTGCCCAGTACTGCTCCAGATAATTATTATTAATGAACTCACATGTGCTCAATATGTAGTTCTGGGCTATAAATGAAAGCTTATGTTTTAAATCCTCGTTTTTATATAGGTGGTTTCTGCTGACAGCAATTCAGAAATCACAGGGTTATTCCTTGAAATTCACTTGAATAAAACAAAAAAGCACAGTGCCTTTGCAAACTGTTATGAGTGTATATTACAGTAGCTGACATTGTAGCTGATATTGCTACAAATTCTAAATTTTTTTTTCATTATTTCCAATCATTCTGTGAAACTGCTCATAACTGTATAAAATATATATTTGAAATAACTGGAAAAGTGGCCAGCAGATGCTAATATCCAAAATCCACAGGAAAGCTGCCAATGCAGAAAACAAAATCCCTTTGGACTGAAAAACGTAAATTTAACACACTTCTAGATTTAGATGTGCATCTAAAAGAACTGTTTTACCAGCCTTTGATTTTATAGCCTGGTTTCAAGCCTTAAAAATACATGAATCCTCCTCGACTTCAGGAAAATAATTATTATTTTAATGGGCAAGGAAAAAAAGTCCAACTTTAAGAAAGAGAGATGGACAGAGTGAGAGAGTTCAAGCCTTTGGAAACAGAATGATAGAATTCCTTGGCAGGGGAATTACAACAGCCCATTAAAATGATAATTCCTATTTATGAGGTCCTTTAAAAAATTAAAATTGTCTTCTCTTACAGCTTCTCATTAATTAACTTTTCTTTCATTCTTTTTCTTTCTCGAAGAACTCAGCATACTAATAGGTTATGAATAATTCTGTTTCAGCTTAGCCGGCAATTAGCCACAATGCTATGGGCCATTATTCTGTGCCTTTGAAAGTGGAGATGTCCAAACTGAATAAAGAGACAAATCGTGCACGCTCTCCTCCCTCCATCATTCAGTAATGTCCTGTAAGTCCTCACCAATTAGGGGTTAACTCATTTAAATCCTGGCTATTAGATTGAGTGATGCAATTTTGCTTTATCTCAGAAAGTCTTTTCCCTTGTACAGTCCTTGGAGCTGCATTTCAGACATGATAGTTAAAGCCCCAGAAAACATAGACCTACCCTGATGCTGTTACAGTCCGTTACAAGAATCAATATCACAAAATAAACTGAATCTCTTTAGTCTTGAACAGGGTGGTTTGCTGGTGCTGGTTAGTTTTGCTGATTTGCACCACTGCGGCCTGTCACAGTCATCATCTCTTTTCCCTATTTAAGCTCAGCGTCTCCGTAGTTCTGGGCTCAGCTCTGGAAGACAGACGTCCGGGGCTCGGAGCTATTTGTCCCGTCAAGGTTTGAACTATTCATATTCCTAGTTCCCTGTTCCCTGTGTTCGTTTCGGATGGATCTCCCGGCACCTGGACCTTGGACTGTTCCTGATTTCCCCCATTGGACTTCCTTTCGGACTTGTGCGCCTGAACTTCCCCCCTGCACCAGATCACCGCTGTCATCACCCCCTGTGTTTCTACCCGACCTGATCCTGCTTTGTCTTCCCTGATGTCCTACTCCACTCACTTCCGGATTATACTCTCTTGCATAGGGTCTTTAACAGCGCATTTCACGGAAGTCTGAACCGGCTCCCATGACGGGGCCCTGTGTCCAATTCTATTTGTGATCTTGCCCATGCTACCATTATTTGTGTGGGTTTCCTCCCACTGTCCAAAGACATGCTGGCATGTTAATTGGCTTCCAGATTCCACTTCCTGGTGCTGTTGTAAGGGTGTACATGTTTGTGTCTGTGTGTGCCCTGTGATGGACTGCTGTTCCATCCAGGGTGTAACCTTCCTTGTGCCCATTGTGTAATGTAATGTGTAATGTGTGTAATGTTTCTTTATTAGCCCTATACAATTTCTTGCATTAGGAATTCGTCTTTTCGCATACCCTAGCTTTTCTCCAAGGAGACACACACACAGACAGGGAGAGAAGCTTGGGGTCAGAGCGCAGGGTCTGCCATTGTACGGCGCCCCTGGAGCAGTTAGGGTTAAGGGCCTTGCTCAGGGTAGGATTCCTCTGCCGGCCGCGGGATTTGAACCGGCAACCTTCCAGTCTCAGACGCAGATCCTTAGCCACAGAGCCACCACTCCGCCCCATTGCCACCATGAACCTGAATTGCTTAAGTGGTTATTGAAAGTAGTACGATGTGATGATGACAATTCCAAGATTAAAAAAGGAAACCAATGGACTACTCCAGGACCAATAGTGAAACAATAACCCAGGCTGCTCATGGAAATTAAGATAATATGCATCCAACATTAAAAACAAGACAATGAATACTGTAGCAATGGAACAAACCACACAATCACAATGTTGAAGATGATTTAGTAGCCAACTTCAAGAAAACACTGAATGAGACCTTAAGATTAATATGCTGCTACCGACCAAATGAGAAAGATGACTGCAGTGTCTTCCCTCTAATATATAAAGTTACATATGTCCTCATGAAAACAAATCAGTGTTTTTCCACATTAGCTAAAATGGGTTTCCGTGCCACAGTTGGACAACTTTGCTTGAAACAACAAGCGTAAACAAAGTAAAGGAACACTAAAGGGAATTCAATGTGCTATTGGATTTCTGGAAATCCAATTTAATGCATTGTTTTTGTTTTGGGTGTGGACTGCAGAAATCAATGATTGTTTAAAGGATGCAGGAGACAATCAGTAAGGTGTACATTCACACTCTCTAGGCAGAGAAGTTCAGAAATATAGGAAAACACAAACTCCAAGAGGTTTGAGAGAGGAAAAAATGTCAGGACAGCTACTTAATTTAGAAAATGTTTCTATGGTTGGCAACAAACCAATCCCGTTTTTCATTATCTTAAAACTCAGTGTGGATTATCCATGCCAAAATGAAAAACTGGAGACTTAACCTTTAAAAAAACAAAATTATTTTTTAAACATTTGGCAGATGCATTCTCATAAGAGTATCCTGATGAGCCCTCTGTGTTTTCATGGCACTGCTAGTAGGTGTTCTTATTATAATGCTACCGTCAAAAGTAAAGGAGACAAAACTTTAATATTTGCTCGACGATAAGAATACATGTCAAATATTATAATTTCTTGTTGAGACTAAAAAGCTCAAATTACAGTGAAGCCCTGCAGCATTTGAAAGTAAACTCTTTGTGTGAGAATTATAGAGATATGGTGATCCTACACAAGAGGAACAAAGTCACATCCGTATCTGTCACAGTATGGATTCTCAAAAGCCTCTGATCTTTGGCTTCATTTCAATGTGTGTTTTACTCTCATATTAGCACAGGCTAAACAAAGATTTACCCTCTTCTTTTTAGCATTTCCAAGCAAAGTCTTTGATTCCTTCAACAATGCCCCCTTTCCCCATAACTTCCTGAAAGGTGAGGGCTCATATTTAAATTAGCCACACATACGGCCAGGATTATTTTTTTGTATACAGAATATACACAGTAAAACTCCAAAGTGTGCTTTCTACACACAGCAAACACAAATATGAGAGAATTCCACAAGGAAACCAATTGCATGGCTGTCGGGTGACATTTTGTTTGATGTGTATTGATAAAAAAGGATAAAAACGAGGCTGATCAATTATAGAGAAGATGTACAGTCACTATGCTACACTTTTAGGGTTGTTGCTCAAATGTTTTAAATTACAAAGGGAACACAGAATAATATTATTTTGTCCTTATTCCAATTACAAGAAATGTTTTGTGAATTTTAGTCTTTATGCATGGTATGTGGAAATCAACCCCCCATTCCCACCACCCCTAAAAAGTATTTTTTTTAAATGTAAATATGACTCAGCAAAGACGAATACAGTTCAATGCCATAATAGCAAACGCACTCCAAAAAGAGTAAATCGGATTGTGAAAAATATGTATTTTGGTATAGCTCCCCTGTCTGGAATGAAGTTTCTAATCTGAAAACTGGTGAAAGCTGAATTACTGTACTTACACATAACCGTGAGAAAGACATTCCCTGAAGCCAACACCACTTTCTCTCTTGTTGCCCGATCATAAATCCCCACATGGCATTCATATGGGCCGTTATCTGAGATCCGAACTTCAGGGAGCCTGGAGAGAGAAGATCAAAGACCCACTGAAATCATGACATATTTACATATACAGTATAAGCAATTATTTTTTCTCATAAACATTTTTTTTACTTTCTTAGGTCTATTTAGGTACTTTCAGCCCCCAAGTGATGACAAAACGTTAGGACTACACTCAAAAACAACAATGTAAATGAACTACCAGAATATGCTTTGGCATCACTTCTGAACATTTAACATCATACATTTGTATGTTTTTTTTTTTACCATGCTTGTAGGTTAAAAGAAATATGTGGTAAAAACCGTTAGCATTCTCATACATACTCCACAGCTAGCATGAAAAAAAATGTTTAAGCAGTCGTTATGGCTTGCTGAGCTTCGTTTAGTCTTATTTTAGTATATTTTAGAAAATAGGCAGTGTATCGCAGCACATTACACACAATGTAATACCACAGTCTAAGGAAAATTGTGCATCTGTAATGATGTTAGTACTTGAATAGTCAGTTTTTATAATGCGTTACTCTATTGCTGATTTTTTTTCAAAATGTATTGAAATGTGGTCGAGCTTTTTCTGTTGCTAGCTTGATTACAGATGAAAAGCAGATAGGTCTGGCAAATTTGTGGTAATTTAGTGTTCTTAAAGCCTGATTGTATTATTTTAACTTAGCATGCACAGTGCTAGGAAAAAAAAAGATAGCACAGTCAGGAATCATTTATTTTTTGATTAAAAAAAGAAATCTTACTATTTTTTTGGCTATGATGTATTGAAGTCAAGTCCATCAATAGTCTGATTTGCTTGTGTTGTACAAATCCGCTTAATTTAAAAGAAACAATTACTTTTGAGTTAAAAATACAAACATATGTGCATGGAGCCTGTAGCTCACTGAGTATTCTCTGAGAGGCTAATGTGTCAGAAACCATAATCTACCACAGTCACAACCAGACGTGGTTTTGCGTGCTATGATTTATTCTAAATGAGAACAATTGTCCTTGCTATCTGAATATTTCAACAGTCCCCCTCTGAATCCCAGTTGGGCATTAAAAGCATTTGTACTTATGAATCCAGCAACAAGGAAAGACAAAAGCAGTGGAAATTCAGGATAAAAAGAAAATCCAACTTCTCTTTGAAGACCTGTGAACTGTAGTAAGGTAAGAGGTATGGCAATGATGAAGAGAGACAGCACTATGGGTGAAATGCAAAAATACTTCACAAACTGAATCCTGTAATCTTTCTGTTTGCATTTAACACACTTTCCTTCTGTTTTTCTGAGTAATTTACAATGATCTGGAGGACTGTCTGGTTCTCTGATTTTAGGTTACGCTAATAGCCGATCTAGATCATGAGACATATTCTCATTGTGTCAAACTTAGTGTAAAACTAAGTTCTAAGCTTGAAGGCTCTCCCAAGGTGTCACGATTTTAATCCCTCCCCCTTAAGGGCGCTCTGGCTGGTTCACATTTTAGTTGATTTAGTGCACCTGCTCCCTGTTTCAGCCTCCCTACAAAAGCCAGACGCTCACTCTGTTCCGGGCTCTGCACTGGAACACGGAGGCCTGGAGGCCCGCCTACCACCTTGTTGCCCTATGTCCGTGGCTCGAGGGCATTAGCCTCCTATCGGCGTCCAGAACCAGCCGAGTCTGGGACTTGGAGCGCCTGGTCCCGTTCCCCCTTTTTCTCCCCGACCCTTTGCCGGATCCCACTCCTGCTTTTAACGCTGTCTTGTTCGTCTTGGATTGATCACCCGGCTCTGGATTTTTGCCTGTACTGGATTTCCCTCTGGATTCCCTTTAGACTGTTTGCCTTGGACCACGCCCCCCGAGCACCTTTATCACGCCCCCCTGTTCGTCTAGCCCAGCCCAGTTCCTCGTTTCCTCCCCATGTCAGCTCACTCCCTTCGGGATTGTGCTGTCTGCATAGGGCCCTGGAAGATGCTTTGTAACAAGGTCCTCTGAGAACTTTGAAAGTAAGTGAAGATCAGAGTCATTTTCTAGGTTAATACAGCTCTCCTTCCTTTTGCCTCATACCTATACAACAATAGATTTCAAATGCCCATTCATCAATACATAAAATAATATACGATAAAAAAAATAAGACTAGCAATAAATCATACAGATGAAAGCTGATAGTTGACCTGTAGGGAACAAAGTGTCCTGTTATTCACTCTGTCCCAAAGGACTGAAATGTCTACCACTTCTTCTTAAAAAATGACCTGACTCATATGACCATAAAGTAAAAAAAAAATATGGATAGGACTTGAAACAGATTGGTCCAACCTGGCCCTTACTAGTTAGTTACAAAGATGTACAGGCTACAATTTCTGGTCTTCAGAACTAGAAAAGTCTGGACAGGTCCATCCAAGCCATTCTTCCTCCTGTCTACATAGATCTGGCAAGATCGATTTGCTTAGCTCTGGAGGAGCTCAAAACAGGCAATAGCAGCCAGCAATCAATAAACCATTTACACCTCCCTTCAAGAGTTTAACTCCTGCTTTTCCCAGCATCTGTGGATCTAGGAAACACATTGCTTGCGTCTTCAAGCATTGCCTGGCCTAGCTGTTGTGATGCATGTGGAATACACACCCCCCCGACAGTTTAGTGCAGAGAGCAAGCTCTATTAGCTCAGTCAGACAACATCTGCATCCAAATAAGATAAAATACAGTATTTCTGGAATGTGGCTCTGCAGTAGGTACTAGGCAATCACACTATTTATCTTGGCACAATGAACCTGGGTGCTCATATTATTGTGATATTTGCAGAGCACTGCAAGGAGCTAAATAAGAAGGATGTGTTCTTTGGATACTGGTAGATCCTTTGCAAAACTCGTGCTTGTGGTTGAACTTGTGCAGACATTTGTAGAATGCCTTAATACTAATAGGTCTCTGAAGGCATGACACAGGACACCAGCATGGGCTCCAGTGGACTTTAGTTACCTAGTGGGCATGACAGAAGCCAAAGCCTTCAGCACATTGCATTAAGTGTTCCATTATCATGCTCACTCATTCTTCTTCTTTCATTTTACTATAAAAGCTACTGTTTGGTCATTCTAATAAAAACACAAATACCACTTAAAAGTCAATTCCAACTCCTCATTCTTCTGAGCCAACAGGGGCATTTTTGGGTACTTCAGAATGCATATAATATATTTAGGGCCAGACTAACAAAATGTTTCAGTCACTATGTGCATTACACATTTTTTGGGAAAAAAATCTATGGAAAGGTAATAATCTTCTGTACAGGAAATAAAATCCTAATGTGACATTTCAACAAACATTGTGTTGTTTTGGACTATAAAAGTAAATGCTAAATATATTAAAATATTTTTATGCGTTAGGTTTGTTGTAATGGAAGATTTATATAATTTATAACTTTTAATGGCTCAATTTTTCATGAATTGCTAACATTTTACATTTTAATAATAATAATAATTGCTTACACATATATAGCGCTTTTCTCGACACTCCACTCAAAGCGCTTTACAGGTAATGGGAACTCCCTTCCACCGCCACCAATGTGCAGCCCCACCTGGATGATGCGACGGCAGCCATAGTGCGCCAGAACGCTCACCCCACATCAGCGAGCAGTGGGGAGGAGAGCAGAGTAATGAAACCAATTTATAGAAACCAATTTAACACATTTGTTCTGTGTTTAATCTTCTCATAGAATTAATTTTTATGTTTGTGTTTTCTAAATCAAAACATATACTTGTTTTTCCATTTTGTAGATATACAGCATGTTCTTTGTACAATTGATTGGCAGCACATTCTCAGGGGAAGCAGAATTAATTCTTTGTTTCCCCTTGGAGGATTTATAACTGTTAATTTGTTCTTAGTTTTTTTTTACCTGTTGATGATTCATAACTGAAATTTTTTCCTAGGCAAATGTGGACAAGTTTAAAAACAAAAGTAAATCGTTTAATGTTAAAAAAGGTTAAAAATGAAATATTTAATATGAATGTGTGTTTTGAGAGTAATTAATACTAATTATGATGAATCTAGCAATCTTAAAAAAATACTTTTATCTGGTGTTCCTCAGGGTTTGGTATTGTGGCTGATTTTGTTTAATATGTTATCAATAGCTCAGTTTAGCAGGTAGCTTTCATTGTTATGGGGATGATACACGATTACACAATACATTTATCTGTGCACACCACCAGACAATACCTTCTTTATCACTCTGGCTGGTGATAAGAATTGGAGGCACAAGAGTTTTCCATACCTCAATCCTGATAAGACTGAAGTAACGCTGATTAGTTCTTTATATAATTTTGATAATACATAAAAACTTATGTTATCCATTGATGTAAATAGGATCCAGCCTGCTCAGATACAAAAAAATATTTGTGCTATTTTAAAATAAAAAATTGTTGGTTCCGGTGTCTTTTTGTCACCTGTGTAACATTGCTCATACTGTTTCCAGTTACCTGTACTGTATACCTTTTTTCCACACAAATGCAGAAATTACATGCTTTTATATTCCCACAAATAGACAACTGCAATGCTTTTCTTGCAGATATTTTTAAAATGTGTTCATGTGTGTATGTTAATGTTATAATAAGAGAATTCTGTGGCACAATTTATACCCTAAAAGTATATCCTATAAACACATCACTCCAGGCCTAGTACCTCTGTATTAGTTTCCATTACATTCCATTGGCTTTCAAAGTCAAATTCCAAGTCTACTTCTGACTCTTAAAGCTCAGAGTGGCTCAGGTCTAAATTTATTATTGACTTTCTGTTACCATACACACCATCATGCAATCTTTGTTTTTTAAACAATGCTCTCTATCTTTTAAAAGACAAAAAAGAGGTGTTTGACATTGTTTGCTCCTATAAAACTAAAAACTTTTCACCCTTGTATATGTTACACCCTGTGTATTGTGTTTTTCTGTATATTCCCTGATTTACCTTCTTATTATTACAGTATGTCATCAGTACACTAGGTCCTGAGTGCCAGATCATTTGTGTCAAAATGAAGTGTCCCTCTTCTACATTTCTACATAATAAAAATAATAAATACAGCTTACATTTCAGAACCTAATGAACCCCAAGAAATCTGATGCATGTCCAAAGAGCCTATCTCATAGCCATTACTATAAGAGGAATGGATGTGATCAAAAGCAATGTTAAGGCTTCATATAGCCATTCATGCTTATGAGACAAAGAAGGCAAATAAGAGCATCAGATAGGACTGCAAACTTTAGAAGGTCACCTTGGAACACTTTGAAATTACAGATGTTTCTTTTTCCCCTTTAAAGTTTGAACATCAATCACTATGTGTTTTTTCCCCGGAGTTAACTAAAACACGATACCTAAACGGAAATTTAAATTCTTCAGCACGTATGCACGGTGGCAGATGACACGCTCGGTGTAAAAAAAAAAATCCAAGCCGAGACAGAGAACACAGAAGAGTAGAAAGCAGAGAGACCTGTATAAGTAAAGAGAGAAATTAGAAAGGAGGGAATCTGAAGAGAGAAGCTTTTCCCAGGTGACAGGGGAGTGCTGAAGATCCTCATTGAGTATTATTACAAGCACATAGATGGAGCAGAACTCCACCGCTGGAGACAGCTTTGCCTTTGGACACAAAAGGTTTGTATTCATAACAACCTGGCCGGTATTAAAAATTTAAACTGATCAAATTAATTTTTCAAACACTTTCCCTTAGCTACCTCTCACATAGCGAGATGGAACGTCAGACACCAGAGTTCTCTTGATCAGGGTTCAGGGAGGGTAGCGCTGAGGCATCACCCTGTGACCGGGGTTCAAGCTTGGGGGAAGCGTGGAAGACAAACAGGCACGCCTGCTTGCTCTCTTTATTGTTTCTTCTTACTGCTCCCTGGGTGCCTGTGTGCCTTCCAGCTCTTCCAGCTCTTCTTACTGTCAGAACCGCGGGGGCTGTGAAGCAATCTTTTTCAATGAAGGTTACTTATCTTTAAGCGAGTGTCGATTTGTCTAAATGGATCAGACTCACTCAAACAAGCTAAAATGCACGGGGAAAAGATGGAGATGTAGAAGAGGAACATGTGGCAAGAGCCCTCTAGTGCAGAAGCTGTTGTGATGAGAGCTAATTCCATACCCCCTCCCCCGTGGCTTGCAATCTATTCTCCCTGGAACAGATGACATCCTTTCTCAATTAACCAACTGCCATGTGTACACAAAACAGTTGCGCATTTCCCGCCTGTGCAGGAGGAAGAACTGAGGAGGTCTGCTCACCTCCGGTATGCCCTAAGCAATTTTTATGGAGTGCCATTGAGCTGGCAAGCAGCCCAGGTTAAACAGTGACACTTTAGCAACACTGAAGCAAGCTGTCAGGATTTCGGAATTGGCTGGAAGCGCTTAGAGGGTGGGCCTAGCAAAGCTTACCGGACTGTTGATTGGTACACAAGGTCTTCACGTCGGCGGTAGTCCTCCATGTGAGAGTAATTGGTATTGAACATGGCATCATAAGTGAAGATCTTCTGTTTGATGGTGCCCCCATCTGTAACCTGTAAAACAGAAGAAGAATGCAAAATGGGCAGTTTTATTAAAGACATAGTGAAGGACTAAGCTCAGTGGTGTCAAGAGTCAAAGCTCCAGAATTCAAGGATGAAAGAGTTTTGTGGTTTTCATGACATCTTAAGTAATAATAATAATAATAATAATAATAATAATAATAATAATAATAATAATAATAATAATAATAATAATAATAATAATAATGCTTACACTTATATAGTGCTTTCTGGACACTACACTCAAAGAGCTTTACAGGTAATGGGGACTCCCCTCCACCTGGATGATGCGACTGCAGCCATAGTGCACCAGAACGCTCACCACACATCAGTGGGGAGGAAAGCAGAGTAATGAAGCCAATTCATAGATGGGGATTAATTTGTAAGGGACAATGGGAAATGTGGCCAGGATGCCGGGGTTACACCCCTACTCTTTTCGAGAAACACCCTGGGATTTTTAATGACCGAAGAGAGTCAGGATCTCGGTTTTACGTCTCATCTGAAGGACGGCGCCTGTTTACAGTATAAGTACTACTTATTTAATTGATCTAAATGTTGAACTGTAAAATTACAATCTAAAAAGAATCACATGACGTACAGTACAATACCTACAAATGAATTTTGCAATAATTGTCCCTCAATCAAATATTTAATCTAAAACACTTCTGAGATCTGGGAACAGAAAGCTGTGACGTATTGTAGTGATGTTGATCTATTTTAGATGATATAACGTTTTTTTTCCTAGTATAGAGAAGCCTTTTGCTGCATACTTTAAGCTGTTTTGCTTCGGATGAGGAATAATAATCCAATTTTTACTCGTGAGTCCTGTTCAAGAAACACATAGAGCTCACACAAAGAAAAAGAGAAAACAATAGTGCTTAAAATATAAAACAGAAGCAAAAGGAAAGTGAAAAATACATAGCAAAATGAAGCTAAACCTAAAAGTAAATTGTGCATTAGGAGTTTTAGTGAAAAGGTTGGTCTATAAGCAAAGTTTTGAAAGGGTCAACAGTCACAGAGTCTCTAATGGATTCTGGCAGTGACTTCCAAGTTGCAGTGCTACATACAGTAGGAAAGGACTTTATCTCCTACTGTGTGGTTTCTGGTCTTCAGCAGAGAAAGAAGGCCTGAACCAGCAGATCTTAGATTAAGTGCTAGACTATACTCTTACAATAAATCCATAAGGTAATTTTTAGTTACGCCATTCAGAGCCTTCTACGTGAGTAAGAAAACCTTAAAAGTCTCCTCTAAATTTCATTGGAAGACAATGCAATTTACAGAGGATGGGAATTAACTGCTGACAGAGAGAACTTTAGAAACTTTAGATAGCAAAATTCTGGACTTGCTAAAGCTTGATTTCAGCATCAGATAGGCAGAGCAAGTCTTAGCCAATAAACTTTGTACAGGTGGAAGAAAGATACCCTTATGACATTCCTAACATGAGCTTTAAATGAACAGGATCAAATGGAATAAGATCTCACTAACTTCCATGAAAAGGTTGAATTCAATACCGTCATCAACAACACTGATATTATCAACTTTGCAAAGCTGGTGTTAGGAAGGTATGCAAGTAACCTCAGTCCTATCATAATTGCTTAAGAATCCAAGAGTGCTTCCATATATGAATGTCAGACTGACACCTGCAAACAGCACAAACTGCAGCGATTTGGTCTGCAAACACATCTAAGTGGTCATCACCCAGAGTAAGAAGGACAAACATGAGATTCAACAAAGCTTAGATGTACTGCATTAGTTGGCTCCTGGTACCCAAAAAAGAGCCCCCAATGATCCCTCAATAGTTTTCTATGCAATCAAGTAGAATTGCTGTGAATAACAGTATCTGAATCAAGCCTTAGTCTTGTACTTGATTCAGACAACCATTTGAGCCGTCACTTTTCCATTGACATTCCCCTGTACAGGATTTTTCAATGATTAACAAGAGGTAATTCAGATCAACTTACAAAAATGATTAACAGCTGCAGAACAACTTATTGTTGCCTAAATCCCAAATCTACCTCTTTACTGCACGTTTGTCTGCCAGACATCTGCCCAGTAATTGTCAACATCATCAGCAGTTCCCTATCCATAGGTATGGTCCCTACTGCTTTAAAAAGTGCATCACTCTTATTCTAAAAAAAAAAAAAACTGTCTTGAATTCTGATAAAATGATGAACTACAGACAAAATTCTAATTAACCATTCATATCTGGTAGGTCCTGGAGTGTGTTTGTGTCTGAGTGCCCTGCACTCTGTGTCCTGTCTAGGGTGTCCCTGCCTTGTGACTGTTGCTTGCCAGGATAGGCTTGGGCTACCCCATGACGCTGTATTGGATGAAGTGGTTAGAAAATAAATGGATTATTATTGCCACAGTAAGTGATGAACTCTGATGTATGGCTATGCTTGTGATGGTATGATGACATGCTGAGTAAAGCTGAAACAATCTGTAATATCTAGGAAATTTCTTACCGTTAAATATTACTCAGTTACTCACACTTAATTCATTCAGTAAAGTAGCTGAGGAGTGAGAATGAAACATACCTAAGAACCTAAAGTCTATCATGTTTTTGATTTGGACGCCTGTTTTGAGCTATTGCTTAATATGCACATGCGTTTTTCAGGATGTAGGAGAGCATGTACTTAATGAAATATTGTAATGTAACAAAGCAAATGAATCATTGCCTCTAACACCAAAAAATAAAGGCGGAACATATAAGCTTCTGTTCCTGTTAGTAAGTAGACATGGCTTTTGTTGAAGCCTAATACTTAAAGGAGTGCCAGGACTTCAGACTATGAACTGAAAACGATGGCAAGGTTTTCTGGGTCTAAAGACTTTTTAAAACATTGCTCCTTCCAGAAGCAGGGGAGCTCTATTTGGAAAACAGCTTACACAGCTTGTAATTTGCCTACTGCAAACTGACACATGGCTTCCGGCTAACTCAAATCGGTATATTTCCCCACTGCATAAAAGTCAGTTATTCTTTAAAACGATATCATCGGTGTTATTATTTGAAAGTACTCTGGGGATGATCTAAGTGATTTATTACAAATATTTTCATTACCTAGTAAATGCCTCACATTACACAAATCATGGAATAAGCAGTGAAGCTGGCGGCAATTGGGAGTGTCTCTATAAAGGAAAGGAGGACTGTAGAAGGCAGGTAAAATATTCTATATGATAATACTATAAAATAATATTATAAAGGCTTGAGTGTGAAAATGTGTCACACTTTACAGTTTTTTGTTAATGGGGTCACAGTTATTTTTGTCTCACTGAAACATTGAGATATATTGGGTTTTGTCTTTGTCATGTTCTGCTAACAATTCCACACTCAAGATACTGTGTGTCTCCACAAAAAAGCATTTCAGAGAAGTTTACGGGAAGAAAGATTCACTGGAAATTAAATAAAAACTCACCCAGAATCCTCAACCCATATAGGTCACACTTGTAGAACTTTTTGTTAACAGCGTCACAATTGCAGTATTTTTATCTCACTAAAACGCAGCCTATAGATTGAGCCCTTTCTTTGTCATGCTCTACTAAGATTTCCACACTCCAGATACTGTGTAGGAAAGGAAAGGATCAGAGAAAGGTTTGTAGGAGCAAACTTCTCAATTGAGTTCACTGGACATTAAATAAAAACGATACCAAAATCAAATATTATCTTTTTTTTTCTGGACAAAAAATCTAAGCATTTCAGGTTCTGTCTCAAAAGGATTACTAGCCAAGGATAGAAGCATGGATGTAGAGGAGCTGCTCTGATCCTTAACAGCTGATTAGCTGGGGGTTTCCATTTCTTCATTCGTCCTGGGCACGGGAAGGTGATTGAAGCTTGAACTTGGTAGCGTTTGTACCACACTCAAGCCATCATCTAGTCCCATTACTGAAAAAAAAATGGAAATTCCCCAAATATTCACACGACCAGAAAAAAAAAAAAACACACTTTCAGTGTAGGTTATTCAATAAAAAAAAACAACATTTGTTTTTGAATAGAAAAAGATAGTCATCAAGGTTAACTGATTCGAAATTTGGTACTCATACAAACCGGACCATGTGGACAAAATTCCCTTGGACAATGACAGTGGACACTTATCAGCTACATGCAGCTGTGATCCTAGTCTTCCCATGCATGCAAGTAATCATGGCAACATTTGGAGGTATTACTGAGCCAATGTATCATTCTTTGATGTGTTCAGCCCCATGGAATCTTTTGCATATATACTAGATTCAACCTACTGCATATTTATATTAAAAGGCAACTCATACCACAGTTTATGTTTTGAAACAAAAAAAATGGCATTTATTTTTAACATACTATGGTGTGTTTTGATTACAGGAGAAAGCAAATCAAAGTAGTTTTCATTACCATAACCGAATCATAGACTGATTTTCTAGTGTAAGTGAAGCTTATGGTAAGACATACTGTTCTGCTGTATCACGCTGTATTTATAAGGCTTGTCCATTAAAAGAATAGCTCAGGACACTTCAGTAGCTGATGTAAAAGCCAGCACAGTGGAAGTGCCATTTTAAAATAATTGTATATTATTCTTTACAAAATGACATTTGTGAAGCAAAAATGGCCCATCACCAGCTAACAGACTTTTACAGCAAAAAGTCATCAGGTGAATGGCAGTAAAAAAAATAGAACAATTGAAAACAGTATAGAGTACTGTACACTTCATATCACAATAAAATAAAAACAGATAAAGCTTTCAAAAGACTGACAGTAATATAAATCTATAACAAACAACTTATAATTGTGAAAAAGTGGCTAATTTACAAACAGCCTCCAGCCATTAAAAGTGACAAAATGGATCGAAATTCAGCAACAGAATTCAGTACCAAGGAATTCAGGCAAACTTACATCACTTTTAAAATTGTGTATACATAGCTTACAAGAGAAGAACCACAAACTTAAAATGTGACCAGACTTCACATCCAATATAAATACTTTTAGTGGCTAGGCTTTATTTTTTGTAAACTTGCTGATTTCTCGATTCATCATATTTCTGTCATAGATCTTAAAATATATTACTTCACATGAAAATTAGCATGAAAAGTAATCAGATCTCATATCATTACACTGACGTCCTTTACAGATGACATAAGGAGGGGTTTTTATAATTCTGTCCACAGGTTAGACTCAGTGGTGTATGAAACCTGAAAAGAAATGATGGATTGTGGCCATTTAGTTTCTGTTTTTGTTACATCATAAGTATTTATATTTTTGGGGAAACGAGGGACTCTGCGGCTTGTGCATTTCGTAGCACAGTTCAGGGACTCAATAAATTGGAAACCTAAATATTTATTACAGTGGGTGGGCTCCAAGGCCATTCCACCCAAGGTAATAATGCAGGGAGTTTCATTTACAGGGAGCTTTCAGTCTGCCTATGTTTCCATATAGAGGCTCATAAATCAGACACCATCATCCTCCTACCATTTTTAAGGAGAAGTTTTTATAACTTAATCAGATAGATTCTGCTTTTACTCTTACTATGGTGGATAACAAAAAAAATGAAAGAAGGGAAAACATTAGCTTGAATCTTATCAAGTAGATATATATCCAACACTCTGATTTCCTTAAAGCATCCACAATGTGCTTCTTCCATGGGTTCCTGGATGCTGCAAAATCACAATTCCACAAAGGAAAGTTCCAAAATGATACACTGGCTAATTTATTCTGAACCCCCACCAAATAATGTGGTGGGCTTCTGCAACTAGCAACAACATCTTCAACCTGGCGCGGCAAGTATTTCACAAGGTTTATTATATTGCAGATTCATGATCATAAAACCAATCACTCATTTCCCACCACTAAATACCTTGACTGAGAGTACCTAAGGTTATAGCCAGTGAGAACACAAACCTGCTAGGTATAAGGGGAAATTAAGTACAACAACGGTCAAGGTTAAAAGCAGGAAGAATATCAGCTCATAATTTGTTTGTGTGTTAGTTTAAAAGAGTCAACAGCAGAAATCTTGAAGGAGGGCCTGAAAGATGGAGATATGAAGACGTAAATAATCCTATTAGGCCAAATGACTTTCTTCTTATAAGTTTTTTTTTTAATTCTGTGTTTAATGTTCTTTTTAAATGCAATTCTAAAACATCCCCTTCTTAAAGCCAATACAACAAAATTGCTTCTGAGAATGGGAATAGTATCTAAAAACTTAATAAAGATGTTTAAATCTACTGTGGGCACAAAGTCAGGAATTCATTTCCTGCCTATCTGCCCTGCTACTTCAGTATATTGCCTTTCTTAATTAATTCACCTCTTATTAAAAACATTCACCACCCTGAGAGTAGTGATATCCATTCTCGAAGATATACCTTTGGGGCATCAAGGGACAACACAACATAGTAGTGAGCAACAGACATGTACAGTAGTGGGATAGTGAGGACATTACAGGACAAAGAACAATCAGTCTTAAAGAAATTATTTGCTATTTGAAGTCGGGGTATACATTACAGAAAAGGAAGAAAAAAATAAGACTCCTAGTACAAGCCATTAAAAAAAGTTAGAACAAAGCAAATTCTGGAGAGGTAACCCTAAGCACTAGCACAGGTGATCTCTGTACACAGGATATAGGATTTGTCCATTGTAATAATTCTGGGAGCCAAGGAAGCTTTATGGTACAATGCATTACCAACAAGTTACAAAAAGGCCGCATGGCACTAATTTGCATCCTGATAGGAAGTTTAAGAAATGACTTCAAAAGCTGGATTAGTTCATTATTGGCCTTGGAAATGGTGAACATTTTACAAGCAAACAACAAAGAACTAGGACGTGCAGGCCAGTTTAAAAAGTTCTATGACTCATATTAAAGAAAGAATCAAATCAAGTTGTTACAACAAGCTGTGATAAATGTACCCTTCTGCAAGCAGGCCACAATGGATCCTGAGAACTGAATCTAACCTTCCTTGGGTTTAGAATTCTCCAAGTTCCAATATTTTATGAAGTGTAATGTTTGATTTTTCCTTTTTCAACAGTCCATGAAAATCATTAACAGTTACACTTTTGTAATTTTTTTGAATTAGTGTTTATTTGGATAGCACTGTGGCACCACGGTTAGCATGGCTGTTTCACAGTGTTGGGGTCCTGGGTTCAATTCTGGATCTAGAGTGCTATCTGCAAGGAGTTTGTTTGTTCTCCCTGTCTTGACCTGGGTGTCCCCTGGGTGCTCCAGTTTCCTCTCACAGTCCAAAAATATACTCTTAGATTAAATGGCTTCTAGGAAAAGTGACTCTATGTGTGAGTGGGTGTCTGTGTCTGCTCTGTGATGGACTGGCATCACATCCAAGTTGTCCACAAGGTTCCACCGCAGCTCTGAATTAGAAGAAATGGTTAGAAAATGGATGGCTTTTGCTTGGTGGAACTTACTGGGACCAGAGGCAAAGCAAAAATATGGTTTTAATTTTTTTTTCTTGTATCCCCTAAAACATGTCAATCTCTTTAGCTAAACATTCAGGTTACCTACTGTAACCAACTTAGAGTGTATTTCATCGAGTTGAAACAGAGCCCTTTTTCTGGGAAACTGTTTAACAGATTTCATGCTCCAAATGATGGTCTTTTTTCCTTTCCTCTCTCTGTCACAGTTCACAGCGTGGATAAGATGTAAATTCTTTCTGAGGTCTGATAAATGACACAACCAGAGCACCATATGCAAACATATGTAGTCTTTCCCAGCCTATCATGTCGCTTGAAGTTACTGTGCGCGCTCACTGACAAACTAGATGTGGAGGATCTTGTGGCTGAAGTATGTCAGGCATAAAGGAAGCTTAGCAGTTTTTGAACTGTTACCCATATCAGTTTCCCATTAATTTGATTTGACCAGAACCCCAATGGTTTTGACAAAGTATCAAGACATGATACTTGCACTTAAAAACTCTGTAGTAAAAGGCAACATGTAATAATAACAATTCTGATTCATTTAACAACTAGATACCACGTGATCTGTGTACACATGACCGGGGGATGAAACTGTTTTGAAAAATAACCTATTTGAACATGAGTAGTGGTTACAATAGTAGACCTGATGACAGATTGCACCATCTAGTTTCCTAGTAAAGCTGTTATTTCACAGGAGTGCAGTAATTCTATTGCCTTTTGATTTACCCATAAACTATGCATGATGCTCAGACTGTGATATATTGTGCCTGTTTTATACATTATGGTCTATACAGCCCCTGATAATGATAGGATATAGGTAATGATTCTGAGACCTTGTGAAAAGCTGTGCTGTAACAATGAGAGGAACTTGCTGCGAAGACAACAGCGATTTCCTACCCTCCTCCACTACCACCACAGACAGTCTCCTTTCTTTTTATCTAGGGTCCAGCGCATATAGGACTGACTCAATGGAGAAATGAGACTGTCAGCTATTGATTTCAGGAGGTCAAATAGGCTCAGGTGCAATTTATAGCCTTTCTGACAAGACTGTGCTCAGAAATAGTTATTATGATTGTCAATCACAGAGCCAGAAAGGCTACAGCGAATTACTTTGTCCGACAAGAGCTGGCAATGAAATCAAACCAAAAGAGACTTAAAGAAGAATTTACTTTACTGCTGTGGCACAGTTCACGTCTGTGTTGCGATGATTCATTGCATGACCTTGTTAAAAATTGTCATTTTTAAATATATTTGTTTAAAGAAGAACTTCTCCATTACCAACTAATATTAAGTAATATATTGTATTAAGATGCTGAGTCTAATAGCCCTATAACTTTAATGCACACTCAAAATCATCAGTATAAAACTGAATCAGTGGTAATCTCTATTCGTACTAATAGCAGATGTGTATGAACACACAAAATGTTTTGCATAGGAAAAAAATGTTGCTTTCCAAGAACCCTGGGAGTTAGTCTAAAACAGCATGCTATCTCTTCTTCAAGGATACTTATTTATCACTGTTGGGTACCATTCTGAGCCTCCCACCCATTTGCTTTTGTACAATTTCAAAAGTAGAGTGGAATAACTTTACTGAATTTTATTTTGTAAAACAAGAAAGACCCCTAGAGTTTCATTTATGATCAGTTCTAATTGAGAAATAGAACCTGTGGTGCACTGTGGTTAATGTTTTGAAAATACAGGATCCTGATGGGGCTTTTATAAAGCAAAAAGAGCCTTTTATAGATATAAGGATTTCAACAGAGCTGCAACTGTCCAGGATGATTTTGTACCACTTAGAACATTGCACTGTGACAATGAATCAGTCCAATGACAATAAAATCTCTGTATGTAACTGCCAGAGCATTGTGAAATATTTTTTATTTTAATTTGCTGTGCATAGAAAAATTATTATTTTTTAACTCTAAGGCATAATCTCGAACTCCAGCTTGTTCAAACAAATATACAAGATGACTAAGGCTCTGCACATTTCAAAAAGAAACAAATTGAAAAAAATAATAATTCATGGAATTGTGATTATATTAATCTCAAGCACGATTTGCCTGGAAAATAATTATTGCTTTAAAACGTTTCTAAAGAATTGTCAGGCTTTATGTAGAGACCTCACTATATATTTTTGCTTGTATTTTTCAACTTTCTAAACCATCTGATGGAGAAGATGTTTTTGTATTTTCCTAAATGATACAAAATACAAAATAATTATTGCTTTAAAACGTTTCTAAAGAATTCTCAGGCTTTATGTAGAGACCTCACTATATATCTTTGCTTGTAGTTTTCAACTTTCTAAACCATCTGATGGAGAAGATGTCACTTAAAATTATAACTATCATTCAAATTCAAATTATATGCAATTTATAAGGCAAATTATTAAACTTACAAAGCAAGCCAGTTTATTGGATGCTAGTAATTAATCCAAAAGATCTCATCCAGTTGTTGCTTGAAAGAAGACAGTCATCCTCCAAAAATATTACATTCCTTCTTATTGTCTCTGGTCAATCCCTGGCCATGTTTTTTTGCCAAAGGATTACAGCATGAGAGATATTATATACTACGTTTTAAGCAAAGCATGAATAAAAAAAAAATCCTAATCATAATAACAAGATGTTTCCCACTAAGAGTTGCGTGTATGGTCTTTGAAATCTAGATGAGTATTTTATTCTTAATAAAAGTACAGATCTTAAGTTAATGAAGCGCTCTCATTCCAAATACTTGTTGGTAAGTCACCTAGTGACTCAGCTTTATCTCCAGTGTCTTTGTCACCCATTTACAAAATTCGGTGTTAAGGAGCAATTTAGGTAAAGCACTTTGTTCAAGGGTTCATTAGCAGTGTCCGCCAGCTCTGGCAAATGTGAATTTAATTTGAATTTGAATGTTGTCTTATTTTATTTAAGAAATGCTTCTGTATAGGGCAGCTGATCACAGGTACTGTACAGTAGATTGCATCACAGTAGGTAAATCCAGTAAAATCAAAGGATGTTCTAAAAGGCAAATGGTAACCATAAACCAAATGTAAGCTACTTACAAACCTTTTGCAATTAATACTCCTCCATTCCGCTCTAAATATGTAGTGTACATAACCTGTCAGGAGCTAATCAGAAGCTGCAAAGAAAAAGCAGCCATAGTAATTTTAATAACTTTAAAAATGCAGGCATTTGCAAAAAAGTGATATGTAAGCAGTAGGAGCAATTTTCAACTTTACCATGAGCTTCATTTGTTGCAGCCAGTTCTAGATTACACCTATTTAAAGACTGCATTTCCTTTGCAATGGAAAGCTTATCTGTAATCCAGAGGAAGGATTTTGCTTTTATTATTTGGTGATGAGGTGTCAGGCAGGTTACTAGGGATTAACATACAGATTTGAACCAATCCTCTTTTGCATTTTCATGCAAACACCAATATATATATTTATTCTGCATCCTGTAAAATATTCATCAATCTCTGATAAAATTCTGCATACCCACATTCACAACCTCATTTTATGCTTAACTACATCAGCTTTCTAATCCAAACACACCATGGGTACTTTTAGAAATAATAATGGCAGGCTTGCTTTCAACTGCTTAATAAGTTGGTTGCCATAATCGGTTACCATAATCATTTCCTGTTACTGCAGTTTTCAATCAAGAAATGTGATTCCTTTTCCAGCTGAATTCACTTTCATTTAGGAAAATACAAAATAGTATCATTAGAATATTCAAACTGACTTCGCCTGTCTTTGCTTTTCACTGTTCTTTATTGTTTTCTATTTAGCTCCCTTAATCTGACAATCCTAAACATCTATTTTTTCTTTGAGGCACATTGGCAGGACAGATTTGGCAATATTATAATGTCTGGTGGCAGCTACATCCTTCAGAGGACTGTGCTGTAAATAATATTATAGAGCAATCTGAGAGGGAGGTAAAATACAAAAAAAATAGTTGTATTTATTTATGCCTGATTAACAGTAAATATTTACAAAGGAATGTCTAACTGAGAACAAAGTGCCTATTTTAGAGGGTGGTCTATGAAACCTCCAACAGAGCAACACAGTTCTGAACTGACATCAAAGGGATCACATATTCACATGGATACACAAGAAGGTACTGTAGATTGAGAACTTCAGTTCTTATCACACCTGTACACTTTACCTTGCCTTCTGCTGAGCCTCCTTACTGCCCATAGGGACCTTAGACAGCCGAGGTTTTTAAACATGTCCTTTAATTACAAATAACAGTGCTGTTATAACTGTTACAAAACATATGTAGTGAATGACTCACTAACATTAGCTACCTCCGAATCGAAAACCTGGTTCTACCAGTTAGTCAGACCTGGCCATACACAGGTAACTGCTGAACATTTGCAGAACTCTGTTAAGCTAATTAGTGAACTAAATTGTTAATTCCTAAGAAAAAGCTAATAAAGGGAATTACAATACGGGGATAAGGCAAAGAGATATGAGAAAAGGATATTTTCATCTAACATTTTCTAACACGTTCAACTTGTTTGCGATAGCTTGGATCTCCAAGCTTTCTGAAATGGAAACATGTAAGTGAAGAGCTTAGCACACACTGTGCTGGCCAGTTATTATTAGTATCCATACTTCAGTGGCACGTTAAGAGAAATGTGAGCAGCTCATCCAGGAAGCTGCACAAGCCCTTCAGCCTAAAGCTCACGGTCTATGAAGCTGTGAAGAGCTGTGCCATTAGCAGATGGGGGACTGAGAGGCAGCATAAAAATTAACTGATGAATGTCACAACTATGCAAGAAGATACAACATTTACAAACAAGTGGAAACTACAGTACTTGGCATATCTACGTGTTTGGACCATCCCAGAATGTCTTCCTCTGTTTCCTGCTCCTTCTTGATTCCTTCTGTCGTAACAGCACAAGGATTGTTCATCCACTGGACGAAACTGCTGTTTTACCTGCTGTATCTTCGCCAGGTCCACAGAACTGGACGAGAGTCCTCTAATTGGGGAAGTATGTATGTTTGTGTGTCTTTGATTCTTTAATAGTATAGAAGGGGCTGCAGGATACAACCTTGTCTCCAGGAATTTGCCAGACATTCTTAGATATCTGGATTACACAACATGGCTGGTTAATAAATCCTCCTGAGGGTTTTAAGGTAAATCATTTACAAAAGTATTAAATATAACAATATCACATATAACATAAATTCTACACAAGTTGCACAAAATTGAAATAAGTAAAACACATTTTTAAATATGCTCTCTGTGTGAACTCTCTATGTGAACAAACCCAGCTGATTTGGTGGCAAGGGACAGTTCTGAATTGGCTATTATTTGCATAATTAGTCAAGAATGGTTCAATAAGAAGGGGGGGGGAGGTAGGTTTAAGTAGTGAAAAGGGGGTAACTTTTTCAAAATTGACTGAATCAGCCATCCTCCATAATTTGCTCTCAATTGACTAACATCACTTGTTGTCAACCTAGAGCTCAATGCTCTTGGTTAATTTGGCTGGACAAGGGAGTCTGTATGCTGTTTGATCTTTGGCCTTGTCTAAGCTCCAGCCTCCAGGGGCCCCTTTACTACAGTGAAATGTCTGGTAGTTTAATGATGTGGAGTAGCAGGGGCTGCAGGCCACCTTCACTCTGTCTGGCCATGCCTGCTTCATTTAAACATCGTCAGATACAAATTTCACAAGGCAATTGCTAAATAATTAAATAAGAAATAAACATGTGATGGTATTTGCAGCCACCTAGAAACAATGTGGCCTAATGACTTGTTCTTCAAGGAAACAGGAGAAAAAGACTCTTTGATGGTTTGTGGGAACTCCTGGTGTGGACCTCCAAAGAAAAAGCCATGTGGCAGGAGGGCTGGATTGAAGGTGGCAGATTGGTTCAAGTGAGATACCAAAAGGCACAATGATACAGTCAATTAACACACGCCTTGAGGATTGAAGGACTTTGTGATAAGACCCAAGGGAGTGGGAAGCAATGGTTTCAGTAGGAAGAATGGGACAGAGGATTTTCTGCTGTACAGGGCTCAGAGATTAGGAAGCTGTGTGTCCATGCAGTTAGAGCTGAGGGTCTGTGGGAGATGTACGGTATAACCCTCAGGGGAATGGGGGGGACAACAGCACGTATCAAGCAGTAGGGAGTAGAGAGAACATTCTTGCACTCTCTGCCACAAAGCTGTTCTTATTAGTTTATGTCCTAGTGTAGTGTACATCATTTAAAGGCTGCTGCAAGCCAAGTCTGTCAGATGAAAGGATAAAAAAAACACACTGTTTCCCCACTGAGGGAAGCCTAGGGAATACAATTCTGTGCATATTGGAATCATATATGGCTATAATACAACTCACACAAAACTCTGAAGCCTTTTATTAAACACAAAAAATGTCACCATTTCTTTTAAGGTACAGAAAATGTGTTGAGATAAGATCGTCCTAGTTTCATTTAGTATTTCTTGTCACTATAAAGACAAAACATTCAGATGCCACATAAGGTTCACATGAAATGTCTCTAAAAAAGTCTTAAAAGAGTTTGGTGCAGGACTCCTGAGTGTCTCCGACAGCAAAATTGCCCGCTTTGAGCAGAGGCTAGGCAGAATATTCCAGACATCACTACTGTATACTGTATGTGGGCTATGTCAGTACTCTGTGACTAGGATTCTCCAAACAGTGCTGTACAGTTTCCAAAGCACCACGCTGGGTTGGCAGGTGACTTGCAGAGCAATCCCTGTGACATGCCAGGTGCCCCTGAACTGCCATCGATATTAGAGACAGCTGCATCTATCCTTCTTTGAACGCCTGAGCTCTGTGGTTGGTACATAAGACATACGAAAGGTTACAAACAAGAGGAGGCCATCTGGCCCATCTGGGCTGTTTGGATGTTCATAGTTGATTGATCTGAGGATCTCATCCAGTCATTTTTTGAAAGAAGCCAAAGTATCGGCTTCAACCACATGCCTGGGCAGCTTGTTCCCCACTCATACAGTGTTATACTTGCTCTTTTCTGCGTAAAAGAGTTGTCAATGGCATGTTTTAGAGGATGCGTAAAGCATCTCTCCTGAGCAAATATATTCTCTGTGTTAGTACAGTACATTAGCTTTACTGTACATGTAAATTGGGCTGTCCATAAACAGGATTACAATTTCTCACTTCATGAATATATTAATATAGGATTGAAGTGCATATAGAGCAAATGTCGTAATACTTGTATGCTACATTTACCCCCTCTTATTTTTTGAGTCATTCATGAGTCGTAAAAGTGAAGTATTATGACTATTTCTAAGACGAATGATATCTGGCACAAACTGATGCAGCTCCTTAGGAAGAAATTTAAGAGCAAGGACACTGAATTACACTCTCGTCCCTTAGATGGGTTGATTTTTCAAAGAAGGGTTAAGGTACATTACAAAGATAATAGCTGGTGTGTATATTACCTTCTCTATGGGGAGGAGAATACTTCAATGTCCTGGGCTGCTTCTTTGGTTCCATTTCACAATTACAAAAATAACTCCCAAATTCCCTCAATAAAATTAATTTAAAAGAAGATCAATGATCTTCTCTGTGACAGTGCAGACAGAGAACCAGAGAAGATAAATTAAGGCAATTGTATAGGCCACAGTGGAATCAACAGAAATAGTGTGGAATCAAAAGACTACTGAAAGCACTGCAGCAGGCCAGACTTACATCACGGAGACAGATAGTAAAAGTTTGAGTCTAGAATGAAAAACACAGGGCAGAGAAGATGGCATCCAAGAAAGACCTTAAGGAAATCCCCAAACATGGAACTCAATAGAGCAAAGGTGGTAATAACAGTAATGAAAAGCATTCCTGTGTTGAGTGCAGGCACTAAATAAATCACTTTCACACAGAGGCGGCACTCTTCTGGCCCAGAGGAAATGGCCATGCATTATTTACCAACCGAAACTGCAAGATCAACTTTTTAGACAGGATAGGACAGCTTTTTTTTCCTGAGAAATTTGGCACAAGATGGGGTAGGAGAAGAAAAAGCAAGAAAATATAAGAAAATAAAATCCTTCACCTCCAGTACATCATGTATTCTTCAGCACAACGGTGCCCTGTGATTTCTAGATCATTGCATGATCCAGAGCAATGATATTGTCATCATAAACTTTGTATTTTAAATTCAATAAATCACTCATAAAATGATCTGCAAACGATGGTCCCCTTGTGGAATGGACTGCCTTGTAAACCTGATAAAACTGTCCAAGCATGACTTACACTCCTTTATTTTCCCTTTCCTGTTCTTTATTTATGATCCTTTGGTTGTTAGACATTTAGAAGGGTATAATCTGCATTACCACTGCCATATAGCTGTGGGAAGAGCAGCACTGATCTAAAACTCTCTTTGATCTTTTATCACAGTTGTCTAAAGTTTCAGAGCCTCTAAGGAGCTTTAATGCTCACTCAAATCCTGTTATTGATCAGCATACACATACAGGACCTGTGGTTGCAAAGCTTGTAGTGGTTAAGATTGGATCTTGGATACCATGGATACACGTTCATTTAAAAAGTCTATCTATCCATTATCAGTAAGGCACTAATCCTGGTGAGCTACCTGGTGAGTAGCTGCATAGTTTGCAGGTGAGGACCGAGAGAAACCATTGCTCTTCCTCAGGGACAATTTATAGCCATTCTTGTCTTTGAGAAGTTAAAGGAAAACAGACAACCAGGGGGAAGCCCGCACAACCTTAGGGAGATTATGCAAACTTCACATGGGACAGACAGTTAAGGCCAGAATTGAACTCGAGCTCCTGGGGATACAAATCCCCCCCCCCCACTTCAATTAAAATGTTTCAAGTTATGCACTATCATCACCAGTGACACTGCAAAGATGGCTGTTTGCAGGTTGGAGCACAATAAATGAGGAATTGAGCACCATAAGTCGGTCAGTTTCAGGGCTCATATTTTAATTCCCAAAGTGTCCTCCATTAGCTGAATGTCTGAGGTTCTGTCAGAACTCTTGCAAGGACTGCTGAGGGGTTGTTAGCAATTTGATTTTGCAAAGATGTAAAACAGCAGAAAAAGATGCTTCAAGGCTTGCCTCATTTCTTCCTAAAGAGGTGTCTCTTCCTTGTGGGCTGTAAATTCCATTGTTTTGAAGCTCAATTATTTAAGAAATGTAATAAATCAGCTCCAGTTCAAACTTAGAGGTGCACTGAGGCAGCAAGAATTTCACTTTGGCAACACTGAGTCAGAAAACTGTCAAATGAATGTTCACTTCAAATTTCAGAATAAGCAAAATAAAACAACCAGAGTAGATGCATAGTATAATGTGCCCCCCAGCCTCTACAACCCCCACCAATCTCCTCATCTACTCTGGAGGCGGACTTGGCTAACATTTCAACACAGTCAGCTCTGTCATGCAAAAAGGCAAGCTTGAAGGTTCTTATTAGCCTAGACTGTGGAAATAAACAATTTAGTGTCCCTTGGCTGGAGTTTTCATCACTGCACAGGGACAGAATAAGAAGAATGGCCTGTCTTTTTTCATTACTGCCTGAAATATGGACACATATGAAAAGATTAAAAGGTGCACAAAAAGTTACTAGAAATACATGAAAGGCAACCAGAATGTCTGAGGAAAGATGGCTCCTAACTGTCCTTTTAGACTGATAATGGACAAATAATTGGCCATATCGTGTATGAACAGCCCCAGTGGATGATTCAGCCTGTGTGGAGATGCGGCCGGCTGCCATAGTGATATTCAAGGGGGCATTACAACAGGGAAAAAGATATACAACTAAAAAAGTTTGTGCGTTGTTTTGAAATGAGTGCATGGATTTTACATGATGTGTAGTCTTGCAATGGAATCGGTAAACAACTATTTTTTTTCTCTCATTGGAGAACCTAAATTAATGAAAAATATCTGAGCAATTGTTGAATTACGAATTTGTTTGTTATATTAAACAATGAGTGCAACAACTGTCCTTCTGGAATTTGTTGGTGAAGTCAATACGAGGGACACGGTGGCATGGCCACGAGTACTACCTTCTCAGAAATCCTGGAGAACCTTCTTATTAGGGTGCAAGTTATCTCTTCATTTACATTGGTTTTCTCCAGATGCTCCAGTCTTCCCACCTTCCAAAGAAATGTTAGGCTTGGATGCAAACCAATACTGGTAATGTGTCTGTAGTCTGGGATGGACTGGCATCCGTGCTTGTAGTTCAGCTTTGAGCCTTAGGCTTATGGTTACAAAATACCTTTTTATTTATATATCATATCTACACAATGTACAGAATATTTACATACTGAATTAGGATTTATTTGTATGTCAATATCAGAAAGAGAATATCTAAAAAGACTTCTAATAATGCATGTGGACACCCTAGCTCTGAATCATATACTGTATATACTGTACACAGCAGAGCATACAAACAGCAATCAACCCCTGAGAAGTTTTTCTCAGTTTTCTTTGATTTTGTAAATCAAAAGAAATCCAAACCAAAAGATAAACACAAAAATGAAGGTGTGTTCATTAGAAAGATAAAAAACAACACTGAAGGAAACTGCAGCTGACAAAATGAACTCCAGACCTAGAACACCAAAGATACTAGTAACAATTTTGGAATCATCCAAAATTGATGATGAGAAAACTGAAGATTCCCAGATAATTCTTCCAATGAATGGTACAAATCTGTCAACATCTTTGGAGAATGCCAGTCCTTTAATTGTTAATGATGTTAACCATGCACAAGTTGCTGCGTATTTTCATATTATTCATATTGTGACATAGACTCCTACAGTATTCTAGATGCATTATCATATCCAACCTTGTATCAGTAAGAAAGAATGTTTTCCTCTGTCCTTGCAAGGACAGGGTACTGAAGACAAAAAATGTGTTTTCTAAACAAACAACACACTTTCTTGGCAATGTACAGTTGATTTAAGTAACAAAATGTAGTTATCCAGCATTTTGATACTATATGTAGACTGTATATGATATACAGTACACGTGCACAAATAATGAATATGACCTGATTGTCCTGCAAAGTTCTGGTTTATTTTTCTTCCTCAGATTATTTTACCTCAAAGGTATGTAGCTAAAAAACAGCTGCTGACAGGAGTTCTCAAATCTGATCATCAGCACCTGAGCTAGGGGAATTAATTAGTGGTGCATGCAGCTGAGAAAGAGCAACAGTAACACTTGAGAGACATACTGTACCTAAGATCAGAAAGAGAACATGCAAAGTGGAGTTAAGGGACAGTGTTGGAAACTTCTCACTCTTGTTTAGTGCCTTTCGCAACAGTGTCCACTCTAATCTTTCTTAGTTTTGGTAAAATATAGAGGTCTGGCTCTCTCTATGGGAAAATAACATACATACAGCATATGGCCACCAACTGGACCACGTGAAACTGGCAGTCAATTTTAATGTCACTTCAACAAAATAAAACAAAAGCTGCAGATATTAAAATGTGCACAAGGAATGTTCACAACCATTAATCCTATATCAGGAAACATCTGCACAGAATCATGTGGAATGCAAACAGGTGTCTGCTTACCCGATATATAATATCTTTCAAAAACAACAATAATAATAAGGTGACATGGAGATGCTCTTTCAAGCCTTGCAACCTCACAGAGTTGGAAATTACGTTCTCTCTGTGTTCGTGTGGGTGTCCTCTGTGCTATCCTGATTACTCCCACATTAGAGACATACAGGTAATTTAATTGGCTTCTGTGATAACTGGCCCTGGTGTGAGTGTGGACGTGTCTATGTCTGTCTGTCCTGCAACAGACTGACATCCTATTCAGGGTGTGTCCTGCCAGTTGCTTGCTGGGATAGGTTCCAGCTCCCCTGCAACCCTGAATTGAATGAGGCAGTTACACAAATTGATTGAATAATAATTAATAATAATAATAATAATAATAATAATAATAATAATAATAATAATCTTTCTATCCATTTTATTATTCAAGGCCTCTGGTAATATTTTACTTTGCAAAATATGGCAACTTCTCCAGTTCTCTAGAGATTAATTTCAAATCTCTTCCAAAACTTCAGCTCCACGTCCGTGTCCTGCTCTTGAATTTTCATTTCTTGCTGGGCTCATCTCCATTCATACTCCCACTTACTTTCCTGGTAGGCATTTGTACACTTGCCATAGCTTATGGCACTTACAACAGCACCAAGGCAAGGTGTGAGATTCTCCGGATGTGACTGAAACCACCCTTCTTACACATGCCTTGGAGCTTTGCTGGATTTCTGTAAAAACTGAATCTGAGCACGGTATAAAGATTTGGAAGTATTATGTAATAAGTGGATTGTTCTATTTTTTTTAAATAAAAAATATGAATTTGACATTATTTGCAATGCATATTTGAAAGTTTTGCATAGTTTATGTAGGAGGGTATGAAATTGCGTCTTTGGCTGTATAACAGAGGGCTTTCTCTGTAAAAACATACTCTCCTTAAAGAAAAGAAAGCATTATGAATCATTGATGCTGCTCTTTCACTACTGAAGTGTTTTTCTGTTGTTTTAACATCGGGTTCCCTAGAAACTAAAAGTCTAGAAGATCATTTAGATAAAGCAGAAGTCTTGTTAATTAGTTGAGTTTTGTCATGTCAACGTGTCAACATTAAAACTGACCAGTTTAAACAAGTTACTTTGAGTAATAATATTACTGGTGATGACCAGCTGATCAAAGGAAGCCTTAAATGTATTCATATATCATAATAATATCTCTTAAGAACAGTTATTTCCATTTTATTTAATGAAAAGCAGAATAAGGCAAAATTCTTCCTTGAGATTTGCAGGGTCAGCATTTTTCCCCATCAGAAATAACTTAAAAAACAAATACCAAATAAGTCCCCAATGGACAATACTTCAAATACAATTAGGGTGGACAATGGAATACTTTGAAATGAAAGAAGAACATCACTAATGAAATGGAAAGTGTATTTTCCTGTGCATAGACCTGGGTGAAATTAAGATGAAATTCAGTCAAGTTAATTTCTATTACTGTCTTTTAGTATGTCTCTGCTTCATAATTTGTGGCTAAACTGAATTCAAAATGAGGCACTTATTATGATTTCAGAAAAGGGCTTCAGGTTATTTTAAATTCACCTAAAAGGTTAGTCTTTGGAATGAACGTATTTCTAAAAAATCCACATTCACAAAAAAAATGCAGAGAAAAAATAATCTACAAAATACAGGGAAATTATGGAAAATCTGACAGAATTGTTTTTATATTACAATAATGCCAGAATGAAATACAATGCAAAATGTTGTGGAGTTCACAATTTCAAGCATTAAACAGACTTCAGAGACACTGAGGGCCATTTTGTTGTAATGAAGCTGTGAGATTAAAATTTTACAAGTTTAAAAGCAATTACACAATTCTTTGGGGGTACTTCTGAATAATACTGTGGACTTCTGCAAGTTGCAGCTTGACAGAGATATTGTCAAGCTATTTTTAGATAGTCCTGCCAACAACACAAAATAAAAAATAATTAAAAGGGAAACATTTCCAGAACTGCATACAGTGTGAAATACTTGGAATTCATTTTTTAACTGCAGTGACATAGGAGGCTTTTTACAAATATTTTACTTTATGGTTGTCCCAAAACATACTTTCCTTATCAAATGAATTTTAAATGAATAAGTGCTTTAGGACACTGCTGAGTCTTCAGCAGCTTTTCAAGATACATTTACAGTATGAAAAGTAAATAATTTAACCATCTGCAATACACCTTACACCATGCCTCATATGACCAATTATCCTGGAAAGATATCGCCTGGTATATTTGTGTCTAAGACAAAACAAAAATCAAATTTTTAATTATACAGCATGGTGGCAAAAAAGTTAATTACTTAATTCAAAAGGGAATACTATCTAAATAATTTAAACAAAGGCATTTCCTCTAAAGAATATTACTTAAGATTTCAAAATGATCATTTTAATTTATTGTTCACCTCAATAAACTCCAATATTACCATTAAAGTACAATAGGAATTGGCTTAACATATATTTGAGGTGTGAGGTAATATAGAAATAAAAGTTATTGCACGTAGACATATAAAAAGCAGTATCATGTAGCTAAAGGTAAATTGAAATAATCCAATCTGTAGCAGCAGCCACTACTACAACAAATCATAATAGTAATACAGTGAAATTAAACCATGTTTATATTTCTCTGTATTTTGCTGTTAATAGCCAAGGCTTTGACAAAGTAATGTTCCTAATAACCAGAATATTTGGGAATGAAAAAAAGATGGATTTTATTTACTCATATAGCATTTGGGTCTTACAACTTCAATCATTAGCTTCCAGAGTTAAAGGGTTTATCCACAGTGCAGATAATCCCTGCTGGAATACATGCCTCCGAAAGGACTTCCAATCAGAGCTTTTCAATAATTATGATGAAGACCATGGATGAAAGTGAACTGAGCTGTTCTGAATGAGTCCAAGGGCCATACTTTTTAAAATAAAAGGAGCTGGAGATGAAAGCTTTGTTGCCCCTCCCTCATGTCATATCCCCCCCTATTATATCTGAGTTGGCTATAAATAACCCCTTAAAATATGCTTATTGACTAAAATTGGACCATAGAAGCTTTCATTTTTGTCCAATGTTTCATTAACATTTTTCTTATATAAAACACTAAGGTAAAAACAATGATTAATTATGCACAACAGTCAATTTGATTCACAGTTAATGCACGTAAAGATCACAACCATTTTTCCATATGTTAGGCACTGATTTTGAATAACCCAGTCTATCTTCATTAAGCCCGACTCTATCTCCGACACAAAGAGCCAGGCTGCATGCATACATTACAAACATCAAACGTTTGGTCAGATAAGCACTGGTTTTGATAGCTGGTCACTCACTGTGTGGAATGGGCAAAGCCTGTAGATGATTGCTTATTACAAAGCTGCTGATACAAAAACACTCTTATTTCCATTAAAGTAAGTTAGCTTCATCAGCTTTCTGCACGCAGTAGGCTACTTTTAATTTCCAGGCCTACTAAGCTCCGTCAGTGGTTCAAAGCCACAATTAAAAAGATATTACATCAAATGACAATATTAAAAGTCTCTGCCAAAAACAAAGCCTTGGCATTGAATGCACTGTGCCTTACTTAAAGACATTGGATTTCACAGTTGATCAGCTTCGTGAATTAGTCTGCATTAAAAATAAATGTCCAGATAGACGTTTTACTCAAAGCTGTGAATGCTCAGAGACCTTAAGCAATTATTTTGCTAATAAACTTAGGAAGGCTGAGTCATATTCTACATACTGTATAATCCCAGATAACCAGTCCAAGACCTCATTACCAGACCCTTGTCTTTATCCCAAATGTCTTCTTTTAAGGCTTCTGTTATGTCAGTAGGTTTAATTTCCATTCTTGACATTCTATGCAGACAGTCATTCCTGAAAAGGCCTGGCCTTGGAAAATCATTGCTTCCTCTCCTTATTGAGTGGAATGCCTTTTTTTCAAGCTCATTATCTTCATGGTTCATGGGCATGAGGGTGACTATGGATGTATGGATCCGAAAATAAGCTTAAATTAAAACATCAATGTATCCCTCATAAGAAACTAAGCAGGAGTAATCTGAATTCCACTAGTAAAGTCTACTCTTCGGTTTTTGAAATAACTGTCAGATGTTACAGTAGCTTCACAACTTCAGTTCATAACCATCAACATCCTGCAAATTTGTCACGTATCTTTCTATTTTAATTGCTTACTAAAAATGTGTGTAATGGAAATTATTAGTTTAATATCAAGGGAACTAAATGCACACAAAATCCAAACCTATGTTGTTCTCAAGGAACAATGTCCAAAAAGCTCAAACGTGAGTTGGATGCAATCTGCAGATACAGGGGATTGAACAAGCACATCTGATATCTTATAACCAGTGTGGGATATACTGTATGACTTTCTTCTCTAATTCACTTCAATCTGAGAATTTGCGAAGAAAAACCCAATCCTGATACCCCCAAGTAAATCAATTCTAAATGTTTGATATTGTTTTGGATGAAACGGACATCCTGGAGGATCTTAATTTTCTTCAATATTTGCATCCAAGAAGCAAGACATGCATTGACATACAGTAATGCATTTAAATTACTTTTAAAAAGCTGTGTGCACTTTCATGTTAGGGACATTGCATGAGGTTAAATTTTTCATGTTCAGTAAAAACAAACAAACACATTGTATCACGTTGATACCTGTAGACGATTAATTCTGTACTGCTGCCTGACTCATGCAGGCACTGCCTTGAATGGTCACAAAGATCAATGGATCCAGTCAGGAAAAGAGCAGGTACGCATTAACTTAGAAAGTACTATCCATAAAGAATGCAGTGTGCTTCTATATATTCCCCTCTATATATAATGTTTCACATGTTGCACGTGTATTGCATGTGTCTATTTACAGTCAGCATGCATCATAGTTTCCACCAGTTTCCCCCCACAGTCCATAGACATATTGGTACTGTAGGGTAATCAGCTTCTGGGAAAATTGCCCCTACTGTGAGTGTGTGTATGCCTGTGTGTCTGCACTGCTATGGACTGTTGTCCCCTCAGGGGTGTAGTTCACCTTACACGGTTTGTTACCAAGACAGGGTCGGGCTCCCCTGCGACCCTGAATTGGACCAGGGGGTCAGAAAATGGAAGGATGGATGGATAATGCCAACATGCAAAGTTAATCCTTAAGAAAAAAAAACAGCAAAATTCTTAATCTCCTTCATAACTACTCTGTGCACTGTGCAGCACTTTGTGGGCTTATTGGAGGGATGCTGTCGATGAACTTTTGTAATGCTATGGGGTTTTGGTGCCATTCCCTTTTAAAGAGAACCGCTGTTTCATTTAGCTGAGATTTACTGAGCAAATATCTCTTTCCCATCACCAAACACTACCTTAGAAAAAACAGATAAAGAAAAAGCATTTGTCCAGGAGGAACTATCTCGACTAAATTCTGCTGAAACACAGTATAGCAGCAAAATCTCGGGGGAGATTTGGTGGGCTTATCAATAAACGGCTTTCCACCGCTGATCGATAGCATGTCACTCGGAAAGCTTTCATTGACTCTCGCTACCCTTCTTTACTTGAAGAGCGGTTTTAAAATATAAAGTTATTTTTTATACAAAAGGTGAAAAAGAGAGGCTGGGGAAGCTGCATGTCAATACCTGCAATTGTAATGGGAGCTCTAATGCAGCTCTTTGTCTCTCTGGCTGATCGATTGGGACAAGACTAACATAATAAACACAAGCAGGCCTGGGACACTCACGGTGCAGTCAAGAAGCACATTTCTTTCTCTGCTGTAAAATGGTATTATTATATTCTTTCGGCTGGGAAAAGACAAGGAACCATGCAGAGTTCTTAGCATGTGCTATGTGATTATATTATGGTTTCACATGTGTTGTGCTTTTGTTTTATACATATGTAAAGTCTAGTTACCTCTGTGGTGGGAGAAAACTCAAAGCAAACATGGTGTTGATATTAATAAAATAGCAAAAGACTAAGTAATATTAATAAAGCAGCACAACACTGACAGCCCCCTTTGGAGTTTAGTCCAGATGGTATCAGAACAAGACCCCATAACTTAGCAATTTTGCCATACTTCACTTTTTTAGTTTAACATTGTAATCAGTGAATTTGTGGATTTGCTATGAACAATTACAAATTGTAGTTACTTACTATGGTACTTATGCAGCTGCATATAACTTATATATGCATTTCATCCATCCATCTTCTAAACACTTCATCCAATTCAGGGTCAGGGGGAGCATTTCATGTGGATATTAAGTCATTTTTCTTGCTGCTGTGCACATAAATATTGAAATTGTATAGATTCCCCAGGTGAGTTATCGTACTTATAGGCTTCAAACATCAACATTTGCTGCTGCAATCCAATGACTGCTTTCGGTGTGCAGCCAGCATGTCCCAGAATCACTCAGTTCATAAATAAGTTACTGCTGAATGTAGACTGTCACAAAATATAACTTCATGCCTATAATTCTACACCTGAGATAATGTACTATAAGAGGCTGGAACTGAAACATAGTAATGGGGCTATCTCACTCTGCATTCCGTCATACTGTATTTGTTGGGTAATTTGTAAATCAATCAGAATTCAGCAGGAGGGAGTATTATATTAACAGATATCACTAACAGTTTAAGTTACAGTCATTTGGGTGTCCTTTTTTCAATTCACCGTCTCTTAGACAGCTGCCAGAATCCACACACATACAGCTAACACATGCAGCAATAAGCCCTCTGTGCCACAAACCTCTTCCTGTAGGATGTCAGAGAACCTGCAGAAGTTCTGAGAATAATGTGACTGTAAGTCTGTTTACAGCTGATGTGCTTCAGAAGTCACTGTTGAGAGCACTTCTCTAGGCATTGATGTGGCATTGTCTCTTCGCAACTCTCCACTTCTGCCGGATCCTGACCAAGGAATGAACAAAGCTAGTGTTTTGTTCCCGATAAGATCCAGGTTTAAAAGGCAACTGTCAATGCTGGGTACCTCCTCATTTTCCCAAGCCACCCTATTTTTTAAACATTAGCATTGGTTATCTGTATATCTACAGTACATTGCTACAGTTATGGAGTGAAGTTGAAAAAATGCTGAAAAAAACGGAACACCAACAAATATGATGTTCTTTCATTTCGTTTGCAGTTTCCCCAGAACTGCATTTCTTATGATTGCATTAGGATGTAAAGGAAGAACTAAGGCCCCATATCAAGACACAACATTACCACTGTTACATTACTGCCTTCTGCACTGAGATTCTGTTCCACATGGACCGGGCAGCCAATAAGCAGTTGCATTGTCAGATCCTATGCTTCAAATTCATCAATCAGATAAAGCAACCCTAAGGTTCTCTAAAACATTGCTGTTTCCCTATCTAAACTTTCCCTGGTAATTGATGTTGGTTTAAGCCAGAGAATGGATCAGTTTGACCCTTGCAATATTGCTTTAGTCTGTCCCAGTTCATGTGGGAAAGGAAGATGTTTATCTCTTGCCATTTATCACACTGAAATATACCATAAGCCCAGAGACAGAATGGAAAGATTTCAATTCACCCTGAAGAGAAGTTTTGCAATTGCTGTAGCATTTGTCATTACATTGGACTAACATAAAGGTTGTGTCTGTGAGCTATTTAGTTCAGTCTGTAATTCATTTCTTAAGAAGCAACAATTTATATGATTGGACACAGCAGAACAGCCATTAGGTTAAAATCTCTTCAATTGCCTTTAGGGTTATTTCTAAATCAAATTGTGCTATTATGGACTTTTCAATACTTACAAAATAGCAATAAATTACACAATAAAGCAAAAATATAGTTATTTTTCAAGTACCCAAGAGTATATAAAAACCGCTTTTCATTAACATTATTCAACTATATTCAAATCACTGCTTTCGATGTATCCAGTGAGATATTAGAAAACCTTGACCTCTGGAAAATATTCTAGATTTTGTAACAGTTCAATACATCTTTTATTATAGATGCTTATTAACTTAAATATAAAATGTTCTCCAGCATCACAGAAATGTGTTGATTCCATCACAAAATGAGCATCAACAATGAAATACTGACATTTCAGACATTCATTTACAACTGTAGGATTGCTAATATTTTGTACTTAGGACCTAGTACTTTCAAATCTGTTTTTGTTTTCCGCTGAGTGTGGGACCCTTTTATGTTACAGGCATTGGGGTTTTACTCGAAAGGGATCTTTTTGTAGTATTTTTCAAGGTGTTTTATAGCTGTATAAGTGCATCAGCATTTCAACAAATTGGAGAAACCTGTAAAAAGACACTATTTAAAGTTCTTTCTGCTTTTGTTGGGCTCATGGTGGCATTCCATAGCTTACCCATAACTCTGACATGCAAATATACATGACACTTGTGTACGGACTATATTAGCATGGCCATACTAGCATTTGAGTGACAGGCTGTCAGACTGTCAGTTTCTCAGCATTAACAGTTAGTACACACCTGCTCCACCCTATCTGCAGACAGTTGTCTCTTAACTGGGAAAATATGGCTGGTTTGAGCCCAGGCTTATGAAGCAGGAAAAGAAAACAGAATAAACTAATCATCAGGAAGGCTGAAACGTGGGGATAAGAGGATCGGATTAGTTCTGGGCTCTGCTCCTCATTGCTACCAAAGACACGGGGTCGAGGAAGGGCACAGGAAGGTTGGCAACAGATTGGAATGGAAATGAACAATCTGGAAGTGAAAGCAAAAACTTATAAAGCAAATTCTCTAGTGAATCTATGGGGGAGGGTTTGACTCGTCTTTGCTTCCAAATTTAAGTGTGAAGGGAGAGTGCACAAAGCAGCAAGCCTGAAGACCAGAAGGATGGTGACAGGCAAAAGTGAAGCTCGGGCATTCTCCAATTTTCCTGGAGAGTCCGAGGATAAGAGGATATGGGATGGTCTTTATACTGTATAACCACATCACCTCACATCATGCAACTGTGCCAAACGTCATGTAGACAGGGGAATTTGAACCTATGGTCTAAGAACAGCTGTGTAACGAACAGTTCTATCTGGACCCTATGCGGAAAGACACAATCCAGAATAGTGAGGAAGGAATACACTAGGGAAAAGTCATGCAGGAACAGGGATGAACAGGGGGGGGCATGTCCAAATGGTGCTGGTGATCCGGGGAGGTGTGGCCGAGGTGAACAGTCCAGAATAAATCCAAAAGGGGGAATCCAAAAACGAAAGCAAAAGGTCCAAGGCGGGGAAATCCGTCCAAACAGGAGATTAAAATCAGGTGCTGGGTCGGGACCGGCGGGGGGAACAAGGACAGGAGCAGGAAGTTAAAAACATAACAGAGCCAGGCGCAACCAGATCCCGGGCTCGCACGATGTGGGGATCAGATTCAGAGCGCCGGGTGAAGTAAGCGCCTGGCTTTTAAAGGCGAACAGAAACAGGGAAGAAACAAGGAACAGGTGGCAGGAATGATACAAACGAGGAAGGGCTGGAGCGCCCTTAAGAGGAGGGGTTACGATCGTGACAAGCTGGGGGAGGAGCCTCTAGAGACTGTTTAGCAGGTCCCCGAAGACTGTACAGGGTGTTCCAGAAACAAAGGGAGACTTTTCGTCCCACATCTTGTAATGTGTAAAATCAGCACTCAGACACTGGAAATACTGTGTCAATATGCAGATATTCATCCATCCTCTAACCCCTTTATTTCATTCAGGATTGCAGGGGAGATGGAACCTATCCTGGCAAGCAACGGGTGCAAGGCAGGATACACCCTGGATGGGATACCAGTCCATCGCATGGGCAGACACAGACACAGGCACAGATACACACATACTCACACCAGAGGCAATCTTCCCAGAAGCCAATTAACCTACCTGTCTTTTTCTGGATTGTGGGAGGAAACTGGAGCACCCAGAAAAAATCCAACTGAACAAGGGGAGAACATACAAACTCCACACAGAGACCATCCAGGGTCCAGGACTTAACCTAGGGTTAAGCAGCAATGTGAACCACTGCAGTACCATGTCACCCATATGCAGTTTTTTTTAAACATAAAATAACATCATTATTTATTAAATTAGGGGTGTTTTTTAAGGTTAATACTTTGAATGATGTAGATAGAATTTACAACTTTCAAAAGATTTTGAAAACAGTGTGACTTGATATATGAAGTCAAAGCCTCATCCCCATTTTGATTAAATAGTGTAGTAATTTGCTGACTATGTGAATAATTTCACATACAGTAGCATAGCAGAACACTGTCCTTTAGTTCAGCAAGGGTGTATTTGTCTGTGGGGTGTATGTGTTTTCTCTCTCTCACACAAAGTCTAATTTGCTGAGAAGCAAATTCAATTCAAAAAGTGTTTTTGTGTGGGCTTAAGTGTTATTGCCAGTGTAGCACAAGGGGGTTTGTTTAATTGTCTCTCTTAAATTACAAAGAAACCCTGTTATCAGCACTCTAGATTCACATTGGTAGGGTGAACAATAAGAGGTAACCACTAATATTAATCCTAGAGGGAATTAGCCAAGACAGAGATTATGGTTTATTCTGGCAGTAATGAGCCCGTACTTAATATCTTTGATAATTCCCTGGTGTGAAAAGTCTGTTACTGCAATTATATGTCAATGACAGAATGGAAATTTCTATCAGTCTTTATGGCTCATCTATTTCCAGCTTTACGTTTTGTATTCTTTATTAGAGCAGCTCTAATCTGCATAGACAAAACATTCTATTTTTGCCAATCCTAAAACTCATACAGTAAAGCATACCATGTTTATCACAAAATCATGAAAAGTGCAGTTTGGCATATGACTACTCGACGTTATTTAATTTGAGGCTCTCTAAACGGGACTAAGCATTTCTGCTTTGTACTGTACTCTTTCCATAAGATTTATTTAACAGCAGCTCTTTCAAACATCTCGGCCCCCCACTACAAACTCAAAGCACCAAGGACCAAACTACATACTAATCTATCACAAAAAAGAAATCCTGAAAATTGAGCTGTCTGTATCGACAAAGTGCCTGTGGTGTTCATTTTCACTCCAAATAAGGGGTCATATCATCGACGTCTCATAGAGACTCAGACTCACACTTCACTATACACTTAGCAGTCTCTGAGCACATTTAACTGTTTTTCGGCAAAGATATGTCAGTCCTACTTCACAGCAGACACATTAAATTCTGGTTAACTTTTGAATAAAGATATCACATGTATTATAGCTTGGCTTTTTCACATAAAAGCACATGAGGCGTGGAGATCAGATTTATAACATTGAGAACATTAAAAAATATCATAAATGAACATGTTGAGCCCTGCTTTCTTCCTATAGTTGTTGCATTTTTTACTGCTCACATTAAATACAGAAGGATGCTCATGAATCTCCAAGTTGGATGTGTGAGGAAACACCCTATCATAAAATTGTGAATCCCTTTGACGATGGAACTATGCACATTCAATATGCTTATTGTTTAATACTCAACGTCTATTTTATGTTGGACCGTTCTGTGTCATCTCCATTTAAACTTTAGTAACAGTCAGTCATTTATGTCTATTGGTACTGTTTCAGTAGTTACTGTAAAGTAGCTCTGCCCATTTTAGCTAATATCTTATACATACTATTTAACTCAAAATATAGTATAGCCAGGTTTACAACATCCCCATAAACCAAGAAGGGAATTGCTTTTTTTAGTATTTTTATAAGAATTTTGTATTGTCTGTTGTTTTTAAAGTAACTGCAAATGAAGCACAGATCCATTCAATCTTCCTCATCAAGAGAGAAAAGTAGTCAAACAGAAGAGGTCAGGTTGCATTAGAAAAGTTATTTTCTTTCTTTTAAGCTGATGCTATTAGGTTGCAATTGTTGTAATAATACACATTATTAAATAGTGAAATCAGCGGAGAGGGTCCCTGGATGGTCTCAGAAAAATTGGTGCAGTAAATAACTAGAAGCAATTTTACACAATAGGTCTCTCTTTCAAACTCATGATGGATATGCATTGATGAACAATGGCACTGAACTGCAATACTCTTAAAACTGAAATACTCCATTCATTTACCCGAGGGAACTTTTATACAGTACATACAAATCGCAAGTCCACTTACAACTATGAGTTCAGTACATCAGCTCACAGTACTGTGCTTTTCAAGCCCAACGAACCACAACACTTTTTACTACATAGTTGCAAAAAAATGAAACTACAGGGAATGATTAGAAAGGTGCTTTGGGGATTTAGCTACATCTTTAAAGCCAAGTTAGTAGCAAACCATGTTGCCAAAAAGGACTCAGGTGAGCTGACCCAGTCTCATGCTGCTGAAACTGTTGGCATTCCTCTCAGAAGGTCATGCCCTCCTTTACGTTGGGCCTATTCTGATGTTATTAAACAGTTGGCAAGGATGTCCTGCACATTTTTTCAGGAGCACAGAGCATACAGCATTTCCCTATCACTCAGATATGATAAACCCACGATTTGTTGGTGTGTTTTTTAGCCTCAGGCCATGCTCCAGTGGAATTTCAAAGTCACTTGAAAGCAGAACTTTAAGTGTTCCAGTATTGTCCAACAGTGGTCCATTAGATTGCAAAAAAGTGGGCAGAGAACAATAAACAACAGAAATTTCTAAAAATTCAGTTGTTTTACAAAGAACAGGAAACAAAAGATATATAAAATAAGGATCTCAGCCACCTACTGTATTTCTGTGCAAAACCATTTTTTCTCAAAAACAGAGCAGAGGCAGCACATTAGAGTCCTTTCCGGCGTTACCCTATACAGCTTAGTGTCCTTCAGTTTGTTTGCAGGGGAGGTAATGAATTGCTTTCAATTACTTTGAGTACTGATGATCAAACTGGCACAGTAGAAGAAGGACCGGTGACAACTTGAGCTGAGCAAAAAATGGAAAAGCTCTGTATAGTTCTTCTTGTGAAAATCAAAGACTGCAAACAGCTCAAGCAACAGTTGGAAGGTTGTAAAGATTTTTTTGTGTAAGGCCCCAGACATGAATGTCTGGCAAGTTTATTCATCCTTGCAGTGTCTCACCTATCTTTCTTAGTGAGCGATTCAACAAAGGTCAGTGTATAAGCGATCCATGACACTTATCTCTAGTTTCCTTTCCTGCACATTTAGAAAGCATACACAATGGATGAGAAGGAGAACAAGGAGCTGTCTATTAGTGCTAAAAGAGTGATGTATGAAACTATGACCAAATGATCAAATTAAATCAGATTCATTTTTTTTTCCATAACAATCTTTAATCAATGGCACCGAGAGGCAGACCTGTCCTTGACCCCTTTTAATCATGTCAAATAACTACTATGCGAGTTGCTTTTGATTTGGCAGGGTGCACATTTGTGTGTGATCAAAGAGAAAAAGGCATTTAAAGGCCCAGTACGTACTTGAAAGTAATACCTTACAACCCATTTTGCAATTTCAACTCATACGGGTCATGCTACCTTAAGCATTTCAACATTAAAATATATTTATGGGGCCATTAATGAACAACATTCTTAGTTTACTTTATCTTGAAATTACTATGTACTTTGTGCCTAGTAAATGATATGACAAGACTATACTTTATTAGTAGCATCAATAAAAGAGTTCCCAAGGGAAATTAAAACTGCTATCTTTCCAGTGTTTACCCCACATATCTCCAATCCTACGACTTCTTCTGTCTCATGTGCCAAAGTCTGTTAACTCCACTAAACCTCATTAAACAGTAACATCACATTTAAAGTGCCATTACTTGTGTGCGTTACATAATCAGTTAGGAGGAAATTGGTTGTAGCTGCAGATGGTTGTCAAAAATTAAAGGAGAGTGTGACCTTATTGTTTTACTAATAGGTCAACACTAGAGCTAAGAGAACATACCTCATTATGGAAGTGCGTAATTATGTGCATTCAAAATATATCAAACAATTATTTGGATCATTAATTGCAAGTTTCCTAATTCTTTGAGCGTGTCAATATGTACTGTATGTTACTCAACGGCTGGACTGGTTAAGCATATGTATGTGCCAAACAATGTCAACAGAATTCAATGAGAAGCCATCACTGCTAGCATGTAAGAAGACTGTGATCTGTTATACTGTCCTGTTGAACTGAAATCGGTTAACTATAATAACTATAAATTTAATTCACCACATCCAGGACTACAATGAAAGCCGGAAAAAAGTAACAAATTACCATTTCAATTACCGTGAATGTCTTTTTTTATCGTATCTCTTAAAAACGAAAAGACAGAGAAAGGGTATGTTTAAAATCTAGTCATAACAATCGCCTGGTTAGTCGATCGGTTACCATCATAACGAGATCGGGATTTTTTCCTGGCTTCTTCACTTTGTTTCTTGGATTTGCCCTTAATTTCTGCTTTGCCTCTCCGTGCTTGCATGACTACATTTTTTGGACTGCGTTTTGTACTGAACTTGACTTGTTTCTCGGACAACTCTTTTGTAGTCCCCTTTGTATAATTTATCCGTGATTCACCAGCTTCAACCTTCGCTTGCTCAACCCTGCTTATGGACAGTAAATTTTTACTTGTCATTTCCTTTGCCTGATAGGAATCAGCTTCAGTCAGTGCTCTTCCACACTTGGATCCAATCTCCAGTCTCCTGACCATTGCACTTCATCTGATCTAAAACCAGGTCACCGTCATGCAACACGCTACACAGTAATGTGCAGAAGGTTCAGCAATAATTGTAGGAGATATGCATCCTTCACTGACATCACTGTGAGCCTGCCTAAGAAGTTGGTTTACTAATCCCAATCCCAATCCCAACAAGCTGTCACAGCTTGAACTCCCAACATCTGGTTATCATAGAACTCAGCCTGTACTCAATGTATCCACCTTTACTAGTTGAGCCTTGCAAAATATTGTGACAAATTATTCTTAGAATTAATGCTTTTAACCCATTGAATTTAGCATTTTATCTAATACATTCCTATTGTATCCAGAGTTGGTAAAACGTATTACAGTTAACATAATATAACTCATTACACAGAAGATCACTAATACATCGTTGTATGCTCTTGTGTTAAAATAAAGCTACTGTTGCATTTATAGTCTCAGGTTCTGTAAAAGGACAGCAAAGGTGTTATATGAGGATACGGTATCATAAAGAGCTTGGGGGATGGCTCTCAAAACTTTTCACCAACTTCCAATTAGAATAATCTAGTATGACATTAAACCTGCATGCTGTGCCTCAGCATTGGCCATTGCCAAAGGGCTCTAGAGAGCGCAGTGTTTTTTCTGCACATTACCTTTTTATAGGATGCACTTTCTGTGGTAGACTCCTTAGACTCTACAGAGCCAGAGACTCTACCAAAGTGACAGCTTAAAGCAGACAAGCAGTCTTAGGCAGCCTCTGGATCACGCGTTACATAGCCACATACCTAATGCTTATTTTTGAAAAATATGACTAAAACAACAAATAAAGGATTTGCATCCATCTGGCATTTTCTATACTAAATCAATGAAATAGACCTTGGCACTCTGGAAGTGACTGGAATATTCTAACATAACAGGTGGCTATCTGAACTCATGACAGAGCAACCTGTTTGTTCGCTGCACCTATGCATAATTCGTCAGAATAGATGCAACAGAGTCTCTTTGGAAATTGCATATCTTTAATTCAAATAAAAATTCAGTTCCACTAAAACAATTAAATGATGATAAAAAACAGAGGTTAACCCATGACTGTATAGCAATGCCTCATGGTTAGATACTTTCTAAGGAGCTACAGAACTCCGTCTTGTGGAAAACTGGGCAAACTAGTCATTGACAGTGGATATGAGCCTGCAAGAGATCATGGACTTCTTGGTCATCTTAATGACTCACTAATAGATTTGCGCATTAAAACACAAGTAATTGTTTTTTTTTTCCTGCATCAATTACTATTTTTCACAGTTGTGTCATAGATGGCATATATTTGGCATTTTTTTGGTTAAAGATTGGAATTGGTAGAGAATCCAACAGGCAACTCTGTCATCCATGGGTCATCCTAGAATAATAATAGAGTAATATTTTGCCATTGTTCTGCAGGGAGGTCTTCTAAACCGTTATTGAAATACCATGGATTGAGCCTGCTGAAGTCTTAGAGTCACTTTTCTTCATTATATTTCATTATGTTTGGATGCTGGTGGGGCTGCACAATGGTGGTGGTGGAGGGGAGTCCCCATTACCTGCAAAGCGCTTTCAGTGTAGTGTCCAGAAAAGCGCTATATACTTTAAGTGTTAGCAATTATTTTTGTCACCTGAAGCCAACAGATGAGAGAGAGAAAGAGCCCAGTTTCCATTTGCTGGTCTATTTTACTGCTTACTTAAGTTAAAATAATTTTATTTTATTGAGTTGGAATGTGATGGGGCCCAGCCCACTTCCACTTTACTGACACAGCCTGAATACAGCTTTGGGAAAGAAGGGGCAAATCTTTTTTTTTTTCTTTTCCTTATTCCAGATGACCTTAACAGTCAGATATACCCAGATATTTGATATTTACGCTAGAGGTATGGTGTGATCTGATCCAGTCCCCGGAGTGACTCCATGAATAAGAGTAAGGCTCACTGAAGCACAGTTTTTAAAAACCTGTCAGTTTTGGCCCTCAGCCAAGCTTTTCCTATACAATTATTTTATGATCAAAACTCCCTAAACTAAATAATGCCAGACTGTTTTCTACAATGATCCAATTATTAAACCCTGTTCTCTTCCTTTGTCCTTCAGGTGGCACAAAATATATTTTCTTACACAAGAGTAAGAATATACAGGACTGGTAAGGCTATTAGCTGATTCTAATAAGTTGGATTCTTACAGAACTGGATTTAAATACTTTCCTAGGATCAATTGTTCTCCAGCACCCCCATGGGCACTGATGAGCTGTTTCACTTTCTTATTTCTTTTTAAAAAGTCTATAATTTTTGTTGTTATGGCTTATCCTTTATTCTATGTGCCATGAATACACAGCACAATTAGCTAAATGTACTGGAAGGAATCATAGCTTTTAAAAAATAAATATATTCTTTCCCTTGCTACAGTATGCTGCAATAATATTTTTTTCACTTTTTTCTAGTCTTACTCATTTTGCTCATGAGTGTAATATTTATAGTAGGTATGGTATGGTATGTGGGCAGACCTCTGAGGCTTAAAGGTTTCAGATGTGCTTCTTCTTACAGCTAGTAATTTTTTGATAGATCTAAAAGAAAGCAAAACAGGAAATAAACTGCAAAATGGTGCTTTTCCCCAAGATTTTAGGAAGAGTGGGAAATGAGACAGGCAACCCAATAGGAACATGCTGTGTAGATAGTTTATAGAGTCCAGTGTTCACTACGACTTTCGTTACCAAGACAACAGAGTTTTCAACCTCAGAGTGTTGCTTCTCTTCCAGAAGTCAGCCAAAAGAAATACCCCAGGAATGAACCACTCCTTGTCAAGTACCCTTTACCATCCTGCAGTTCCTTGGGAATTTTATATAATCTGACACAGATACTGTATTATTAATATTGAAACCGCAGGCTAGGAAGATAGTAACTTCCATAATCTTTGTGTAGTCTTCCACTTCTTCTTATAGTATTATCTCACCAGGACACAAACAATTTGCATACTCAGATTGCCTATTTCAAGGCTGATAGCTTAAATAGGATTTGCTGTATGTAGCACAAAAGTTAAACTAGCTGTATAACCATAGTATTGTAACTACATGAGGTATTAGCATGGGGAGAGCCCTCGTATTTTAAGAGGAGATACAAGCTTTGGAGTTGTTTTTTTACAGAATAGAAAGTTCACTTGCACTTGTAGATGTGAGGCAGATATCCAGATGTCTCTGCATCAGTTTAATCATGAATGTAATGACTTCCCCAATGAAGGAAATCTGATTAGAACCCACTGTATTGGCATTAAGATCTATTTTTTTCACTTGGCAAATTTCAGATTGACTGTCAGAGTGGTGGCTTTTTCAGTACATTTCTAAACTGCTGAATGCAATAAAAAAAATATTTTTCTGCTTTGTAAGATTGTACCTCGGAAAAAAAACTTGAAATGGAGCAGACTGCCATAGCTTTTGAGTCTTACCACAGTCCTCTATAATAATTTAATAGATCAGCCATTTCTACCCATGTGGCACAAATGTTACAGGAAATTAGTAAACAGCATTCACCACCTTGGTTTTTGTGTGAAAAGGAATTCTTGCCGCATCCCTCTAATAGCAAATCAACCAAAAATACACATTTAAATAGCCAGAAGTTTATCTTTAACAAAACATGCCTGAGGATAAGGGGTGACAAATTGAGCCACAAGGTGTATTCAAGTTGAATTTCAGCCTTTCATCTCTTAGGACCTGGGTTCATGTCCCGACTTTGGCCTTAGGCTGTTATCTTCTATCTCTATATCCCTCCAGGCAGCATCATTTTTCCAATATGTAGCTGTGCTCGAGACAATATTTGTAACTATCAAAAGAACACTGATAGGTCCACAAATCACCAGTGAAACTGCCCTTGAGATCGATCAATTATTATGTCTTTGTGGGTCAATATTGTGACACAGGACACCTGACTGAAAAATTAATTTAAACAGAAACAAGAAAAAAAAGTTATAGAGAAAACTTTCCACAAATCAGTCAAAATCAGGGCTCTTTCACTTTAAACTGTGGCAGAAATGCACACTGAAAGAAAATGGAATAGCGAGTACACTGCTGACGAGTTAAGAGTACTGGTGCCAAAAAATGATAAAGGGAATCAAGGAGACTCAGATAGGAGTAAAAAAGAAAGAAAGAAGGGTAAGAAAGACAATATTTAATAGTGTTTTTAGGACTCACCTGTTAAGCTTCTGTTCAAAAGACAGACATACAAATTAAAGTTTTTGCTCAAAAGGCTGAGCAAAGACATTTTGCACTGTTAATGAGATCAACCTATGATCATCAGACAAAGAACAGTAATGACAAATGAATGTGCTCCTGGAGCTTTTCCTGGGAAATAGAAAGCATGAATAAGCCTACTGCTACCTTTAATTTAGATCGTTTCTCATAAATAGCCACCACACCTTCCAGCAAGAGACAAGAAGTGCCCTGTGTATTTCATTTATATTTCAAATGCATTGTGAGTAGAGCATCTGACAGATGGGATAAAAAAATCTTAATACCTCCTCCACAGGGTAGAATTCAGGATTTCACTCTGCATGTTAGGTTTTCTAGTCTTGAGACAATTATTGTCCATGACAGATCTGAATTCATGAAACAGAGACATTAGTTGGTGCACTTGGGACACTGTAGCATGATTCTGGGCACGCTGTCAATATTTCAAAGTTATCTGTAAACCCAATCTGTGATAACCAAAGTTACAGTACACACAGACACCCATTAAATTGCATACAGGTTCCCTTTGGTACTGTAAGTAACTTCAGCTCAGTTCCCCGGTGGCTGTGCTTTTCAATTGGCTCCACAGCCGAAACGTTGTGTTTCTTTCTTCTGTTTTCAGTTCGGAATAAACTTTTACCTGTTCCTTATTTTAAATATATTGTTATAATACCTTGGTTTGTGAAAAAAGCAGCAACAAATACAGAGGTTCACTGGATATTGTGTTCATTTAGAAATAAATGAATATAGTGGTGGTGAAGTGAAGTCATTATGTGGGATAATATTAAGACTGTTTTAATAACCAACTGCTTAAGATGTGAAAATCAGAGCAGGTACTGTACAGTGAAGAAACATTGTTCTGTGCCTTGTTTAATCAGCCTGGCTTTCGTCAGAAGGCCCTTTGTCAGCACACTTTGAAACTACTGTTGGAGGTCCACAAGGACAAAGTCATCACCTGGGGTGATTGGTGTACCTGATGAACTCGTTCATCACTAACAGTTTTAAGCAGATTGCTGGTCAGCAGTGTTGTGTGGTGCCCAACTTGGTAATTTCCCTAGGGTTTCGGACTGACATGTGGGTCACGTTGCCCAGAAACCTGGCTACATGTATGCTGCATCTGAGGATGTTAATGCTGCAGTCAAGGATGTAAGATTTCTTTCATCTCCAAAGAATCTGACAAAATTTCAGTGTCAAATAAAAGTACTTTAATAAAAAGCAAAAAACACTAAATGGGAAGACGATTATATGTTCTCATTACACAGGTATGTCTTATTTAACAGAAGAAAATGAATGTGAATACTAGATGTAAGAAAATGTACAGTAAAAAATTAATAAACAGATTAAAACAATCTATTATGTTGTATCCATTTAAAACAGATTTCTGTACTTGAATTTAAAAGCTTCTGAAGTATCTTCAGCACTGCTTCAAGCTACTGTATTAGTCAAAAGTGAAAGCATATTAACAGCATAGCCAGGAAGCTCACTTTGTTCCTTCATGTGGAAACAACATGTGTCACAATGAATGCTCTAACAGGCCAAGAATTGAGGTTTGGGGTAAGAAGAGGCCAGCATAGCCAAAGCACACGCAGTGACACATTGTACGGCACATGCAATGAATTCATGTGTCTGGTTCTCTTTGACACACTCACAGTGCAGAGCATTCAGGCCACAAACTGCTCTTGCACTTTTAACCTTATGGTTTCTTGATGTATCATACACCTTCTTCAGAACAAATCATTCCTTACCACTGATCTCCACAAACAAATGAGACACTGCTATGAAGCTGGCAAGAGAGCAAGGTCAGACATAGTCCCTTGTATGACAATGAGCATATCTGACAGGTTACAGATATTTCTTTAAATATTTATACACAGGAGAGGAGGCTCCATATGAAAGGACTGTATACATGCAGTATGCATACTAAAAAATGCATAATATAATTCTCCAAAGCATGCATCTGTTAAGAGCAGTGGGATACTTCTGATATCTGAACCATATCAGCTGAACATCAATACTGAACTCTTTTAAAGAACAGAAATGCAGCTGCTCTGCAAGGGAATGATAAAACACCAGAATAGTTACAGATTATTGACAATGGAATAAACTGAACAGAATAATTAAAAGTGTATGGAAATAATTTCTAATGAATTTGGTAAATTACATTTTGCTTACTTTAGGGGAAAAACTGTGAAAAAAAAGAGATTCAAAACTAAATCTGGTGTGTAATATTTTTTTTTCAAAACAAAAGCAATAACTCCTATTTTACTGCAAAGCACAGCTTTGTCAAACAAAAGCATTTTTATGAGTCCACACAGAAAGATGGGACTTTAAAAACTGAAGCACCTCTTATTTTGGACAGGGGCAAATGTGATCTCACTCAGCATTAAACTGTTAAATGCTAGAGATACTCTGAGTTGTTTTTAGTGTTCAATTCTGTTTTGATATCTATGGATCAATATAAAAAAATGATTGACATGCATGTTTAATACAGCATGAGACTAAAGCTTTCATGATTACAGGTCATAAGAATATACCTGCAAGATACATATACAAAAATCAGTGCAAGGTCAATAGTTTATATTCTCTTGTATTTTTAGAAATGTTACCTGGAATGGGTTGATGCCAGATCTAGGGAAAAGGGACATCACACTAATCGAATCAAACCTCTATCAACACAAGAGACATTAATGAGCAGCAGGGCCCACCTGTCAACCTGAAAGGTAATGAGAAATGACATGCGACAAGCACTCAGTCAGAAATGCACAGCTTATAGATATCAACAGGAATCCCCTGGTGGAAAAGCAGAGAAGGTCTCTTCATTAAGGTGACATATTCAGAACAGCCCATAGCACGATTCAACCAAACAGGAGAACGAAACAGTAAGAAGTTTACATTGATTTGTGACTCCCTTATCCACTGTCCCATAAATAAGCACACTGGTATTATTCAGAAGACATTCCGAAGCTTTTGTTTTCTTTGCTACAGCCCAGTTCACACATCACAAAACCGCAACATTACTGCTGTCTTGATACTACTGTAAGCCTTCCAAGAAGCCTAATGCCACTCCGAGATGACTCCAGGGGATCACATAACTAACTGCAAACAGGAAACATCATGCAAAGACTCCTACAGTACACACTCAATATGTTTGTCACATCCATGGCATTATGGTGATAAGGCTTAGGGTGGTTGGACTGTAGATCACAGATGCTGTTCTGACAGAGCCAATGGAAATCCAAAAAAAAAACATGTCACTGTGATGTTTTTTTCTGTTTATATTTTTGTATTTTAATGCATTTTAGATATTCATTCTGAATATTGTTTTAGTAGAACTGCTTATAAAGGTTGCTCACCTATATAATTAATTTAGAAAAAAAAACTAATAGGATCATTTTTATACAGGATTACAAACAGTGAGTGTGTTCTGATTAGTTTGTGTCCTGAAATGTAATATGCCACCTACAGCAAGATTTGCTTTGCTGTTTCACCAAGGACCAACTGGAGCCTGTTGCTCTGTGCCTCTTAGTTGTGGTTCTGAATCTTAACAAGAAAAAGTAATACTTAAGTGGCAGAGGCTAGTCCACCAACAGAACATCCACAAGGATGTTTACAGAGGAAGTTAAAACTTAAAAGTCAGATGCTCACAGAGAAAAAAAGTGTCACTTGGACATAGACTTTAAAGACATATTCTTGATATGTGCAAACAAAACAAAGCTCTTCTGGATTTTGGCTTCAAATTCAAAAAGGAAATCAAGAATTGGACTGGATAACAGACTCATGTGATGACTCTTTAAAGCATTCTGAAGCAGAATGAATAGTAGACCATACAGTACCTATGAAAGGGGAATATAACTGTGGGTGACACATTGCATTTTCTGTTACAAAGCTTAGAACAACTGACTTGGGCAGATCATTTCACATCCATATTTGTCTGCCTTATTCAGTATGGGACATGAAAAATGTCAGCTTGCTTTTTAATTAAAAAATTATTGGTACATGAGGTCTTGTGTGGTTTATTTAGCAAAAGAAAGAAAAACAATTATATTTTTTTCCCAAACTTTACCTTTACAATATAACAAAACAATTCAGTACATTTGTAACATTCCAAAAGGAAAAATAAGGATTAAGGTTCTATATTTTTGCATTTTAAAAGTTTCAAAACATGGGACAAAGATGTTCCTAGATATCAGGATAACAGGTTTTGATGACAATTTAAAATGGACACAGATACTGTATATGGCTAGGATGTTCTGTTGGTTTTAATAAGAATGACCAAAGTCCTTTTAATAATTGCTGGAATATGCCAGGTTTCATATTTGGTGTGAGTTTGTGAAGAGCACAACAAATTGTCATGGAACATACTCCTGCACTCCTGTAACCTGCACATATATTTAGAGTAAATTATACTACTGTATATATACAGTAGTGTTTAGATTCAGAAAAAGTTTTTTCTTAAACTGCAAGATTTAAAGGGGAACTGCTGTTTCAGTTTCTCAGTACAGTTATTAAATCTCAATAACAAACTAAATTGATGGTATCAGGAAATTTGACAAATTCCAACTTAAGCACAAAACCATGAACTTTGTGAAAGTATTGTATAGTCACATTGTTGTTGAGAGGTCAGGAGAATTGTGCCGTGACGCGACCCTTCCTGCTCACTAGTCACTGTAATGACTAATGTAGAGTGATGTGCAAGTGAATAAATACAGGTTATGCAGATGCCATGTCACTGCAGACATGTTCCAATGTGATCTACCTGCAGAGTTAACTAGTAAGTTGCATTTGTTGGCAAAAACGCAAAGTCGACAGCAATATTTCTATTGGATTAAAACAGATGTATTCACAAGCCTGCTTGTTTACAATGTCATAGGACTACTACACCTCGCCGGAAGTCGGTTGCCTCGTTGTGAATCACAGAATATGGTGCCGCACATACCTGGAAATTTCAAATTAGAGGTTTTACATGTTACTGTGTACGTTTTACTTTCTTTGTAGTTTGAAATACACTCATCAAAGCCTATTCTTTCTAACCCCAAAATATAAAAATAGAGTTGCAGTTCAACTTTAATTCACCTTTGCCAAGTGCTTTTTATTTTTTCACAACTACATTAACTGAAACAACAACTCACAGCTCTTTGCCTCCCACTTTATTTCTTAAGACTGTTCATCCCTGCTTAGATGTTTAGCCTGACAGAACAATATAGCAGGTCATGCTGGGCCGGATCAGGGAGGCTGGGGAGGGCTTTGGCTGTTCCATGACTTCCATTGCCCCAACAGCATGAAGCTGAACCCAGACGGTGGTTTTCACACAAACCCTGAAAGAAGAAAAACTACTAGAGCCCTGTTCTGTTACAGAGAATAAAGATGGATGCCTTACAGAAAATAAAACTGAATTTTTAATAACCAAAAGTAACCTCAAGACAGAGAATATTTTAATAATTTCAAGTAAACTGTATAGCTGTGCAAATAGATAAAGAAAAGCTTTTCACTCATGTCTGGCTGGACAACCTGTAGAAAACATCAAATGGAACAAAATCTCTACAGTTGGTCCTTGTTTCTGTGCTTGCACAAACATGTCTTCAAAAGACAGCCTGAACTTCAGACTTTCTTCAGAGGCATTGCTGCCTTGTAGTGCTGGGAGTCTGGCATCAGTTCTGGTCCTGGGGTGCTATCTGTGTGGAGTTTTCCATAGCTATTCCAGTGGAAAAGTAGATTTTGGTCGTGTCATTTCTACAGGATTGAACTGCCTGCCAAAAACACAATGTATCAGTATAAATCCCACGGACCACCTGGACAATTAGTTATGATGAATAACTATGAAACACCTGAAAAGAAAATAAATATCTTCTTTTGCATTGTCATTAAAGAGCACCCAACTGTCCACCTTCAAAAAACTAAAACACTACGATTCAAAGTCCCACTAATCTACTAGACAGTTTTCTGTACTGAAAAAAGGTGCAATATTGAATGGTGCTAGTTCCAATTTTGGGTGCCTGAGATCAGGGCATTTATATCATGCAGCCATGTGGCCTACCGGGAAGTGTCATATTGACTGACAGGACATTAACAAAGGTGTCAAGACTCAAAACTCAATTTCTAATCTGACTGCTTCCATGTGAAACTGCACCTTGAAACACAACTAAATGGATTTATCTCATATATAATAATAGAATTATTGCAAATTGGAATTATAAAGAAAAAAGGGTTTGAACATAAGGTGTTAAAAGTACAGTATGTATTACCTACTCTACCTGTAGTAATATAATATAATAACAATAACATCTAAGGCAGTTACAGCAAATATAATGTATCACTTTTTCAATAATGAACCAACAACTATCAATAGACAGGACCACATAAAAAACCCCCAATATTTTTGGTTTTTTTTTCTAGTTAAGATCATGTTCTATGACATGGTTTAATGTTTTCAGGAAGAGCTATTGTGTTTTCCTCCTAATTCACAGAAGCACATTTATAAATTGACTAGAATTATCCTCGAGAAGAGTATTTCTGATAAACCCACTGAATCATATTCAATCATCAGGATATCCTGACATGTAAGTAAAGGTATTGGATATCATAACAATAGGGCAATGCAGCATGAACCCTTTAAACTTTAGACATCCAGCAGCAAAAACTGCATGAAGGGGTGGTATCTGCATGAAGTTTTTATGAGTTTGCTCAGGTTTTTTCCCACCATCAAAGACATACTGTACTGGCAAATTAGTTGACGTCTGGGAACATTTGGTCCTGGTGTGAGTGTGTCTGCCCCGTGATGGACTGGTGTCCTGTCCAGGCTGTATCTTGCCTTGTGCCTGTTGCTTGCTGGGATAGGCTCTTGCTCTCCCTCAACCCTAAATTGGATGAAGCGGTTAGAAAATGGAAGGATGGGTTCAAAAAAGACTTGCTGTTTAGAAAAGCATTATGTGGGAGCATTTTCTCTGGGACACTGCAGAATGAAGTTGTACCTGTAGTACATCTGCTACAAGCTGACCAAGTTCCAAAATCTACAGTAGGTATGTCTGCTCAGAGTGGTATAACTTGCAGTTTGATTTTTCTTGCATGCAATCAGATGAGAAACAGCCTCCTGAAATATTTCTTATAGGACTCATTTCTTCCACATTAGAACTAGTATATCATAAAAACAGTGGAGACGTGTCATATTGTGCACATGTACTGTATATACAGTATAAACAGTGACAGTACACACTAGAAGATACTGCAGCATTGATTCATAGTGATCACCATCACCATTTTCACCCATGATAGTTTGCATGCTTCAGTTGATGAATGCTGGTCATGACAATACCTTCGGGTATGTCCCATCATTGTCCCTGGCAACATGTTCCCCATGGACCTATTTACAATACATATGCACCAAATGTCCCTGTCATTTTCACAACGTGGTATTCTAAATAGCTTATATAAATCTCCATCAGCTTATATAATATATAGTTACCCATGGATCAGGATGCCTGCTTGGGTGGGTATGTCTCTTTTTTTACTTTAAAACTGGTTTATGTACACTAGTTGACTTTTTAATGATGAATAATGCTGCAAAATTCATGGAAAATATCCCCTGGCCAAATATTGTATGTCACTTCCGCTGAAGAACAAATCCGATTTAAACTGCTTAAACTGCTCACAGGAAACAAATGAATCGCATGGCAAGATAAAAGCTTCATTTTCATACTCTAAAAATACAATCATATAAGTACAATGTGACAAAACCATACTACTATTACTCACATTTAAAAGACTGGTTGGAGAAACAAAGTAAAAGAAGGGGATGAAAACAGTGAGAAACAACTCTGTACCCTACCCTTGCACCTCTACAGGACTGACTTGAGACTTTATGAGGAAAAAGTGATTCCACTCTCCTGGAGAGGTCAGACTATGGCAGAGAGACCTTGGTTTGATCAGTTAAATCAGCCTAGTAGGGTTTCCTTCTCTTACGTTCTTTCTAAGCCATCATGGGTGCCACTTGACAACAGCATGCCCCAATTAACTCACTGCGCTGTGCCAGTGAGCTGAGAGCATGGCACAGTGGCAACGCCCCTTCACTCATTCAATCACAGCATGCACACAGAGGAACTAGCTACAAAACGTCCCGGGTGATCATTACAGTAACATTTGCTTGCATCGTATCTCAGTTGCAAAACACTGATCAATCATCTTGTAATGAGATCTTTGCCTTTTATAATAATTATTATCAGCATGTAAAGAATATGTTTCCTGTGGAATATTTCAGAAGTGGTTTGTTCTTCAGCAGTAGTGACGTAGAGGATTGGTCACAGAGGATTTCAGTGTAGGCAAGTTGCCAGAGGACAGGTTACATGGACAGCTTTTCAGAATTACTCATTATTAAAAACTGAACTACAGAAAGCAATTTTCTAATTAAAAAATGAGAATATTACAACCAACATACATTCTGATCAGTAGGTAACGATATTTTGTACAAGCAGATGGGGGTTATATAAGCTCTGTAAATAGGCCAACTAACTTTATAAGCAGGCTGTTAATTTCTCAAGGTGATGGACAACATCCATCCATTTTCTAACAGCTTCTTGCAACTGTAGCCCGCGGAGTAGCCAGAGCCTATTCCATCAAGCAAATGGCTCAAGACAGGATACACCCTGGATAGGACGCCAGTCCATCGTAGGGCAGACAGACAAAAACAGATCCAATTTTTCCTAGAAGCCATTTAACCTATCAGTATGTCTTTGGACTGTAGGAGGAAAACCAGAGCACCTGGAGCACCCATGCAAACATGGAGAGAACATACAAAATCCATGCTGATAGCACCCCAGGTCTGAGACTGAACTCAGGGCCCCAGTGCTGCAAGGCAGAAATTCAAACCCCAGTACTTTCCTGACAGACAACATAACATGAACTCTTTTTTGACCATTTGTGAATTACATCACCCTCACACATCACCCATCACACAAACACCCTCTATATTATACTTGTAGATTGTTTCAGACTCCCACAGCCCTCTGTGTATAAAAGCTCCGCCTGTTCTCTGTCCTAAATGTGCTCCCAATTACTTTTCATTTGTGTCCTCTAGTCTGAACTCAGCTCTTCACCCTAAACAATTTTGTTGACTTTGCCAGTACTTTGAGGATTTTGAATGCCTGAATCAAGTCCCTTTAGGGTCCCAAAATTTATTCTCTGTCCAAAATTAAAGAGATTCAGGTCTTTTAAGTCTTTGAGTATAAAACATTCCTTCAAGCCTTGGAAATGTCATTCTACCCTTTTCCATGGCTATTTTGTGCAAGAACGTCACACCAATGAAGGAAAAGCTATGAAAAAAATGGGCTTAAGAACTGACATTAGATGCACATTTTCAAAACTGTTTTGATCATTTTCAAGGTAGGAATTTGCTTAAGTTTGATGGCTTCCTCTGAATGACTAGCTGTACAGTCCCATGTGGTTGCCCATGGAGCTTGGTATATAACCAGCAGAGTTGTGAGGGCACTCAGGCTTCTGGTTCACATTAAAGTAGACCACAAACAGAATCCACAAAGATAATGCTTCTTCAATAATGAAGAAAGTAGGAAATGTTTAATTCACACTCTTTTGCTCTTTTATCTGGTTCCAATTGGAAGCATCAATTCCCTAGGTGAGTATCAGCCAAAATTACAAATCCTACATTTGGAGGAAAAAAAAGTAGATAGTTTAGTCAAATAAAAGGGAAAGATTAAAGAAACTTCAGCTGTGAACCTTGGATAATTGATTTATAATGTATTAGCACTTGCAATAAGAAGTATTCACTAGGGATGTCAAGCAGTTCCTTATAACCTCCTCTCTGTTCTTTGTAGTAACCAAATCCCAAAGATGACAGGCTTATTCCCAGAAGGCTCTGTTAAACCCAGGACTGTCAATACACAAATTAGCCCTTTCCTCTTCAATAAAGAAATGAGACTTTTCTTTTTTTTCCCCTGTGCTGCCTCATTATTCAACCATTTCCCTTTAAAACAGGTTTGTTTTTTGCAGAAATCTGATTAAAAGCTTCATGTGGCGAGGAGCCAGCATTTCATAAAATTCTGTATTTCAAGTGTATAACAATTTATTTTTATCATTTTTAAACACCAATTTTAAACATTTGTTTATACAATCAACATCTGAAAATGATGGAACAGAGGCTCCTACGTGCTTCCACACACAATATAATAATCTTTTCTACTATTTTGTCCTGTGCAATGTATACATACTGTATTACCAATTTTTTTTTACGTTTTGCAATATGTAACCAACTGAGGTATGTTTAGCTAAAAGTCAGAAAATGCACCATTAGAAAACAAAAATCATTATTCATAAGATGCTTGGATATTATACATTGAGTAAAAAATAACAGAAGCTCTAGTTTTGCAGAACGATGAATATATCCCCTTTTAGTTTTGTCGGATCTACTGATCGGGCACTGTCGTGTTTTTTTTTTTGGTTCTTTTATATATAACTTAAACACAGTTGAACATAACACAAGGAAATGCTTTTTAACTGGTACTAAAACCGTTATAACTTGTCCGTTTACAGGTCAGCCACATTCTAACATTACTCTAGGGAGTGTCTCACAATTACTAGACTAACTGAAACATGAGGGAGTGTGTTAAAACTACCTACCATGTCAGGTACTTTACCTTCACTTAAATTCTTAACCTAAGAACGTGCAAAGATATTAAATGCTAGCTGTTTCATAACAATATGAGAGGTGTGAGGCATGCTTGAAAACAGAGTTTTATGAAACCTGATGACAAAACAGCTAATGAGTTCTAAAGCCTTGTTTATGTTGTGAAAACCAACTGGTTTTAACCTGATTGTCTTGCCTGATTGCGGTGCTTGGCGTATGATAAGAATTTTAATGGAGTAAAACACTGTGTCTAATTAGAACAGAAGAACGTTTTCTCACACTCTGATATCTTGCTGATTTACCCCACAGATCTGATTATGCTACGATATTAATAATCATGGGATAACAATTTTCAGCTGGTAGGGTTTGCTGCCAGCATGCTGTTTAGAGCCTCCCAGTACTCAGTTAGAGTTACAATTAGTTGAAGACCATTATGCACAGCAATGGTAAACTAGAGTTATTTCACCATATATATCAAACAAAACCATGGTACCTTTTCATTTACCTGTTGATCGAGTCCATATAATTAGAGCTCATGCTCAGGTATAACAGTAACATATCATTTTACATTTTAAGTTTCTGCATAAAGGTTAAGGCTATATCTAAGCTTTTAGCAGGAAAGTAGAAATTAGTTTTTGAGTAACCCTCAATAACCTTGAGTAAGCACTGCACTGGGCAATGTAGACACAATCAGCATAGTTCTCATTACAGTTCCCAGCTCTTCAGTGTTACAAGACATGATATGTGTAACTACTGTATATCATAACACTAATTTAAAAATGGTTAATTACACTTAAGATTGTCATAGCTTTTATTAAATGGAATAAATAGTTATGCATTCAAAAGAGGAGTATGAACTTTTACCTTAATGGAAGTGTAATGTATGTAGAATTAATTGTAATATGTACCCTATTAAGCAGTGGTCAGTACAGTTTAACTCTCATATTCAATGTTTTGAAAATTAGAAAAATAAAATAGTTTCAATAAAAGTTTTAACTGTTGCCAAATGATCTATTATACATCAAATATAATGTAATTGTACCCAGAAAAGCTGAAGTACAATTAATCTTTTTCTGTCTGTCATGAAGACTGGCAATTGTATAGATGAGCCTTCAAGACAAGATGACGTTAGAAAGCAGGTGAAATTGCATTTTCAAGATAACTGCTCGCATTTTAGTTTGATATTATATACTTTAAATTAGCTGAGTTGCATTCTATTATCATTTGTCTCACATTCGTATGTGTATAAATTTAATCAAGTCAGACCTATAAACTAATTTGACTTTTTTTTTGTCTTTTACCTGAAGTCACCTTTTTTGAGATTTGGCTTTATCTCCATTCCCATTACAGGTCTACAAAGACCTGACGTACCTGCAACTGCAAGAATTTTACTGCAAAATAAAAGCACAACGGCATTTTTTCTGCTAAATGAGTCAATGCTTGAAGTTCACTATTAAAGTTTAATCAGCTTAAAGGTTAAAATGGACGAAATATGTTTTATGTATGTGTTATTAGCATCCAAAGTTAAGACACAAAACCTTGAGATAATGACATTAATATTCAGCACTCCTAGCAATTGCTAAACATGTGGTGGACTGGGGAGTTGCAGATGGTTTACTGATATTTAACTCAAAGAGCATTTGCATCTGACCTGTTTTAGATTGCCCTTTTTCATGAACAAACAGGGTTTCTGAGCACAAATTAGGTGGATGATGTTAATGCCAAAGCAGCCATCTCAATTTACATGCCTTTGTTTAATCAAGGGCAAAATTTTCATCTTAATCATCTGCAACAGACATTGTGAGGAGACAAGTCATGAAAGTCATGAAACTGTATAAGCGTATGCTTAAGAATGACAGGAGGAAGAATTTCATATACAAAAAACTGTAGGTATCATTAGTAGAACAAACGATTGCATTATACCGATGAAACCGATTCCCTAAGATTCATCAGAAAAAGTGTGGGGATTTAATTGTTCACTAAACCCGGAACAATTGTTCACGGAACAATTAATTTAAATGCTAGATTGGTACAAAATATGTGGCTTTTTCTGTTTCTTTTTATAGACTATTGTATCATCAACAGGCCTATGACTCTTTAAGATCAGTTTACAAGGCAGATGAACAGTAGGTGTTGTGTTAGAGTACAGGGCAATGGAAATCTTTGACAAGCCAAAGAGTCTGTTGTAATTCTGAACCACTTAGGTTGTTATAATGGTGACGTTCATCTTCAGGAGAGCTCATCTTCCCAGCTACACTACTCACCCAAGATGTTTTTTCTTACTTTACACCATCAACGTTTCTTTGTCCTCATCTGCTTTGTGAAAGGAAAAGGGCGGATCAAAGCAATAAACCAGCTACGCAGAGCGACATCTAATGTTTTTTCTGCCACAAGCAAAAAGTCAGCACTTGGAAAATATAAGCTAATTTTAAATGGAAATTAAAAATTCATAACAACATTAGTGCATCCCCTGAGACACCATTTTACTGAAAGGAAAATAATTTAAAATAATGTAAATTATCTACTTAAATCAAAAAATGATTTACAAGTAAGATGTAAAAGAAACTGTGTTAAACAGCGGTGGTGTTGGAATGTAGAGTTACCTTATAATGCTTTTTGTTTATTATCAAAATTGTTCATTTACTGCGAGGCAGGTTACAGCCGAGTGGTTGTTTCTAATGATAGCTTTACAACCAGAAATGAATACTGAATTTGTGATGCCATGAGGAAACACTATCTTAAATGGTTACATCAGCATTGGCTCTTAAATTTGTTCCGGATTGTAAGTACATTTTCCTTAGCATGAGATGTAAATGAGGGGCAGCCTCTACGATAAACATGGAAAGCTTTGGCTGTGATTTGCATTAGGACATTGGAACCTAACATTCCATAACATGGAAGATGTGTTCAAGGCACGTTAATGTCACGGAGATCAGAGGAGATACTTTTATACGAAACGTTCCATACTATATTGTTTAATCCCCCCCCCATACACACACACACTTTTAAAGAGACTCTGACATATTCAAAATGTGCATTCCTGCATTTCCCCACATGAGCTTATGCCTTTTCTTTCCTGCAGTTTTGCAATAACATTTAATCTACAATTTCCCTTACCTGGTACAGCAATAAATCACCCTATATTTGTAATTTCCGATTTCCAGCACAAACGAGTTAAAAAGAGAGTGATAATAGCAAATTGGATTGAAATTGTTTATCACTGAATGGCTTTTTTCCTCTTCCCCACCTCAGGCAAAGCCCCACATGTTGGATAACGTTTCTACCTACCTTTGCACAGTGGGTGACTGTAAGAATGATCACTACACTGTTAGCTTTTCATTGATCACAACTTCACAGAATCATTGTTCTCTATGTACCTGGGTCCACACCAAGTCAAGATGTGCTATAATTAACAAGCTTTATGCTAAAGCTTTGCAAATTAGCACATGATATTCAATGGCACATTCTATAATAGAATGTGACATCGTACCATCCTCAGGGTTAAATGTTTACGTTTTCCATTATTTAAAGGTCAAAATGGTGTATGAAAAACATCCTCCAATGATTTAATTTTTCTATTGTTTGTTTCATACCTCAAGATCCTGTAATCGTTCATGTTGTGAAGTGACATTTTTAGGCTTTACTGATATGCAAATAATATACAACAGCTGCCTCAAGGGAGCACATCTCCAGCAGTAGACATAGCAGCAAATAACATTGTTCTCACATGGAGCTGACTGCACACGAAAGGTCAAGGTGACATCACAATTGCTATGTGCCTCTCATTAAAACCGATATCTACCTTCAGTTGCTTTGATTCTGACAAAACCATATTGTCTGTCTGTATGTCCATCTACTTTTATATTTGAAGTTGTTCAGGTGAGTCGCCATGCGTAGGCTGCAAAGGAACAAGTCATAGGTTTACTCCTTGCTGAAAAGAGAAGAACAAAAACACAATGTTTCAGCCGTGGAGCCTTCTTCAGGTGTGAGGGTTCAGGTTGACACACCTGAAGAAGGCTCCACGGCTGAAATGTTGTGTTTTCTTTCTTCTCTTTTTAGCATGGAATAAACCTATTACTTGCTACTTTTATATTTTCTCTTTACAACAAAATAACCATTCAATTTGCAGAATAAGCAATAAATATGTTGTACTGCATTAATTTGCCATTAATTATAATTAGGAATTTGTTTAACCGATGCCTTTATCCATGGTGATATACAATCAAATTAATGAACTGTAAAATTCTAATATTGCAGAATTTAGAAAGTTCTAAATTTCTAAATACTGTTATACAGTAATTAGGTTTCAATGTATGATAGAATAAGAAAAATGAAAAATAAGACACTCCATTTCCTGAGCTGGATTATCGGGATGTACATTACAAAAAGGAACCTGCACCTCATCTTTACTCATCTTACTCTTTTTTAAAAGAATTTTAGGCAGACATCAGGTCTGCTCTTTCTTCGCTCACCAGAATCCCTGTGGTTCCAGCTACAAAGCTGATTTATTAGCACTGCATTTTGTGATATATTCTATGGCAACATTACTATGTTTTTATAATTAATTCTTAAACAAAGATTGAATTGAATTGTTCTGTTTGTTCTTGTTGCTTAAACATATTATCTTGCTCTGCATCTGCTGTATGACTTATTCCCTGCCTTGCATTCTGCATACTGTATGTCTTTTTTAATAGATTCATGTTGTAAGATGATAAAGGGAGCAAACAGCACAGTCAACTGCACTCACATTCATTAAAAATAATACATTAAGTGTGCGTGTGATTAACTATTGGACTGCTGAATTTATAATGGGTAGAAAGAAATTAAAATCGGAAGTTTAATTGAAGTTATGGCTGTGTTCTTGTGAACCTTCATCTTTCTACCTTTGTTTAGGTGTCTTTGATTTATAAGATATTAGATGACCTCATTAGTTCCATTGTGTAATGTCACTTGGTGCATCTAATGACTTATTTGGACTCTTTCTCATTCCTTTTTTGGGGAATGGTGAATCATCAATGTGAATCATCATGTGCAAAGGGTCGGCTAAATAAATGAATAACAGGTGCATTCTGACAAGGTGCTATAAGGAAGTGAGAGGCAGGGCTGTCATGATGCACCTACTTACCAGGTTTCACTGGAGGGGTGTAATGTGATGTCACAAATGGACACCCGCTTGGACAGTCCTTGCAAGCATGTGACCCTTTACGTTCAGCAAATCATGTGTGAAAATAACATAATTCGCTTCTTTCATTTTGTTTTAAGACTCGTGCAGTCTGATGTCAAGATGCCACATAGTAGCTATTCTTTGCCAGCAGCCCCACCCCACAGCAGAGCAGGTGGAGACAGAGCAAATATTCAATATTACCAAGCAGAGGCGAAGTGATAAGGGATTTGTACCAGAGTGTACAAAACCCAGGAGGAACACTGCTGTTGTTCCCTTGAGGAAGTTACTTTTCATTTCAAACTGCTCCAGTAAATGTCCTGATGTGTATATGAGACTTTCCAGGGTATCACTGCCAATGTGAATTTGTTGTCAATTGTTGTAAATGGTTAAATAAATGATTCAAATAAAAAGATACACAGGGCACAGGTTTTTGATTCAGCTGAGCTAATATTTTTTTTAGAATTGTGCACCTGTTCAGTTTTCTGAGTTCTTTTCAGCTCTTAAACTGCAAAATATTTCAAGGTGTTACCTCTTTTAGTTTACATGCAACCTAAAACTGGACTTTGTGTAATTGAAAAGGATTACAGATGAACCAAATTAGACGTTAAAGAAAGGGTTTAAAAGAACTTGTAAGGCTGTACTGATACCCAAGAAAACCAATTGCTTCCCAGTCCGCAGTTCCATAGTTTAGGCTGATTAGCTGAATGGCCCCAGGTGTCTGTCATACACCTGCCTATCACTGACACAGCTCCTGGACTTACCCGATACCAGACGATCTCTCGCAACCTGCCGTCAGTCTTGAAGTTGCATTTCAGCGTCACGGTATCTCCCACGACTACAGGAGGAAGGGACTCGATAGTGACTGTCAGGTATCCTGTGAGGGCAAAGAGGAAAATTCCACATGTTAGTTTATCTACATTTGTTTAGATCGTGCTTAAAACATTTTCAATTCAAAATTAGTATTCTTTCAGTAGGCAAAACAGAGATGATTGTTCTGAAACTAAAAAAAAACACAAAAATGATTTTTTAATGGGATGAGCTGATGATTAGCCCCCATATGAACAGTCTATTGTGTTGCATTATAACATGTATAATATATTGTACTGAGCACCATCTGTTCTCATTTTGTCCCAGAACATTCTTGTTAATATGATGCTTTTAAACATAATAAATCTCAGTGGCATGTTAAAATAGCAGATGTTCTATTAGTGCTTTAAAATTATATATATATATTTTATAATAGCTGTGGCCTTTTACAAGCCAAAAATGCCATTATTGATTTTTTAAATGACATTCCATTGTGTGTAACGACAATGTAAAGTTATTAATATAAAGAGAAAATGCTACAGCATTCTCAAAAGAGCTGCTTGTCGCACCAAAGTGTAATATTGTCAGCACACAGTTTTCACAGGATTTCTTTAAAATGCTATTTGCTGCTTATCTAGTAATCATACATAAATTTGACTGATGAATACAAGCAAAAATATGGTAAATGTCTCCCCTCCACGTGTTGTACCAGTGTCTTCAAGATTGCCTACGGCCATGTACAGTATAATTTGAAAAAACAATCATGGCGTAACTGTATAATTATGAGAGCATTACTAATGCACATGTCTGTATGACATAATATGTTTTTTTTGTTTTTATTTATTTTGAAAGCTCAATTACAGAAAGCTTCAGAGTTAGCATTCTGTTTTGGCAAGGAATGTGTGTAACACGGACGTCACAGTTTCCCATAACTCAGCAAAGGCTGGGAGCCTAATTTACATAAATACTGAACAAAGCTAAAGCAAGGAAGCCCAGGAGTTCAGCAAATTCAACATTATTAAATGTTTTTCATCAAAGCCAACAAGTTAAAATCAGCTAATTAGCCCAATGTGCTTGTTTGGGTTTTAAGATGATCCTGGGATTTTGAATGTCTATTCTCTTTCTCTAACTTAATGTCCCTTCGTCTCTTCCTTTATTCAATTTGGAATGGAATTTATATATGTATTTATTTTTTTCTGTTGAATGAGTATGTTTACTGAACCTACTGTACATCTCAGCAGTTTCTAACTATAAGGCTTCTGTAGAGCTTTGTCTTTGGACTACTGCAATATCAACATTAAAGAGTAGAGAGCTGTTTTAGGGGATGATCCATGTGCCTTGTGATTGCTGAGCGATATAATACTGTGGCATACTGCATTATTAAGCAGTCTTCAGTGCTGCTTGCGATAATCCCACTTGAAAAGAAAACCATTGGAATTATTTATTAACCCCCTCCTTCAAAAAAGGGAACCCGCTGAGACTAAAAACAGCAATAATAACACCACTGGGAACATAATTTAAAACAAAAGCTTTAGGGCAAATACTACTTTTTTCTTAAATTTGCTAAAAGCACAGAGCAATGCCAGATTGCTCGTCAGTGGCATTCCTGTGATGTGCTCAGCTACAGAAGGCTGTTGTGAAACTGTAGGCTTCTGTGGCTCAATATTCCTCTATGGGGTGAGAGCTGGGTGAGGAAGAGGAATGCTTCTAGAATGGTGCCGTGCAAGACACATCAGAGGTCCTTGCAGGTTGCTGAGGCATCAACAGTGCAACAGAAGGACCGGCAAAGGATAGCGACTGAAATTCAGGCAAGAACACAGGACAGGGTCTTGATCTGGAGTTTTAAATCCAGATGTGGATCCATAAATTGCCAAAAACCCAATGTGAGCGAATTAAATTGAATTATTCTATTGTAAATCCTGTTGTGTTCTTTTGTTATTTTGTATTACTAAGCGCTACGGTTCATTCATATATTGTAGTGAGGACCACACTAAGAAGCTTCGTGCCAGCCTGATATCGGCACTATTTTTACAAAGTATAATGCTTTGTTGGATATACGTAGCAATTACATCTTATCTATATTTTTCTGCTTGCTTTACACACAGAACTGTCTAAGTATATCATATACTGTATATGTTCTCTCCTGCTCATTTATCATGCAGCGTAAGAGGTTACTAAAAATAAAACAATCCTTTCAGGGGCTTTATTGGTTATGATAAGTGGAGGGGAACGTAATTTCTCAGAAGAGCTGCCCATGGAGCTGATGCGCTTAATGGAGTTTATAACTGAAGTTCTGGAGGAGGCTTAGATCCTAATCTCGCACACTTCTGCTTGCCTACTCAGTACCGCACCAAGGACTTTGTGCATCTATCTCTCATCCCCCTGCCGCCCCATCTACAGTACACCCTTACAGAACCTCCCTGGCTCAGACCTCACAATAGTGGGGTAGTGGGATGACTGGTACCAGTCATCCAGGTTTCTCCCCCCTTCCCTCTGGTGAGCGTTATAGGAGCGTAAAACCACGTACGTCCAGATTACTGGATTCTACCCTTACGACTGGCTCACACTGATGTGTTTTTTGTATGGTATTAATAAATGTACAGTTTGTTATTTAACTTGGTGTTGCTGTCGCTGTTCTGTTTTGGTGTTTCCTTAATGTCCCTGTATTGGAGCATACATGCAAAAAAACATTTCACTGCACTTGTGCGCATGACAATAAACTGAACTGATGTGGGCTGGGCAGCCTACTCAGCCTCAGATAGGCTGCCAGTCCCTCATCTAGGAGAGTCACATCTGATATCTTATATACTGTATATATTTGTCTCGCATTCATTGGGTAAAAATCTCAGTCAAGGGTCACATCGCACTTGTGTCTGGTATTGGGTCAACAATTCACAATTCTCAAAAAGCTGAGACTCATCTTTTATATCCCAGGTCCAGGTCTTTGTCTGAGTAACAGATTTCACTTTGGAGGAAATTACCCACCACTGCAATAAACACAGATCTACGTTTGACCACTAAAAAACTGGGTTTGAAAGTCCCAGGCAGAGGAATTATTTATTTCGTGGAAAGCTGGGATAGTTTTGCCACCTGTTTGTGGTTACCCTGAATTACCCAGCTTAAGAGGACAATGTCCCAGAATTCCTCTAAGCCTTCTAGGGACACTTTATCCTCATGATTAGATCAAGCAAAATGCAATCTTTTTTACAAGAGATGAACAACCTCATTGGATTATGAAAAGTAATATGATTTTAAAACCCGGAATTAATCTGCTGGGGATATTTTATGCAGTTTTACCTGTGATAACCCTCACTACCACAGAAAATCTTTGTTTCAAGTGAAAGAGAGAGTATACCTTATTTATCTTACGGAGCAACACCCCTTGTCATAGTTTACAGTTCTTGCACTATATACAATCAGCAATCAAAACTAAAACCATGTGATTTCCACTAATATTATGACTAAGGATGTAGTTTTGCCAAGAGAACAGTGTCTGATCTGAGAGCTTTTGTTAACCAGACAGGTAGGCAGTACTCCTGACTCACTGTGGGTGGAATTGCAATTATGTTGCCTGGTCTAAATTCCGGTAACAGACAGAGAACTGCCATGACCGCAAACATTGTGAAAGAAAAAAAAACTGTTGAAAATGAATGATCTGCTTATACATTTTTAATTAAGGTTTCAGTCTTACATAGGCTATGTGAATTTTTTTCCATTTGAGTCCCCACTATTCAACATTCACAGGCACCTGCAAAGTCTACTTGTGGTAGCTACAGTATTATGCACCACATATGCAAAGACTGGTTTAGGATGGCTAGCAACATATATAGGAATGCACTACAGGAATAAACTGGAAAGAAACAGGAATGAAACCAAAAATAAGTCCACGGAAATTTTATTTTTATAAAGTCAACTTCAAAATCAGATAGTCTCTGTTGAAGTCAGTCTCTCAGGTAATTGTATTTGGGGGGTGAGAGGGTGTGGGTTTTCAGGTATTTCTCCATCTTTCTTGATAATTAATATCTTAGCCTCTCACTTAAAGGAAAATTAGTTTCCCATTAACAGGGAAAAATGGCGGTATGAAGACAGTTACTGACATATACTGTATAGAGACATTACATTATGTTATAGCCTTTCTAGGCAACAGCAGTCTCCATTATCTCCCACATTTTAAAGTTTAGTTATCCCTGAACTGCACAACTGATCCTACTAACATTTCCATTTTCCTGGATTTGTACAAAAGGGTTCTATTTATGTGGCTTCATAACAGTTGAAGGAAGCTAAACATTGGTCATCTTGGGTCTCATATTAGTTCCACTCTGGTCTGGGAACTTGATACCTTCAACTCAGAAACAGTCGTTTAAATCATCTGACATCTTTGGATTAAGAACTAGGTCCTTGTTAGACTGTAAGTCTTGTAGAGGGTATTTATACACAGACACTTATGGTACAGAGTTTCTGTCCAGCAGTGGTCTATAGTAGAAGTGGTAGTTTTAAATCGGTATGCCAGTATGCAATAGAAGTCACATTCTGAGATGGTGGTGTACTCTTATGTGGAAAAAAAAGCCTTAAAAATCAATAGAGTACTGTATATACAGCCAATGACTTTGAAACCCATCTACTTCAGTCCAAATCTAGTTCCATTTTTGCTGAATTATAGTTAATAATTTCCCCCAAACCATGTTTAATTACCATGTTAATGTTTAAAAAAAATCTATATTATTCTGTGGAAGAATAAGAATATTATTCTTCCACTGTTAGTGGATTCTCTTTTTACATCTACATCTTTAAAAGTTTACAATAACTTTCATAAAACAGGAAGCAAACTCTGCTTCAGATCACACAGCTTTAAAGATTAACAGTCACTTTGTAATCTTGTGGTGAATCCTGCTTTATATTACTATCAAAACTAAGGGAATTGATTTATGCATCAAATAAAAATGTGATTAAAACTAGGTTGTTTGAAAGGCCATGTTCGCATTATAAGAATATGAGAAACACTTTAACAACTCCAAGAAAAACAGCTTCTCAGAAGCTACAAAGCATTTCCTGTTCTTTTTTTCCTGTTGTTGCTTTTCCAAAGACAGCTCATGTGAAGAAGGTGTAATTAGTCACATTAATGAAGCAAAACAAATAATATCAACAGATGCTTGTCAGGCTGACATCTCTGTCATGCGTACGCATCTACATCTAAACAATAATCCCTGAAACAAATCCGTTGTCAGCCCCCACCCATCTGTCCGCTCACCTTGAGATTTTAATTTGCCTTTGATTGAAAGATTTTTAATTACAGTCTGCAGACATCACGTCAAGCAGTAAAAGACATGCTTGATCATTATTGTCAGAAAAAACACTTTTATTATTTTATCTGCCATTTCATTTGAAGCGAGCTCTAACTAAAATCAATGCAAGGATATTACTTCCACCTGTTACATGAATATTGGATTGACAGGGGTTATCAAAAAAAGAGTCTATTGCAGAGATTAGGGTCTTAGTGAGGGAGGGATGGAATTTTGATTGGAAATTCCAGAACTATAGAGACATCTGACCTAATATGTCTCAAGAATTGCTTAGAAACTGTCATTGTTCAGTGCATCCACACTGAGCTAATAAATGTAACTCCAATTATTACGATGTCTGGAAAAAGTTGTTTTGTTCTTTTTTTCCTTCTAAGAGTTCTTGAGCGTTCATTGAGACAGTCTTCCTCTATAGGTCCCAGTCGAATCCTAAGATGATTTTAACACCTGTCGATAAGCACTACTGTGCATGATGTCCCACTGCAGGTTTGTTTACACCAATCAAGCTGAACATCCATCACAGTGCACACACAGACATGTGGTTTAAATACTCCCTTTGGAAACAGACACTTAAAGCAATGCAATCTGTCAAATTTCCCCTAAGACATGCTTTTCTTCATTTTAAAAGGCTAATAGAAGTCAACAAATTTTTCGAAGAAAGTATGGTATTCTACCATTAGCTAAGGGAATTGCGATTCATTCATTTCATTCATTTATACATCAGCAAGCAACAGGAAGCCAGTTTTGTGTTTTTCATTGACAAGCATGTGGAAGTATTGTTTGGAGCACGACCAAATTGGGATACAATTCAGAACACAATGTATTAATCTAATTAAAAAAAACTTTGTGAATTAAGAAAATGTTATTTTCTTGGTTATTTAAATTTCAATTTTGCTGAAACAAAATTAAACTCAATTGGAGTTTAGATTAGTTGATTCTTGTCCAACCCCTTACTCATTTTCGTTTGGATGTGTTCTATTCAAAATGTAACCTACTGTATTCTGCTTCAAAGATTAATGTGTGAGAAAATCAGTATCTCTTTTAGAAGCTTTATTTTTTGTCCTTTAAATACACTGCACTCCAATACAACTGCAATGATTGGGCTAATAATTAATTAAACAAATTAAAATCTGGAGTAAAAACATCCTGAAAAGGGTGTATTGGAAGGGTCATCCTGTTTAAAAAGATCTGCACATCACAAACCCGTTCATAAGGCAGAATTCAAACTTCTGCCATACACAGTGCCCCCTTCCAGTTATTTCTCCTTCATCATATAAAACAGAGCAAGATAACTTCTGAAGTGAATGGCTTTCACATGGATAGTGTGTAAACTGATTAAATACAACTTTTGACTCCCAGACCAGCTGCACAACTGTCAGCATTTCAACAGCTAATGAGTACATCCTGCAAGGTAAGATATCTTGTATTGACTCTTCAGCAGTAAGTTAGATAAATTCCTTAGCTAACATCCTTTTGGAATGTACACAGCATAGAACTAGAGGGAACATTGAGGCCTGCTGTTGTTCTAAAAAAAAAAGCTTTCACATTCAATATCAGCTATGAATCAGATGTTAATGTTATAGTTCAGCGACCCTGTCTTTTGATAATCACACGTTAGGAGGCAAGCAGATGAAATATGTTTTTATTTATTCATTTTTAAAAAGGTTTATTAAATGTGTTTACTGAAGATAAAATTACTAAACAAGCCAAACTGACATCTGTTTCTGGCAATGAGACTTAAAGTGAGAATATTTGTCCAGAAATGGAGATAAATGATTGGTGAAAATGTATTGAACCTCTATGTATTATTGTCTATCCTTTACATTACTTAAATGAATTAGCATCCTTCTTTAAAGTAAAAGACAATATTGTTCTGACTCATAATAGACACCTAAAAAGCTGGTCCACAACAGAAAATGATTTTTGTCTTTTCACTTTTGAGTTAACATCTACTACTAGCACTGTTACAGCTCCCCAATTTAGAATAATAGCAGCTTTTACACTTTTGAAGTCCAAGGTCTAGAAATTAGGTTTATGACCTCATCCTTTAATTCATTTATTTGTAACTGATGTGCAGATTGAGATGAAAGAAACCAGCTTGCGCCAACTGCAGGATGCCCATGTGTAGGAAGTTCATTAGACACATGTGCCTAATAAGTCAAGTATTTCCAAAATGTCTTTATTAAAAGAAAGACACCATGAGAAAATTAAAAGTGTTATGACAAAGGTTGTATGTTATTTGTCCTGTTTTCCTTGACTTTAGTAGTTCAGTCTGAAGGACCGTATCAAGTCCTTCTATGAAATATCGCAGTGAAGGGGCACTCGAGCACAGCTATTCAATGACCCTTACAACCCAGTCCACTGCAGAACATTGCTCTAACCAAGTCTTCAGTTATTGAAATGGCTATCAACAGGATCAATACAACAATTTATAGTTTGTATTTATACATTTGGTTGGTTTGTAATTTCTAAACTTATGAAATGGAATGGAAAGACTGCAGATTGACTAGCACTGATCAACATTTTAGAACATTTTAGGAATTTTGTCCAAAGTATCTAGGGCTGTTTGGGAAGATGTGTCTCCCACAGCCCATCTAGAATTTGCTGTACCAAGTATGCCAGGTTCTCAATTAAGACATTGAAGTCAAGGTTGGACCTGATTTTGTCAATCGCTTTGAGACTTTGGAAACCTTAGCCTAATTATCCTTATTGTGTTGTAGGTTAAGAAATCTTCAATTGTTTCAAACCAGATTGAATACTCTACCCTGGTAGCATTGTGCCCATTTCTATGGGCATTTGCAATTGTATTACTGAGTTCATCATTTCCCCTGTAGTCTAGACAGAAATAGAAAAATATTATCTCAGTGTGAGATTTGTGGAAGGAACAATTCTTTCTTATGCTGGGATATGAAACCGAAAGAGTGAATAATAGCACCTTCAAAGTAATATGGATTTTCTTTAATAACTCAAACTCCTGATAATGACCTACAGTATTCACTGAGTCTTATCACTTCAGATCTTGTCCTGCGAAAACATTACTTGTGCTGGTGATGAAATGAATCTTCTTAAATGAGGGCATTTACACATCCTGGTCCTGAATGGCACAGGCTCTTGAAATGAAGCATACACTATATTGTGGCAAAAATCAAGATAAGATGACAACTGATGAACTGTCAGAGAGCCTTTCTGAGTTCCAAGGGCTGTTATTACACTTTTTATTGTTGGTTTGTCTGACACTTTTGTGCAAGGACTAAATCAAAACTTCAAACTACCTGCCAGTCTAACATTGTAAACTAAGCTGCTTGCTGTTGTCTATGTGGTCAAGTGGAGGTCCCTTCACTCTATTTAATGAAAACCCGCCATCGAGGATTCAGTTTGTGATTCATGATTGGCCGGTAGGTCAGTGTGTTGATTTAGTCTAGGTCATAATATTAGAACATTCAAATGTGAACTGTTCATACAGAAAGAATGTTGCACAGCAGGAAAATAATACACTTGGCATCAGTCGATGTGCCACATGGTGCAATAAAATGTGAAGCACATCAATAAAAAGATGCACAATGGGATTGAAACAGTGCATACGATACCAGTACTGCAGCATGTACAGTAGGTAACAGCAGAGAAGACTGCAAGACAACTGCAGACAAATGGCTTCATCATCAATGCTACTATTTGACAATTGGCACCAAGAAATCCATTAAAGTTTTATTGAAAGATACTACAGATGGCAACGTAAGCACAGATGATCAGGAAATCACACAAAGCATATAATAATATAGCAACATACAAGAAATAAACTGGACAAACATAGCAAACATAGCAATACAAAACAAACAAAATGGAGCAATCCACAATTGGGAAACACTTACAGTTTAAAGTGTTAGAGTGTGGGATCTTAAAAGAGCAGATTATATGGATACTGCAGAAGTGCCTAAGACCTTAATAACCTATGTCTGGCAATGATAGGTGAGGATACTAGAGTCTTGTTAACACATCCACTCTTCGAGACAGAATTTCTCCATGCTCTGTTGAGTACAAGATGAAATTCCCCCTCCTTCAACAAATAAATACATTACACAGATTACACAAAAAAGAACATAAAACCAGCACTTAAAAATTTGAAAATACTGTCATTTAATCTACTGTATATCAGATCATGGATGAAACACCATCAAAACACGTCATGCTTTTGAGAACAGGACTTTAAATGAACTTTTGCTAGTTTGTCGTAAAATAGCCAAGAATATGAAGCTACAGTACATACTGTACATTATATTTCGAACCACTTCCTTTTCTAATTTTTCTGTATACTTGAGATGTGTATCAGTCTTTTTTAATTGGATCACCATTACACAAGCTTCACTAAGCCATTAATATTGTAGCTTCAGTGTGAGTTGTGTTTTTATCTTACCAATAACTACTTTGAAAAACTGTACAGCTCATCAAAAAACCTTAGTTTACACTGTCCTCAGTTGTTTCTGACTTCTTTGTCTCTTGTCTTTGTCTCTTGCTTGTTATATAATGTTGGATATCATTTTCCTAAACCAAGCATGGTCTATAAACACAGTAGTGAAAAAGATCGCACATCTTATGCTGTAGGTAACTACTGCTGTGATTACTTTGGACAGGTTGTTTGCAGGAGTTTCACTGATGTCTTATAAAATTAAAAGTTAAGAAAGGGTTGCCCAAAGGTAAGCATGTTGTTTATGCCCTGGAAAATGTAAAGGAAAGCACACTCCTAACACCATTGATTGGACAAGGAATATGAGACCAAATTAAGAATGTATGCACTGCAACAATAGCTGTTGTAATAGCTTTACGGAAAGGGTGAGAAATGGCATTGAGATCACAACCTCGGCTTTAAAATTCCAGTAGCGATTGGCTTCAGGTTCAGATTTACAGAGACTTTAATGCTCTGGAAATACTGCAGGTTTGGCATCATTAATCATGTCTAATTTCCATATGACTTGTGCCATGAATTGAAAGAGACAAATTAGAAACTGACTTTTGAATTCAAGGTAACTCAGCAGAGATGTGAACTGTGGAATAGCGCTGTGTATTGGACTGTGTTGTTTTTCTTACTGCTCACCTTTTTATTATCTGAAATTAATGGGAATTTAATTCTTTTCAGTCTTTCAATGAATTATCCACAGACCCACAAGCTTTTCAAGAGAAAATAGCATTGAACTAATGACGCGATTTGAAGTTTCACCATTATAACATTAAACGCGATCCATCATAATGATACATTCCACGCCACGCTTCCCCTTATGGTAAAAGAACTTCAAACAAATTTTTAAAAATCAGGAAGGAGCGCACAGTATTTTTCAGGAGTGTATTGGGTGGAGGATGGGACATCCTGATGAGGGTTAAGAAAGAGATAAAGTGATAAAGGGCATCTCTGAGACTTAAACTCAACTTGTTACAGTGCTTTTGCGGTTTCAGAAATGACCATAATCATTATTGGAATGTGAGATCATCAATGCAAAACACTCACCCCCCTCTGTACATTGTAATTGTCTCAACACCATCTGTTCTCTTCACCTTCTTAACATATCAGGCAGGATTTTCGACAGAACAAAAATTAACGTCAGAGGACTGCCAGACTACTCTTAAGGATGACAGTCACATTTGCAGACAAGGACGTACGTTTCTAGTAACTAAGCTAAACCTTGGCTGACATCAAAGGCAGATCATGTGGGCGCAATAGAGATGTGTTCTAAGTACTCTATCTCCTGTTAAGCCTCTCTAATTCTCAGTGGCATTCCTACGCAAGGCTATCATTTTAGAATACATAAACCGTGAAAATCTGAAATTGTGTACAGCTCTAATTAGCTTACATTAACTGGTTGCAGGGTACTTTGAGCCTCTTGGCGTGTCTGATTCCATCACAGGAGTGATTAAAATAACACCTAAAGGGAACTTAAAAAAAGAATCCTTCTTCTATCTCTATTATCTATTTGCTAAATCATTGACAAGCAAATATTGCATATACTGCATATAGAGGGCTTCTCAACAGGAGGCACCTTTGTGATGCAGTTTAATGGAATACTATTGACAACTTCATGGTCTACCTGCATTTTAATGTTTAAATTACTGCATCTTAACTTTGCTGAGCTTCAATTAATAGATCCTTAAAAAAAGCACTAGGAAAGACTACACAGCTACTCTAAGATCAATTACTAAACACAGGCCAGCGATGTGCTGAACTGAAGCAGGAACTGCAGATAGAGATATTTCGATTTTGTGTTGTTGGTGTGGTGGTGGAAACATGTAATCAAGAAAGTAAAACCAGTCATCAGCCAGAACTGACAAGTTCATGTTCTGTTGTACTTCAACAACCGTTGATCACCAGCCATATGACTTACACCAGTTTAATGGAAAATTGTCAGTAGAATGCTTTTGACAAATAAAAACAGATTACTTGTATTTTTCTAGCTTCATAGAACTTTCAAATGAAAGCAAAATATAATATAATTTTATTTAATTTTATTTAAGACAGTTGTTTGAGAAGGTTTGAGAAGGAAAGAAATGTATTCATTTTGCATCTGAGATTTGCTGTATTCTCACTGCCAGAATTTTACTGTTCACTTTATCACCCATGATGCCCCATATTCCCAGTCAGCACTGGTGGTTACCAGCAAAACCACAGTTTCTTGTCACTACCTTCTACCCTACCTGGGCACAGGACAGATCACAACTTGACCTGATGTGATTTCATAAATAAAAACAGCAGGGTTGGCTCGTAATGGATCAGGGAAAAGTGGAGCACTGCTTTCAAAAGGGCTTATTTTCTCTCTTCCCCCAGGGAAACAGAAGTAAGATAGAAACAAAACAAAAACAAGCCGCACGTATACGGTACATGCCCAGTGGGAACAAAGGCACAAAGGATACTGAAGGCGTTCTGTTGCGACACCTGTACTTTGAAACTTGCTAATTGAGGCTGCTGTAAACATCTCCAACATTTAAAGACTCGAATCGCTTCATGGGATGCAAATAATAGGCTTGATACTGAATCCCTTTGTCTGTGCTGACTCACAGGGTGGCAGCTGCTTAATTATCCACTTGCCTCTACTTTTATTTACCAAGCGTATTAAATCCTTAAGCTGCAACTTTTTTTTTCTCTGAATACCAGCCTACTGGAAGTGATATACTGGTTCTGCTGAGAGATTTCACAGCCTCTGGATTAGTGAGTCCTAGTTCAAAAGGGCCCCTAGCAAAAAAGATCTGGAGTAGGATTTCCATAGAGCTACTGCATAAGAGTTCATCCTTCATAGTCAACAGGAAGATCACTGAGCCTTAAGACCACAGTCAATATCTTAATTATAAACTCTAGGAATCTTACAAAACATGGGTAAAAGTAATTTGCCTTCCTCTGTAAATATAATCCTTTAACATGACTTCTGCATATGTTTTCAGGCATACTGATGAGTATGAATACTGTGGAAATGGTTAAGTAGGCATATAACAGTCAAGGCAAGGGAGATCATGTCAATTTAAACCCCTGATGTGCAGACACCTAGTAGAGAAATTTACTTTGCACCAGGCATTCAAGGTACATGAATTAATTCAGCTCTGGAGCACTAAACCCCAGGCAGCAAGATGTACATGCAGAGAGAGTGCTTGCAAAATTCATGACTTGTATCTTACAATGGAAGATAAGCTATTCATATTACCTACTCTTTCTCTTCATTTCATTGCTTACATGATTCAGAACTTGTTCTGTTTGCCCTTTGAAGTTTCCCAATGTTCTTTGTGTTTAGATTGCTAAGATATGATGGATTCTAATGATATTTTATAGATTCTACTGCAGATTCTCCACTGCACCTCTGCTCAGTTGTATGAGAAGTGTAATTTCAGTGGGTAAAGCTCATTGGTTACCAAAAGGGAAAGAAATACTATCTATTGTGAGCAGGAACAGCAATCAAAAATGTAAAAATAATGCAAAAAAGAATTGAAATACAAAGTTATGTAAAACAGTGTTTTCTTTTAAGACTGCATATGAAGTTCTGACACAAATATAGGAGGGTAATGGCATTTAACAAATGTCAGCATACTGTAGCCTACCTTTTGTTTTTGCATATTTTTCAAGATATCCAAAGAGATATACAGTACATAAATAAAGGCTTCTGTGAAACTAGGCTGCTGTTTGTTGGAACAGAAACAGGGATCAATCAGATTTGAGTTTTTTTGTATCTTTAAGTAGCAATTAGCATTAATGTCACCTTCTAAAAGAGCGAGAGCACCAAAATAATGCAGAGAGAATGCACCCAATAACATTACAGAACTACCATAAAAGTTCAGTGCTGGAAACGTTTGAAGAGTTGAAGAGTTCTTTAGATTGGTGCACACATGCAGTTGTCAGTTTTTCAAGAAATGATTGATGATTTATCTGACTGTATTATATTTCTCCAGTTCTCAGACAGTCCACTGCCTGTGCTATTTGCACCACTGGACTTGAAATGTGTTCTTGGCACACTTTTTGATTCGAATTTCTGTTGAGCTGCACTTGCATGCATTGTTTCGCCTTGCACTTCAAATTAATTCACAGATTTCATGATACTGGGTTGTGCACTTTTACCCACTGTTGTACATATGATGATGTCTTTCACTCAGAGTTTCATAGTGACACCAGCTTTGACACTGTTGCTCATGAAACACCAGTAAGTTGAGCATTCTTGGCCATTGAAGCACCTGCTAAGCATCCCCAAAAATCATCCCTTTTTCAAAGACAGGGGGGTCTCCTTTTGTACCCAAGCTAGCATTAATTATAGACAACCAGGCTTGTTCAGGATTTATATATGTCCCTATGCTCTCTGGGGTGTTATTTGCTTTATTAATGCATGAGCCACACCTATGAAGAAGACCTTCTTTTACTTCTTGGTGAAAATAATTTATCTGTTTATCCAGGTGTTTGCATTTTTTTCCCACTATGTGTAGTGATATTTAAAATTCTAAATGCCAGGACTCCAGGTTAGAGCTGATACATTAACACAAAAAAATTACAAGTTTCAGTTCTTTTAGGGGGATCCCCTGAATACTCAAAGATGATACCAATGATAAACAATCATTCTAAAGTTATCAAATACTGTATAATTTTCAAAAGCCGTTTCACTACGCAGCTATGCATCATACGAACATACAGTATGACACAGGAAAGGTTTCAAAGAGGAAGAGGTTTTTTAGTCTTTGTTTAACCATGTGTGCATAGCAGATCCAAGAGCTACAGTAACCCATTCAAGCATGAGATGTGTAGAAACGAGGGATACAAATCCCATCCCCAAGCAACAACCAGCCAGCAGCAGAGACTTAAACAACTGTAAATCTTCTTAAGCATCACGAAGAAATGTCAGAGCATAAAAAATAATTCACACGCTATCCAGCATCAATCCATCTAGTGCAAGCCAATGTCAATTAACGTATTAGACAGAATTAGCTATCAAAATAGTGTGCTGAAGTTGGAACCACAACCACACAGTTCTTCTCAAAGGTTATGTGTTTTTCTCTGCAGTAAGATGGCACATATGAGTGGACTCCCACATACTGTATTTTTATTTACGCATGCATACATTTGTACAGTACATGCCTAAAAGGGATGACATTTATAGCACAGCATGAAAATGGAGTATGAGGCAATTTAAAGGAAGCCAAAAAACACTGCCAACATACAGTACAGTATATGACTTTTGAAAGATGTCAAAACTACTATCTAAACTTGAGGGAAAATTGAAGTATTTGATCTGTGCTATTGTCCTTATTTTCTGCAGCTTGAACCCAAGGTTTAGATTATACATTAAATTGATAATTATTTTCAAGCATCTATGGGTATGTACAGAGACAACTCCCTCTAATACACTCTCATACATAAATACAAGAGCTTACACTGAAGTGGGAACTACTATCTTAGAAGGTAATATACTGTATCAGAATTAGTTTTCTATACTAAAGCAGGGGGCAATTTTGGAAAGCGTTCAATGGCAATTTCTTATCTTTCTAAGGTTCACATGCTACATAAATCACTTGATTACATTCTTCTGTATGTTCTGCAAAGCTGAAAATAATAGTTGCTCATTCTCTTTGGTAAAATATGCAGTTCCTTTGACAATCTGCTTTTTGGTGCATGTTGGCTAAACTATCTAAAATCGTATCTGCTCCTATTATTACAACATTTCCTACTATTTGAAACTAATTTCTATCATCAGACCTAATGCCAACACATTGAATAATACTGACACACAAAATATAACAATGATATAAAAATCAAATAATTATACTGTCCAGTTTCAGCAATTAACATAGAAATGTGATTGGAATTTCTCAAGATTTTTGTTCTTCAAATCCAGTTATTGACAACTAGTTAGAACAATAACTGTACTATACTACTAACTATAGTAATATAATTATATTTAAAGTACCATAAGTAGTATTATTAAGAGTCAGAAGGTGTAACAGCATTTCACATTTATCATACTAAAGTGACAAAAGGTTTCCCTGCGTGAAGTAATTTTATACAAATAATTATGAATATGGTGAATATCTCACCTTATATAGTTTTAGTTTTGTCTTTTTTTCTGAAAGCAGTTAAACCCCCTTTTCTAGAGCAACATGAACTAGTTATGCAGCTATCCAGGTGCAATATTTACAGAATGGAAAAATGACTTGATTGGGACATATTTGGTGTGCCATGCAGAAAATAGCTATTTCGGTCCTGATTTATGTATTCAGGGAACAATAAACCTGCTTCTAATAGGTACACATTTGTCCAGAGAACCTCCTTAAGTGTTTTATTTTTTGTTTTTTGTTCAATTAAGCTATTTTTAATGAGAAGCACTTCAGATTTGCAATCGGTAGAACAGGCTGTGCAGCATTATTTTAATCTGCCTCAATCAATGTAGACAATCTGCACAAGTACAAGAGGCATCAACACAGAGGTAATCGGAAGTAATTCTATCAGCTGCTCTTTATCTGAAGGATCTAAATTGCCACCAAAGTTGCCTGAAATATCAATTGCTGATGCGAAGGGAGGCTGAAACAAAGAAAAAAAAAACAGAGGAGCCAGGATAGCTGCAAGTGATAAGCAATTGGCCAAGCTTTCCAAGCCACAGCTGCCTGCCATGGCAAGTCCCACTCGCTGGATAGCAGATCAAGGATGACCTCAAGCCACCCTGTCAATCTGGTTACTCCAAGCAATGGATGAAGGGACGTGGGTTAGTGCACATACACCTGCCCTTCAGCATCTCTAGGGGCTACCAGCAGTAGTCAGCTCATCTTTAATACATGTGGAAAGCTCTACTGTTAGGACTTTAGCATTAACTCTTTGCTTTCCGTCCCCTTGACGTAATTGTGGTATTGTAGAAAAGCTTGCCCTATACATTTTCTTTGCTGTCACACACAGTGTGGACTGTTCGACGAGAGACAACAGGCTATGATTGGAAAATAACTACCATCACTCTAGTTGTCAATCAGAAACACTGATATTGTAATGGGTCGCTATGATCTTACAGGCCTTGCTGGAAAACGTTTCTTTTTGATTTTGTAACATAAGGCTTTTTTTTTTGTTTTAAAAAAAAAATGATGAAAAATTAGCAGGGCAAAAAAAAGCTTTGGATAAATAGTTCAGCCCAAGGAACAGCTGGCAGTGACTTTTTAGAGTTCTCAGTGCAGAATTATTTGAGCAATTGCAGCCTCTTCTTGGTTAGAACTTACATAAGACGACAGATCATTTTGGACTTGCATACTGTACTTCCATATTAATTTATACAGGCAACAGTAGTAAATTAAGTAGAGGCTTGAAAAGAATGTGGCATATTAAACTTGTGTTTTTAAAGTGCATCTTCTGCTTATTTGCAGTCTTCACATGTCACTGCTGCTAATCGGCAAGGAATTGTGCGTTTGCACAGAAAAATGGAAAATGAGACCCAATTTGGTACCTCTTTAGGGTAAGTTTCAAGAATGAAGATTGATTTGTATAATGAAACAACACAGTTGAGTCTGGGGAGGCTGTAGCAGTAGCAGATTGTAATTTGCATGAATTAAGTAATAATTAAAGTTGGAGTTTACATGAATCATTATTATTCCCCAGTATAAATTTGATTTATATACTTTTGCTAGTTTAACATGCAAAAATTTAGAATGAGATCATGTCCACTGAGTACATGTTACTGTCAAAGCCTTATACTAAATCTTGGAGCATGGTTACTTTGGACAGGGTACCTCAGATGTCTCCTCATAGGATTGATTTTCTATCCTTAATGGGAGCTGTTTGGCTCTGGTGCTTATAAACTCTAACATACATTTAGCAACAGTTTCATTGCTGCCAGTGAACTGAGAATATCGAACTGAGAATTTTGTGTGTACAGACTCTAAATGTATAGATGTGATCAATAAAATAAAAGTGTTTCTTTTTATAAAGGCCCAAAAGGCACTACAAAGAAGAAACTGCTTTCAGTCTTTTCTTTTTCAGCTTCTGTTACACAAAGATTTTCTGAATTGGAGAATGTGCACTTCACTCTGAAAGAAATCTCCAAAGGCTAACATCTTCTGCCCTGTTTATTCTCTCTGATCACTTACCCTGTTATAAAGAAAGGGTCTGTTCCAAAGGGTCAGTTCCAAATGTGTATATGGACAGAACAGATGGAGAAAGAGGACAGGGGAATGAAAGGAGAAAGAAGCAAGAGGACATAAGAAATACATAGTAGTAAGAATAACACCTCAGAGTTGTGCTCAAATGCTTACTTATAGTTGCTACAGTATAATGTACCTCAGGTGCCCCATTGTACATTTAAGAAACTTTAAGAGTTAAGATACACATTGGGCATTTCCAAGAGTGGCTATAAAGCTGAATGTGTATGACATACCTATTGGGGGCCCCATAGTGTTGCTGAACTGATGTTCAAAGTTATAGCTGTCAGAGTCCCTGTTTGTTAGGAATAATCCCTATTTCCCTCAGGTATATGGGATATCAATACGAAGACTACTAGCAGTGTCAGGTTTAGCTAACAAACATTTCAGAAAGAAGCCTTAAAAAGATGGTTTAATATTTCTGGGAAATGCCTGGGAGGGTTTTAGGAGTGAGGAAAGGATTCCAAGAGAGCCTATGGACCACATGATCCCCATCACTGATTGAAGTGCATCTGGACGGTAATCATGATTGCTCATTATTCTCGCTTTTGCTCTTATAACTCTCAGAAAAATATTATTAGGCTTGTGGTAATTTCCCATCAAAACAGAAGCCTGTGTTATGCCGCTATGGTACATTAACTTTGGAATACTTTTTATATAAGACCAGCCTTTTCTTTTTATACTGTACTGTATATACTGTATACTGATGACTTTTCAAGCAAAAGCTAACAGGAAGTCCCGAAGTCCCCACAGTAGAGGAAGACACTAGAAACAAAGCAATTAAGAGAGACCTCAGTATTTTTTATGCCATAAAAACGAACAAAAAAAAATAAGGGAGAAAGTAAGAAATTAATCCTGTAATAAATTGCTCTTGACTTCTGCAGACCCCTGAGGGGCCCCATGTTCGGTGAAAGACAGAGACTTGCCCCGCAGTCACAATCCACAATTTTCTATTTCATTTGTTTTAGACAAAACCCAGGAAATAAATCCACTTCAAACAGGTAACAAAATGGGAACTGAAGAAGATTAAATACCACGGGCCGGGGAAAATAGATGTTTCAATCTGTTTTAATAAGGTAAACACAGCCCCGCTTCAGGCTAAATCCAGCTCTCCTTCTGCAGGTTACCCGATGTGTGCTTGGAGACTGTGTCCCCATGGTAGCCGAAGACTGAAAGCTTCTGTTAAGATCAGTCACCATTAGTGGCTCCAGTCCCAGACTGCTGCATTACACCAGATTGTGAGGAATTAGGGAAAAGGAAATGTTTAAGATGACAGGGATGTGGAGTGCAGAAATGACAAAGTTTGTTTTGAAATGGCCTGTATGAATAATTTGGAGCTCAATTATGAAATAGAAAAATGGCAGAAAGAGAGGATATACCAAAAAGAAAAAGGAATAGGGAGTGGCACACATGAAATGGCCACACTTTTCTTTTCAAGCTTTTTCGAAAAGAGTCTGATTCTGCCTAGGCAGTGTCTGCTGAGTTCGGATTAAAGAAGGATATACTGTAGATAACTGTGCTTCAGTGGATGCAGGGCACTTTCCTCTTGTGTGCATATGAAATCTTTATCACAAGGAAACAGCATCCTTGACATAAGCAGAAACAATACCTTCACAAATACTGGGCTTCCAAGACACCATTCTTCACCAACATAATTTTACATACTGTATGTTACACAGGTTATAAAACCCATGTGTGTGACTGGAAATTATTTCAATATAGTTTTCTAATACCCTGACACAGAAATGATTGTCATTATTGTACCACAGCTCCTAATATCTACTCTTATTTTACAGTAGGTCATTCAAAATCTATTTTTCAACTTCTTAAAGGTATCATGTAACACTGTTAAGACCAGAAAAGCTTATTAAATAACTTTCCTTCCTGAAGTTCATGTTCACCGCAAATGTGGGCTTTTTTAAAAGGCAAAAAGAGTGAAACAACAGCCTAGGGGACTGGCCTCAGTTCTTGGTCAAGAACTCAAGCAGAGAAACAGACACAAAGGTTCTCAACTAAGGCACAGCAGTGTCAGTGCTAGATTCCCTCATGCTTTTCACTGAGTGTAATGTAGCAATGTCCAGGAGTAACCTGAAAAACTATACGTTAAGTATTTCATGAGCCCTATAACAAAACAGTGATTTGTCTGATTCCACCACGGCGAAGCATAAAACTTGCCCACAGTGGAAAAGGGTTGTGCCACTAGTGTAGTTCAGGTACTGTTAGTGAAACAGTCTACTCCACAGCAGCAGGGAGGTAGGACCACAAGGAAAGAAGTGCCCCAGGGAGAGAAGCATTGTCACTGCTGCAGAAAGCAGATTAAGCTGAATATCCCCATATTGGAACAAAGCTGGCACCCACCAGCAATGAACCACCCCTTGCCGATTTCAATCTGTTCCTCCTGGTATCTAGATATAACAGGCACACTGGGCTGTGAGCAGGTGCATGAATGGGGGCACAGTGGATGTCTGCTAACCTTTCAAAGCTCCTACTTGCAATCTGCTACCAAGAAGGTAAAGGCCAGAACAGGTAATAATCCTGGGCCTGATATTCTCTGTCACACAGGGTAGAAAGGTGTTGCTGGTTGTTTATTGTTTTTTGGGCATAAAGCTCGTGAGGTGGATAATAGATGAAAGTCATAGGTTTCTCAGCTGAGCCACAAGGATTAAAAGATTTGAAAGCCTCCTCCTTACTTCATAAACCTACTACATTTTGCATTGCTGTTGTTTTTTAACCCCCACAATAAATAAAAATGTGTTTCTCTGCAGAGAATCGACCAGTCTTATATTTGAACTGAAAATAAGGCAAAAAAAAGGAAATTCACTGTACCTAGGTATCATATTTTTTTCTGACTGGTGTTTCTGCTGACAAAGTTCAATAATATCTCTATGCACTCAAATTGATCACTCTCAAGAAGTAGCTGAGGAAAAAACAAATCTTGAATTCCAACCAGAAGTAAAGAAACAAATCAAACTCGTTGCCTGCTAACGCATATTGAAACTTTCCTCCTTAGAGCAATATGTAAACAAGACACGTTTGAAACCTGGTGCAGTTTCACTCTCAGATTTCACCAATCCTGTTTTACTTTTTGGGAATTGGCTTTGTCAGGATTGATGTTTGATTCTGAGCTGAGACTCTTAATACAATTACACTCAATCAGAATAATTTATCACAAGTGAAGCTTGCCATGGGGGTAGCAGCGGCAATTAGTTTAACCCCTGACAAAAAAAAAGAATCAGAATGAAAGATAGCTGTCTCATCCTACAGTTTTAGCATTCTCTAATTAGAGAAACAAAGTGTTGATATTTCCAAGGCTGGATCTGAAAATGAATTAAAGACGATTACAGTTTGCCAATTGGACTCCAGTTACAGGGAAAGATGGTCTGCATTGTGGCCAGGAAACTGACCTTTATCCTTTGACACGATTGTGAGTATTTGGAAATACCTTGCGTTCAAATCTTTCATCATTTCAGCCAGGGGGGTTTTAAAAAACGAAACCAAGAAATACTATTAGTGCATAAACATTTAAAGATTCATTGACATAGTAATAGTCTGCTGATGCCGTAGTAGGGGGTTGAAACTCATGCACCTGTGGTTTGCACATAAAAAGAAAATTAAAAACAACACGAGGCAGCTTGTCACATTTATTTACAGAGACAAGGCTAGGTACTGACACGCTATCTTAAATTAGTTCTCTAGAACTTCTTAACTACCACTGCTAGCATGAAAGAGATGGATCATTTGCAAATACAGTACATAAAGTTTAACAACTAGAATTAATACGTTAATAAATAAAAACGACCCAGGACATCAATGTCTGTCTGTAACATGTTGAAGAATCTTAACCGTGAAAGCTTATTTTCAAAGGCTCTCATCGTATGGTACAGTATTGAGGACAGTATTAACAGGTCACGAACAGAGTAAGGCTACACAATGTTGCTAAAAAAGTGTGCAAGTTGATCTGGTGAATTGGAGACGCTAGCCATGCCACCTGTTTCTTTTGAATCACTTGATCATGTCATAATCTTTATCCCAGGCCACCATACAGTACAAATTAAAACTAGTGAATAGAGGAGAAATCAAGCAGGAGTAATATAAGGCCTAAAAAAAATAAAGCTCAGAGACAGAACAATAAACAATACACAATGGAAATGTGTAGTATATTTCTATTTAACAAGGTTTTTTCAATACATACTGTATTACGTTCCACCCATTCCATCACTGCAAACCTCTGATTAACATGTCCACATGAGACCACAATCTAACCAAATCCACTAAAAAAACTATTTCCATCTCGTGACAACATGTTGCCTCTGTTTGCCCAAGGAAATATAGAAAATAATATAAAAAAAAATTTCATCTTCATCATTTTTTTAAATAATTTTGATTTGAAATTGGGAATCGGATCCTTATAAATCTCTACTTTCTCAGCGTTTAAAAACGGGGCCTGAGGGGCTCTCTTATACAGTATTTTACAAGTAATGAACAGAAGTGATAAGTGCTACCAGATCCCTAATTAAATTAAATAAGACATTGCATTAAAAATAAATTATAGGACACAGAAGAGAAGAATATATTGTACATTTTTGTTATGTCCAGTACATCCTTTAGAATTTAGAAAATTGAAAACACTGTAGCCTCTGCACTGTTTCTTAGCTAAAGAGTTTGTTGGATTTTTCTGTTTTTTTTCCTATTCATTTAATAATATTGCTGTAAATATGAAGACATTCTGTTTGACAAACTATCATTATGGTAAATGGAAATTGGGTATTTGCAAAATGTTTGACGAACATGAATTTCTCCAGATATACAGTAAGTGTGGTGATTTGAAATGATATTTTCTGTAATTATTACAGTGCATTTGATGATTATGTAAAACTCTTTTGCCTTTCTCTGAACATGGTAAGCTTGAAAATTACCCAAGAAGGGTATCACAAAAACTTTTCCAAAAAGTTATTTTTTTATTTTAGAGCAATTGTGTAATTTTCTGTTGGGAATATACGGTATGTTGTTTTTTTTTTTGCTCTATTAAACAGATCAAAAACATAGAGAAGACAAAAGCTATGAAAGTGTGATTGCACATGCTTGCATGGATGGTATATGGCTTTGGATCAAAGTGCAAAAGTTTTCACTGGGCAGTGAACAATCTGACAATAGCTACATAAGATTACCATTGTATCATCATATTACCCTATGTGTATTTCATTAAGATATAGAGGGAAAAAACTTAGCAGTTGACAGTTCTATTTATTGTTCCGCCTGATAGCACTCAGAGCAGAACTGCTGTCTTTTTTATTTTGTCAGTTCCATTTTCCTAATCTTTTGTTCGTCACTTCAATTATTTCTCTCCCATCACTACTCCCCTGTACCTCCTTGCAGAGTTTTGTGCAGGTTTCTGGAGCTCAGCTCATTCAAACATTAAAAGGCTGTCTGAAAGAACTCCGGCTTCCTGAATGGATCGCAACTTAGCTAAAGTTAAGCTATCACATTGTGCAGATATTATTTTAATTCTGTTGGTACACTGTGTGCATAAAATGAATATCTGGCACTCATAAAAAGTTCTGAATTGGCAGGAACTGCTATTTGTCCTAAGTGGCAGGAAAGAATCAGCATTAGTATTCATACAAAGATTCTCCACATTGCTCCAGACTGGACACATATTGAATACTTTGAGCCTGTCACTAAAATTAACCTGTTATACTTGGGGTGAACTACAAAAGAAGAAAGATGTCATTTATGTACATTTTATTTTATGTCTATTTAATGTCACTTTTCAGTGTGGAATGAACTTGGGCTTAGCCCTTAGTTTTTACAGTTGTGAACTTAATTGCCTTCTGGTCCATTTCAACTGACATCAAATTTACAGTACCTGTACAAATAACTTTGCATTTTTTTACAGGAATTAAACATCAAAACAGCATCTGCCACCACATTTGCAGATATTTGCAATTATTCTCAGAAATAACACATCAGTGAGGCAGTATCAAAAGCAAGTGTGTTAGATAATGCAAAAACACTGGTAAGCAGTTATAAATCAACTGCTCGTAATGCAGTACTTGTTAATTACATTTCACAATATTGAATTTCTATGTGATATCCTGGGCAAACACAACTCGTTGCTGGTTTCTTCATTTGCTCTCTTATTTTCGTTGTTTGATTTTTCCAAATGCGCACACAAGAGTCTCTGCACTCACTAATTCATTTTCTTTTTTTCCCATTACAAGGCTTCTACCCTAGAGAAAACAGGTTACGATTTTATATTATTTTCCTTTTTGTGAAAGAAATGGGTGTGATAACAAAGTACACAATCAATGAAAGCAACACCCAAAAGTACTGTAGATGTGAAATGTAGCATTCAGGGAAAAGACTGGTAGAAAACTAAAGTAGAAAGGCTTCTAAAGAGAAAAAAACAGCTAATTATACCTATCAGTTTCCTGGTACAAGGGCACCCTCCTGAACTGAAAGTGAATTCAGCAGTGCAATGTAGGGTATGCAGTTTGAAACTGACTTGCATTCATGCTTTCGAGCTCCATGACTATCCTACTCAATTAGATTGCTCTGTACTGTAGTTGAAGGCCAGGGAGCTTGATGCGATATTTTGTTTTGTTTAATTTCTCAGCTGGAGTCATTGTGTAGTGCAAATGTGTTGGGGACCAGAAAGAGCTCAGAGAAAAGCTCTTAAAAGAATTGAGGGCTCCTTTTGTCCACACATCACGCAATTAAGCAAATGCAGGAGTTCCTGCTGTTTGTTTTCCTCAATTGGTTCCCTCAGTAAAAGCCTGATTCTGAAGTACAGCAGGAGTCAGGGGTTCAAATCATGACCGTACAACTCCACCGGTTCTGGGAATTCATCTGTCATAGGAGGAACTGAACATTCCCTAGGTGCTGCCAAGAAAAGGGAAACCTTTGTCATACATTTATAAATACATCAAGGTTCGCAAATTAATTTCTGTTTTAGCAGTTATATATCTTGACAGGCAATAAATCTTTCACAAGCAAAATACTAGAACGTTGTTTTTCATGACAATAAAGTTTAAAAACCAAATTTTTAAAAATTATGGCATTATAAAAGGGAGAAGTATTATTTTCTGGATTGCAGCAGCAATGACTTTGCCAGTTCTTAACATGAGCATGTACAAAAACAGCTATCAAGATTGTCTACACTGTAGGCTATGCCAGAGGAGCAGACTGAAAAACAAAATGAGACTCTTAACCCGGCAACACACTGTCGGTGTGTTGTCAAAGTGTTGCTAGTGTTGACCAGGTTTGTCACACAAGGTGACAACCTGGGCAAAGCTGTTGCTGGTTCTGTTTCCCTTGGATCTATACTTTAAGACTGCTTAGACATCAATGAAAAAAACTGCAACGTATTGGAAAAGCCTGTTGGATACTAATGAACACTTTTTAGCTGTTCATCATAATGCGAGCACACTCTGGTTCGACAGCACAGTAAAACCATGGTACTGTAAAACCATTAAAGCTCAGTGAAAGCTAAAAAAGAAGTTAATTAAAAACAAGGTGAATTTCCTTAGAACCAGCTCACTGTAGAACTGGAATGGATTACAGGAAGCTGCACTAACAGAGTACATTGAACCCTTCTTGTACTTACCCCAAACCAAATACTTCATCTCAAGTGAAGAATACTCCCATTTACAAAACATACACCATTTACCACTTACTGTATATTCATTACAAACACTTCAACCTTTACAGCAACAGTGTAACTCTCTATTGTCATTGGCTAATTATTCAGGGTGTGATTTGCATTCAGAGATTCCCCAGGGTTAAATTCAAATAGCTTTTCTTTCAAGATTTATTTTCATTTCAAGATTCAATTCTCTTGTGAATGCTCGATACAGAAGGTTAATTCCACTGCTTTTTGGAGCTCACCACCTCAGGCCAACCTGAGTTCAAATCAGCTTTTGTCCTTCATGCAATGAGCAACACCAATAATACTTTTTCTGCTGAACTGCCTACTCTTTTCACTCAGCTTTCATTCTGTATAGCTGTACAGCATGGTGTCCTCAACTTCTTCCTTTGTCACTGACATGGCTCTCTAAAGTAGGTTTTATATGATGGCATCGAGGTTTGTTTTCGAATTGTAACGAACAGTTCTTTCCGAACCCTATGCGGACGACACAGTCCGATGGAGTGGGGAAACACTAGGGAAACGTCATGCAGGAAAACGGGGCTGAAGACAGGGGGGCGTGTCCAAGGTGCGCTGGTGCACGGGGGAGGTGTGGCCGAGGCGAACAATCCGAGAGTAGTCCTTAGGGAAAATCCAAAACGCAACGGTAAGTCCAAAACCAGGAGATCCATCAGAACTCGGAATTAAAACCACGAAGGCCGGGTCGGAACCGGCGGACGGGGAACGGGAAAGGGAACGGAGATTAAAACCTTAACGGGACCAGGCGCTTCCAGGTCCCGGACTCGCACGATATGGAAATCAGATGCAGAGTCCAGATGAGCGTCAGCGCCTGGCTTTTAAGGTGGGCTGGGAATGGGAAACAGGTGCAGAGAATAAAGTCTAGAGTGAAAGGGCTGGAGCACCCTTAAGGAGGGGGAACTAATATTGTGACACTACTGTAGATGGAAATGTAATTATTAATAATTCAGAATACTTTGCACACAGTACACTCTGAACCATCAGTTGAGAAGCCTAAATATTGATTTTTCTTGTACATATTGTATCATGCTCCATGCCCATGAAACCAAGAATCAGACAAAATAAGGCTTACTGGTGAAAATGGTTAATTCTCTTGTTGAAAAACCACAATCAATTATGCCAGAGCCTGAAATGAAGTCAGGATAGATGCCTCCTTCAGGTTCCAAACACTACCTTCCAAACGTTACTCTTCCAACACAATCCTTGCTGCTTTAGAAGAGGCTCGATGAGCAGTTGATGTACAGGATGTAGAGGCAAGCTACTGTAATTATTATTGGGACTTGCTTTATAGGCAATATGCATTTTAACCTGTGCAATACTGATGAAGTCCCATTAAAACTGCTCAATACTATGCTAGTACAATACTAATCCTCTGCACTATGTGAGTAGCAATGTCAAGCAGCAACCTAAGCAGATAATCTATAAAAATGTGCAACACATATGGATATGCAGACCTTTCACAACAGGAAAATGCCAGTTGATATCTTACTCTCTAATTGCTCACAATATTTCGATAGTTTGATTCTTCTAATAGAGGCTTGACTTGTGATAAGGGTATTGCCATAGGAAGGGCAGCTCAGAAATGTCTTTCTCCCTCTTTTGTGTTCTGTTAGGCTTAGTTAGTATTGGTAAGCAAAAAAACTTCAAACTTTTCTGAATTGAATGTCAAACATGATTTTGTATTTGACAGCTTTTTTCACGCTTTCTGGAAGGCAATAATTGTGTGTAGTGAGTGCTGCAAAGGATTGTGCTTATTTCAGTTCTGAAGGACAGGTAAATGTGTTACTATGACAGAAACTCCTAAATGCTTGGTTTGTTGTCCTTGTTCATATTGTATTTTGTTTAGTTTACTTTCCAAAACATAAGTCAACCTGACAAGTCTAACAATGCACTTCAATCACAAAACTGCCTTGTATAAAAGAAATTAGTATTAAATGAAATTTGAAATTCCAGAACTTTTTAATTGCTGTCTAGGGTCTAACTGGCAGCTGCCTTGGGCAAAATCTTCATGGCTTTAATCTTTGAGTTCCATGAATTACTTGCCTGTTGTATTCAAGGACAGACACCCTCTCCTGCTTTTAGAATGTGACCCAATTCTCCTTCTCCTAATTTGTTCTCAAACCTCACTCTGATTCTCCTGAGATGTGAAGTTATTAATCATTATTTCCTCATCAGAGTGAGAACTAGAAAACTCCAGAAACAACAGCAATACAGCTACAATTATGCATTTGAAAATACTGACCTCGAGCACATGCATAATTAGGAAGTGTTCACCAGCACACTGATAATGGAAAAACAAAATGATAGTGTTTACGTTATGAAATTAAAAAAAAAAACATTTAAACTGGCAGCACGGACTTTCAAATTAACACCCTTCATCATTTGATGTTTTTCGAATTAAAAGTACTTTCAAGCAGCATCTTCTGCCATAATTCTAGCACAGTGGAAATTAGTTTGCAAAAGTGCTCCAAAAGCTGCAGTATGAGATTGTGTTACTTGCCTGGGCATGTACCCCAAGTGTTGATAATGTGGAACCATCCTTCTATTAACCCAAGGTAGGTGCTATCACATAAATATTCCTTTAGTGGCATGGCAACCCAGTGATTAGCATTGTTGCCCCAAAGAGCTGGAGCCCTGAGTTCAATTCTGGACTTGGGATGCTGTCTGCATGGTGTTTGTATTGTCCTCCCTATCTGTGTGGGTTTTCACCAGGTGCTCTGGTTTCCTCCTACAGTCCAAAGCCATACTGGTAGGTTAATTGGCTCCTGGAAAAAAACTGGTCCAAGTGTGAGTGTGTGTGTTATTGTGTCAGTGCATGGCTAGTGTTGGACTGGCGTCCCATCCTGTCTAACCTGCCTTGGACCCATCATTTGCCAGGATAGGCTCCGGCTCCCCTGTATGTTTTGGAAAAAGCAGTGACAAAATGAATGGATGGATAAATGTTGCTCCACATGTATACAAGAGCTTATACACTTATGTTTACTGCAAGAGCATAAAGTTAACCCTGAACTTATGTCCTTGAAGTAGAAAGTGTAATTGAAAAAGGCACCTTGCTTCTTCGGGGCACAGTACGACCCTGCTGCATAAATATAGACTCCTCATTTGTCTCTTTTTGTTAGGCTTCCTGTTTAAATAAGTACGACAGTCATCTGTGGTGGAACTTTATGCTTTTCTGCAAGGTCAGTCAGCCCAAGGGGTCCTGAGCTATTGTCAAAATGTCTGCAGCAATCAGGTGTGAACATCTGCTTGGAGGCTGGTATCTTCTAGAGCTGAGAGGGGGGTGGGGGGTGGGGCAGGTAGGGAGCCAAGCTTGCAATGGATCGGAAAGTGAGCAGGGAATTTCACTATCCCTAGATTATCATGACAACTTTACCCTCTAAATCCCTGTCTCTTTACCCTGCCCTTCACCACCTCAGTGTGGCCTATTACAGAATTACACATTGCAAGTCACCCATGCTCATACCGCTTGATAAGGCTTTGCTTGATAAGGCTTCATGATCACCTGTTCTTCAATACATTTTGCCGTTAATGCAACTAAATTATTAAAAAAAACATGTTTGAAATGTGTCTCCTATCTGCACACTGCAGTATACCAGAGTACATAGTGACACTATGTAAAGTACATAGTACACTGTAAATCTAGATAACTTCTGTGGCTCAGTGGAGGTGATGTAACTAATGTGCAAGTGGCTTCATACATTTCTGATAAGACAGGCTTAGTGTTTTGCATGTGAATTTCCATTTGCAGTCCTCAGAAGTTCAAGGTCTTTTAAGAGAAACAAGGAACAGACAAATGTAGAGATGTTCAATGGTTCCGTTACAGCAAAAAGTTCTATAACAGATATTTCTGCAGTGTATTCCAGGCATGAACTTCCCCTTCCTGAGGAATTAAGACATTATCATATTGTAAATTACAATGTCACTTACTGCAGTAGCCTGTTATTTGTATTTTTCATTTCAAGCTTTCTTTTTGTTCAAAATGTCTACAATGTCAAGACATACAATAGATGGAGATACAACAGCAAAAAACAAATCATGGTGCAATACACCTATAACTTATTTATTTTATTTTTTGTCACACAAGAGACAATGAAGTTCCTAATCTCTGAAAGACAATCTCCCAGGACTCAAATATTTATTTTAATCTTGTGCAGAACACAGGAAAGTGAGTCACCGCTTTTGATAAATTATTTGTGAGCTGTCAGATCTAAGCCTGTAATAACTGAACGATGCCTCATTGACTTTTAATAGGACGCAATGTGAGCTTAGAGTTTAGAGGGGTACAATAGCAAAGGGAAAGGAATTGTGTGTGCTGGTCTGAGAGTCAGCACTAACTCCTTCCAGGTTTTCAAATATTTAGCAAAGGGAAATTCAATAGGCACCAATCACTTGAGGTAAGCATGTAGATTAAAGCATAACAAAAGATATATTTATTCCTTTAGGGGCTGAGAAAGATCAGTGTCACTCAATGTCTTTTAGACAGATGCAATAAACATTAGCAGAAGAAAGCACAGGCTGTGGATTCTTCAGGGCAGATCTGCTGTGAATTGCTGAATTCATAATCATACAAGGTGAGCCGAACACAGCTGGTCAAAAGCTTTTAATGAGGATGCTGAAGAAGAAAAGAAATGAAAACGGTGCTTTTCTGGTTGAATCATAAAGTGAACTGAAAAATAAAAACAATAGAAAAAGCAATAAAACACAGCTTTGTGGTGGTGTCTCTTCACACATTGAAATTAAGCACAATTGCAAACGACTTCAACCAAGCCTTTATAACGAGCATTGATTCCAGAATAACTAGCATTGTCTCCTTTATCATATGCTCTGAGAAAAAAAAATCCATTCTCAGCTCTTAATAATCCTGTTTCAATAAAAACAACAACTTAATCTCCTCTTTCTCAGCTCTCTGATAATGTTTAGTTAATAACAACAGGGTTTCATTATTTGACTCAAATGCACATGCACGATCATACAAAAAAGAGCCTCAAAACACTGCAAATTTCCAGCACTGGTTCTGAAACTTTCAAAAACAAATACTGAAACATTCTATGATCTGTTTTGTTTTCTAAGATCCTATCAGCCTTCTTTTCCTTTATTAGCCAGATAGAACCCTAATGAAATGCAAAATGCAATAATCCTTCCATATGAACAGTGGAGTGAAAAAGCAAACGTCTATCTGCTCATCACCACTATTGCAATGCAGAACATCCATGTCTTTCAATTTTTCACACCTCTGCAAGGGAACACAAACCAAAACTCTTGCCTTTTGTCAAACCCTAAATCTTCCCACAAGCACTAGAAAACACCAGCACAGGCGCTGAGGGGACAGAACTGCATTGTCAGCTTTTAATAAGTCAATTTGATGTTTCCTGCGGTGGTGGAAGGTCTTTTTGTTGCAGCTTGTAGGCGGATATGATGACAGGAATAATTAGTTGACGTTGACCTTGTTCCCAAATTTAGCTAAACTGCAGTATTCAAGGGATTCTCAGCAGTAAATTAATTACAAACATTAATTATGCAGGGTTTTTTAGCCAGACAGGCCATTGCAGTGTGATGCCACATCAGGTCATACGGTGTTTAAGCAACACTCAAAGAGTACAGTATGTCAAGCTGTTCCTCAGACAAGGAGGGGAACAATCAGTAGGACAGCTTATCCCTGGTTTCCTTTTTCAAGAGGTATCTGGATATACAAATATAGTGTTGGTAGTTTTTTGCATGGCCTCCAAATGACTTTAGTGAGGAATCCTGCTATTTATTTTAGGTGATTATTTTAATATTCTGAGAAGCCTGCCTCCATCATGTTCTAGTTTCTGTTTGCAAGAGTCCATTCAGCTCTACAGCGGGACTGCCTCTTTCCTTTAATGCCTATTTTTTGCTTTCATCATGCCCCACTGAGCATTCGGTCGCAATTTAGAAGAACGCATGAGTCACTGTGGAATGAGAAGTTCCTTCCACAGTGAAAAGAGAAAGAAACCAAATAGCTGAAAAAGAGCTGAGTGAGCAGAAACTCTTGCTTGGTCTCTTCACTGTTTGTCTGAATAAGCAAGTGGTTTTCTGCCAGCTCCAAAGTATAACTTAATGGATAGAAAGGAAAATTTAATATTAAGGTATACAAAGGTATCGCCTCTGGTTTGAAGAGGATGAGTGAGGAGGTATTCCTGTCTTTTCAATGTCTGAGATGAAAGTTAAATGACAGCATATCGGCTGGCAAGATGGATGTTTAGCCTACCATATATTCTGCGATTAAAGAGTTTTATGTTTAAGACCCAAACAGATTTTTCAATTTCAACTTTCATATGCTACTTGCTTCACTTTAATTCCTGTAGCTTTTCATAGTGTTATTTATTGTTAATAGGGTAATTAGTGGCTGCTACACTGTGAACTAATCAAGATAGACTGCAGGAGAGAGAGAAGCTCAAAATAACGCAAACAATACTGCTTGGTTTCTCACTGTTTGAGTGTTGCCTAAATAATCCCTGGAATTTCTTAAATGACCATTATGAAAATGTTACTTGTTATAAAAGACTTACAATAAAACTAGATAATAAATCCTGATAAGCTGAATTATGTAATGAAGCTGTTAGTAAATTGATTATTATATATATATAGTAATAATAAGCCTATACTGAAAAGATGGAACAGCACTACTAGGAATGCTGATGTATTACAGAATTTGAGATTAATCAAGAGTCCAATGAGAATTTTACATACTTATTGGCAGCAAACCATCATCAAGAATTATAGTGGCTTCAAAAGACAGTTACAGGACATAATAAAAAAAATCAGAGAGCTCTAGATCTACTCCTTTCTGTGATACGTAGCACTGGCTCACGGTGGCTGCCAAATTCAGTTTGAAAAAAGACATGACATTAAAAAAATAACCTTGGCATACAAGCCATGACTGTGCTAATGGTAAGAGAGGTCAATAAGTCTGCTGTGGAACTACTACAGCTTAAAAGTCTATTATGCATTTCAGGCCTAGTGGCTAAAATGATGTAGCAGTATGCTCTTACGGCAATATTTATTTCTCTACATTACAAAGTTTCGAAAGTGGCTGGATTATCATGATCTACTTTTAAAATTCAAAGAACTGACAGCAGAGAAATGAACAGAAGCCAAGTGAAGTTCGTAGACTTAACAGAACAAAGGACTTCTCTAAAGTTAAAATGTATGGTTTTTTTCACACCAATTTAACAGGTCTGTTATAAACCTCTGTACAAATTTCCCACTGTGGCTAAATAATTCAATTACAAAACATTTAGGATTATGTTCAACCATTAACTGACAATATTACACTTAAGGGGCATTTTGAGATCATCACATTTAAACTTTTCTTCTTCTTCTTCATGTTATAGGGCACATGAAGTGCATCAACATCAGTACAGATACTGAAGTTGTAAGTTACTCACTTGTTTCTCCTCAGGAAGGACCTTTTCGTATACAAGCCTGTCTCTGTGTTTTGTGCTGAGCTGTCAAATATAAATTCTGTGCCTCTATTACTTTTAATGAGTTATCATTATTTTCTTTTCGCAGCCTGTAGTATTAGTTTTAAACAAGGATTACTCAAAGCCAACAATGCCCAATAGCTGGAGATCTGAAATGCCTTCCAGCTACCACACTGGTAACAGTGGGAAAGCAAACATGAGCACAGAGAAGCTTTGATTAAAGGTACAAGACAGCAAAAAGCCTGGTGCTGGCCCTTACGTACCATAGTTTCTATCAAGGGTGAAGGACTTTGAGACTGAGGAGTCTTTTTCCCTATGCCTTGGTGTTGCTGCATTTACAATGTAATAAATCAGGCTTAGCCCACTCCAATTACTCAGACACAGGTTTTACAAGGAGCCCACTTCTTTTACAAGAAAGCGGGCGTTTTTTTACATTCAAATAAAGCATAAAGGCCTTTGTTAAATATAAGACAGGAAGATCTTATTTACTCTTACTTTACCTGAAAACAAAATGGCACGTCACCCTATAATTGGGACTCTTTTTAATTACCCCATGATAACTGACCTTGATGCATTATTCATTGCGCTTAGTATACTTCCCTCGAAACGCAACTGAGGTAAGAATTTGTAATATGTTTTGCTTGTCATGTATTTTGGTTAATCTCCCAGTCAAGGCATTTGTCTGAAGTTTAAATGGTGCAGGCCACATGAATAATGCAACCATGACTGTACTGTTGAGTGGTTAAAGGAACAGTTATATTACACAAGGTTAGGTCAAGTGTTTTTTCCTGTTTTCATGTAATTAAGTTCTGGCGTGCTGTTCGTACAGTATAGGGGTTTTATGATATGAGTGATTCTCTGCTGTTGTTCCCACTTTCAGCAGCTTTCTTTATTTAGAATTAAAATTATGGACACAAAGTCACTAAGGTCTCCGACATAATACAACACGAATAACTGGTTCAATTTCTGTAATATTGGAAGACATTCTTCCAGGAAATGATACGGTTCAGAATATCACTAACAGCCCAAAATGTATAATGAATGGTTAACAGAATTTTTAATTACTATAAAGAGAATTTGAAACATTCTTTAATTTTTACAACAATAAAAATTATAGTATATTTAAGGAACACATCTATGCACAAGTAAGGATTTAAGCTTTGAAAAAAATATTTTCAGACACTATAGGTATGTCTTGTTCTTAAGGAGTCCCAAATAACAACATAAGCAGAATATGGAAATATAATAAATAATAAATTTAATATATTAAATATATGATAACACAACACAAATCTATTTTAAACATGTTTAATGCCTGTATCCTAAAATGTATAATGACTTTTTCACAAGATGCCCAGTTATTGAAAAGACTGCCACTATGTCTCCAAACATAACTGGTTAAATTTCTTGATTAATAAATAAACACCATTAATTCGCATGTACATTGTGTTTCTGAAGAAACAGTAGGAATTTGGGTGAGGTAAACAACACTTGAAGTGAAGAGATTTTTCTTCTAATATTCTTCTTTAATATTTTAGCAGTTCTTCAGGCACAGAAAAAAACATTATTTATTTAAAATGTATAGTGCAATGTCTGCAAAGTTAGCTTAAATTAATCACTGTGGTTAAAAATATTGGCAGTTGCCTGTACGAAAGTGGGAACAGTAGTATATTACCAACTTTATATAGTAAACTGTTCACTGAATAGTAACATCTTCTGAAAAAAGGAAAAATAGAACTGTTTCTAGACAGGGCTGTGCAAAAAGACAGCTTGTGTTCAATAGATTAATTGTTCCACTTTACAAGAGTAAACATTGAATAGGTAGGCAACAAAATTCAATGGCTCACCTCCCTCCATCAAAGGAAAAGCTTTTGAAGTGCACAAATGACATCTGCAATGCTTAGAATTCTGAAAGAATTCCAGGCTTGCAAAAAAGCACAAAAACAGATTATAGGGTTTGTAAAATACCACAGAACAGCTGTAATTTGGTGTGGGAATCTTTTGAGTTAAATGTACTCCTGCCAACACAATTTCTGCTCTAGGGAACTTATAACTGATCTGGGGTATTTAGTGTGGATTGTTGGGAAGCTTATGACAATGCAAAACACATAAAATATCCACCTATCCGTCTAGACTTACCTTCCCATTTACACATTCACCCATCCAACCCCAATCTAAACTACACATTTTCAGGAAAACTAAGAAGCCATTTAATATGTTGTCTAGACCAGACAAATTCCCGTACTTGACACACAGAAGGCAGAAGAGATCGGATTATTTTCAAGGCCACAACTGGCACTCCTATTTTTGTGACACTTTGAATGGATGACACACCGTGAACAGAGAGTGCAGACAAGAGCAATCACTGTTACAGCGCTTAAAATCTACATGCCTGGTTTAACCCTGACAGACAGGTCATTTCTGCAGTTTATTGACAAATTCTGAAAAAAGGCCCTGGAACCACTTGATTCTTAAATGAGAAAAGCAGGCCTTAAAAATGAATTTCTTTTATGGTCTCTTCTTCTTTGTAATTTATATTTCCACAGTGGTGTTTGGATATTTTTGGGATTATCTGCAATACATTTTAACTGAATAGGAATAACCATTAAAAATGAATGTACTGTATGCAGTAATAGTGTTTGGATTCAGTGTGGTGGCACAAAGCACTCATGAAGGGTTCAAATGGATCAAAATTAAATTTGAGCTGCACTGACTTACCTCTTTTATTGGGAATATTATGCCTACTCTCTGTATAATGTGACATCACTGCTGTTTTTAACCTCAACATGTGCCTTTAGTGCTCCCAGCAAAGAGAAATAATACAACTGACGCTAACACAAAGTATGATGAAAAACAATTGCAGGCTATAATTAAAAGGCACAGTAAATGAGATATGCATACAACAGATTAAACAAAACAATTCACTATTTTATTTTCTGTGTACTTCTGTAAACAGTCTTTTTTCATAGTTTAACACAGACATTTAATAAACAGTAGTGGTGTGTGGGACTTCCTATACAGAGATTTGTTGGGAACTCAGAAAAACAAAACCTCCTACCACTTGTTAAGAAAACTGCCTTTTAGAAAAAAATATATTTAAAATTATGAAATTGTAGGACTAATAGTTTGTTATAAAAAAACATCATGTACAGTGTTTTGTCTGTGTTTTGTGAAGAACCATGAATACATACTAATATAAAAAAGTTATATAAGATATACTTTATAAGTATATGTAAGAACCATCATAAAAGTTCATAAAAGTCAGGCAGTTTTTTTTCCAATGTTTCACATGCCTCTATCAGATAGGTTTACATGCATCCTGAGACAGGTATTGATCAATGGCAGTGAAAATTTCAATTATACAGTAAAACCTTTGCTATAAAAAATAAATGTCATGCATTTAGTGTATGAGAAAATCGAAATGAATAAACAGTAATTTCCTGAAGGAAAGACAGAAGAAGAAAGGAGTTTTTACAATATACATAATACATACTGCATTGAGCTTTGAAAGGCCTACTCTGTTTACTCTTTTTCAAAGGCTCCTTGTTTTAAAAAAAAGATATTAAAGAGACGGCAAAGATAGAACGGCTATTTTATTAAACATTTAATCAATTCATTTTGGACCCATCTGTGGAAAGAAAATCTGTACAGAGAAAAAAAGGCATTTTTTTCATTTAAACATTTAGAGGTTATGAATTTATTTCCCCTGAATGACAGTGTCAGTGACTATAGATAAGCATGCTACCTGAAGGCTCAGCAAATGCTGCAAGGATACTCTGAATACAATGCATTTGTCCTTGGAAAGATAACGAATATTTTGCTTAGTGTTCTAAAAGGCCACTTATAGCTAACACAAAGGCATCAAAGCAGATAATACTATGGATTCTAAACCACTAATAAACATACTTGTAACATACAGTACTTGTCTAGTATAGTACACCACCAGCTGATAAACCTCAAAAACTGAGGGCATTGTTAAACACTACCAGAGAATCATCAGAAAATGAAAAGTTTTCAGAAGAGAAAATTACCCTAGCTGAATGCTCAATCATTCAACTGGTCAGCACTGTTCTGTTGTTTCTGAAAACAATTCATTTTCCTTTTAAGGCATTTCCTAAGTAAATTGAGATACTGTTTCAAAATCACCTGTTGTTCAACTGGCTTCAAGGAAATACTGTAAACAGATTTGTTTTTAAATGAACCAATTGCTCCTTTTTACACAGAAACTGGCTTGTGTTTTTCACTTTTCTATAAGGTGGTGATACCTCTTACAAATCACAATATAGATTTATTTCTGATGCAAAATATGTGCTGTATATAGCTCTGCAAAAAAGAATCGCCTTGCTCTTACTGAAAAGTTTTGGTAAAAAACCTTGGTTGTTTGTGAAATAATGCTCCGTCCTTGCAAAGATAATCTTCCACATAAACATTGATAATGTAAATCCACAATAACTAAATGTTACTTCTGGACTACCCAGGCAAATACTAAAGAGAGCATTAATTTGTGCCATGTGTGAACAGAATATCTCTTGACTTTATAGGAACAATATACCAGCCAGCTATGTAACATAACATCTCTATACACTAGACATTCCATTTATATGCAGCACAACAGGCGCACTCATCATTTTTACAAGGGATGTTCCCAACAACCTTTTTTGAAGCAAAAAAAAACAAAACAAAGGTGGCTGGAGGTACTGTATAAGTTTGAGTAACAAACAAAAAAAGGTCACACAGCGCAAATGCCGCATAACTGAAATACCACATTTATCACACATTTATTACTCACTGGTTGCTAATCTGTGGTGCTGAAACAAAATCCAATTAGCCCTGGGAAGACTACTTAAATTCCCCTTTTCCCCATTAACACAGCGAACACATTAGATATTCTAGCAGGTTGTTAAGATGACTTAGAAAATGTGTTTATTGAATTTTTACTTCAACCATGACAATTATTCACAGTTACGGCTGCAGGGGCTTCCTATTAGAATGCATGCATATGGTTTTACTTTTTGCATTTTTTGGAAACTCTGTTTTAACAGCCTACCAGCAGGCCCTCAGGGGAAAAGGGAACCGCAGTGTTGATCCCCATCTGAAAAACCTTTAAATGCCCCCAATTTCTCATCTTGTATCTAGGCTAGACTAACATTCAAGATTAGTTAATGGAAACCTATAAATACTGTTTCAGGGTTTTTATTAAAAAATGAATTTCGTGTCATTACTTACCACTAATAGTTATATTTCTCAGCTATAGCCCTGAGCTTTGAGTAAAGGAGCTGTTTTAATTATTTTACATCCACACAAAGAGAAAAACACATTACACATTCTTAACCCTTAACCCTACCAAATGCCACTTAGGAAATCAAATTAAAATCTTTTCAGCTACAAAGGTCAACACATTTTTAATTCACATTCCTGTGTTCCATTCATATTTAAGATCCCTTGAGTTCCTCCTTTCAGTTGACTGTACAGTGGTAACTTTGTACTGGACAATAATCACACGCATATAATGTCACACTAAGGCAATAATCACTGCTGTTGACACTATTATTGCTTTATATACTGTATTAGAGCACTATTCAGAAGTAGCAATACCACTGAAGGAGGATGTGAAGAGTACTCACTTGGAATTCAGGTAGAGTAGTTGGAAATTAACCAATGGGACCTCTGTAGCTTGATACATCCTTATTCACACCTCTGTATGTTTGTCAAATTGAGCTCTTAACTTCATTAACAGCTGTTAAGACTATGTAAGCTATGTAAAGGCTGCATATTCTCTAAGTTGAAGTAGTTAGAAAATATGCATGAAGTATTTTTTAAATCAATGTGTAATTGCAGAAACAGGTAAACAAATGCTTAAGATTGTAAGCAGATTAATTAAAGGCATTAATTAGCTGCTCAAGATAAGTTCCAATTTGTTTTTTAGAAAGAAATGACTTAATTTACATAGAGCAATGATTGATTAATTCCAGCAATTTTATTAAAAATCATTAATAGTAAAACATCATATCCCACAACAACATCTGTCTTTGACAATGATATGTATTGCACAGAATGATTTGCTTTAACAGAGCTGGCCTTCCCTTTTCTGACTTCAACCAGCGGTCAAACAGACCACAGTCTGAAGACATCACACATACAGTACCTCTCTCTCAGTCTTCCAACTCCCTAACATTAAGAGCTGTATGGCTCTAGAAGAAATGGGCAGAATGGATGGTTTTAAGGGTCAGTCAATTCTTACACGAGCATCTCAGAATATGAATTCACTTCTTCGGAAAACAAAAACACATCTAAAATCTCAAATTTTAAGATGCAATACAGGACGGAAAATTAAACCTGAAGAAACACAATGGTAAGATTAAGAAGAATTCGGAAGAAGATCCGTTATCACTGAAAGAGCGAGCACACTATAACAACAGAATGAAATATGAGTGTACAGAGTACTACATTCTTTCTGTTGCCCTTTTAAGTTTTTGTGGCATTTAAAGAGATGACATTGCACCATGCTTTAAAACCTCAGTTCTCTTTTCACCTGGCACCTTATTTAGTTTTTAACAACCCTTTTCAGAAACAAGACTGATAATTGTGCCAACAACTTGAGCAATCAGAAACTCACTCAATCTGCTTTGGAGCTGTTCGGACTTAATATAGGAGTCATCCAACTGGTAATAAGTCTTAACTGAGTCTTTAGCTCTTTAATTGATTACCTGCTGGAAAGCATCCAGACTATCATGCAGATTTTGCAGTGGCCTGATTTGCTGGCATTTGATCAGCTTAAGCACAATGAACAACACAGCAACCCGAAGCAGAAGTGTGAGGAAAAAATCAACAAGAGACTTGGCTCCAGACCCCCCTGTACACCAGTCGAGCATTCAACACTGTGGGCTAAAGAGGCATCAATCCTCACAAGACAACACAAGTTGAAACAATATTCAATCCTGTGCTCTAAGTAAGTACAGAACTTGCCTTGAGAAAACCATCAGAACTCTTAAATGGGTTCAGACCTTCTTTTGAACAATTCTTCATTTGTATTTATGTAAACACCAACCCCACCGAGTAGGAAATACAATCAATTACAGAACAAAGCAGACCATAAACACATCTTCCTGAGATACACAATTTACATGACCATATTTAGTCAAACAACAAAGAAAAGGGAAAAAAGGGGAGAAATGTATTTAGACAAGAAACGCGAAACATCCCATCATCTGAGCTGCTTTATCAAAAACAGTGTCCCAGGCCATTAATGTAGTGAAAGAAGTTGAGTGCAGATGAATCTCGTACTTTCTAGTAGCAAAATGTCATGCAAATATCCTGCCCAGTCAGAAGAAAAAGAAACAGGAGGCTCTGTCCAACTATTCAGAAGAGTCTTCTTTACTGCAGTCACCCCTGTTTGAAAACTTGCTTGTCGAGTACAGACAGTGTTAACAGAGATATGTAAGAGAGTAACCGATCCTGTGGGAACTGGGGAGAATATAACATTACTTTATTAACCCTTTACAATTTCTTGCATTAGGAATTATCTTTTCACATACCCCAGCTTGCTCTCCATGAGATACACAGACACACAGACAGGGAGAGAGCCTGGGGTCAGAGCGCAGGGTCTGCCATAGTACAGCGCCCCTGGAGCAGCTGTGGTTAAGGGCCTTGCTCAGGAGCCCAACGGAGTAGGATTCCTCTGCCGGCTGCAGGATTTGAAGCGGCAACCTTCTAGCCACAGGCGCAGATCCTTAGCCACAGAGCCACCGATAGTACTGAATATAGTGAATAGTACTGAATATAGAGCCCAACATATTTCCATAAGAGATCTCACATATTTCTAAAATACATTAAATCTGGGGCACAGTGTTCATTACCTCAGAAGAACAGATCTTACAGGGAGGATCTGTTGATAATCTTATCTGAAATATACTAAGCAGAGTAATGCAGGACCTGTAAATAAACTCAGGTTTATTGAATATATATCATTTTTGAATGATGCAACATTATTACTCCAGATCACCATCCATTCCAAATTGATAACACAGAGATGGGCTTAGTATTGTATTGTAAACTAAATGCATTGTGCTGTATATTCCTAAAACCATTTTAATTGACATATTATTAAATAGATCTAAGAGTGAGGAAAAGAGTAGAGTTGAATCCCATGGGACACCAAAAGCATTAAGGAAAAAAAAATTAAGACCATAACATTGACCTTTTAATTCTTGGAATGAACAAGACTTAATCATCAATTATGTCCCTCCAGAATAAACAAGGCAAAGGTCGACAAAGGAGAATAGACAAATGAATGAAAATCAGTCAATAAACTGTGATGACTACAGAATTTAACATAAACAGACAAGACTCTCTTAGGCTCCTTTTTTTACAGTTTAATTTTCTAAAAGGCAGTTCAATACTCTCAATGAAACCCAGAGCTAATAATTGGAAAGCAGGCTTTACAATGTTTATGATAAACGCGACATGTTTTTACAGGGTTTGCATTAAAAAATACCAACCAGACACAATATCTGTGAAATGTTTTTAACGAAATGAAAGAAATTAAGGTGTACATCAAACATAAGACTAAACTTTATGTTATGAACTGGGGATATTGCTTTGCTGCTGTGCAGCACAATGAAAATACTAGTTTTCCATTAAAGAAATAAAATGCAACACAGTTTGTTGTTTCCATTATTTCATTCATCTTTGTTTTTTTTCTTTCAGAAATAGATATATTTAAATTTCTATTTATTATCTTTCGGTAATATACTGCTTTAATAACCCTGGACAATGCCTAATTAAGAAATATCAATCAGGTCTTCATGCTGATTGGTGAAAAAAAATACTGAACACAAGAGCAGTCTTACTAATGTGATTAGAAAAACAGGTACCAATTACGGTGTAACTCATTAACAAGACGGACACCTTTGGCAGCACATTGACTTGCTGGTTAGTGATGCTGCTTCACAGACGTAGAGTTCTGGGTTCAACAACAGATACAAGTGTACCTATGTAGAGCTTTCATGTTCTGTGTCCTTATTTATGGATTTTGCTGGGCTCCCTGAGTTTCTCCAAAGGACTTGCAGGTAAAGTTTAACTGGCTATTCTTAACTGTTATTAAGAAGTACTGTGGTCCTGTCTGTGATGAAAGCATGTGTGTGCTCTTAGTTTCTCCTTGCTTCCATTAATCCTGGGATAGGCTCTGACTTGTTGGATGAGTGAATAACTTGAAAATACTGGGAATTACCGAACAATAATGAATGATTACCAAAAAATCAAGATGCATTTTATATAAATTCGCAGAAGCACACTGATATTCCCTTAGAGTAATTAAGCAAGAACATCAATTTATGAAAGATTTAATGCTCAATTTACATGTTAATGTAATGTGTAATTTAATTGAGCCTTGTCCTCCCTCAAAGTGTCCTGAGGATTATGAGACCCCTGTCAGCTTTCTTTTCATAATATGCTGTGCCCTAAGGTTTCTGCCCTACTGCTTCTCCTTAATCCAAGATGACTGAGTTATTCCATTAAAAAAATGCAAACACACAGCAGTGCTGTATTGGCTGTATTGGCTAATTGCAGTCACACCTTTAGTTGCAACTTGCCTCTCTTAGTGATCACACAGTGCGATGAACAGTATTTGTACTGCAGGTACATAGTATACTGTACTTCAAGGGAAGGGGCATGTTTTAATTTCTGTTTAGCAGCAGATACAAATGCCCTGCATTTTTCCCTTACATAGATAGAGGGGGCTCCAAACAGCCTAATTCTTTAAAGATTTCTGAAATAAAATGCTGTAATACCACACACTCCACCCCTTTCACATTATTACCCCAGTAATAACTCCCACTCCCACAGTATAACACTCTTTAACACCCACAAACAGACAAGATGAACATAATGCAGGTTCATTTCTACCCCCCAAAACAGTTCAAACATTGTGCAAAAGAAAAGTAGCAATGTTTATCAGTGTCCACCAGTACATCCCCTGTATATGTAACTTCATTATTCAGTTTGCACAAATTCAGTTATATGTGTGCTCCTGTCACACCTATACCAAGCCAAAACCACAAAAAATGTAAAAAAAAAATAACTGTTTAAAGTTATTTAATAATTCTATACTTTCAGACTTATAAGTTTGTTTTGGGCAAATTCACATTTTCTCTTGTTCTCAATTCAACGTGAGCATTTTACACTTGCAGGTTTACACTAGTATTCTAATAGTGAGTAACCTATTCTTTGGCAAATATTTTTTGGAAGGAGTGTCACTGTTTGGGTTAAGTTTTTAAGGATTATTATCAAATATCCATCCATCTTCTAAGAGCTTCATCCAATACAAGGTCACAGGGGAACCAGAGCTAAGAGCTTCATCCAATACAAGGTCACAGGGGAACCAGAGCCTATCCTAGCAAGAAATATGAGCACAGTGGAATACACCTTGAACAAGACAGCACAGCAGGCTATCACTAGGCACACAGACATAAACAAGCAAAGACTCACACCAGGGCCAATTTTCCCACAAGCCACTTAACCTACTAGCATATCTTTGGACTGCGGGAGAAAACCGGAACACCCACAGAAAATCCACACAATACTTTACTGTACAAATTCCATGCAGATAGCACCCAAGGTATGGCACTTAGCCCATGGCCACAATGCTAACCAGTGCACCACCATGACACCTTATTATCAGATATAATTGCAGCATATATGTATAAACCAAATTCAGTTTTGTAATGAATTTCTGTAGTGAGGACAATTTATTTTCACAGTATTAGGAGAGACGAGCAGGACGTGGTATGCGCAGTATACCAGGACTAGAGAGATTCTCCCCTGATTCTGTTTGTCTCAAGTTACTATAAAGACAAATGAAACCTGTAGTCATCACACAGTTTAGTATGTGGTAGCTTTGTACTTGGATAAAGCATGCTTTCTTTGTGTTACACCATTTGGAAAGTAAGACATGCTTTTGGAAACTTGCCGGGGAACAGTAACTCCAGCTAAATACCAGATTTATAATCACTTCAAAAGCCACATTTTTACACATCAGAAGATATCTAGGCTCATGATGGTGAAGACTCTGAATAAAAAAAGCAAAGAATCAAGTTCATAATTCATATTAAAATGAGCACTTTAGAAGGAATATTCACTGAGAGACTAGTCTAAGGATTGCGATGTGAAACTTGGAGGGACTTTCAAGTAATGTGAACAGTACCTAACATTTAGAGTTATTAATAATAATAATAATTGCTTACACTTATATAGTGCTTTTCTGGACACTCCACTCAAAGCGCTTTACAGGTAATGAGGACTCCCCTCCACTACCACCAATGTGCAGCATCCACCTGGATGATTATTGAACATTCTGTGATTACAAGGTTGAACTGCAACATTTCATTTAGTTTTAGGTCTGCTGGAAAGGCTTATTTCAAGGATTACTGTGATATCCACTGAATTCTGTAACACATACAATCCCTTCTTAGGGCATTGACATTTGAAATGAACAACTCAAGTAAGGTTTTACAGCACAGAAAGATATTTCTGATATTCTGAAGATATTTTTTATTGTATTATTTTCTGTTGCTGGGACGTGTGGCACATGTCCGAAAAGTTTACTGGATCATTTAATGATTTCCATACCTTTAGAGGGATGTGTAAATGAATTCTTAACTTATCTTCCATAATCTCTAGTGTGATAAGCTTAAAATATTGCATTTACATTCCTTTCACTTGTGGGAGCTGCAATTTAAGATGATTTCAGTGTTTTTAGACAGGCACTCAGATTACAACAAAGGTTCAGCCACTGGAATAAATATAAAATCACACTGACTGAATGATAGATCTTCAGCCTTATGCCACGATTTTAAGAATGTTTGAGATTATGGGTAAAGCCATTTTCAACTTGTAACCGCAATAATGAGTGATTCACTGTTATCATATACTGTATGTGAGTTCATCATCTTTTTCCAAGAAAACTGAAGTTTGAATAATTCGTGTATCACTCCTAAAAAGGAACTAAATCCCAGGGAGAACATAGTTTTTTAAATATTTTTAGTATAACAAAGGAATACTTAAGAAAAATATGAAAAAACAACTTCATGTCATCACATCCTTAAATTTTTCACTTTATGCACTTTGCACAGTCTTTCTTTGAAAAATATTATTAAGCTTTATAGCATTTGAGATGAAGGGTTGGTGCACATCCTCACCATGACCTCTGCTGAAGTCTAACATAATTCTTTTCACTTGTTTAATTCTTGCCCTTATCCTGGAACAAGGTCATTTTCTTTGTGCTTTCACACGGGGTTTATGATTATAAATACATTAATCCATGTATTGGTTTTTGTGCATGTGTCTTACCTGTTGTGCATCCACAGTTTTGCCCTTATCTGTTTATTCCACTATGTTGTATAAGGATTACAGAGCCTGTGTCTCCTCTGTCTTAAATGGAGGCTCACCTGTCCATCAATTGGAGTTGGGGGTGGAGTTTAGGTTATTTGACCTGGCACTCATAGTTTAGTCTGAGTGGTATTACCCTCTCTGTGTGACTGAAACACAGCATGGAGTTTTTGTAAGCTGTTGGGAACTTGTAGTAGGAATTTTCTTGAAAGCCTGCACTTTACTATTTAGTTGAAAGTTTCTCTTTTCGTAATTTTTTTTTTTCTGCACAGGAGTATCTCAGTAAACATATGTCTTTTTATGACATCTTTTTATTGGGCCTGTGTTTTTACAACTTCTGTGATCCCCCTCCATTTACTGTCAGATGTTTTTATCACAATATTTCATGAAAGAAAGTTATACTTTCAGAGCAGAGCTGAAAGTCAGAGCTGTTAAGGAATAGAAGTCTGCACAACAAATGAGAGGACCTTATTTTGTCTTAATATGGACACACATCTTAACAGAAAATCCACAAAATGTCTGCCTTTATAACAGAATGCAGGAATAACAAAATAGTTTTTAATTTCCTTGCTTTCTTAGAATTTACTTGAGCTCCTTATTGATAACCTGACAAAAAAGTGAGAAAAAAGCTGTAGGTGATGTGGGGTTTTAATTTATTATAACAATAAAAAATCATAACAGTAAATTTCAAGACAACTTGATGACTTTTAAGAACCAAACATTAATTTACAATCTCCACACACAGATTCTAAATATACAATTTATTGATATAAAATCCCAAAACGCAAATGTAACAACAAACAACAAATGTAATACAGTCATATAATGTACAATGTGTTACCGTTTGGCTCGTAGATTCTATCAAGGTCTCATATAATTAAATCACACTTACATTCTCAAACACAAGTAAATAAGTTCAAATGGGTAGCTGCATCAGCATGCATAGACTGCAAAGGAATTAATTTATTAAAAATGAAGAAAGGAAACACAATGTTTCAGCTGTGGACATTGTGTTTCTTTTCTTTTACTTTCAGCATGGAATAAACTTTTACTTGCTCCTTCACAAATAAACATGCATTTACTTTTGTGGACTAAACATCAAATGTGTTTGAAATAATAATTTATAATATTCTCTTGAGAATAATAAAGTGAATAAAGAAATTTATACTAAAAAATCCCTTGGCCACATGTCCTCGGTGAGTTAAACATTGCACTGGTAAGACAGTTTTGGGTTGGTCCGTAGTCCAACTTGCAGCTGTTCTGTGCTGGGAATTCTCCAATTGCAGAGAGGAGAGAGAGCTTTTCCAGGCATTACTTACCAGCTAGCATCAGACATCTCTGCCAAAGCTAGCATCTTCCGGACTTTGGTCTTGAAAAAAGTCTGGGCACAATTTGTCTTCTTGGTGTCAGGCCACAAGGTAGACAAAGGGGAATTTGGTTTGCTGTAGCTATAGCTTTATTAAAAATTGCTTGGATATCTTGATGCCAAACAAAATAAAAAGAGCCCATCTGTTTTATTTAACTGATCAGGCGAAAATAGCAATGGTTTTGCAATCACAAGACTTCTTCCATTTCAGAAAGAGTATTTTGGACAGAACTCTGTACTTTACTGACTTCCTCTCTTGGCCTGGCGTCTTGGAGAAAAGTGTGGTTGGAAAAGTCTGATTGCCAGTTTAGTTGAAGAGATATGTGGAGTCGGTGAAATAACCACCGAGTTGGGTGATAGTTTTTAACGGCACAACATCACAAGCTGGCGATTGACTGAGATGCTATCAGGTTTAGTTCTGGTACCCACCTTTCTTAATTGGTAGATCAATTTGTATGATGGATAGTGAACTTGTACCTGTGGCTTTGAGAAGAAAACAAAATATAGACCTGATGGAGTCTATCTGCACTACAGAATATATCATTACACTGTTCACTTTTGTGTCCTCAGAGAGAGGCGCAAGGCTGTTTGATCAAGGCAGCACAAAGATTATTAGAAATCTTTAATAACATTTAATTCTAAGTGGAATAATAGGCCTTGTACTTATAGGCTTTAACAGCAGAACTCCCATAAAAGTACTGTATGCTTCTTTGAAAATGTCTTTCCTTGACCTGTGCACCTAAATCACAACAGCTGAATATACTTGAATGCTCTGCATTTTTAAGAAAAAATATCAAATTATTTTTTTTAAGATTCAAGAAGCATAAAGAGAAGGCCTAACATGTTCTTTAAAGTTTTCATTTTAAATATCTTTAAGAACCAAGGAAAATGTGTCTTTTGTTAGCTTCAGATAAACTGTCCTTTAATAATTAAAGTTATCGATCCCATGGGATTTGGCATTTTGTAACCCTTTGCAAATTAAAGATTGATCAAGACCAATAATTAGTTGTTATTCGATTAGGTGTTTGAAAGGTGTTTCAAAGGTGGAACTTCCATCCATTTTCTAATCCATATATCCAGTACAATGTTGCAAAAAAGGGGAACCAAAGCAAGCAATCCAGTGATCAATGGGCACAAAGTGAGATTTACCCTAGGTGGGACATCAGTCCATCACAGAACCAATCTTCCCAGAAGCCATTTAACCTACCACTATGTCTTGGGACTATGGAAGGAAAACTGAACACCTGGAGGTCCCCTGCACTGTGATGCAGCAATGTTAATCATACCACCCATAATAAGGCTATGGGCTATCATACCACCCATAATAAGATTTTTCTAATAAAACAACTATTTCATTTTTGAAATTATGGCTAAAACACGTATCCAAGTATTAATTATCCATATAATTCTTGTGACAGAGGGATCTCTGTCGCTGTCTGCAGAAAGTACAGTACACGACACTCATTATCCATCTTGTTATACCTATATTTTATAGGTATTCTAAATAATTACTTTCATTAAACCAATATACATTTTCTTGTTTTCAAAAATATTTTTAAATTATTATCTTTTGCATATGCCTTTGGTATTTAGCTTTCATGACATTGTGCTGAAACACAATTTATACATTTTTTTTCCCTTTATTAAGGGTTTTTTTTCTGTAGTACATAAACAATTTTCTGTGAGAGACTGGGTTAGGACTTAATACAAAATTCCCAAGAGCTACTCAGAGCCATCTCAATCTATTCCAGGACCCTTCAGATAAAACGATCATCTACAGGGTTTAAATTGTTTGCTACACTGGGAAAGTGCTTAAGAGGTTTTTCTCAGACATAGGTGATCAGACACCAAGAGCAAGAGGGTCAAACTGCAATTCTCAATGGCTACAAAGTCTTTTGGGTCTCACTGTACTGGAACACTCAATATCTGTCAAGACGCTATTATTTCACTAACTGTCCATCCTTTAAAAACTTCTTGGCATGATAAAAACTGCTAAAAGCTACAGTCCAACCTATGTTAAAGGTACTGTTTCAGCTGAAAAAAATGTTAACTATGCCCAGGTAAGGAAACATTCAGAGAGCAAAAACCTACAGTCTCTGGGGAGTGCTGTTTATAAGCCTGAATCTCCAGGATTCTGTTGGCAGCACTGCTGCTGTCATTAAGGATTCTCTTTTCTTAAACATTAATGAATAATGATAATATCACTTAAAAGCATGCACAATAGTACACTTGTTGCAAACCCATATCTTAGTGTTTCTGAAATAGCAAGAAACAAATTATATTTTCTAAATGTAATATAAGCATGTATAATAAAATACTTTATACAGTATGTTGGGGTGTTTTTTATTTTAGTAAAGAGGCATCTTTTTAAAAGTTCACTGAGTTATATTTGGACCCAATTTTCTGTTGGATCATTACAATTTTGAATCCATATAAGACTAGAAGCACAGTGTCTTGGAATTAGCTACAAACAATGAGCCTTAACATCAAATGAAATAATAGAAGAGCTTAAATAAATCTATTTAAAACATAAAAAAATGACAATTGTAATATTTATGGTTTGGATCTTATTGTTATCAGATGTTTTTTAGATTTAATAGGAAAGTGATGTGCATAATGTATTGACTTCAAAAACAAAAAGAAAGTCTTGTCATTTTCTGTGCATTGATCTGTCATTTAAACCTTTCGGCTTCTTGAATGTCAGCTTCATTAATTGTCTGATGATCGAATATTCTTTTTATTTTTCAAATAATGTTGATATCATCAGCGTTTTCTTTCGCTGACAACTGTTAATCACTGGCTCCAAACATAACTCCTCCTTGTCCAAACACGTACAGTAGCTAGAGGTGGGATAGAGGGCACTGTTGCACAATAACTAACTCAAACACACACATCTGGATCTCCAAGTATCCTCTGTACTACTGGACACCACTTACAACCTGAGTAAGTGCTTTTACTGGTCAGGCAGTGGAAAGAGTAAATACTGCCTATAGTACTTTAAGATGTGTTGACATTTAAAACGTGCTTTTACATATACATTCCTAGAATGTTTTTTATGCTTGGCTGCAGACAACTGATATGCTAGATACTGTACATGCTATTGGCTCACTCCATGTCATTAACTGAATTATGCTCCTAATTACCAACCCATTGCCCATTTTTCCTTTTCTTCTCATTGTTTTACAAACCAAAGTAGTTTTTGCTAAGTGAATACGTACGGACAATATAAACATTTTTGAACTGGCAAATTTTCACCAAGTGTTAGGATACAATTTTGCAGACTAAAATGTGCTTTTTAAAGACTGTCCTATAAATGACATGATCTTCAAGAGATCCTCCTTATGCTTTGTATTTTTGCAGTACAAATAGATATATTTTTGCACAGATTACATAGAGAAAGGAAGTAAAAATAGATTACAGAATCATTGATTATGTGATTTTATTCATGACTTTAACATTCAACACATACAGTTCATTACAACTACTAAGAGTTAGAGAAAAGAACTGCACAGCTACAGATGATGAAATTATTGGAATCTGCTGTACTGTATGTGCTGTGTTGGTCAGCTTTGCAAAAACAGATGGAAGCATGAATCAGTGAATATCCTCCAATAATTTGTCCACCAAGTTACTGAGTCAGGTTTCACTGACAAAAGAGCAACTGATTTCTTTAAATTAATTAACTATTTTTTGTGCAAAATAATGAAATGTGCATTCCATCATCTTTTCTCACTTGTGTATTTGCATAAGGCACAGTCACCTAGGATTATGTACTGCCAAGAATTTTAATCAATATAAATCACTATTAAGACATATTTATCATAGTGAATCTTAGCCAACTGAAAACAATCCCTTGTTAAAGCACTATGTCATGTATATATCTTCCATCAGTAATTTATAACAAATATTCTAATGAAAATATAGGCATTTCTCATTTAACTTCAAAACTAAATTATAGCTGAGTGCCTTTTCCATTTATTTTTGTAAAAAGTCAATTACATAGAAAAATGGAGCCACTAAGTGGTATTTCATTTTGATGCATCCCATTAGTTTGTAAATCATTGTCTGAACACTTTGGCCATGAACAATGTCCTCTATCATGCCATATGCTTGTTTTATGTGCATTTAGAGAAGCATTTGCTTTTAAGAACTCTAGTAACAATAAAAATACGATGATTAGTGCATCACATATTAAATTATATATCTCTGCATTCAAAAGCAGAAAAGGATAGGGAGGTTCATTAGAATAAAGGATTCTAACATTAACAGATTCTAATATTCTAACAGTCTCACATTAGGCATTAGAAGTGGCAGCAGAATGAGACATCATTGCTTACAAATTTGACAATAGAGATAAAAAAAATATTTTTGTTCCATTGGCAATGAAGTGTGACCTAAGTGGGAAGTTTAACTCCATCTAGAGATGAAACCATGGAGGCAATGAGCGTAACCTGACTGAGTTAACCCTTCCACTTTCCAACGTTGTGCTTTGAGGGTTGTTATAAACTCCAGCATAAGTTTTTCAGCACTTTCAGAAATGCCATGTCAACCAAGGTAAGTTGGCTCAACAATTCATTAGAAATGTGTATCAGGAGTGTACATTTTGTACTATATGGGACCGGCAATGGAGAAAATAGGAGCATATATTATCATTGTGGACCAATTTACAAGGGGTAAAATTCGTGTTTTTTGTATATATCCAGTTTTTTTTTTCTCACATATAATAAATAGGGCTAACAGGCAAACACAACATCAAATGACAGGATTTGTTTTACATTTTATTTGATTTGCTTTTAATTTAATCTTAAAGCATAACTCATCAGCTTTACATAATGTTAAACACAAAGCCTAAACACTGAATTTCAAAAGTCATCACCATACCCCTGATGATTTTTCATGGCACCCAGGCTATCTGTTTATACTAACATCTAAATGTCTGAATGCATCTAATTCAGGTCATGAGCCAAAAAGTCGAGAAGGAAATGAAATCTAACTTTTTTTTAACTACACGTATTTGCATTTCCTTAGTTACAGCACATTCCACGAAAAAGGCTTAAGGATACTGTCTAATTTCAATAAGAGACCATGCTCACCCAAGTGAACACTCACTGCCATCTCCAACTCCCCTTAACGCATTTACTCTACCAGGTTCTCTTTGGGCCTAATCATTTCTTATGTCTAGTTACGGTCCAATAAATTTGCAAGCATGCATTTTTAATCTTTCTCTAGCATTAAAGTATCAAGTTAACAAGTGCAAAGCTTGATCATTCTCAAGAGGGACAACATATTGCATACATTTAAATACGCAAGGTTTTTCATTCTAAATTACTCTTTGTGCACACAGCAATTTCAAAATAATTTCACGTTTTCTTGTTTCTAACACGTCCATTATGATGGTACCACTGTTTTTTTCCCCACAGCCTTGTTTCTACTAAAACATGAGGTTGTTTATTCTACATCCTGAAGCCAGATGTATTTAAGGTTGTTTAGTGGAACAACTAAGGGTCACTTCAATTTTTTGTGACCCTTAGTTGTTCCACTAAAAAAAAACAGAAAAGAAAAACAAAACTTTCTGGCTGTTGAGCTTTCTTCAGGTGCAGGTTCCACTCACACCTCTACATGTTTCGTCAACATTCGAAATGTTGCATTTCTCCTTTCTGTTTTTCAGCACCAAATCCCCCTTTACTTCCATTACTTGTTACTTTGCAGCCAACATACAGTATGCTGACCCAGCTCCGCACTCGAACATAATGGTTCCAATGTTTTATTCTCAGATCAGTTAAGCAAGAACAGCATTTCAAACAGTGCAGAGAGTAAAGAACAATACATACAGTAGTAAGCTTAAACATGAAAAATGACATTCAGTTGTACCAAGTGTAATCATTTCAGTAACTTTAGTAACAATTGATTATGAGGTTTCAGGTTAATATTTTTAGTTGGTTTATACATTAAAAAAAAACATCTTGCCAATTTATTAAAATAAATTATTTTTTTACTTGTTTCCAAATCTGGATGTTTTAATATTGGATTGTGCAACCAATCATATGAACTTTTGAAACTATACATTTCATACGTTACCAACTAACACACTACTCTTGACAGAAATCTGAGATCTGATGACTGATTAGGTGAATATCCAGTGATTTCTTTTTGTATGTATTTTTCTCAATACATGAATGCAGATAAAAATACAGCCCTCCATGCAAGAGCACTGACACCTACATCACACAATCAATGGGCTTTTATGATGGAAATTGACCTAAAAATGGAGTACTTGTTATTTAGAAAAATACTGTATGGGATGAGAATCACAGCTGTCATGTCTCTATGATGAGAGACATTTTTCTTCCATGACTGCTGCCAAATGCCAAGAGCTAGGTCCAATGACCCTTGAAATAGCTTGGTCCCAAAGCTGGAACTCAAGTTTAGAAGTCTGGTGAGATGGCGTACTTGATTGGGCAGCTTGATACTTTATGAATAAACCAAGCAAGAAAGGGTGTTCCCACCCTGTAGCAATAACATTTATGGTAAGAATGTGGCATATTGCTATCAATTAATTTAATTAAAGTAAATACCAGAAATAAATGGGAGGAAGAATAGAGGTACTTTTAATCATTAGTTTATACTAAAGTCCTTTGTTCACAAAAATCCCTTTGTTTTCCATTTGAATTTTCCTCCAATTTAAAGGGGAAGAGGCACATACCAAAGATAAGGGATCAATAACATATTTTGTATGTAAAGTCCTCAGGTTCATAGAGTGTTTTTCGTAATCGTGGCTTAATTTTAAGATGAGACCCTCTCAAACATACACAAATGAAAAAAGGGGAAAAGCACTAGGAATCAAAAGGAGCTCTAGAGAGTTTTCAGTTAGTTATCAGTTTTAAAATAAAACATTATGTTTTTATTTATGAGGAGTATTTGAGATCACATTGGTAGTGGTCAGCACTGATGCCTCACAGGACGAGGGACCTGAGTTCAATTCTTGGGGTGCTACCTGCATGGAGTTTACATGTTTTCCCTATGTTCACATGGGTTTCCTTCCACAGTACAAACATGTGGTAGTACATTAATTGGCTTCTGCAAAAATTGGCTCTGATTCAAGTTTGAGTGTGAATGTGTGTGTGTGTATTGTGATGGACTGGTGTCTCATTCAGGGGGCACACCGCCTTGTGCCTAATGCTCCCTGAGATAGGCTCTGGTTCTTCATGGTCCTGAAATGGATTAGCAGTTATTGAAAGTGATGTGATGAGTATATGATATGAAAGGTTTGTTTTTCCAGGACTGGAAGACAGTAGGGTGATCTTGTCTGGATAGATGTCAAGTCTCCGCCTTCCAATCAAAAGCCATACCAATAAAAAGCCAATAGAAATACAATCCAGGACCTGTGTTGACTTATTCCTTTGAATTCAATGACATAACTTTTGTATACACCTCATGGAGTCTACGTTATGCTATTAACAAGTATTCTAAGCAATGTCTTATTCAACAATGGCTACAGTAGCAAAATGAGAGCAAACTCCTTCTGTACAGCTTCTGCCTTGTTTAATATTTTTGAATTGTGTGCAAAGGATTATTTTCAGCTTCTGTGAAAATCCATTGAAATCAAACACTTCCACTACCCTGGGAATATCGCTAACTGATCGCATGTACAGTATAAAAGCAAATTGGGAAGGTGACATTTTTCTCTCAAGGCTTTTTCTGAAAGATGTGGAAGAGGAGACCTTTACAATAGTCACTGTAAGGTCAGCAGAGGACAACTGTGAGCTGATAAGATTATATGATTTCTTCGGGGACAAAAGTCACATTTGAGCTGTTCAGTTATTTATTTCCTGATCTGAAAAAGCTCTGCCATTTGGACATACACTAAACAACCAAGTGGGTTCAGCAATGTAGTTTCAATGAAATATACACTTCATAAAACCAATGACATCTAAGTAGACAGTAAATCTTTATCTACAGTACCAACAACAACTAAGGATATCATATCTCACATTGCCTAGAAGCCAGATGTTCTGCATATAATTATGTCAAGCTGGAAAGTTACACATAAACACTTTTGACTTTCCACCAGTTTCCCTGGTCTTTTTGTTGAACAAAAATATGGAAATAAACAGAAATAATATAATCAGTTCATCAATGTTCTTTTTATCCAAGTGCTCCCATTCCCTCTCATCTCCCAAACGCATGAAGATTAGATTAACTCTTGTCTCTGTCATGTCATGTCTTGTGAATGACTGAGGTCCTACAGTGTGTGTAGCCTCATCTGGGACAGAAATTCATACCAGGAATAAGCAAGTTTACGATGATGGATGGATGGAAGGACAGATTATCAATTGAATTTATTTTTATGTTTTCCAGAGTTTTAATTGTTTTATTACTTTAGTCATCTGCACAAATACAAACATATGCATTCACAGATCATTTACAAGCACATACTGTATACACAAAAATAAATATAAACTAGAAAGTTTCCTTTCATCAGTGTGGAATTAACTTTTAATTGAACCTTTTCAGAGTGATACATCTCTCCAATCTTACATTTACAACTACAGTACATAAGCCAATATACTGTATACATACAGTACAGTACTTGAATATAGTCTAGGACTTTTCTCCGAAGCACACAAGAGACAGAATAAAAGATTAAAATAAAAAAAAAAATATTTAAAAGTCCCCAGTAACACCAACCCACAGTTCCTTGGGACAATAAAGGTGTATGTGCCATTACAATTTGTTTCTTTTGTTTATGTATCATTGCCAGACATTCTTTTTGACATCTTTTTGTGCGCGTCTCTTAGCAACCTGATGGCAGGCTGGTACGTCAAAGTGTAGGTGTGGTAAGGTGATGATTTTACAAGCTTGCCAACAAATAGATTGCTGTTGGAGGTCAGGAAAAACTGCAGTGACAAATAGGATTGAAAGAAACTGGTGTTGGTCTACTGACTTTTCAATCATCCTTCAAGGAGAAAAAATCAAACTGCAGTTCAAAGCATCCTGTATGTCATTCGATGATAATTGTATACTCTAGAACTTACTCAGACTTATTGTATAATGATATAACATGCCACTGTTGTAATCTCAGAATTCAGTCTTCTTAGTGTAGCCCCCTGAGCCACAAAAGATGCTTTCTGATACTGTATATGATTATATTTGTGAGCCCCTAACAATAATCACAACGTACAATGTTTAGTCTAAATTACCTACTAATCTTATACTGTACTTATTATAATGCCTATATTTATAAACGCCTGCTTCCACGTTAGAGGTAGCTGTGGGGTATTTAACAATCAAAAAGGTGATGCTAAGGCTAAATTTACAATTGTGGAATACTGTCATCTACTAACTTATAATCTTTCTTGAATTTTCTTCATGTGAATACTGTTAGAAAGACATGCAGCAATAAAGATGCTCCAATCTCTTGGTTCACAGTAATATGAACTTTAAATGAAACTTCAAAAGAATTAGAATTAGGGTTAGGGCAATCTAGGGCAGACTTAACAGTCTAGAGTGTAACTTTTAAAAGAAAGAATTGTCTGTGGGAAGCTCTATGGATGCAACTTTGACTATCCATGCTAATGATTAGTCCTTACCAACATAGCCTCCTGAGTCTCTACAGTAATAAAAGACACAGAAAGGAAGTACACAGCAAGATTATTTAAAATTACATTGAGAAGGTATACTAATCAGCTTTTCTCCTCAGATGCCAGCTATATTTCCCAAGTAGTTTGTATAGACATGCAACTTGCTACAGTCAGCTTTTCTCCCAGAAATTGTGTAATTGCCATTTGAATCTGAACAGTACACTCTCCTTGTGGATACGCAATGCACTTCATTGACGTTTGGTTTTCTCCACCTGCATGTGAAACAAATGAGGACACAACCAGAGAAAGCATATCAGAAACGCATTTCCCATCCTCTCATTTTATCTACTTGCTTTAAGCAAGGGAAACCCACTGTGCATTGAAAACGTTTAATAAGCCTTGTGTTCTCAGCTACAGAAAATCAATTGTGTGTGTACTTATTTGACTGAATTCTTCAGCATCACACATATGTTGAACACAACAACTTCTGAGCAAGCAATCACCCAGAGAAGAATGGCTGGGAACTTCAAAATGAAAGGCAACATAGGAAAGAATTAATTAATGCAACAGTCTTTTGCGCTTGTTGAGGCTGTTGCAGCAAAGCACAAAAATATACAGTAGATGGTAAAGTGAAATATAAGAAAAGGTGGGTGACGTAGGCCATTACCAACTGTCAGCAATTTTCAGCACAGAGAAAATATTCATGCTGATTATCTTGTGCTGAGTGGAATATTTCCTTTACCTTAATATGGCCTACATCTGTGTGAAGTCACGTCCATGGTCTCTTGTTAGGCTGTCTTGTTTGTGCTGAGGAGTTATACAGCCCTTAGAGACCCACTCCAGGTACAGCCTCTTATCCATATATCTTGTGCTCTGGCTAGATTCTGGAGTTGCACATGAGTGAGTAATTAATATTTTGAAGGGCACATCTGTGATTTAACCCACCAAAGGACACACCTTACAAATCTATCATGCCAACTCATGTTTCATGATACCACACGGAACGCTGAAGTTCATCGTTTATGTGGAGTGGCTGCAGGGACTGCAGCAGTTCTCCGAGTTCTCTGAAGCTCAGTAAGTATTGATTGCCCTTTTGCCACAAGTGTGCTGCAGAAGTGTGCAGGTGCCTATTTCCTTCCACAGCTTTTCCAGCAGGAATTTATGTGACAAGAAGGGTGGTTGAACAGCCCAGCTGCTCTGATATTGCAGCACTGATGAGAAACAGAAACCAACCGGAGGGAGCCTTGGCAGTTTCTTATAATCCTGGTATGTTTTTACTCATTAATTCTCCATTTTCTAAAATGCCATCAGGACCGTGTCTCCATACGTGCAGATCAGTAAGTAGAATGTCCAATTAATAGGATTGGGTTTTTAACTCATCAATGGTAAGTAATAGTACCATCAAAGTCAGAAAACATTTGCAGACGTGTTTAAAAGTATCTGACACTGCTATTTCAGGGACAACTCATCCATATATTTTCATTAACATCTTATTTGTGTATACTTCCAGAAGAAATATTGCACTGACAGTTTGTATTGAATATGTACTGTATACTACAATAACAGTTTTAAATGAATGCACATCAAGGTACTGTACTGTATACTGTATGTGGCAATCCAGTTTAACTCATCCAGTTAATGTCCATGCCCATTTACTGTGGCACTGGCAGAAGCCTACTGCAGGTTTTGTTGACCCTTCCTGCTTCTGTCCAATAAGCCATTCCTCTGGTGGCCGCAAAGATATAAAGAGGTGATGGACAGCACTGAAAACCCTGCTGCAATGGTGTATCACTTAATATTTCATGGTTTCTTACTCAATTTGCACAACTTATTTAACAATTATTTTAACTTCATCCACAAAGCTGAACACACCCATTGTAGGCCTTGGGGTGTGACAGAGCTACAGAGCGCAGAACATCATGCCCTTTCATTTTTGTCATCCCTGTGCCCTTTCCCTTTTGTAGCATCATTAATTCATACTCCTGCCAAGGCTGTAAGGCATAAGCTGCATACTTGAAGACTATTCAAATCACTGGACATGCAGGCCGTCTCCTACAAAATCCTCCTTCAGTATCACCAACAGCAAAAACAGCTCAACAGAACCATGTACAGTAGATATCTGTTAGAGCTAGAAAAGCTCAGGAAGGAACTGAAGAAAATACTAGGAAACACTTTTTTATGGAACTGTTCTCTTTGTTAAGGCACAGACAGCTCATCAGGACACCTGCCTGGGAGGGAGAGAAGATAATGTTGTAGATTTTGAGCAGATCCTCCACTTATTTATTCCAATTACTTGCTTTGGCAGTGCAGACTAAATATTAGTCTAGCCCTCATATCTTGGTCTGTAGGTCTTCTGCTTTGCAAGCAAATTAAATCTTTACTGCCTCATTAGATATTATAATGCCAATGGTTTTGAAGATGTGACATTTTGCTTTGGACCATTGACGGCTTATGGCGGACATATTGAGCAAAGAAATAGCAGGAACAGATTATGGTTTAGCTTGTTCAAGATTTCTTTTCTCGTGCCTTATGTCATGTTTATTTCCCCCATTGGCTCCCAAGTGCACCCATCAACCCCAAACAAAATCAAACATTGGTCTCACTTTCTCATAAATGTTTTCCTTTGATACCTTATCCTGTTTTTTTAGAAATCCAGGAGTGCGTGTTTTTTTTCCATCAGTTGTCACAGTTGTTCAGAAATGTTTTTCAAAAGCCCTTTGAGGAAATGGATTTGCAACCTTGAGCACTGTCAAAATTGTAATGTTTACTACTAGGAAAACATATCACCACACACAATGCAATAACACAGACTAAAAAGAAAAGGTCAAGCAGATACAAGAGAAGGAATTATGTCAACGACACTGTCTTTTGCCAAACAATGTATAGAATACATGCAGACCTTTAAGAGGTCTTGCGGAAGCGCGTTTCATATTTTTGAAAAATACTTAGAATTAAATATTTTGAAACAGAATATATATACTGTATATTAAAGAAAAGTTTAAAGAGCATGTTGCATTAATATAAATCTGTGCATCATAATAAAAATATTATGCAAATAAATGTGTGCATCAGAGTGATTAATATCACCAAAAACAACAGATTTTAACAGCAAGTAATTTGTACAACATGGAGATCTGCAAGTTCAAACAATTTAAGTGCAATAGTACCATTAAATATGCAAAAAATATGTAATGTGTAATTTACTGTTTCTGAAGCTTTTGAATGTTTTTGTAAATTCACACTGTATTTATAGAGCATATTTTGTCAAACGAAACTTACTTAATATACATAATTAGACTGTTTAATTATTTTACTTGAAAGCAGTTTGAAAACAGTCATTCTGTCAAATATTCATTGACAGTATGTAGAAGGAATAAAAAGTAGCAGTATTTCCTCTAGCATGCCTGAAAATTGTTCTGTTTCAAAAAAAGAAGAATCGAATTTCCTCTAAGTGTGACCTGGTCATCAGCTGGGGTCACATTTTTCAGATCCTTCACCCTTGCTCTGCCCTTCATGAAACAGCTGGGAATAAGATGTGCTATGGTGTTTTTTTAATTGACAAGACAGAAGTTTATTTTCCTTCTCAAGTGAATTCATCCCTAGCCTGTACTCAACCACCTGAGGCTAGATGGTCTTAAGGAAAAGACTCTCCTAGTTTGAGTCCCCATTTCTACCACTAACTCGGTGTGTGTTACCCTGGACAAGCCACTTAACCTGCTTAGGCTTTGTCCTTCATCAGACATCAGACAGCAGGCCTCTACAACAGGTATTGCTGATGCATAAAACCAACACCTTCACTAATATCTTAGTTACAGCCATGTGCAGTTCAATATTTCATACTGTCCTTATCGCCACCAACAAAACACAAAATCGTGGCCAAAAACAAGATGCAAAAGGGAGAAAAGACAGTGCCATTGTTAGGTTTTCTGTGCCTGTTCCCACAGATCCAACAAGTATTTTTGTGATTTCATTTTGGTTTGTCTTTGCTTAATTCATCTGGCAGCACTTCAGTCCAAAATGCTGCAGACATGTAGCTAACTGTCCAACACTATCATCACAATACACAAAGTCTCGTCTGGTTTTGCAGACTGTTTTGGAGATCTAAGGGACTTCCCTGCATTTAGGCTACAAAAGCAATACACAAGGATTGCATTTAGAACTTCTGTGAAAAATACTAAGCCTCTACAAATGAGGGGGATCATCTTACTAATCAGTAACTTTCATATTAATCTCCAAATCTTGCATGCCTTTATATGTCCCTCAGATATATTAGATCTTGTGTTTCTTGACTTCGCACTTCATCTGGCTATAGTCTGGTTTATACATACAGTGTATTCTCCAAGAAGCACCTAATACTACTGTGGGATACTACTATACTGTACCAAGCATTGCTTTCCATGATGCTTGTTTACAATGTATCTTAATACAATGTCTGTTTGATGAATGATCCCTATGGATCAAAGATAATTATTGTAGTTTGAGTAGTAATTATTAGAAGTAAAATGCTCACTGAAATATTTATTAATATTTTTTGACACAAAAATGGGACTTTATCACAGATTTGATCTTACCTGTCAAACTACATTGAATTATGTCCTTATTTAAAAGTGCGGCAAATTTAATTGATTCATTACCTGTTCTGGAACCTTGTGCATTAATTATCACATGGTCCTTAATACAAGTATAACTGCAACTCCCAGACCCTGTTCTTGGACAATATTTTTGATTGAGACATCACTGATGTTGAAAGGCAGTTTTGTTTTACAAAAAAAAAAGATTGTGCGAGGAAGTTCATGATCATAGCCAGATGGAGCATAGTAATGACTGTTTGTCATGGCTGAATTGTATGAAAGAGATTTCAATAGAAATTCACAATATCTTGTGAAGCAGAACAGTGTGCCAGACGCAGTGTGTCTTAAGCTCATCTTCTCTAATTAGTCTCACAAGTTGTTTGATCCGTGTGATACCATTCTTCTTGTTTTTCTTTTCAGTTTCTCTCTAATCAGTATCTTTTTATAATATCAATATAAAAATCCTTGTATTTGCATAGGACTTTTCAAAGGATTTGGAATAAATAAATTCCAAAGTATTCCAAAGCATTTCACATAGGGAAAAGGACTAAGTTCTGCTAGCACCAAAGTGCAGCATCCACCTGGGTGTTAACCAATTGATTCAAGTGGAGCTTTGGGAAGATCTGATTGCGGAATTTATCCCCTTCACCAGGGTTTATACAGTATGTCTTCTTTGAAATGTCATGTGACCACTTAGTGACCAAGTAGTCAGGAGTTTGGTTTAATGTCTCATCCAGTTGCACTTGAAATTTTAATATTTACATTCTTACCTTTTGTGATAACTAAAGTGCACTGTGAACATTAAAAAAATATATATTTCTCAAAATTCTTCACACACTGCCTGGCAATCAACAATCTTTTATTCTAAATTCAGAACTGCGTTCTTTTAAACATAATGTATAACATTTATCGATATTGTGATTGAAAGTATAGGTCAGCCTACTTTAGAAAATAATTACTAACTTTCCAGTCACATTAGTTTAGTTTCCAAATGGGTCTTGCAATTAACTCACTTGGTATAAATAACAAAAGCATTTCAGCTGAACATCAGCTGAACTGTATATCCCACTTAAACTTCTCATCCTCTTTGAGGTATGCAATAATTAAACACTGTTAAAAAGTAAACTACAGAAAAGAACAACATTTAAATTAAAATATTACATGAACATTATATTAATTTTGAAACAAATTCCAAATACGTTTCGATGTAGAGACAAAATATATAATTAAATCAGAAAAATAAACTTTAAACTTTCAGGCAACTACTTCTATACAGTACCTATCACTGAAGATTTATTGCCATATTATGTACAGATCAGGTAATATTTATGGGAACTGCACAATGGTTCTCTTCTCTGCTGTAAAGCTTTCTCTAAGTTACAATAATGTTGAGGCAGGCATCTTCATCTTCCACAGAGAAAGGCATCATATGGATAGTTCATCCACAATGTGGCACATTTTGTTTTTCCTTATTTTGTATCAAATCTCTAATGGCCACCCACTCATTTTAATATATTAAGACACTGTATGGTGCCGAAGGCAATATGCTGATCTATAGCTTCTACTTAGAATTAATAAGCCACAGTAAAGGGTAGTAAACGTTATAGATACTAGTATGGTGTTGAAGGTAAAAACTATGTTACCAGGAGGTTTCTAGTTCAAACCCAGTCTCTGCAGTTAATTTAAATTACTGGATGTTACACAGAACACTTAACTACTTTATGCACTGTCACTTGAATGATAAGCTAAGCCAAGATCCTGATGTGAGTGAATTTGCAACAGCAGGTGGCATAGTTCAATTCTAGTGTGTATAATATAAAAGCACCTGCTAAATGACAGCTCCCCTTTGTTCTGTTAGAGATAGTTGCATGAAAGATTCTTTTTTTTGTAAAAAAGTTATCAAAATTCTGGAACAAATTATTCAGCTTATTCCTATCAAATATACTATAGTAGCCTACAAATGCATTTACAGCCCCTCCAATGAACTAGAAGTAAAATTTTGAAAAGAAAATACACATGGACACTGAATACTGTGTACTGTGATAACTGAATATACTGTATTAATAGTATGACTATTAAAATGAATTACATATATGTCTATAATGTTCAAAACTCTTGGTTCCATGTACAGTATGCAGTATGTTGAAATTGAATGCTGTGAATGTAGTCCTCTCTAATGCTTTTGAATAAACTGCTAATTTCACAATGCCTCAAAAAGTTTGTACAAGCTTCTGAAAATCTTCTTGTTTGCCACATGATATTAAAACAGGGATAAGAACAGAAGCAATACACATCTTACCATAAACTTGTGGTAAAAGCTGGAGAATTAGCTGAATATTTATGGTCAAATATTATCATCTGCAACATACTGTATGGATGCTAGATACTATTCCAGCAAGCAATGGGGGCAAGGTAGGACAGTTTCTGGATGGGACTTCAATCCATCACAGAGCACACAGACGCAGACGTGAGCACACCTGGTCCAATTTTCTAGTAGCCAATTAACCTTCCATGATGTCTTTGGACTGGGAGGAAACCAGAGCACCCAGAAGAAACCCACACAAACACAGGGCCCCACAACTGCAGGGCAGCAATGCTACCCACTGACTCAGCATGCTTCTACTCAAATATCCCCGATGTTTAGTCTAATACGACATTAAAAGGCTATAGAAGGAATCTTTTCAGGGTTATTAAATCCAAAGGAGGGTTCATAAACTACTGATTTCTGGGGTATGATTAAATTTGAGCATCATGTGTTTAGAATTGTATGCAATTGTTTTTCACAGATTTGTTCAATTTATACTGTATAGTTTTGAATATCATACTGTTTGATTTGTTTCCATCAATAAATGTTCAATGCACACCTGGATTTTCATGCCAAGTAAAACTGTAGTTACAGTTTTTTGAGGGTATGAATTTAAATGGTTTGTGTTTTTGTACTTTACAATTGTACAGTACTTGTCATGTAGCATCTAGCCTCCATAATGAGCCTTTCATTAAAATAAAACAAGGCAGACATTCTTCTTTTTACTGAGACACAGGCATTGCATTTATTTCACGATTTCTAGCTGTGCTCTCAAACGCAAATATAAAGATTCCACAAGCTTTTCAGTCAAAGTCTTCTTTGTATTTGAAGGTTGTATTTGAAGAAGTAGAGAAGTTTGACTAGATCCCTGTTATCAAACGTCAAAAGTTTAAAATAGCATACTATTTCTGAAAAGAGCAAAACATGAATATAGAACCACTATATTCATCTTTAAAATAAATTATGTTCTGGCAATTCCATGAATAATGCACAGAGTATAGGAGAGAATTATGCAACATTAAGATGCAAGTAAAAAAGAGTGACACGATTGCTGTTGACATTTGTTGCTAACATCTTTCTTCAGGGCAGAAACCCTTAAATTGCTCTATTAATGGGGCATTTAAACAAAGACTGTTTCCATTCCTGTGCCCAATACTCGTTCTTCATACTGTACATTAGCCTGGTATATGTGCCATGTTTGCACAAGGGACAGAGCGAGTTACAGCCTCTCAATCATGAAAACTTTCATTTGCGCTTCTGCTCAAGTCATTTCGCATCACAACGTCCCCAGACAGCCTCGGCTCAAAAAATAGACTTTACTTTGACATCTTATCCTATTCCTGCTTGACAAAGGGCTGATTAGAGTTCGCTACAGGGTCACCTCATATCAAAAGGCTTGATTTCATTAAAAAATGCATTAAACTGCAGGGGATATCTTCGAAACAGATCTGTAATTTTTCTAGACATTCAAATATTAAAGACCTTGTATGCCAGGATCTCCATCAAAGCAAATGTCAATAAAAAACAGGACAGATCCTTAAATATAGACATAAAAAAAGCTTAAGATTTTGATGCAGTATCTTGCAAAAGTGTTCACTTCTTCCAATAATGTCTAATTTTTTAAAATTGCAACTGATGTATATACAGTAGATTTTTAAGTATTTTAATCACTGAATGTTCAAATTGGACACTTTTAATGTCTTCCACCCATATAATGTTCAGTTTGAGCATTCAAGTCTTTTTTTTAAAAGGTGCTTCTAGATCATTTGTAATTCACCAAAAAAGGACATTAAAGGTAGAAGTATTCACCCTGTTCAAGGCATAGTATTGCATAGTTATGGTTCTTTAAGTGAGCTTAATGTTCTTATCTGTAGTGTCTAAATCCTAAATAAGCATGAATACCAAAACATTATACCCGTTTTAAACATTTCTAGAAGGAGTGCTTTCCAGGATTGTAAAATCATTTGCTGGTTTTGTTTGGTAACATTTTTGAATGGCGTAAGAAAAAAAAAAGCTTGCATCAAATACAGTATTATGTATTACAGTATCACCAGTGAAGACATGTTCTTCAATTTAAAAGTATATTTGGGAAGAATATACTGTATGAGTTCCCCAAAAAATCTGTGGATCAATGCCATTTTTGTCTGAACACCTGTCACACAGAGCTTATGCCCTCCACTCCATGGAGATCTGAATTATTTAGAATCTCTTCATACTACCTTAAACATGGAGGTCTTTATTTTCACCTCAGAAGACTCAGACAGCATACTAAAAGGATTCACACTGGAATCTTTCCTCCAGTGATGACAGATGTCTTCCTCTGCCCCCAGCCAGCTGCTTCATAACTTTAAATATAAAGTAAAAAACACCACTTTATCATTTGATAAAACCCAGACTGTGATAAAGTATTTAGGTTATTCCAATTTGGGTCAGAATTTGAATAATTTCAAACTACCATACGTACCACAGGTTTCATGTGGAAAATCATTCATTAAAAAAAAATAAGATGTTGTTCTATCAGTAATTGCTTAACCACTTAAATTTAAATTATCTTCACTTATCTCCATGGTTTTGTGTTTATGTTTAAGTGATCTTATCCTGCACATTCTGGTTTCCCACCGGAGAGAATAGGCATTCTTTCTTGGGTAAACCAATGAAAAATAATATTTTCTGAAGCTTTAAGGAAATACTTTAGTCTCTTAAGCCAGACTTTTTCAATGTTAATCCATTTTGGATTTCTGAACAAAATTGTTGGTTTGTATATTGTAGCTTTCCATTTATATTGCGTGTGTTTTTTGGCGAGGGTGGGGAGGACAATTCTCCTTTAGAAGCGAACAGTGAGTCTACTGTGAATTACTCTGGCTGGCTTGCACCAAGAACCTAAATAATTTTGACTCTAATCCTCTGATTTATTCACAAGAGGCTCAGCGCATTCATCTTTCCACTTCTTGCAATGGAAAACTGCTTGTGTTTCCTAATCAAAATAAAAAAAAAACATGCTATTCACCCTGCTAAATAAATGCCAAGGATGCACCTTTTACATTGAGAAATTTCATGTTATGTAGTGTTTTTCTTTACAAATAATTGCTGTGTGTTTTTCAGAGTGATACCACAGATAGCTCAGTAATCAGTTTACACAACAATGGGCTGGCCACTGTTTAAAAAATGCAGGCAATTTCTTAAGACCTAGATGTTATGATACTCCGCTTCATTCTGTATTTATGATCAGAAAGCCTGTTATTCTTTGTTAGTACTGTGGCAACCCAGACATCCAATCTCAAATCTCTGTGTATTCTTTCCTCTGACCTTTTGCATAAAAAGAGTGACAACACGACAAGCAGACCAGAGTGATCTAAAGACTATTCTGAAGAACGTTATTGCTTTTTTTCTTGGAGACTTCTGATATTTGATAGGGTCTGGAGTTTAAATGAGGCAGATCATTTCAACTTTACTAAAAACGCAGTTGTGTCAAACAGAACCAAAAGGCTCCTCTCCGATTGACATTAGCTTTTGCCATGGGATTTTTCACATCCATTTGGCAAAATTATTATATCTGGAAATCCTGGTTTGATCAGAGACAACAGAGCAAGCCCATTGCCTGCTGAATGCATTTACAAAGCATTTGCTGTCTTAAGGTGTCAGGTTTATCACTGCTCCCAATTACATCTCAAAATTCAAATGTTAACAGATTTGCATGCTACCAGGATGTTAATGTTTTAGAAAGCACAGGTTTGATGTCTGAATAAAAAGTAAATCTGTGTTTATGATAGTCTACAAAACTCATAAAAATATAATAGAAAGCACACAGTATATAAGTTCAGTATATTCATGGATCACTCAGAATGACTGTAAACACTGTAGAAATATAAAGGGACAGCAAAATGGAAACTGTAGAATAGCCATTTAGAGCTATTTACTCTTCAGGGGTTGAACGTAGCATAGGCTTCTATCTGAACATATGAAGGGCAATATCAGGCCTTCTCAGTAGATAATCACAGAGGGAAACTTGTCATGGTTTTCTTCAATTTTTCTGTGACACTTCTTTCTGAAAAACCCAGCAGTGACAAAATGACTTAGCAGGAATTGCTTTCAATCTGTCAAAATGCTAGATATTATGAACAGGAGGGGAAGGACATACTATATAGATTATCACAGGATGCTATTCAGTGCTTAAAAATATTCACGGGCCTAGACAATTCTATGGTATCGCCAAATGCTATGGTAATCAGCTTTTTGCTTCTGGAGCCCAGGATTTCCTGCAAGTTTGTAACTAGCTTTCAAACAGAATTGGTTGTAAATTTCATGACATTAGTTGAGTCATATCAACCATACAATATGTTAGGTACTGTATCTGGAGAGCACAGGCACATTTTCAGTACTGCTCTACTGGTAGAAAAAGAGGGTGAGTCTATACACAATGGCAATGAGTCCTCTGGCCAAATGAGTCATTCTTAATTCCATCACATTTGCAGGGTACACAAGATTCTGGAGCTGACAAATAGTGGGATTTCGTTTTAAACATCAGATGTATCTCATTATACAGTAGCATAGAGCTGCTGTTGTAGAGTTATCATATGGATCATGCTACTGGACAATGTTTGAATTTTATCAGCTGCTTATTTGAAGAAGAAGAAGAAAATTTTGGAATAGAGTTTGATCTTTGATTTATTTTCCAGCGAACATGCAAAATATTTCAGTATAATAAAAAAAAAGTATTGCTCCTTACCTCCACTGTCTCTTTGCAAGTGGATCATAGCTGATGCAAAGCAGGCTGTGACATCATACAGGTTTAGCACTAGAGAAGATTTTTCACATGTACAATGGTCTTAAGCGTCCACTCTACCCTTCTGGAAACTATGCAGATCTGATTATATGCAGCATCAGAACTCATCTCTTACACAACAAATCATGTTATCTTGTATAACCTTTCCTAGACTCTTATGTAAAGTATAGTTTTGGATTAGTTTATTTTTTCCCTGAAAGATGATCATGTGACAGTGTATAATAGACCTATGAGTCAGTAATCACTTCAAATGTCAGTTGCATCTCCAAACTTGAACCACACTGGAGGTTAAAAATGACATAAAGAGTATTTTTAGCAAGCACGTTATTTTCATATTAAAGCTCTCAGTTGTGAAGGATTTAACAGCCTTAAATCACAGAAGTTATCTGACACTTTCCTAAACAACTCCCTAGCTAATGAATACAGCACCTGCATGGTCTTCCTGCTTCACAAAGCACACTGGAAATTTTAAACATTTTGAGACAGATTTCTATAAAAAGCACAGCATGCACGACAGTTAAAAACTGGCTACAAACCAAAATACGAGTTAAACTTGTATGGGGAAACAATATGTTTTTCTCTTACTCATTGGATGTTATCACTGAGTAACCAATGAGCAATCACTGAAAAAAGCAGTGTTTCTCTACACCCTTAGAGTTAACTGAAATCAAAAAAGGTAAACATTTCATGACAAAATCCGCGCATTAAACAGAATACTGAATTTTTTCATAACTGCCACAGAACGCTACTATAGTACTGCCATGCGTCCAACATCACAGATACTACTATTTAGAATAATAATAATCACCACTTCAAAAGCTGAAAAGCACTAAACCTCCATGTGGTTTGACTGCAATCCAGTTAAATCACTTGATATGTAAACAAAACAATAAAGTCAGTACAAATTGTGTTTAGAAAGACAGAATGCTTTCCTTCTTGTTGGAATTTCTTGCACATTAAAGGACATCTTATTTCATCATTCTTCTAGATGAAAATACCATTGATCACTTCTTTGGCAACTAATATTGATGTGATGTATAAAAAGAAATAACTTGTTGAAAGTGTACAACCCTACCCAGTCATTAATATGCATTGTCCACATTGCCTTGGGTTAAGTGATGGAAAATAAATAAGTAAACAAATACATACTGATGGCCAACCAAGTGCATGGTCATACTAAGCAGCGCTGAGATACAAAAACCTTTATTTTCATTAGCAATTTAACAGCTAGGTGTCTCATTATTCTCAGATAAAACAGAAGTTTTCTACAAAGATAAGGAGCATCCATTAATCAGAGTATTTTAGAAACAGTGATTATTGATCTCATTTATTACCTTTAATACTGTTGGACAAGTACGTTAGAAACTGGAGCACAATTTTTTTTTTTTTAAAAAAGGCAGCTTGTTGTGCATTTCAATTAGCAACATTCACCAGAAAAGAGGATAAAAAAATCTTAAAGGAAGGAGGGAAATATCTCTTCATTAGTGCCATGGTCATAAACCGTATATTCCATTTATAGCTAACAGGTAACTGCAATAAAGCACATGAAACAGTACAAGAAAATGCGCTTTTTTAATATGGAACTTACACAAACTGTGATGTTTGCATAAAACCTCATAAAACAATTAAATAATGTAGACAATATGCAAAGTTGTTGATGATTAGTTTCCTTGATGATTTGGTGCTCCTTGTGTATCCTCATTTTCTATATCTCTGGCTGACAAATACAGTATATGGGTTGTTTAGAAGGCACAGTCTCCAGGGTTTCAGCTGTTTCCCCATATTTGGAGTAAATGCACAACCACTGGACTACAGACCAGAGGATGAGACCACTGTCTTGTCACAAATTATTTTCAGAATACAATGGCTCAGTGTATAGATACAACTGAGAGATTGGAATACAACCGGGAATGAGGATGGTGGGGAGAATGGAGTACAGGGTGGATAATAATCTTATGTCACCGGAAAGATCCGCCAAAATCTACTGTATGTCTCCCTCCAAGGTCAATGCCAGAGTTCGTTTTTGTTTTCTAATCCCAAAGCAATTCATCCTCCAGTCCAGTAACAGAGGTATTCCGCCTGCAACACTAGTTGGGAGCTTTGCCCCTGCAATGAGAGTCAATCCTCCACATCCACAAATTAATCCTTCCAGCTGAGAGAGCAAGGGCAATACAAAGGCAGAAGGGTCTTTAGTGTGGGGTATGTGAAAGTGTGATCTCAGGCCCCAGCTAAAACATAGCAGGTCATTTCTGTAAGGTGTCTGGGCTGGGACACTAATGATGCAAGGGTCTGAACAAAGAAATAGAGATGAGATTCTCTCCTATTTAAGATGAGGCCAGAATCTGTCCATATCCTGTTCAGACCCATTTACCCACCACCGGCAGACTGAAAAATGAACCACTGACAGCCAGTGAACTAGAGCTCTCAGCCTGGCCCTATGTGCCCAGAAAAGATATACTTAAGTACAAAGATTAATTGAGTGTCTATACACGGCTAAGGGGGTAAAATCAGAGTCTTCAGCCCTTTTGAACCCCTTCCAGGCTAATGCCAGAGAAAGCACGGGCATGTGATGGGTGACACTCCAAAATAAATGGCAGGAATTCAAATGCAATTATTCATTACCCCTGGCAGACCGTTGCACACCAGAGGCTAGGACATCACTAATCACTAATTTGTTGTTTGGTCCATAAGGAAGACGTAGTATACTGTATCTCTATGGTTAAAATATATTGTTCATAATTGCATTTAGAATATGTCACACTTTTCAAGCATTTTATTTTGGTTGATAAAGAAAAACCTTGTGAATTTTCTTTCTTGTATAGTATATGTTTGGAACTGTTCAGCTGTTTTATACATGGCATGACTCTTTGATAGCCAGAATTACAAAGGAAATACATCTGGTCCACCTTGTCATTTTACATCTAATAGAAGGTCAAAGAGGATGGATTGCTAAATGATACGTTTTATGTGCCTATCTATGCTAAAATCAAGGAGCTGGATTTGTCAGCACTCCATTCAAGGGAAAGTGAAAGACTTGACTGTTGATTTTCACACATTGTATCTGGAGTTCAAGACAACATGTGGAAGGGCTTGTTAAAAGGAACTGGGACAGAGACTCCCAGGTTGCTCAGCAAAAAAAGCACAAATGTCAGGTTTTGCCCTATAGTGTAAACAACGACAGTTTGAAGCTGTACTATATTTTTATTAAAAATTCCCACTGGACTTTTTCAGATGGCAGGTCAAAATAACACATAACAGCTGAGTGCCATACGGTGTTGGGTAGCCTCACTCTGCTCTAACATCCTTGAGTTATTGATGGTTACCTCACAGAACTCACAGAATTGTGAGCTCCCCCCAAAAAAAAAATACAAAAAAGGTTTCCAAAAATAATAATAATAAAAACAAAACTAAAAACCCACCTCTGATGAACCCACAGATAAACAAACGCCTGCTTCCCAGTCTGTAACAAGGGGCTAATATAACTCCATGGAGGCAGAAACGCTATTACCCACCCACCACGCTTTAATATGATAAAGAAATCATATAATCCACATAAGACAGAAGGAATGGGGAAACAGCATGAAGCGATTTTAGTGAAAATGCTGATTAAGCCTCTGAAGTAAAGACTGATGGTAATGATCACTAATCCCTGAAGCAGGAGTAGGAGGTCATGGGCAAATGCAGTGGTTCCTTTTGCTTATAGTTATCAGGTGAATTGCATACAGACTCCTTTGCAGACAGAAAAAAATGATACCTCTTCCATACTTTACAATGCTGTCATAATCCTTTTAAATAAATTTGCAAGCATAAAGTGAAAATGCCTTCTAAATAAAACGGGGACTACCATGTGACTTTCTTGCCAAAACTTAATGTTGCAGACTGAACATTTCAACATTTTAAAAGTGCAACCACGTTAAAAAAAGTTTTGTGGTTGACTGCTTTATAAAACACTCCTTTTGGTCTATTTATCATACACATTAAAATATAAAAGATCTAGTACAAGTAAAATAAAAAGAAAATATGTTTATGGTTCATATACTGTACCTACTGTAGATTAAATTAAAGAACAACAAAAATCAAAGAACAACATATACCGTAGCACATAGCAAAATCCACAAATATATCATATTCCCAAGTAATATTTAGAAAATTCTAAAGTATACAATATACTGTAAACTTTGTTCATGCTCAGCACCCATTAAATTACATAAACAAATCCACTTATAGTTTTCTCTACATTCATAGCTTGAAGGGAGCTATGATTTTATTTTCAATTACTTTTTAATGTCTGACACTGAGGCACATCTCATATTCTGAGGCAATCTGTCTTGCTCTCCAGTTGTCACTGGTCACTGTCAGATCGATCCCTTGTCTGACATAAAAGAGTGAAAGAAGAAGCCCTTTTCTCTCCTGTGCACAACCAGCCTGGAGACAATTACTGTAATTCAACTGTTCCTGTCCTTAAAGTGACTTGTTAAAAAAAAAAGAAAATATAACACATTTTGGTCAAAGAACATTGTCTCGAATTCTATTTTGAGTTGACCATAAAAGGCATGATGGGGAATCAACACTTTTAAATAATCAATCTTTGTTATTTATAGGAGGCAATGGCCACATCAATCTGGTCTGGGAGTCCCAACATCAAATCTAAAGAAAACAAAGGTCATCAGTTCTTGAGGGCTATACTGCAAGACATTTCTGCCCATGATGATTTGTAATGCTTTAGAAAATTAGACAATAAAAAGCAGAAGACTAGAGATCCTAGGGGCAAGCTTTAAGCAGCAGCCTGTGGATCTTTCACCACTCCTGTAGCTACCTAAACCTAGCATTTGGATTGATCATTGAGTGGATCATAACCACAAACTTGGGTACTACTGCAATTCAATAGCCACCACGACTAAAGTTAGTGCTCTTGACGGGGAAAATATCAGTAAATGTAACCAATTGAAGAAAAAAATCTCTCTGACTGGAATTGTGCCAGTTTCAGACCTTTCATTTCCAGCTTTAACAGTGATACGATATTTTGTGCCATACAACATGCTTAAGAGGTCCTTACTGTACATTGAGGAAATGCCTTGTTAATTAATAGCAAGTGAGTGTGTAATTGTTGAATATAGGTAAAGAAATTGGGGTTAGCTGGGTGAGCTAGTGGACAATTCATTGCTCTCTGAATGAGTGGACAATGAATTTCATTGCAGAAATAAAACGTCCACAAAAAAAAATGGAAATGCTCACAAATTTATAAAATAATTTTAACAATAAAAATCATACTACAGAAATAGGTAATAAGTAAAAAGTAATAACTAGTAATAAATGATATTTTAAATAATAAGTAGATCTAAAGTTTAATACTTGTTACCCCTGTAACAATTCTTACTGATAGAGAATCTATCAAGAAATTTGTCACTTTCTTTTCAGTAGCAGAACATGTGCAAGTACTGTTTTTTTTTCCAGTTTCATAAGTACACTGAATCCATCTAGAAGTTCCAAAGTATATTTCTCGTCATTTCTGTGGCCCCAGAGACATACCCAAAGGTTACATAATCCAAACCACTGCTACAAGCTACAGTATGTCAGTGAACAACCATCATTTTTCTGTCAATATTAGTGGCAAGAAATATATCTTGTTCCATCAATATTAGAACCTCATGGGATGTTTAATTCAAATCTTGGTTTATCTTTCTTTCAGGAACAAAAATACACAAGAACATTTTAGGGAAAAGTTTTTCTAAGCATCTGGGGCTGTATTTCTGCTATACAATATATAATTAATTGAACTTTTGCCCTGTTGTTCTGAACCATTAGAATGTAAGCTGCCCACTTCAGCAGATCTTAATACCACATGTAGCTAAGGGAACCAGTGTTTTGCAGACCATAGACTCTGGGGCTAAAAATAGCTGGAGCTGTTGGACTACAGACAGATTACTGGAAAATAAGTGGGACCACCAGCTAATTAACCCTGGCCTGAGCTCTTAGTTGCCTGTACAAATGAAGAAAACATCATTATACTGAACACTGCACAGCATGACAGAACATATTGGTCCATTTCACTTATAGTATAACTAATCCAAGTTCATCCGTCATGTCTTCTTTCCATTTATTGAGAAAAAATAAAAGGATCACACAATCTCACTGACAAGCACAGATAGGAAAGCTGGTTTCATTGTTTAACCTTTCATTTGTATGTCTCTCCAGTTTCTTGCTTTCTTCTGGGTACTGTAGTTTTTTAGTACTGCAGAACAGAAATATACAGATTCCATCCTTCATCTTCTATCATCCCTTTATTTCTGCTGGCAGTCAATGTTGGGGGTAGGTGGGTAATGGACAGGAGACAAAATGCCTGAGGACTCCATGTCCTGTAAGCCAAGGACCAAACTGGGCCACTAGTTACATTTGATCTGGAATATCTATGGGTCTCTGTTAATAAAATATATTAACGGAGTTACAGTACATCAAACAGTTACCAACTGTTTTCACTTCAGGCAGTTATGAAATGTACGAATCCTACCATTATCTGTTTATCTGGAATACCAGTAACAATATTTCTAAAAACAAGGAGAGACAGATCAATCCATCTAAAGGGGTAGTTTGTAGAATGATTTGTCTGATATTCAATTCTATATCCCCTCACATGCCGCTGCCATGATCGTAATTAAGTGCTTGATTACACCAAGCCTTGAATCACCCACAAATGCAAATTGCAAACTAATTACTTGTTTAGAAGATCCTTTTGGGTTGATGGAAGAAACTTCCAGCAAACACATAAGGGTCTGGTATTTGATAACTGGAATACGGGTTAAAGCTTTTGAGTTAATCCATCACTGAGTATTCAGATAAAACGCCCCCTGAAAAATCCATCGCACTTGGAGCATAATTCGTAAGATTTGACTAAGAAGTACACCAGTGGGATTAAAGTGCTGCACAATGCAACATGCATTTCTACCACATTTCTTTGGTGGTTGTTCTTGTGAACTTTGTAATAGATAAGCCACAAATTAAGTCAAACGCCTGAATGACATCAAATCTGCACAGAGCCTGATTACATGCCTTCAGAGTTTTAAATCCACCTAAATATAGAGCCAAATATATTGTTTAATCTTTACATTTAGCTGACATCCTAACTGGCTATAACTGTTATTTATAAGTGGAGACAGAAAACTTCAATCTTCCTAGAAGAAACTTTAAAGAAATCTTCCCAATGCTCGTTAGCCATGAGAAAACAAGGCAAGCTTGGAAAATAAGCAATTACATGGGTAAAAGAGTAACTTGATCTAATGAATAACTCTTACAATGCAATTCTGAGAAAACCTGATTAATACAGCCACATGTGTTCCTATACTTATTTTCTGCCTTGGCCTTGACCTTGGAAAGAGCCTTCTAAATACTTCTTGGTGCATTACAAAAGGAAATTGACAGATAAAATCAGTAACTGATAACTTCAAAAGAGAGTTTATTGTATATTCTGGAAGGTTTTTCCCCCCAATCTTTAAAATCCAAAAGTTTCTCTGTTTTAAAGGTCAGTTGCAACACATCCAATGATCTTGGCACAGAACTGTCAAATGAGGACGTTCTCATCTTTTTTCCCAACAATTTTGATAAGCCAAGCCGACCTCGCCTCGTTGAGCTCTTAACAGACAAAAGGTTGGTGGGCTCTTAAATGTCACCGATCATTTTGGACAGAGCTTCCCTGAGCTGAGTGAGCACTGTCAATCACTCCTGATACTGATCTCCAAACAGTTTGGGGGAGTCATCTGAGGGAAAGGCAGTGGCACACGTTTCTCTTAATTTTTTATCGCCTTCTGTGAGAGTAAAGAGCTTCCCAAAACAGCACTGGAGATTTAAAAGCTAGGAAACCTGTCAGTTTTGTCTGTTATTTCTGCCATCAATCTGAGCAAGTCTAAAAGAATCAAACACACACACATATCTAAATACCACACTGTACATCAACATATACAGTATTTGTTTCTTGACATGTACTGAATGTGCGATTCCTCTTTCTTACATGCACTGTTAAACAAAAACAGACTTATGCATGACACTGTTTTGAATCACTTTCCTCACCTGGAGGTGCGTACATGCAACAGTTAGAAGATATTGAAGTAAAACCAAGATATTATTCAAAAAATAAAACCAAAACCTCAATCCATATCGTTTTCAGGCGTTAGCATGATGCCAGAAAGGACAACACCTCTGCGAAAGTTGTGATAAATCATGACTAGTAATGGCTTTAGCAGCAGCTGCGCCATAAAGAGATATATAAAACACATAAAACAGTGTTAAAAAGGTATAAAATAAATTCTCATAAAAGCTTCCTGTCGTAAAACCTCTGTTTATTGCCCCCATCTCCCTTCAAAAAACAAAGACAAAGTTTAAAAAATATATACTGTATCATTCTAACAGAATGAAGGGAAGGAAGCACTGATAACAAAATGGGTGCTGCAGCATGTATCCATTTCAGCCATTGCTGAGTGTGTAATTAATACCTGACCTTTGGGGGGATAAATAATGCTCTTGGGTCTTGCGGAATATATTTTCCTGCTCAGTAATTATAATTCTGCTTAAATTTTCCATTTTTTTTATTAGAGATCTTTGGCAAGGGAATGACAATCCCCATTGAGGCTGAGCATAAATACCGTGAATAGAAGCAAAAACCAAGTAGCACATAAACCATTAACTTTAAATAAGATGTCTTTTTGTTTCACCTTTTTAAGTACCTATATAAATCTCCCACTGAATGAGAGGGTTTTTCAGTTTCTCTTAGAGAAGAATACTCTCCAGGAGAACACTCCAGTTATTACGGAGGTACTAACTTGGTAACCGAATAATAACTGAATTCTATACTTGTTCATGAAATAAAGCCCCACTTATTGCTGAAAAATGAAGAGAGATTATAGTTGTTTAAGAATCTGCCCTGGGACAGCATTGACCTTTAATCAGTTTTTACAACTCGCAGATTCTGGGCCCTCAGAGTCTTAGTAGAAAGCATTAGCTTGCTTAACCTCATTCACTAGGAAAACAACAAAACAGTGAAGCAAACAGGTATCTGCCAGTGATCATTACACCCCCAGGAGTAGGATATACAGCTCAATCAGCATTGAGCAAGAAAGATATCTGTAAGTACAGTAGTGAAAAGGTTTAAGAAAAAAGAATTTCTGAACCAAACTAAACATTTTATCTTAACCATTGAAACTTTAGTCATTTGAAAAGGCACCTTCCCCCTTATCTGTATCTTTAGTATATGTTAAAAAAAATTGATGGTTATTAAAACATATACCAGATTATTAATATCTTAATAGCTGTTGTGTTCATGTATTCGACTTGCAGAAGCTATGGCATGAGTAATGCATCAACAGATGTTGGAGCCCACTTAGCACAACAGTTTTAGATCCTAAGCAAATAAAAGCTACTGTATGTTGAGTCCATGGAAGAGTCATGATGTCATGGTTGATATCAATAAATCCAAGTGCAGAAATGTAAGCCCTCTGCAGTGCATTCTGGCACAACAATTTACAAGTAATGGGTGGTTTCTGCATCTGTACTAGACTTGTAATTAATGGTACTGAGAACCACTCCCACATAACCCCCTTGTGCTGCACATACTGTATGCATGTGAGTAGACAGAATGAGCAGTAAGCTGAAGTGCTTTTTAAAAACTAATGAACAGAAAATTGCTTATCATCCGGGGAGTTGCAGCAGTTGAGCCTGTAGACAATTTCTTTATGACCGAAGGAACATTATACATGCTCTCAGCAAGCTTTGAACAGTGAACCCCACCAATGCAGTGCTTTTTTTATTTTCTCTACAACAGGTAAACAACACAAAAACACAACACTTAATCAGATTTTTAATCCTTAGATAAAAAACGAACCAAAAACACACTACAATAAATATTATAAAAGACAAGAAAAAGAAAGGGCACACTCCGATAAAACAAAAACTAAATAGTACATTGATGATTATTCTTCTATCCAAAATAATTACCAAAAATTACTCATTACTCCCCCATCCCTCATACTGAATCAGCCATTTAATTTGTTTTATTTTTTTGTCTTATTATTACTAATCATAGTCATTTCCAACATACATGTGTAATAAAGTTTTACTGTATGCCTAAAAACATTTAAAGTTAACATACGCAGTGCTTACTTGTACGTTGATTTGAGGAATTCTGAACTGCCTGTGCAATTGCACAACTATAGATCTCTTCTAATCTAGTGCTAAAAACACAAAACTGTGTATGTGGTCTTTGACCAGGGGCACGCATGCTTTTGTCCTCTCACTTTTTCCATGCTCTTTTTTTGCAATTTATTTAATAGTTTTGTTTATGTAATAATTGAAAGTGCACTGGTGAATCATTGGAAAGAGCTGGTCAACCAAAAAGCTTTGCCTTGCAATGTCTTTCACTCAGTCTACTCCTACGTCTTCTGACTAAGTACCAGCTGTCTCTTTGGCAGAAATCAACAGAGAAGCTTGGGTGATCTTGAATTTACAGCTTTTCATCCCCAAACAAAACTTATAGGTGCTATTGCAATCCCCAGCCCACCTACCATCTTGCTTGACGATATTCTGTAGTAATGTTAGACTATCATGCTGAGCCACATTTATATCCTGTCTCATACGCCCCCACACACACGCATGGGAAAGTGAAGTCATGACCCTGGCTGGGATGTGTAGGATAACAAATTCTGTCAAACTCGATCAAAGATCTAACAGGGGGAATGAGGGTTGGGAGGGGAGGAGATTCAAATAGCTTTTCAATGACCTCAAAATGTACAGCAGAACTACTGTATATTTCAGGAAAACGTATGAAGGCACATATTTACAGTTACATGATTTTTGTTCTGCTACAGAATTTTGCGTGTATTGCCTGAGTGATAGCTCCCTTAACCCAGCAAATCAGGCCCATTTAACATATTTCAGCAGATTATGGAAAGTGCTTAAAGGACATTGCCTTGCGTGGGTGGCCTTGTAAACAAGCACTGCTCACCACATTCATTCCTCATGCTGTTGTTTTTATTTAACCTATCAGGATAAAGAATTTTTTAAATAATTCATCAGTCTTTATTCCAACACAAGATGATACAACTTTAGTCAGAGGTGAGGTCCAGTTAATTAAGAATCCACAGAGCCAGCTGGAGCATAATCAGTGAAATGCTTCTAAATTGTATCCAGGTAGACGAAAAACACAGGATTTTACTTATTAAACGCCTCCTCAAAGATTAAATTCAAGGTACTTTGCACTATTTGCACTTTCAAGCTGTATAATTAATCTGGAGGATCATCCCAGTAATTTGATTTAATTAAAAAAAAATCACACAGTAGGTAAAAAAGCATTTAATTCTATCCAAGGGTGACCTTGAAAGGCTGAGCATCTGTACCTGCATTTGTAGAAAAAGACGTGCCATTGGAAAAGCCATGCTGCTGCATATTTATCCAGTGTTTGAAGTGTTTTGGACAACAAAATAAACAGGACTTGTGATTGGGTTGCTATGTGTTAGTGCTATAATAGCGGGTTTTCAGGATCAGGCACCACTTCTACAACAAGATTAAAAATGTTCCGGAATGTTTTTTACAATTAATCCAGAACAATGGGAGAGAATTACCTTTAAAGCAAATATGATTTAAAGAGAAGAACGCACACAGGCATTGTTTCATTTATGATGTTTAGGCAAGGTGGAAAAAATGGATGAAATGTCATAACGTGCTGTCTGGATTTCCAATTGCAGGAAACCGTTGGAATTGATACTGGTACAATCACATTAATGCAAACCTTATTCATCTACAGTACTCATCAATTTCAGAATCATATTTGTGACTCTGGGACGAAATGGTGATGCAGTGGTAAGCCTTGCAGCCTCACAACACTGTGTTCAATTCCAGATCTGGAGCTCTATCTGAGTGGACGTTGTATGCTCTCCCTGTGTTTGTGTAGGTTTCCCCCTGGCTCTCTGATTTTTCCCCACTACCTAGAGACAGGTTGGTAGCTAAATTGGCTTTGGTGTGAGTGTTGTATACCTGAATGTGTACAGTATGTGCCCAGCAATGGACTGGGGTTCCATCTAGGGTGTATTTTGCTTTGTGCCATTGCTTGCCAAGATAGGCTCAGGCTCCTCTGTTACCCTGTATTGCATGAAGCAGTTTAAAATGGGTGGATGAGTCTGACACTCTCCATCTAACTAAGGGACCCCTTAAGAAAACTGAGCTTCAGATTTTCTTATCTGTTAATACTGTAAAACCCTATATACAGGGTGAAGGACTAACTCTAATGTGCTACTTAATGGTGCTGTGTAATGTTGATGGTAATCTCATGCCTTCACAACTGCTGTTTCTGCTCCAAAACTGTCTAGTTCTGGCCAAAACTCTATTTTGTTTATTTGGAGATTAGACACTGAACTTCTCAATCTTTGTAAAATCGTCACTCCACTCTCAGCCACTGAACTCTGTAGTTTCTTTCAAGTTTCTTTTTGATGGTTGCCCTCTCACTGGCTTCCCTCTCAAGTCTCCTTCTTGTTTGGCTGCCAAGTTTTGAGGAATAGCCTTTTCTAGGCAGTGTCTGGTAGTATACAGCTTCCACTTCTTGATTATTGATATTATTTGTACCCTTTTTCTAATCTATTTGTTTTTATCAGTTTCTCTCTTTCTCTTAGAATGCTCTTTATTCATTTTCATACCTTTCCTTCAGATTCACTGCCTGACCAATTTTTTGTCCAGTAAATGTAACAGTCACTTCAATGGTACACAGGCAGAGATCAATGGTAAGGCAATTATATCCTCATTAAACACAGCACTACCAGAGCAGTATATTTCTGGTTTTGACATTCTTTAAGATATCTGCTGACAAATAACTAATTTTGTCTTTAAAAAAATCTGTTTGAGTATATACGTTTACAATAAAAATACTATTTGGAAAAAATGTGTATCAGTTGTAATCCAACAATATTTGAAAACTTTTAGAGGGTTTGAATAGCTATGGCTCCTTAATATCTTTCCAATCTGCCTACTCTCTTCCACATTTATATAAAAATATAAATCAAAGTTTCTTATTACAATAGTTAGGAGAATATAATAATTTTGCCGATCAAATTCTATTCAGTATTTCAAAGGACACCTCTATCAATTTTTTTTCTGTGAGCATAAGGACAGACCTACTGTATGTGAGTTATCAAGTTATTTATTCCATTTCTGGCTGTGGATACAGTATGTCCACTGAGATCTAAAGCCGTTACATACATTATGCACTCAATGACGTCCTTGTGAAACTGTGTGTCAAACTCAAACATGCCACATATCAAGGTTAGGAAAGCACATGCTCCTGGTGTTTGAACAGCAAGAACAGAGAAGTAAAAGTCTTATAGAAACAAACACGTTTGAAGTGGAAAAGAAATGAAAACCACAAGGAAAACGCCCAGAGGATATGACAAACTCAAATCCCATGACAGCTTGCAGTTGAGGAGGTGCTGCAGGCATCTTTGAGCTGTATTAACTACGTGCTTTATGCTATTCCCCTCTGCACACAGAAAACAGCAGGGAGGTAGCCTATTGATTCTTCTGTGAATTGGCTTTATTCTGGGGTTTTCCAGATGAGGACTCTGCCAAGTAGTCAGAACCAAGAGACGGGCGGCAGTGAAGCTCACTGCTTGCTATCAAGGGACTGTATGACAGTGTAGCTCAGATGGGAGACTATAAGAAACTTAATCTTGCTCATTCCTCTGAGTTGAGATCGCTGCACAGACAGAAATAGCTCCTTAGAGGCAATGCATATGGATGAAACTTTGGTCCCGGGACCTTGCGGCACACACAGTCTTCCCTTTTTTACATTTCTCCTCGCTTCTCAGACACTAAATTAAACTAATGATTTGCTTCATTTGTAAAACATTTTATTTCAAGTCTTAAAAAGATCGGAACGGAACCTGCAGGACTCCAGCCCCCAAGGACCAGAGCTGCCCTGTTTCTGTCTGAGACTACAGTGACAGCTGGAGCATGTAGAGAGCTGTGGTGCAGGGATAATGAATGGAGTTTTAGTGAGCTGTAGGGTTTTGCACTATTAATTAAAATACTTTAAAGCAGCCACACTCAAGGCTGGATTGTTCACAGTAAGCTAGCAATTAGGGCCATCTACAGTATACTACATACACACACACCTAAATGCAACAGTTGTAATAGAGATTTGGAGTTTGGTGATGTTTAAGCCTTTGAGCCTCTGTAATGACTTGGAGCAGGATGGCCTAATGATATTCAGTTACCGCAACAATCACATGAGCTTTTGATCCAGGATCATGATTTATATTTCTGCCAGTTTATGATTTATGGAGGCAATTTATGATTAAACCATCACCATATCGACTGCCAGTCTCTTGAACCTACCGCATTAGGAGAGTAGGCATCTGTACAGCTTTGTGTCACACTGTCCCATTTGGTTCTGAGAATTCTGTTTTTCAGAACTGCGCTCAGCAGATTTCCGTCTCTGATGAAGGGAATGGAGCAGCTGTAATATCGGTCAGTTGAAGAAAGCCAAAGGATGGCATCCATGAAGCTTTACAATTGCATCTTCGGAAAATACTCACTCTCGGCATGAGTTCACCACAATAACCAGTTTGCATCACAAGAGTACATTTAAGGTGACCAAAGAGAAATGGGTAGTCAAAGAACTGTTTGATTTCTCTTTCATTTCACAAGAATACCCAATTTTGTCTTATGCATTTTAACATCTCATACATATTCTTCTGTGCAACAGACTGCAATCCTAGAAACCTTTTGGGATTTTACTGCCTTCTGGAAAAGATTGTGCTAATAAAATAATGAGCGAAATGCACACCTTGTTTAGTCAAGCTGTATTTTAAGCAACCCCTGCCCAGGTTGCAGTTTAACATTACCATTTTTCTTCTAGGAAGTGAATGTGTAACATTTTTCTTGCATTTCTTAAAAGGTGTTGGCATTCTCACAAACTACACTGCATTTATCAAGAATAATGTTTGTTTAATCCCCGTAACAACTGCTTCCAAGCAAGACTGCTTTTAGGGTAGCTTCATTTAAATATCATCCACCTAAATTCAGTTTTGATAATATGATTATGAAGCATTTATATCAGGCCATCTCTGTAATAAATTATCTATGTGGATTTTTTTTGTTTACTATGGAATGTTTCAAATCCAATCAAGCAATTCAGTTGATGTATTGTCCAGATAGGTCACAATCACTTGTGCAGCCATAAATCATGTTTTATTTGTGATGTGAAAAAATCAATTAAATCAGTTGATTGATTTTCTATTGTGGTCAATAGATTTTTTTTTATGTGTGAGGATTAAGACTAATATATGAGCTAAGAAAACCCAAGGCCTTAATCGATATTACTCTGCTTTCTTCTTTGAACTGATGACTTATTTGACTTTTTGACATGGCACACTGACACTCACCATTTGTATTGCACATCGATCTTTTTCCAAAATACCATGATCAGACTCTGTGATTGATTAAATAAACCACAGGAGCATGGAAGCAGTACTAGTAAAGAACTGAATACAGTAATTGTGTGACCCATCTTTCTGCCCTTGACCACCCTGTGACATGACTGCATTGTTTAAGACTACAGTCACGGAGATCACAAATGTAGTCCATACCAGAGCTACACAGTCCTTTCCGAGCTCTGTGCACCAGAGCTTCACTCCTTGAACTATTTTTCTAATTCAATGGTCAGATTTTTCGTTATTAAACATCTAACCCAGCTTCCTAACTCCTTCACAGGCAGTTCCCAGCACTTCTTGCAAACCAGTTTGGACACCACTATGAAGAATGCATTATTCATGAATAATAGTCCTTACTACTACATCCAACAGAACTAATTGCCTGATTCTACACTACCATAGAGTATGTCACCTCATTTTTATATACTCATTTATTTTGACAAAGATGAAAGTGCCCATTGGAAATCAACCTACACAAATGTAGTGAAATTAAACAATCAAGCTAGCTGCTAACAAATGATAATATATGGGTGGGGGTAGTCTCTGATGGCCACTGTATCACCAAAAGTGATTTATCTCAAGATTAGCGAAAAGAGCCAAGTTTTGTTTTCCTTTGAGAAGGCATCAATAAAGTTAATTTGTTTTAGCTACCAACAAAGTTGCAGCTCAGGTTCATTTGACTGCTGTAGGACAACTTCTGAGTGACTGATGCACAAACATGAAAACAGATTAATCAGATTTGTTTGTCACAGGAATCTGCGCAACAAGGGAATACACAACCCTGAAGTCAGAGAAGCCTGGTTTCTACACTTAACAGTGCTCAAAGTGCTATAGAGACCAAAAGCAGAACAGTTTAAATCTCTTTCCCTGAATAACATCTCATCAGCCTTCCAGCAACCTAATCATAACAGCTATGAATTGGTTGACTAGAAATGAAATGACATTTTTGCACTTGAGGGTTGTAACATGAGGCACAGACTAATAAATTATTAAATTATAAATTCTATTAATATTTGGGGCTTCCCAACTTATTCCCTTTTAGACATTTTACATGGCATATAATATAAAACCCAGTTAGTGTTATTTGGAAGGTTAGATTCCCTGCATTTTCCTTGGGTTATAAACCCATACATTGGTTCAGTACTAATGATGGGTGAGAGGAAAAGTATCTTAACACTTAAGTAACAGCATATTTTTACAGATTACATTATTTTCTCTTTCTTTTGTGTTTTTATAAATATTTCTATTTATACAGTATACAGAGCTGAAATTCCTGTAGCTGCAGCATGCTTGCACAAAATTAATGTGGTTAATCGGAAACAAATAGTGCTAGCTTTCTAGTTACCATGTATCTGATCCCTGTACTCTCATCAATGACTGCTATTGAAAACAACACACAGATTGCAAATGAATGTAAAGGCAGGCAAACTATTTGTAATTATGTTTTCAGCAGGGTCTTCTCCAATCTTAATTGACATCTTGCAGGTTAAAATCTGTAAGATAATAAATGCCCTTTAAAAACAGTGTCTGTCTCACTGTTTGAGATGTCACTGAATTTTGAAGAAACTTAAACCACCAAATAATAAAAAGACTACTTTCACGGTACTACCGACTTTTATCTTCTAGGTTTCTGAATAACACTTGTCCGTGGAATGGCAATGAAACATAATCCAATATGAGTCACTCACACACAGCCTGTTATGTTTGTAGGCTCTGTCGTTCTTTGAAAGCCTAGAATGGACACCGCAACAAAACTGCAAAAAATGCCCTTTGGTTTCATTATTTTGCCTTCAAACAGCTGCAGAATTAGTAAAATGGCACAATGTCATTTTTCACATTCATGAAGAATGCAGAATGGTTTACTTCTTCAGAGCAATGGAGATCTTCTTAACAAATTGATTATTTATTTAACTGTAATGTAGTATTATTTCTGATATTGGGTCAAGTCATAGTCTAAGAAAGTTGTTGATTACTGATGAATAAAACTGGCCCAGAACAGTAAAATGATTTCCAGTTATCGCTGTATGGGTTGACAGACTATTTTACAAAATTTTTCTTTTAAATTTTTTCGGGCCACATGACTGCGGTGTGCACAGTTATAACAACAACAGCAACAAAAAGAAAATTGAATTCCCTGTTCTGACAGTGTTTAAAAAAACACAAAAACCTTAATAATTCATAATTTCATCTTTGTGATTGAAGTGACTCTAGTGGGTGTCCAACTGCTTGGGAACCTATCAAGAATGGAGGTTTGTTAAACGGTGGGACTTCAAAATTACTTGTCAACTGCAGGGGTCAAAATCACAGGATCCACAGGGATGTAAAGGGTGGGAAAAGCAGAGAACTGATAGATATGTTATGCAGCAGGGATCCAAATCATTACAGGTACCCAGTGGTTACCGGAAAACTAACAAAGGTAATGGAAATGCAACTTAGGCGAAATGAAACATAACAGCTATTTGACTGAAAATGGAGTTGTGCTATACAGTAAGTCATGCACATTCAAATCTCAGGCAGAAACAAGAAGGAGATAACTTGAAGCCCAATTTAACAGAAACCAATTCAGTATTTATTAATAATTTAGAATTGCATTTTTAAAAATGCTACATAATTTGAAAATGGGGTATCAAAATAGCCAAATGAAAGATTTGAACAGCTTGACATTCTAGTGTTAAAACATTTGCAGTCTTGTAAGATTCTGTTGAGGTCATTTACTGTACTTGTCCATCCCTCAGGGCTGTGTGAGATGGGGTGGGGAACCATGTGTAACAACACACTGGGGCTTGCTGGGTACCTGTGAACTATGAGTAAGTATTACACCATTGCTACAATTAATTATAATTATTGTATAGCATCCTGGGCTTCACAGCTGCAAAATGGTAAATGGTTATAATAGCAAGCCAAGTGGACACTTCTCCATCATTTCAGCAGTGTGGAGCAACTTAAATTCTATCAGGAGTATCAGTGCCTGTGGACAGGATAGAGTTAACAAAACACACTGAGCCCTGAGCCCGCTTCCATACTGGGAGAATGACACATTTGAAAACAAGAGATCAGACTAATGTTAAACAATTAGAAAGTGAATTCTTAATTGTTACTATGCTTTTTCTCAATGCTACCAATGCATGTGACAAAATGAGCTTCCCCGTACATCTGCTTTGGTTTATAGATTAACAATACTTTAATATTGAAAACCCAGGTATTGTTAGGAGCTCAAAAGTGATCATGGCATTTCTCCCTTCCCTAATGAAATGACCAGCAGTTACTCCTGAGTGCTACGCAGTGAAGAAACAAACATAAAATTCAGCCAGAAACTCTCGAACACTTAAAATGCATAGAATCTTGTAGAAGTGATTTGACCACAAATCCAAATGTTTTGATTACAAAATATAGTATCTGGGCTATCTCGAACTCAGTCACACATTTTGCAGTGGTTGTAAACATTTTGGAATTTTACAACAAATGATCTCATTGTATGACTGCCTTATTAAACAATCCTGAATATATTTGACATGGGGGGAACATTAAGCATTCAAGGGTACCCAAATTTAATCATCCATGGTTCTAAGCAAAGGTTAAGGCAGTACATATGCCATATTCAAATGCTCATTGTTGCAAGAAAGTAGAAAACATGGTCATGTTTTAGGTTATTCAAGCACAACTTTTATTATGCATGGCATCTAAGTGGGCTAAAGCCTATTATTGTCTCTAACAGTGGGGAAAAATAATTCTTTCCAAATGTACACAGATTCAATCTAATGTAACAAATCTGAGTAAGATTACCTTGCTGTCTGTAAGTGTATAATCATTAAAATCAATTTAATAAGAAATCTACATAATCCAATTACAAGACATTTTAAAATACACTGTCTTTCCAGCTATTTCTGAATATAGGGCTCAGTCTCCACCATATGCAACATCACATCATATTGCTTTCCTGGGGATACTAAAAGAAAATTGACTTCAAGAAATGGACTGGCTATTATAAAAACAAACAATTTAATTGTTATTGGTTTTTATGAGTGTACCATACTTTTTAATGAAACATAGTGCACATGGTAAATAGCATTTAGTGTCATGATTTCCCTTCTGAAATGTATTTATGATAAAGAATTTAAATCAGACCAGATGCTGTAAAGCAATGGATAAAGGCAAGACCATTTTAGCAGGACTACATATCTAGGAAAATACTGTATGAATGCATAGATGTAGCACATACACTTGTGTAAATACTATACCAACTGAACTTGAGAGACTAATGCTAGGATCCAGCAGAATCTATTATAGTACTACATCCATACCAAGGCGTCTCAAATCCATGAGAAATAAATGGTATCTGGTACCTTATAAAGCTTCTAGCATCTTGTGGACATATGTCACAGGCACCATCGAGCTGTTTCAGTTCAGCTGTTTTTCTGGAGGCAATGTACAGTCAAATATGTGAACCATGCACATTACTGTCATTATTAGCAGAGTTTTTATTAACAATGGGTAGAAGTACTGTAGCATCATTATAATTTACAGTTTTCAAAGTGGCAGCTACCATAAACCATGACTGGTACTGTAATGCTGGTTCCAGACTATACAGATGTTCTTCCCAGACTTGGATATCCAATCTGTGTGTGCTTCTGTCTGGGGTGTGTGTTACTCTCCATGTGAAACACTGTTACTCACTAATAAACTTTTTTTAAATTAGTAGATGATTAATATATTTTTTTTTTTGCTATATTTAGTCTAGTTTATTGGATGCTGGTAAATCCTAGAAAACAGAAGAATTTTTCCTATGCTCAGACAGACAGTTGCCAATACTGTACTTATGTCAATGACTCCTTAGATCTAGTTTTGCTGTATGCCCACATTGGTGTTCATAGTGTTCTCTCTGATGGATGAAACACACAGATAACTGTTGATTTGGGCTTTTTTTATCTGATTTTGGCAAGGCACTACAATATAAATTCTCCATCTGGCACATGAAGACTTGCATACAGGAATGGGTTCTGAAATCTCAAGAGAAGGTGGGTATACCTAGCCAACTGCTAATCACATCAAATCTACTCAGCGATGCATCATCAGCCTGCTTGTTGGATATACAGTATCACAAGGCACTATTGGGCTCTTCAGCACAGCAGATAGAATGTGTCTTGGGCCTTCCAATGAACTTACATAACCTGGGACCTGCAGTGACACTGGCATCTTGTCAATTAAACTCAACAGCCTGGGTCTCTCGAGAGCCTTCTAGCTTCAATACGATAAGCTGTCAGCTGCATTATCTGTGCATCACACCTGTTTCTACTTTTAACTACTTGGACAGTAATAATCAAACATTAAGGCTACAGTACATCCTAGAGGTATTGTACACTACAGTAAATACATTATGTCTCTAATACCACTGACTTGCTTTTGCAAACGTGCACAAAGACTGCAACAATTGAATACAAACTGCATGCATTCAGTTCAATAATCACTGCAGAAAAACAGAACTAATGTGTTCATTTTTTCTTAAATTGATACTGTACAGGAGTGATTCAATATTATTGTAATATTTGTAATAGTCTTATGCTATTAAAGTTCTTACAGTTGAAATTCAGGACTTTCATTGGAGTGAATAAAACACATATTTCAAACTTATTGAAGACCATGCACACTGACATAATGTGTAGGAAAGAGTAATGATGAAAACAGCTCCTCAGCAAGCCTTCAGCCAATGTCATTAATGATCAGAATACAAATGATGCAAGCGTATGTGGCACCATATGAAAAGCAAAGTATAATGATAGTAAAATGATAAATTATTTATTCAAATGTCTTTACATAAGAAAGAGGTATAACAGAACACAATATAAGCACAGTAAACCTGCCAGAAAGATGTGCAAATTTATCATGGCAAACTTTCAGGGAAAACTTTCCACTTACCAACAGAAGTAACCAAATAAGATGCAGGATCCAAACTCAAGGTGCCAGTAGTAGAGTTTAGCCACTGATTGCACCAACTAGTTTAAAACACACTCTGAAAGTCTAATCACGTCTAAGGACTAGGTTACATCATATGAACAGTACCTCAAAGAGAATCCACCCAAAGTCATTATTTGGTGCTATTTTTTCCATCTCAGTTCATTAAAAGGTCAGTCTAGTTGCAGTCAATAAAATCCTTAAGACTATATTTCTATATTATTTAAATGGAAAGAAAAGTCTGTAGGCTTTTAATTCCAATTAAATATAATTATACAGTGTTATTGCTCTACGTTGTATAGAGCACACTTTTGATGAATGACAGATGTTGGAACAAATCACATCAACCAACGTTCTCCAGTCTGAGAACGCAGTGCCCTTTCCAATGTTCTTAAAGAAGGCACAGTCATAACGTTGGATATAACTAGGGGAACAAAATCAATATCAATCATAATGACACAAATGAAAAGGATCACCATTATGTGAACAGTGTGACATGGGTGCAACATGTGTTATTATATCACTAGTTTTGTTCTAAATGTCTCAGGATTACCTGTTTGAAAAGATAGGTTAATTGAACAGTAGGGGGAACAATAGCTAAGTGAGACCAGGAGTGGTCCCTTCTATGTATAGTATGCCCGTTCATCATGCTAGCAGCTAGGTACTTAGGAACACTGTAGAAGCAGTACAACCAATGAAAGCTCAGCATCTCTCTGTTCTCTACTCCATGCTGCTTTTTGCTTGGAGGGCTGCAGAACTTTGCGTAAACAGAGACATACAGTAGCTCTTCAGTCTTTCCCCATTGGAAATCAGGACTTGCCCTGAAGGGGCTTAGCTTGTTAAAGTGAATGGGTTTATTTTAAACATAGCTGTAGGAAGAGGGCTTTCAATGGGGGAGGGCTATGGATTATGCTGTGAGCCAGTTGTGTTCATTTCCTGAAGCTCTGAAGCGCTTACACAATTCTCAGAGTTTCATCTGCAAATGTTCTGTAATGGCTTCTCTGTACAAAAGAGTGCATACAGTACCTCAAACACTCCTCTGTCAAACAATCATGGCTTTACCCGCTTTTGAAATGTTGTAGCTCACACCCACATTTGGAGGTCATAAAAAATCTGAATGTGGTACCAAATTAATAATTCAATTTGGTACCGCATTCATATTTCCACTATGAATTATTTAGACCAACAATTAATCATTTCTGTAGTTACACTATATACGGTACATTCATTCCTCAGTGGCACGGATGTGGTCTTCCCTCTCAAGAGTATGGTTGTTAATTGATGTCTACATCTGACAACTTAAAATTCAGATACTGTTTACCATTTTATAGCTCCTGCCATAACCTGCAGTTAATTGCACTTTTTGTAGTATACTGTATATCTAAAATAATTTAACATTTTGCCAGGTCAGGTATTACATTTTCAGAGAAAACATCTGGAATGTGCCTCCAAAACATTCGACAGCACGCACTGACCAGTTACTATTCTTTTCAATGACAGTATATATTCATAATGTTGAGGTTATCACTAGATTTCTAACAGGCCAGAAATTTCACTTAATTTCACATAAGACACCCACTGGCACTACTAAAATTCTGTAACTTTATTATAACCTTCAAGTTAGCTTTGATTTTTTTTTTTACATAACGGGGTTCAAACAACAAGCAACAAAATAAAAAAAACATCATCATAAAATAATAAATCACGCTCATTTAATAATTTTAACGATGCCCTCCTCGCATCGGCCCCCAATCGTACTGTACCTAAACTAACCAAGCCCTTGCAAGAAATCCGTTTATGATCGTTTCCGACAACAGTACATAAATAAGTTTCAAATTCAGTATCTAGCAGTTGGTGTTGCGTCTCATCTGAAAAATCAATTACATCTGAAACACCTGGGCTGTACCTGAGCTATCGGCTGTTGCAGAAAGCTCTCTGATAACCGGATTGGGTCTCTTCATTAGTGCCGTCAAGTCTCATTCCTCTTGAGGGGAGACAGCACCATGCGACAGATAATCATTTTATTTTCAAAAGCGAATGCAGGAACGTGATAGAACGCAAAAGCACAAAGGATCGGGATTGTCTCCTTATACACGGTTACGTGAAATCCTCTTGTCCCTCGTTACATTTTAGGATTGTCTAAACCCCAGTATAAAGGGTGCATTGATAAACTTACTGGGTAAACGTCGCTGCGGGAAAACAGCAAGAGGCAACAATTGTTCGCGCTCTGCAGAGTCCGAAAAAAATCTAAAAGGAAACGGGCTGCTTTTCATAATCAAACTCAAAACTCCCGTTTTCCATTCTAAAATAAAATCACACTAAAGTTGTATTGCTTCAGGGGGGAAATGGTACTCTATGTCATTCACCTGTTCTATAACCCTGTAACTTACTGCTTTGCACGCATCACACGAGAGATCCACGTACCCTGGACAGTTCCCATCATTACAGCTGGCTTTAACTGATTTTTATGTGTCTATACATTTCAACAAACTGTTGAAAATGAAGACAGCTGGGCAGCGATATTTTGCCGGATGAGATCACAAGACGCAACGTCGTTTCCAGCTTGTTTTTTTTTATGGATGTAAAAAGAAAGTTGGCGACAGATGTACAGAATGCAGAAATTACAGATACGAAATATGTATCAACGGTGTAAGAGCGCACCCAACATATTAGTTGTGCCAGGTGGTCAGTCCGCTTTCTGAAAGACACTTTAAAGACCCTGGAACGCAGGCATTCGGATGTAGGCATCTCTCAAATTTCGAAAATAGTCATATATGTTTATCTACTTTTAATTATATAATTTTCGCTGCAAAATATTAACAACTCTACTAAAAACAATTCACGGAGACTCACATAACAGGAATATAAATGCTCAACACCGAAGTGTTCGACTTACCTACAGCTAAATCCAGTAGATCTGCGCACAGAAGGAAACACAAAGAAAAAACGGTCATCTTTCCCTTATTTTGCAATAAATCCCAAACTCCATCTGTTTTTAGAGGCTCTCCATTTCTCGGCTGCGTGTCCCCCACCATTCCAAAGGTATGAGCTCGGGTGGACCCCACAGACTGCTCATGGTGCAAATCAGATTTCGGGGAGGAAAATATGAACAGATCAAAATAATAACACAGAACACAATAAATGAAAAAAAGAAATGCAAACTCCCGCAGAATGAAAAAAAAAACGCGTTTCTTAAAATAAAAACGTGTTTCTGCCACAGCCTCTGCTTTCCGATGCTGCAGCGGCGAAGGATTAAAACCACAGATACAGATTTGGATGAAAATCTACACCGCACTCAATGCTCATCCTCTCTCTCTCCCTCGCTCAGACATAGACACACACACACACATGCTCACTCGCTCTTTATTTTACAGAATTTTCCTTAATCCCACTCTGGCTTCCAAACCATTCCCCTCTATTTCTGTCCACTAAGCCGATTTATTTCTGCTGGTTTTTTCCCACCCCCCGGAGAAAAAGGTTTTTTAGATTATTAACCTCCTGCATGCTGAAGCGCACTGCCCCATGTTAACCATAACCAACTAAACCTGGAGAGTTTCAACGCGGGAGCATTTGGCGGCTGTGAACAGTGTCGCTGTTCTTTCAGCTTTCGGGGCAGACAAAATCCTTAAATAAACAAAGTACACAGAGACATATTAAGTTCTGTCTGCCGTTTATTTGGTGGTTTTAGAATGCGAAACGAGACCAATGCCACCGTAACAGTGCCAGGCTGATGATCAGTGGCGTGCACGTAGCAAACCACAGTCCAGTCTGAGAGCATGTACAGTAATTACTTTAAACCGGCTAATTAACAAGAAACGTCTTGTCCACTCTTATCTTGAAAGTCATATATTTTAAAAACAATGGCATACATTGTATACAGCAATACCAGTGTCCTTACACTGGTCGTGCCATTCTCCACGATTATAAATACAACAAATGTTTTGCTAATCAAGTGTGTTCTCTTTTTTTTTTACTTCACCACCATACAGCACCTTTCACCGATCTTATATCAGATGTTGTATCCTCCAACGTAACGCACGTTCTGTAGAGACTAACCTTAAGACTTTTGTGTAATTCTACTCATGATGTTTCTCTCAGAACATGAACAAAACCTAACGCGTGACGCAACCGTCGTGCGTAACCACATCTGTCCAGCGGAGCAGCACCTGTACAACATGGCTTTTAATTGCATTCCAAACGTGCCCGTGCGTATTGGACACATGATAATAATCCTCCTTTATTACATAAAGAATCATTAAATAATGCTAGATATCACACTAAATCAGGTAAGAACGAAATGTAGTCCCTAAGAAATGTCTGGGTGAAAAGAGTCTAGCTAACATGTTGGTTGTGAAGGAGAAAACAGGCATCAAGAACTGACCTGATTCTCTCGCTGCACATTCCGTGCATTCTCCTACTTTTTGAAAGTACCTGAGCTACGCATGTGATAAACCCAAACTGCTAGGTTTTGAGTACCAGAGACAGGAGTATATTTAGCAGGAGACGCGTTCCGCCACTACATGATATTAAACTTTTACAGGTGTTTAGAATGAGTACACTTAAACTTAAACGATAGATTAAGTGCAATTAAACTGGTAAACTGGAATCTATACATATGAAAAATGTTACCGAGAGCAGAAATTAACTTAAAACGACCCGTCCACATTAATAATAATAATAATAATAATAATAATAATAATAATAATAATAATAATAATAATAAATACAAACGCTCACAACCGTTTCGGTTAAAGGATCCCTGTAGTCTATTACACAGGCGATCAACCCAATACTACAGTCCCTGCAATGAGTTGTATACCTTGTTCTATCTCCGGTTTAAATGATCTTCTTGAGCACATTTTTACAGAACTGATTGGCATTGATTCTCTCACATATTTTAACCACAGAGCAATTAAAAGCACTGTAAAATTAGTGTGACGTCAGTCCTGCAATTTCTGGGTGAATAGTCGTAAGGTGCTACAGTACTGTATATTTTGTAAAAGAGAAAAACAAATTCTACACACTCTTGACCCTGCTTTATGTAGTATTCTGCACGTTTGCACTTTTGATGGACTTTTTAACATGTTTGAAACTGAAAACAATTACCTTAGTAGAACCTCCAAAACACTTGTAGAGCATGACAGTGACTATTTTATGTTCTGGAGGTTCTACTAAGGTAACTGTAAATCTTTGGTAAATCCAGGATTTGTGCTATGGTTCCAAATCATCCCCAGTGTCTTGTAAGTCTTGTTCATTTTTTTCTGTGTATTGGTCTGACACTTTTGCTTCTTGTCATCTACAGCCGCCTTCTTTTTTGTGATTTGTCTCCATTAAGGCCCAGGCTGGCTCTATGAAGGGGCATTCATATGCCATTGCGTTTTCTATAACAGAGGTGCAGGGTTGTACACAATATTGATGTAAACTATTCAGCCATTGGCCATGGACTGTATCGTATGACATTGCAATATAATTGCACTGACAGGATTGTGTTTTATACAGTGTCACAGGTAATTGGATGTTTTTGTTTTTCTGTACTTCCCAAAGGCTTTCAAAATTCCATCAGCTTTATCAATCTGCTTCCTAATTTCTATTTTAGCTTTGCTGGAAATAAATGATACCACTCACCAAGCAAGAAAACAAATATTGTAAACAACATAAAATGTCACTTGAGTTCTAATTGCGTTCCAGGTTAGAAGGTACACGTAGGAAATCAACTACAGTATATTGTGCTCCATTATTTGTCCCTACCCATTGTCACCCTTCTTTAGAAAGGCCATGTTTATTACCTTATTACCCACCACCACCACTTCAAACACACACACCTCATCTTTCATCTTCCCAAAGGCCACAATGGTGGAATAAGAAGCACTCTAAGTACAGAGAGACCAAAAAAGCAACATGACAGGACCCTGCAGTGTTGAACGAGTTAATTCGCTTTGAAAAGCAGCATTTCGCAGAGCTAGGAGGGAGAGAGGAAACGTACTTAAGAAATCCGCCTTTTATTTTCTCTCAGCATTACTGAATAAGGCCCTGCTACTGCAGTTAGCAGCTTTTGTTGTCTCTTTGCAAAGTTATTTTAATCAGGATGTCTGTGAGCTCCACTCTGTTATGAATCCCTAGTGAGGGGGAAAGGGGAGGGGATCGGCGGGGCACTAACTGGATTGAGAACATTTACCGGCTGATTGAGTACACGGAGTGCAACATAAAGGCTGAGAAACATGAAAAAGCACCTTGCAGATACTGCAAACATAAAATTGACATGAAATGTAACATGAAATTGAAAAGCACAGAGAAAATACAAAGCTATATTTAACATCTCCATCTTGATGCTGGTGACAGTAGTTGTTACCATAGCTGCCATTCTGTAGTATTTCTGTTCTCTGCATGGTTATATCATTTTTATGGGAACATTTAGGCTCACTTTTATCACTCTGTGGCTGGTGTATCACGCTGGCACAGTCTGCAGATGTAGAAATGTGAGCAACTGCTCCTTAAGTGTTTTATAGAAAAGTTCATTTACGAATTGGATATGATGTGTGCAAAGATTGGACTTCCTGAGATTTTGAAACAGGTGCTTGGTTTGTCTGCATCTAGTGTTGGAAGTTCAGAGTGATTTCATGATGTTCTGGTGTCTGACTGGGAGATCAGTACTTACAGAGCCGTCAGCTTCTGGCACAGTGACACTGCACCCAAGAGAAAAAATCATTAAGAACAGCATATTCTGCAGGCAAACTGTTCAGAACCATTCTGAATGAATGTTGGTGGAAATTAATCTGGATAGATATTGCATATGTATCAGCAAGCGATATTCAGCATTCTTTAATACATAATGTATCACCGTTCCACACAGTAAGAGTAAATCATGGGCCTTGTTGGAGGTAAAGGAAAAAGAAATACTGTACAGCAGCTTCCCAGATCTTTCCCAGGGGTGAAAAATCTTCAGAATCTTTGGACCATGAGCTCCTTTCCTTCCACAAAACTGGACAATGTTCACATGTTCATTATGTATGTATTCATTTTAAAGAATTACAGCACGCTTATCTGTGATGAATGTGTAATTATGACTTATATATCTAGAGTATAGGTTTATGTAGATATAAATCTGAGTCCTGGGGCCCTATATAACCTCTTCTTTTACTTGAAGGGCCAAAATAGTCTGACTCAGGATAAAATTCCCTTGCCCATATTGTGCATAATATCCTGGGCACAGGGATTTTGTAGTCATACTTGTTTCATTTTTGAGTTTTTGGGTTATGTTTCATTCATCTGATTTGTTTTTTTTTGCATGCACTTCTTACAGCACTGCAAAAACACTTCCTAAAAATTGTCCTAAGCAATTGAAATAAAAGTTTAACCCTTTGGGGAAATGGATTTGATCTGCTTGTGATGTTTTACAGATTTTCACAACATAATACAATGCTAATTTTCTCCTCATTTTTTTAGTATCAGTTTAATTTACATTCAGTTAAATGTTTTAAACTTTACCTTGTAAGAGGTTTGGAAAACTATCAATGTAAAGACTAGTTTGTGACTACCAGTGTTCTGTATTACATTCTTAGAATGCTCATATTACTCCATGTGATCATTAATCTAAAATCACAGTCTTAATACCTATCAGAAATCAATGGGCCCATACACACAGTAATAAATCAAGTGAAATGCACTTTCACTCGGATGACTGGTATTTGTAGCCAAATTCCCAAAAATGTAACTGTAACTACACACGTTACCAAATAAATTTTGGTAAATGGATCTTTATTTCACGCTGCATCTTATTATCACAGAAATATCACTCTCAGACCACTATTATAACATTAATAAGTAACTGTCTGATTTAAAATAATAACCAATGAATATGCTACAGTATAATATTTAATTATTATGATTAAAACCGATAGTTTTAAGAGTACGTAAGCAATGCATTATACAGTATACTACAAAAACTGTAATACACTGACAGACTTTTTTACCAGTTATAAATAATGTGCAATAAACATGAGTGTAATTTTCAAATAAAAGTAAGCACCATGGATTCAAGACCAGTTTATCTAACTGTACCCTGAGACTCAGTTTTGAGAAGGAGCAGATATTATTTTAACCTGTTCTTGTGCTCTGTCTTATATGACTGCAGGTACGTTGTTGGGAAGAAATTTATCAAATACTTTCCTTATCCCATCTCTTCTCGTCTTACTTCTGAACTTCATTTTCTCTTATTCCTGCTTTAACTGCTCTAGGTATTTAGTGATGTGTAGGCAGAGGTTGGCAATGACTCTCTACCAGATGCAATCCTAAAAATATGACCGTGTTTCTGCTGCAGAGATCCAGATACTTATATCACACAAACCTGAATGAGGGAACCTGTGAAACAAAGGAATTGCTTCAATGTTGATGATTACTAACCCCTCTTAATTTTTTTAAAACCTTAAAAAAAGATTTTAGCAATGAACGTGAGATCAATTAGTCAAACAAATCTAGGTTAATCCTAGACTGATCTAGAGTACTGGGGACTTGGTATGAGAGCAACCACATAAACAAGAATTAAGGAATTGTATGTTTTGATTAAGAAAGGACTCTGGGAATGAGTGACCCAAAGTAATCAGTAGTTCATGTCAATTTCATTTCACACTCAATGGACATTTCCCCGTCAAGACATCACAAAAACTATGTAGTGTATAAAAGCATTTCCCATTCAATGTCTCATCCTCCAGCTCCACGAGTGCAACCACTCCCCATTCCCCTCACAAACTTAATCCATTCTTCTTCCTAACCTGTTCTTCTAGTATTTCATATCCATAATTCCCTGTTTAGTAAATGCCAGAGTCAAATATACAGTACATATCACAAAAGCAGGACTTATTTAATTTTGAATTCTGGACTCCACCCTGAAGCTGATCTGATTCATCGAGGAAATAATGCAAAACGCAGCTCTACTATAATTACCACCAGCTATTCTGTGAATACTGTAACAATTTATTTTCATGGCAATCATGGCAAATTAACACATGGAAGCATATGGAGAGAACAGTGCAGCAGTATGAGGCTTTTTACTGTTGACATAGCGTAAACAAGCATGACTTTTTTGACAAGGATGGCCGCAGGAAGATAGTGCAAGCTCTAGGGAGATCCCTATTAAAGTGTGTCAATTGCATACCCCTGACATCAAGCATGAAAGGGAGTCCCTGCACACGAACGTACTGTACTTATGACCCCTTTGCGCTCATCATTGAAAGTACATAGAGCCTCAGACTGCTATTCACTGGCTTGACAGAGCTGCTGTTCCAGATCTTCAATGTTAAGCAGTAAGGGAGACTAGACTTTTATTTTCGCTTATTTGTAATTTGTGAACATTTCTTAAAGACAGAGCTTGTACATGTTTCTGATCACTATATTTCATGAATAACAGGCAAAACGCAAGCTATAGAAACCTACTACTATATGTGCTTTATTGTTATTGCATTTCCTTTTGACGATCTCAGTTAAATTAATCTGAAATCTTAAACTGATTTCCCATTCACTTCTGGCCAGGAGATGTTTTATGTATTTAACTTTCTGTTTCAATTAGAACATAATGCTATGTAGCGGAGAACATAGATTTTGTGAGGTCTGAATAAGGCTGGGTGTGGTCCATGCTGGGGGAACTCCAAGGAAATCCAGCTTGCTGATGTTAGCAGTGTTTGGGAACAAATAGATTACAATATTCCCACTGGACCTGAATTTCCAAACCAATGCCCCAGAATCATGAAGAGGAATAATGTAGCATAGGAGGTGCTGTTCTTCAAATGAGACATTAAACTCAGACCCTACCTAGTCACTAAAGATCCCATGGTACTGTTCATAAGGGTACCATGAGGTGCTTTCATAAGAGCAGAGGTGATTAATCCAGTGTCCTCGATAAATGTGACCCTGGGGTTGTACAATCTGGTTTTCCTAACGTGCCCACTTAATTCAACAGGTAAAGCATTTTTTACTTCACCTGATCTGCTGTGTAGTGGAACGGATTGAGTATAATGGCTGCTGCACTTCAGTTGTGAATGAAGTTTGTCCTCTCCTATACTGTATGTGAAGTAGTTTGAAATCATTTGGCACTGAAATTCCTACAGACAATTATTATTAATCCTGGAGTACCATGGTGTACCTAGGTTTTTTAGGACTCTAAAGCATCAGTGCCTGAAGAGCTGGGAGAAGCTGCTACATTGTTTGAATTAAGCCAATAATTAGTCGATTTAGCCCAATAAGAGCCAAGATGGACAGAAGACAGAAGTAAACAGAAGTAAAGTGTTTATTGTTTTCTGTACAATGTTTCAGTTTTTAGTTCATGTAACCACTTGGCTTTTGGGTTGTTCAATTTATTTTATCTCATTGTACCAGCAGGATTGCTCTTTGTTCTTACACATAATGTAAATCGTATACATTATAAATTGCCCTGAATAAGGACACATGCTAAGCATATAAAAACATCCTTCTGAGCCTCAGTTCACTTTTTTAATCATGAAATGAAGGATTGCCTCTGGTCAGACACCCTGAACTTGAACAAGTCACTCTGAGAACAGACACCTTGAAGGATTTGGATTTAATATACTGTAACTAACTGAACTGAGAATTACATTGAATACTAAATTATGCAACAGCTAAGAAAATGCAGACAGACAACAGGGCTCCGTATTGCAGTGTATTTAGAAAGCTTATATACAGTATATAAAGAGTTCTTATGAAAACTTTTCTTGGATAAGGTATATACTATAGATACTGTATGTAGGACCTGCGTATCTTGCTAAAATTCTGAAAAGGAGGTACAGTACGTAACAACAAAACTAAATTGGTATAATTTAAGCTATAATTTTCTAAAAGGCTGTGTGATTTATTTAGAATTAGCTATAAAAATGGTGCATCATCAACGTAGAATCTGAAATGAAATCTTTCCATTACCTAAAGATTATGGAAACTAACTTTAAAGAAAAAAAAATAGAATAAATGCTCTCAACAGCTATTTCTTTTCAGAGTAAATTGTGTTTCAATGATGGATGTGCTTGAAAAATTGGATCAATCACATCTTAATGTAAGTTACTGGCATTTTCCAACTCTTGCTTCAATTCCAGGCTGTGCCCAGCTAATTTTCTAAATATCATTGATTAGCGTGTGGAAATGTGATAATCAAAGCCGCGATGCACTTAGTACTAGGTATACTTAAAATGAAAATGGATGTAAAATTGAATTTATATTTCTCTTCCATTTACTATTGTTATAGATGTAATTTAGTTTTTTTTTTCATTATAGAGTGAAATTCACATGGCTTTTTTCAATAAAATGCACTTACAGTACTATAGTGTTTGGGCAAGAAAAAAGCCACTATACTGTACCACACAACAAGTAATACACAGCAAGTCCTTGCCCTGATGAATAACCCAGAAGTTTTGAACATTAAAACCATTTCATTTGCATGTTACTTTGGGGTTTGAAAGAGCTCTTTCTGAAGTCTTGACAAAGCTTACCACTTGGGGGTTCAGCAAGGGATCTAATTTTAAGCTATACATCCCTTACTCCTTTCACTTAATTTGGAAAAATCTTTTATGCTGAGATTCTCCAAAATAATACTGAGGTGCCTTAAAGACAAGCTTAAAGAATGTTTGTGTAACCGTTATAAAATACAGGATTAGGCAGAGTCTGGGAGTCTTGCTGTTAATAGTAAATCATACAAATAAAGAGAATATTTGCACTATAATTTATACTTTGTTATTCTTATGAATTCTGGGAACAGTTGTATGGGGCTTTTAAGTGCAGAAAGTATGCTTAAGTTTCTTGTGTTATCTTGCTAACAGCTTGCCTGAAATACTTTGTGTCTCTAGAGGGCAGTATCAACAACAATTTATAAAAGAAAAATGGCCAGACAAGTGTCCATATACAGTACATTCTGTCTCAGGAACAGAAATGTCTATATTCTCCAAGGTTATCAGCCAAAACTTTATATATACTGAAGACAGTTGCTCTGCATTTTGTCCTACCAGTAGGAAAATTAAATTTCAATTTTCCCTTAGTAAAATATCTTAGGACAGTGTAGTTGTGAACTTATGCATAAGTGGACAAAGAAACAAAGGGTACTCAAAACAGTTCCTCTATTCCCAGAATTTGAGTGCTGTTACTGTAAGTGTTGCACTTAATGTTTATTTCTGCTACATCTACAGAATTAGTAACAATTAAATTTTGTATTGTCTGTAGCTGACAGAGCACACAAACAAAATGGAGCTACAGCTATAGAGCAATTTCATTTTACATCTCACTAGGACTTTGGAAACTTTTGTGTGTGTGGCTGTTGGCCTACCTAAGTTCTACTTGTTCTACCATGAGGTTCTACTGCTTCAGCTTTGCTATATACAATCACTAGAAAATTTAGTTATCCAGATATCCAAGTTAATTATAGTACTTCCATTAATATTGCACGTCTTTATTTAATTTGAGAAATGCCTGTTTGAAAAGTAAATGAGAAAAGGGTACATAGCACTGAAGTGTTTGGATTGGTCAGTCTCTCAAAAAAGGAAAAATCATCAACCAATACATTGCCACTCTGTTCTTGAATCTCATGGTTATATTTGCTGGTCATACATTATTTAATATTCCGTGGAGGTAATAATCCCAAATGATTTTAGTATACTTAGGTTTGAAGGAGTTTTACAGAAACATAGTTCTGCTAACTCATGTTAAGTAAAACAACCCCAAAACTTAATATTTGATGAGGTCTGTATAAAACTTTTGTCATGTGCTGTTCAGTTAAAAATAATTTTAGCATTGCCAGTTAAACATTTCAGCAGGTATTCTGGCTTATTTACTCCCTTTTCAGTATTATTTCTGGGTCAATAACATTCTGAGAAGGTCCTTTTCATTTAATTCTAAAAAAGTTTGTGTACCTTTCAGTTACAGGGCTTTATTTTTGGATTTCAGGACCAAGGAGGTCCTTGGTTATCTGCGACCGACAGCTGTTTAAAGACCTTGGCTATTTGTTTAATTAAAAGTAGTCAGGGGAAAACTCATTAAATGGAATCCTGAGACTTATTCAACAGCCATTTTAGATTCTGTAATTTAATAATTTTAGAAATGTATCAGGGGTAATATTAACTTTTTCATTTCCCTCTCTTCCCCCCTGAATACGGTAGAATGTTTATATTTATCAGAGGAGATTAAGAGTGCTTTCGCATTCCATTCTACTTCATTATCTCCTTTACGTTTATTGCTATCATCCCATCAGAAAAAAAAACATACTGTTTTCAAGTGCAATGGTAATACTTTTTAATTTAGCCCACTCATTTATCTAAAGCCGCTTATTTGGGAAAGATTTCAATGAGCAAATTAGGAGTTTAAATCGTGTACAGAGACTGATCGCTGAGATCCCATTGTGTGCCACATAAAAATGTGATCGAGACATTCAAGTCTTGTGGGGCAAGCTGAAACTAAGTCTATTGATTCCAGCAGCCTTCTCCAACTACAGTATAGGTAAAGTTTAATAAACAAAATGGCTTCTCTCATATCAGGACATCCAGTAACAGGGAGATGAGGTCCCCGCAGGAAACCTGACAGTTACTACCGTCCACCCAAGGAGAAGGACGCCTGCTGAACTGGGCCTGAACAGGAGATGTGGAAACCAGAGGCCTCAAATTGAGTGTGACTCATTAGCATGACTCTACCACCGTGCGCTCCCCATCATGTCGAAGTTGCAGCTGGGAGAAAAGCTCTTGTTCGTGGCCGAACGTGTTCCCTGTTAGATTATAACATGTCTTTCAGAAGCAGAACTGCAGGAAGGCAGTGCACAAGAGCTGCCTAGGCTTCCAGCCAACTGGCAGCGTGCGCTGCACTGTTGCAACACCGTCACAGCAGATTAGAAACCGCTTCAGAAAACGGGACATGCCAAGGGCTGCTGGGGCTAAGCAGGTTAAAACACTGGTCAGGTTCTTATTTCCCGATCAGTTTTTTTTTTGTTTTCAAAGTTGTTTCAGCTCAAAGAAGGACTGCAGCATCCATTACAGTCAAAGGCACTTCCTTCACCTTGCTGGAAAAGATGCTCAGTTTTGTATTTTAGTATAAATAATATTAGCTAGAATAGAATGCACGCATGCATACTTTTAAAAATATATGTGTATATTATTATAAATATATGTATGTTTTGGATATGTGTGCTTAATTTGCTCCTTCATGGGCATTATACCTAATGTTCATGCTGTCTGGGGCAACAGCACCCAGCACCCAGGAGGCTGTTACACCCGATATCAAAGTTTTATTTTTAAAAATGCTGAACGTGGTGAGGTAAAACAAGAAGCAAACTGACTAAATAGGGGTAGTTTAGGAACGCATACAGTATAATCATGGTGGACCACAGCATTTCACAAGTTCACAATCACAAACCATTACAGTAAAATGAGTTAGGCTCTTCTACTTAATTATTATTGCCACCATGAACATTGTATTTCGTAATGTTCATTTTCAGTTTTGTGCTTTTGATTTTCAATTAGCAATTAACATTGAATTTTCATTTCTTTGTGTAAGAGAATCTAGCCAAGATTAATACTGAGCTTACATTATACCTCTCTCTCTGGGTATCATAATGCAACCTAACGTGCAAATAGTTACATTAGAAGTGTCTTCCTCATGCACATACAGTAAGTTAGAATATGGGCTAGTATTTGATGCATGAACACATCATATACTAACAGACTTCCTCTAAAGCAACGTTTGAAATCATGTAATTCTTTGTGGCCATTTCTTTGTGGCCATTCATACTTAATATGAAAAATATGACTTGAACAAATTCTGAACAAATCACAGTATTAGAAGACCAGAGAACACTTAGACAGCAAGCATTGTGTCATTCCACTGGATGATCTTACTGTAAATAAATCAACTTGAATGTTAGTGTACTTCTGCTGACCTAGTCGTGTTAAGATGCGGGTCAGAGTATTTCTTTTGTCATTTACATATTGAAATAGTAGGTATTTGTCACTTGGAAAAGAAGCAGTGCTTGTCCCAGTTTATACCACCATGGAAACTTACAACAACTTTCACCTATTAATTTGGATACTGTATGTAAAAGTAAAAAGAACCTGTTGAACCCCAGGAACCAGGTAAACATATTTCCATTAGAGTTCCTGCCAAATGATCATCTTTTCAGTGCAAAAACCCATTACTTCACAAACTGATGTGGACCCCCCATCAACATGGTGCCTTATTCCTTAATCTTTAATCTGGTGGATTTGCACAATTTATGTAAAACAATCGAGTTTTGGAGACTTCACAGAACTATCAATGATGCCAGGCTGTCGTGAATCAAAAACAACTGTTTCCTCTAAATCAAAACACTTCACAGTTGTACAAATTGACAATACCTTTACTCTAATTTTTCAGGACAGCCATCTCTTCCTCTGTTAGCTTTGGAGTATTTTGCTTACAAACACACAGCTGGACCCACTTGGTTGGCTCATCAGGAGCCATTCTGGCTCAATGCATAATCAAGATCTATCTTCGAGCCAACATGGCTGCCATTTACGAGGAGCTGTAACTGTGAGCCTTGCAGTCAGGAATATAGTGTCCATCACACATTGCTTATTCAGTTAAAACACAATTAGTAGACAATTATGAATTTTAAACTACTACTGTATTACAGCACTTTACAAAAACTAAACTACTATCAGATCTTCCTCTTTTTATTTGAAGGAACACATTACTATTGCATTGGCTACATATCAAAAATCCTATTTCAAGCCTACAGAAGGAATAGGGCAAGAGAAGATTTACACTAAGTGTCAAACATAAAAGCCTGGAGATACTTGGATAAGTCAAGGTCCTGGAGAATGTATGAATGACAAATAAATACGTACAGTACCTCTGTTGTGAGATATTTATAAAGTATATATACTGTATATATATATATAAGCTTTCGTTTCACAAACCCGCTAAGTTATCTTACTGAAGCTGTATGTCAACTAACAAGTTGCTTCACGGATAAACTTGCCAGTTCTTCTTTTAGTACTCATAAGCGGGTACTGTATTTTACTCATAAAATGTAGTAGTTTAAAGGCAACAGCCAACATATCGAAGAGCTGACCTATTATTAAGTCAATTAAAGATTGAATTATTTTGCTGAGAACTTGGGAGGAACACAAAAATATGTGTAGACCTTCCAGGTCCAGGATTGGAAACTTCTTTTTGATTAAACGTCTACAACAGAGGTGCACAACTCCCAACCTAAAGTTTTTTAGTGCTCCTTCCATCTGAACCTTGAATTAACTACTAGATCTCATTATTTGCTGCACTGTAAACGTCCAAGCCTCTCCTTGTTGTTAAGAATCAGTAGATTTCAAGAGACCTACTGTATAAAACCTTCTGGACAGCAGCCCTTGTGAACAACAGTTGGGCAGCACTGATCTATACTTATTATTTGCATCTGCTGAATAATACAAAATAATAAAATATAACCCCAGGAGCCAGGCACTGGAGTGTTTTAGCCTTTTTTAAGATCTGTCTAAAAAGTGACAGGAGAAGATGATGTCTGCAGGGTTCCTGTTTTCAAGTATAATGGGATTTCACATTACACTGCACTTAATATGTTTCTTATCATCTCAAAAAAGACAAGGCAAACTTTATTTACCTGCCATGGGTCTAAAGGTATGAAATACTACAGCAATAGCAAAAGCTGACTGTCATTTTGTATTCCACAAACCAGAAAATGAAAAGATATAGTTTAAGTTTCTAAGAATGTGGATTTCTGTTTGTCTTTCTGTCAATTACCAGCTGAGCATGGTCATACTCATGTGCTTTCCATATTTAGACTATTTAAAAACTCAAATGTCATGTTTGAACTGCATTGTTTGTTCAAATGTGACATTATGACACAAATATGACACTGTTCATATACTCACATTGATATCAAACTTCCATAAAAATCCAACAGTAATTTTTTTGTTTTTGGAAATGCTGATATCTGCATTATATGCAAATGCTTCTGCTTCTGCTTCTGCTTCTGCAGAGTGTCTGATTAACACCCATCCATCCATTTTTAAACTACTTCATACAGGGACGTGGGGGAGATGGAGCCTATCCCAGCAACCAGTGGGCACAAGGCAGGGTATACCCTGCATGGGACACTAGTCAATTGTAGGGCACACACAGATACGAACACAAACATGCAAACAACAGGAGCACCAGAGGAAACCCATGAGAACATGGGAGAACATACGGGTTCGTATCCCGCGGCAGGCAGAGGAATCCTACTCCGTTGGGCCCCTGAGCAAGGTTCTTATCCCCAACTGCTCCAGGGGTGCTGTATAAAGGGCTGAACCTGCCCTCTGACCCCAAGCTTCTCTCCCTGCCTATGCGTCTCATGGAGATCAAGTTGGGGTATGCAAAAAGACAAATTCCTAATGCAAGAAATTGTATATGGCCAATAAAGTGATCTTATACTATAAAACTCCATGCAATATTCAAGTCCGACATTGAACCCAGGGACCCAGTGCTGCAAGGCAGCAATGCTAATGACAGCACCACCATTCTGCCCTGTCCAATTAAAAGTTTCATCAAAATAATAAGAAGAATCTCAAGTATCTGTTCTTCGATTCTAGTTGTGATAAACTGATGACTCAATTTTTATACTGGCTCTGTTGAAAAGAAGGAAACTCTGGGGTTTTCAGTGAGCAAAAAAAGATAACTTTTTTCCACTGATCTTCCTTAACTAAAGTTCTCAGGTCTCAGGGTAAAAGAAAATAATAATTTAAAGCAATGCAGTCTTTTAATATTTAAGAGACTGTAGTTGTGGTTCAACCAAGCCATACAGCCTAAATGAGGAGTGACATTCACCAGTAGATAAAAGATTAAAGTATGGATTGTTATCAAGTATTACTTTCATTTGTGTGCAGAAAACAGTGATGCATCTTTCCTCCTTTAAACACGTTTAGTTACATTGTTGCAAGAAATAAAAACAAGAAATTGGTAGTTCAGTAATCTTTAAAGTTAAAGCATGAAATAAATTACTCATACATATTTTATGCTGAGTGAAACTGGTTTGAATGAATGAATGGAATATTAAATTAATGAGAGAAAAGACAGAACATTTTAAGTTTCATGGGTTAGATTTATATGAACATAACATTAGTAGAAATAGTTATAAATTGATTAATATGTCTCAATTACAACATTCTATTAAAGTTATCCTAATACAATTGCACAGGTCAAGGTCATTTGTCATAAATAACTGAATTCCAGAAAGCAGAAGATTTCCAGAAAACAAGTCACATTTATCCACACTTCTAAGTTTTTTGTTAAATAAAATTCTACAAAAACAAATCTACAGTACATTTCTGTTCTTTGAAAGTGCAATGAAAGCCTTTAGAACTACTGTACATACTGTACAGTGGAGGCCTCAGAATGTTTACTGTTTCCCTGGGGTATAAAAGGAGGTAATACACAGGAACATACTCAGAAGTAGCATGAATCATGATGGTTAAGGTCAGAGTGAACTTCAAAGACTGCAGGCAAATGGTCTTTGACCTCCATAAGTTTGAGGAAGGCTGTAAACGAATTCACAAAAAGCTGAATCGCATTTCTACTGTAGTGTCCATCATTAAGAAATTTAAGGCTCCTGTTATATAGTGGCCACCCCGCCAGTAAAAGGACACAAGTGTATCTTGTCCTCTTTCTGACAAAATGGGTTGTGAAACATGTAGATATTGACATTTTCAGGACTGAGTGTAGAAAGTTAACTTTTAATTACTTGAACTTGAACTACAATGGAATTCTTACTGACAGAAAGTCTCTCGATGGTTAAAAAAAGTGTAGAACACAAAGTGCAGACTGCATCAAGACAATATGCAAACAGTAGACAAACGTACAAGTAAACAAGTAAACAGTTCGAATGTAATCAATGCATTTACAAAATATTTACAAAAGGGTGTAAATAAATATGATCCTTGTGTTTTCTGGACTGGATGACAAATATGACTTTGTTCTGGGTAATGTTATTAAGAATATTATTTTTTTTTATAAAAATAGAACTTTTTAAGCAATAAATCATTATCTAATCTTTAAATCTTTCTGTTATTTTATGTTTTTTTCCTATTTTAGAAGGGGTAGGACTTGTGAGGGATACAGTATTTGAACAAATGATGGTCACCATTAAAAAAACAACTATGTGGAATAACAATCGACGGGAAAGATTCTAATATTAGACAATCCCAAATACCCTGGTTTATTCCAAGAAATAGATGAATGATCCTTAATAAGCTACTTAAAACCAACCAAGTTGAATGAGCCAAATGCATTCCTTGAAGTTGCAAACCTTCTTACATTCTTATGTTCTAGTCACAGGTAGAATCCAAATAGAAAATTGATAAGCAAATAAAGAGCACTTTAGTGACTACAGAATCTTACCCCGAAGTGAGAAAGGCTGGGCATTAACTGTAGAACTGTACCATGGACAAGCCATGCACTTCTGAGTTTTTAACTTTGATTCCACTAATTCATGGAAAACCTTCTGTATTTATGAAAAATATTCTTTTTGTATCTGCATATCTTTCCAGGGAGGCAGGTCACAGCATTTTTTAAATGCATTTTACCTCCATTTATACAACAAATGCAACATCTCAAACAAATGAATTCTTAAAACTTCACAAAATACACTTCACATAAAACCTCACCAAACATTGTGTTTTATAGCTTTGTGTCATTATATTAAAACTAGTGTTGTTTCTAAGAGAGTACAGTATAACTTTATACAGTACCTATAGTATACACACACTATGTATTTTTCTGTATCTGATAACCTTCAAAATAATACTTGCCAAACCTGTACATTTTAAAATGTAATCCCTTACACAAGTAACTGTAATGTACTTTTTAAATGATGCTTTCTTTAACACTGATACCAGTAAATTGTAAACCCCGTATCTGAAGGCTGGTTTCCATTGGAATAAAGGAATAAGACATTAACAAAGAGCAAGCCATCACTGAGTGCTGAGTTTGATACAGTATGTAATTAGAGTTTGGGACTCTTACTATGCTATTTATTTTCATGCTACTGTATATTGCTGATCACTGTTATCTACTCCACATTTACTTCAGCTTCTCCATCTGATAGAAGCTACAGATCTATAGAAATAATTACCATATATGAAATAAGTTTGTAGGAATGTGCAATACAGTTGTATGTACTGTACAGTGCAATATAATGTTTGCTCACAAGCACAATTCTGACAGTTGTCTACAGCATTGGAGCAAATTGTGCTGTGTGTAACCTGGTAATAAAGTACTGTAATTATATCTGGTCAAAGTTTCCATTTAACACAAGCACATTTGCAGATAATCTTTGAGTTTGATTCTTCCCTTTGTATTGAAAAAAAATTGAAAAGGGGTAGGAAATTAACTCAATTTGACCTATTATCCTACCTACCATCTGCAAAATAAACCATTCCAAATTCAAGATTATGTCTCATTTTGGCATTAAGACAAATCAAGGCATCACACTTCTTAAAAAAAGGCTAAGGTACCTTAAAATAAATAAGTAAGTGTGCCATTTACTATGTGACATTGAGTATGCTGTTTTAGGAAATGTGGAGTTTTTAATGATGTGAACATCACTCAAAATGTCATTCTGGTACCATGACAATTTTGCTATTCTAAAATTGCTAGGGTTGTACATATTCCTTCCTATCTAAATTATTTCCAGAAGAAAAAAAAAATGAAAATACTGTATATCTTGCTTTTCAAAACCTTGGATTAGTGGGAAGTCAGATACAGCGTATTACAGCTCAGAAACTCAGGGTGCGGTTATATAGTGACTGAACATATAGCCTTTAATCCCATATAGAAGTTTTTTTAGTTCCATAACTTTTAACACAAGGAGTTTAGTAAGATGAATTACTGAGCTCTAGAAATATAACCTGTTTTTCTTTCAGCATGATTTAAAGTATACTCTCATTATACCCCTATTAACCTTCAAATGCATGAATGACATCAGCCTCATAGGAACTGGAGTTTATAGGATTTTCAATGCATGGTCTCAGATTTGATCATGCCCTGAGCCTGCAGTCTGCCATACCCTGACCACTTCATATTTCTTTGGTATAATTTCACAGTTAGATATATTTTTTGGAAATCAACTTTATTTGTTTTTCAGGCTGGGTTACCTTGTCACCTTGTGTCAGGTCTGATAAAAACTGGGTCTTTGCTGATCATCTGGTTCAATATGGCAAACAGTAAACCCAAGTTCAATCAGAATTCCATAACAATGGTTCAGATTCAAAAGAAGAATATTGCCCAGCCCTTTCTTGGTTGTTTTGGGTAGATGTGTAACTTTGGGTCCGCCAACAATTTGGAGCATGTCCCATGATGCTGACTGTCCCTCTGTCAGGCAGTTAACATCCCAATTAACATAATTAGAGAGCTGTCACAGTCAATTACTGTAACATGGCTGGCAGTGAGGGTGAGTATTTACCTAATATAGAATACAGAGCAGATAATCAGGGGATAATGATGGAATAATCCCTCTGACTGAGGCCCTGTTAGAAGGTACACAAGGAATCTAATCAAAGAAAACAGTACCATATTAAGTAATTCTGACTCAAAGAAACCCTTAAGCCATTCGTTAATTTATCAGAATTAAGGCTTGTTAGCTGAGACCTTTGTAGCTTTTTGACTGATTGAATTATCTTGACAATACATGGAAATAGTATGTGCCAAAATTCTCTCTTTTTCCAAATCCCTGGATGGAACATTAAATGTAAATAACAATGCAGAACAAATCCCTGCCTGAAGGCTAACATTTAACACCAATTACCATTCCATACGCTCTAAGGTCAAAATGAATAGATTTCTTTTGATCTGCCAAAATCAAACAGTGCAAGAGAAAGACAGTTCTGACTCATAATGACATATTAAATAACTTGAATTACTCATTAATGCACTAAAGCAAATAAGTCCCTGAATCTTTGAAAGGAGCTACAGTATAACAAAACATCTTCATTTGCTAGTTCAATCTGTTTTAGTGCTCAGTGCAAAACCCATGAACATCACAGCTGGATTGTAACAGAGCTGTTTCTCCACTAAGACTTTCTACAGTCCATCTTGATCTTGCCCCTTTATTGCTCTGACTGTAGACCTAGCAAGTACCTAATTAGTGTCACGTTGTCACAGCTTGTGTAACTCTTTGAGTACAATACGAAACATGCCACATGATTTTAAATCTACATGCTACAAGCAATTGAAACAGAGAATGAACTTCAATGGATATATGATGGATCAGAGCTGATCATAGAAACTAAATTTCACAGTAACATTATTTATTTCACAGTAGTTTTTACACAGTTATTAATGGATGGAATTCTTTACCAGAACAAACAATGAATACAAGAACTTTCAAGTCTGTGCTTGGTGCTGTAATGGATCCACTCAGCTCATATGAAAGTGACAACCAGCAACTGAGTGAAAAGCTTGTTTTCAACAACTTTTTAAAGTTCTTATGAGTCCATAGGATGCGTAAGAAATTCCCAAAGAAGAGATAGTTCCCGTTTCCAAAAAAGGAATAAATATATAACCCATTTCTACAGGTCTTTATCCTTCATAAAGATTTAAAGTAATTTTCAAAGACCCTGGTCTCTTTTGTGGATCTCAGTACTCTGGTGACTTTCATCTCACTTTGCTCTCTGCTGTTGCATCAGTAGTTCTCTCAGTCTCTCTGGTGTATTTTAGCAATCTAACTGCACAGCTGGGAATGAGCCCACTCACTGTACTCCTTCTCTTCTTATATTAACAGTGAGCAATAATCATGCATGGACGTGTGCATTGGCCCAGAGCATTATTAATCCAAATAAAGTAATGACTTTTTCAAATTCAGGGTCCTTCTCTAATTTTCCGCTACTGAGAAACACGGCTGCAACTATTCAGCATTAATGACATCATCTTTTGGCAACTTGTACACTATTTTATTATTATTTATTACGAATATTTGTATTATAGTAGTGGTGGAAAAACTAAGTCAGATGTATGATGGCCAGAGGGGGACAAGATTAGAGAAGGGGTGATTGACCCCTTCCCATTGTTTTAAATTTGCTGCAATATTAACTTACTAGTGTATATTTAAGTATCTGGGTTTTTTTTTACATCAGACAAGTAGAGGAAGACTGAAAGGAGAGAGGGATTGTCTCAATGGACATCATACCTGCGTGAACATGGCCAGAGGAGCTGAAGTGGCTCTGAAAAATCTTTTGGTCCTGACTACAAGAAACTACAGTGCTATTAACTGGCAGAAGAGCACTTCCAGTAAAGTGCACCAGTTAGAATGTACTGTAGATTGGTGGGGTTCGAGGAGCAAAGTTCAGAAGAACGTTTCATGCTTAGAAAGAAAAGCAGAAAGGTAGCGGTGCTGACATGTATTAAGATTTATAGCTCGTATTGATATTGGATAGGGAGTTGATAGTCTGGAATGAGAAAGATCCTACTGTATTCTGAAGTTTGTGGTATATTACAAGAAACGATTCAAGATCCAGGACATTTGCATGTGTCACTTTCCTTTTTCTTCATTGTACAACGGAAGGTCTTTCAGGAGGCTTTATGTAAAATGTTTGAGGGCTTTGTTTAAAAAATATAACACTCATTTAATTGTTTTTGCATAGATAACAAAGCAATTGCTTCATATTTTGACATCACTGTGTGGAATACAGTATGCTTACCATTACAGTGCAGTGAGGAAATGACTTGCTCCAGTGTACTATATTTCTAGTAGCTACTTGCTTAGAACACTGCAGTATAGATTGTCACAGAATGACAGCTCAGTATTGATGGGTCCATTTGTAAAACATGTGGCGTCACATCTGACTTAATGTAACCTAGTTTCTTATATAAAAATCTAACCAATTAACCTATAACAAAATTCATACTCTGACACACTACATATCTGGATACTTATGATACTGATAAGATTATGTAAATTTCTTTAAAATATCCTTATCAAACTCACATCAGATGGAATTCCTCACTTCAGATTTCTTTCCTATACTTTTTTGTAATATTAAATTAAACAAAAAAAAACACAATACAGGTGAAACTAAAAGGTAGTTTTAGACTTAAAAGTAGATGTAACTTAAAAGAGTCGTAACAACATGGTGACATACAGTATTGGCAGCATGCTTTCTAAGGACATTTTCTCAGATTTTATCTCTCCCAGTAATAAGTCCGTACTATAATATTATTTACTGTGATGCACGATCAAGCAAAATTCCTTGCAGGATGACAATACACCCAAAGCAAATATTTATTAAAGACTTCTAAGACGTTCAGTTTTCAAAAGAAGATGCCATGTGGTTTATAAATGCCATCTGTTATATCCACAGGGCAGTAAGAATGCCAGTGCTCCATCACAGGTTTTCACAATAAATGGGGGAAAAAACTATAAATATCGCAGACCACTGTGAAATAAAAAAAAAGTTGAAGGAATCATGACACCATCAAAATTTCACTCTTAAGGCTTCTTATTCTTTTAACGGATCTTTGCTTTTTGTGCTGCAGGCCCCTGGGAACATAACCTTCAGATGTGACCAGCAGTCCAAATGTGCTTCTCACTCCTGGTACAGTAGCTTGAAAGCTCAAGATATCCTAATTTGGGTCCGTTTGCTCTGCAAAGGGGCGGGTGGACACAGCCCCACTAAAGAAGATAGATTGCGCCATTCCTAGGAACTAATTAGCCACTGTCTTTCTGGGGTCATGTTTAAAATGTCAGTGCCAAGCAAACCACATTAGAAAGTCTGCAGAAAAAAAAAGATAAAGTAGGAGGAATTTATTATTCAAACTGGAACACTTATCATGCCATAATCAATTGCATAGTTGCACAGAAGCTGTGACAGAGAGGCTAGCTTTGCAAGATCAACCTGCACCATTTTCAGTCCAATAGCATTCCTGTTCTACATATTTCTCCCCTACTGCAGACTTCCAGCACCCTGCAGAGAAAACCTTTACCACTGCTCCTTATCCTTTGAAAATGTACTGAGTAATCAAAATATGTAATAACACTGGACATGGCTGTTATGTCCAGTAATGTAAAGGCATTAGAATCAATATTGTTTCTCTTTTTCACCCTGTGTTAGCATAGACCCTGCGGTCACATTTTGACTGAACCAAACACACATTTATACTCATATAAACAGAATGACTTGGGGATTCAGCCTATCCTGTCATTCCAAACCATATAAAACAAGAAAGTGGGAAACAGAGAGCACAGATTGCTTTCTTTTTATGGTCACAGAGCAAAGCATAAACAGGAACAGCAAAAAATATCATTATACAAAACCTACCGAAAGGTTAGCTCATTTTCTTTCATATCTTAGCACACTACAATATTCAGTGCAGGAGCTGGCACAGTTGATCAGAGGTGGATTATTCCTTTTTTATTCTGCATCTGTGTCTGACTTCAGTGGTTTACTGACCTTCTCTGGCTCACTGTGGTCTGTATTAAGAGCTATCATGGCAAGAGAGCCCAGTCCTGATTCCCAGCCCATTTTAGAAAGAAAGCATATCTGCTACTGTACATTTCAGCTTGAGTTTAAATGCCTAGTTTATGGTGAATGAGGATTGTCTACTTAGCAGAAGGATCTATACACCATTACAGTTCCTACATTTCAACAGGCTGTTTTTCCTCAGGCTAGCGCTACTCTGGTGTGAATGTAGAAAGAAATGCAACAGGTTCTCTCTTTTACATTTGTTTGCAGTTTTGCTTCACATTTTACCTTCTCCTCTTTTTTTGTCTCTTCATGACATGGCTCAATGTTTCTCTATTTCTCTGTTATTCAGGTTCTGAATCTGTACGCAACATGTCAGAAAAACAAAATAGCAGGTAATTAACAATTCATTTTATACAAAATGCGTGTTCATCGTGAGAATAATACAGGAAACGTGCCTCAATTAGCATATTTATAAAGAAACTTGTAGAAACAAAAACATTTGTTGTAGCTGAAAGAGAGTTTACGTGGTACTTGCCATGTACTGTAAAACCATTAAAAAACATCATGGGAATATTAGGATTGAAGCATAATGTGGAGTGGTATTTCAGTCACATACAGTACAGTTGCTTAGGGTTACCATCCTTGAAGTGGTCATACAGGAACACTGAAAGACAATCACTTAGCCCTAATAAAGTTGGGTCCAACTGGCCATTGCTTGTGTTGCTTGTAAGATGAGCACACCTCACTCCAAACCCAACGATTTTAGTCCCTTTTTTATTGGCAATGAGGTTAGTCACTAGTTTAAGTACAATTAAGCCAGTTTTTCAAGCCATCAGTGAAGCTTCTTTTGATTTAATTCAACATTTGTTTTCCCCTATCAGCATATTGTTGTGAAGCAATACAGATTGCAGCTATGTACAGCTTTAAATATAAATGCTTAATGCTGTGAAAGTACACCTTTACATGGGAGCTGTGGCAGAAATAAAACACAAAACAGATGATGGAGCCCATTGTTTGCAATCTCCCCATGCTCTATTCATGGACCTCTGCTTGGTTTTATATTTCTAGAAATTAACTTCATGCCTTTAAAGATTGTAAACTTGGCTTTAAGTAACTTTCTCCTGCTATTCATCCTGTTTTCAGAGGCAATGGATGAGCTGAGAGTACAGCACAGCAACAATTCATAAATAAATGAATAAAGTGGATATAATGATTCGAGCAACTGGATAAAACTTGTTTCCTTCTGTGAAAAGTGTACAGGTACATAAATGCAGGATCCACATATTTGTTTTTAAAAAAAGCAGGCATAGAAGGTTGTTCTTTGCATGATTAATATCTTTAATTTGCAAGGAACAGCATAACCTTCTGTATATTCTATGCTTTCCTCAGGCTGACAGTCTGCTCTTTCTTCTTGCTATGCAGGATTATTTTTGTGCCTGACTATTCACACAGTGTCTTTTTTTTGCCTCAGCAATTTAGATGCATTTTTCTTCCCTATTTAGTTGTTGTCATGACGTATTAGCTTTTTAACTGAGAAGGTGACTGAGTAAGTGCACCTGCAATTCCTAGATGATTTAAGGTGCTCAGTTCCTACCATTCTGTTGCATGCTGCTTACTCTCTTGAATTCCAGAGTTGAAAATTGAATGTTCTTAAAATACTTATATTAAATTGTTGTGGCCTAGAACTGCTTGACTTATTTTTTTTGTTTATTCATAAGGGTCAATTCATATTTTGTGACTTGCCTGAAAGCTCTGGGCAGTTTGCAGCAAGCACAGACAGAAGCAGGATAAAAATAGGACTTAATGCACCTTCATCTAACACTCACTGAAAATGGGAAACTATTCTATGAATCCTGTCTTTTAAGCAAATCTGCTACATCAATGTAGAATGGAGAGAAATTTGTAGAGCACAAATAATAGAGAAATCTCTCTCCCATGGTTTTGATAAATGCATTGAGTTCTTTAAACTTGACACCTCCTTTATAATATACAGTAAACGAGAGGTCTCTGATTATCTTTTTCAGTGTGCTCTATAAGTTATTTAATTGTGATTACCTTCAGGGAAAAAATATTTTACATTACTCATTAGTTTCCTAAAGTCTCAGAGAAAAAAAATAGATCGTGAATTTTTGGCTTTCTGAAGACTTTTATACTGCAATTCCCTTTAAAAAGCAGCAATTTATGTCCAAGATTTCCTAAGAGCAGTACTTTAGTGCTCTTAAATTCCAGAAGGAACTTACATTCCTAGCATGCTTCAGCTCCTTTGCTGGGAATCAAGCATACTGACCTGGAAGCAAGGTTAATAGTTCTGTTACAAGCCATTTATTGTGTCTGTTTGATAGCACTGCAGCAAGCCATGTCAATTACTAAAGTTGTTTTGGACATGGGCAATCCCCAGCTGTCACTCAGAGAATAACACCGTATTTCACGTTAAACCCCAAAAAGTTCCAAAACTGTCTTTGAAACTGGGCAGGCCATGGCTAGTATACACTGAAAAACAAATAAGCATGAGCACTTTAGAGGTGTGCTTTAATGGCACAATACCGCCATGATGTGAATCTGTTCCTGTTGTTGGTAATGCACATCGTTCCTATAAAAGCAAATGCAACTGCACACAAACTATTCAGGTAATGGTACTCTCACCAGACACAAAAAATCAAATAAAATAAAGTGGATGTTCATGTACATTTGAGATTGACTGTCAGTTATTTTCCTTGATCATTCAAGGCCACAGCCTCTGTGTGGTTTATTGTCTTTTTTTCAATAGTTCTCACTCACCTGCAAACAACCTTCCATCAGAATTTCAGCTTTTCAAAGACTTTCAGTTATATCCAGACTAGCCGTCCCCTCAGAGAACAGGACTGTACCAGAAGAGGAATTATTTCGAAAAACAATAGCAATAGCTCTGTCTAGGCTGCCTCCCAGTAAACAAGACCTTTTCCTTTCTTCCCAGCTTTCTCTGATCTTAACATTTTTTCTTCTATTTTCTTGTCTAGTTCCTGGTCTCTTAACATTTTTTATACACTCCAGAAATGTCATTCCTCGCTGAAGTTTTGAACTTGACATGTACTAAATCATACGTATGTCACAGCTGTATAAAAAAGGAATAATATGCCAACTGACCTCCAAGTATTCCAATAACAGGAATATTGTACATTTTACAGCCACTGCAAAAATGTCAGGGTGGGACAGTCTATCCTCACTATTTCTTTCTACAAAAATGTATTAGCAAAGGTGACAAAGGTACTTTTGTGCAGGGTTACGTTAAGGGTTTTTTTTTCAATTTCCAATCTTCCTAAGCCATAATTTGATTATGGTTTTTCACATAAAGGTCAACATGGATGCAGAACAAATAAAGTAAATGAGTAAAGGCATGAACAAATAAAGGTATAAGTGAAGGAGAAGTGGCAGCATGGTGGAGCAGTGGATATCATTGCAACCTTGTGGTGCTGGGGTCCTGGGTTCACTTTCAGATTTGAAAGTTTCCTGAGTAGAGTTTGTATGTTTGCAATGTATTTGCAAGGGTTTCCTCAGGGTGCTCTAGTTTGCTCCCACTTTCTAAAAATATACTGTTAGGTTCATTTGTTTCCAGGAAAATCGTCCCTGGGAGCTGATGTGCGTGTCTTTGTGTCTGTGAGTCTGCCCTGTGATGAAAGTCCATGTGGGTGTCACGATAAGAAAGAGGTGCATGAACAGGACATTCATTTTAATTAATTCTTAATCAATGACACAAAAAATAACCATCCACAATGGTGATAACTTACTGCTGTGTGATTTATTTTGTTTAGAATTAACCTTTCCTCTTATTGAAACATATCCCTGGCATCACTACAGTGTAACCCGGTGAAACGAAAGGAACTAGACACTCTTCAGGGTCTCTTTTCTTATCTGACTCACTACAACCCTTCGAGATCTCCCAAGAACTCTTTGTAATGGTTCTAATGCATCTTGAATGGCTTTGCAGTTGCAACTGAGTTAAACACATTTCTAGCACCTACTGTATGTGGATATCAGTTCTGCTATCATTTTCATCCACAGCTACAAGTGTGCGGGTACTGGATGTTTCAGGTCATAGGGTGTCTTGCTTTCATATTTTAAAATGTTACACATAGACGTCCGGGTAAATGTGACTGACACAATCATTTAAACATAGGCAAGTAGGGTGATTTAGCAATTTTGGCAATTCAGCAATGCTGCTGGATATACTGTATTTAAAGGTACAGTTCTTAAAGGGGAAAAATGTCCTGCACATGTGAAAAAAACTAATATGTTGCTTATTTCACTCCAGTATCGGTTTGCTGTTTTAGTTGAAGGACAGAATATAACTCAGGGGTAGAAAAAAATGGTTAGATTTTAAAGCAAAAGTGTTAGGAAAACATTGCTCTTATACACAGTATGAGCTATTGTAGGAAGCCCCTCCAATGCTTCTACTGCTACTTTATGTGTTCTTCAGGTCAGAAGGACCTATTATTCTTTCAGATTATCTGGATTTTTATGATGATAACAATGGTGCTGTTTACTCCAAAGACAAAACTAACAAAGGCAAATGGCAAAATGTAAATTGAGTTTTGCCATTCTTCATGAGTTTATTAATTTATCAAAAAATACCATCAAATCGATAACTCATGCAACAGTGGCTCAATCATTGTCTCTCAAGGTATTGTGTTTGATCATTACAGATTTTTCAGGGCTGTCGCCAGAGCTCCTCCAGGATGATAAGGAGACTGAACAGATTGTAAGAGCAAATGTAATTCATTATTTTTTTCCTCTTGTGCAATTAGTAGCCATAATTACAAATATTTCCAAATGGCCCGCAATGTAAATGAATTGCATCTCCAATATAACAGTGCCAGTCCTGTCAGGGGTCATCACACACAGATGTTGCCTGAAGAAAGTTGAAAGGATGATATTAACGCCAATAGATGATAGATTTTTATTTGAAAAGGCTTGTTAAATTATAATACACGTATTACACAGTGGATGCAAAGGATTCTTATTCATGACAAGAGATTTGAAATGTTCATTGTTATACATAAGCTTCAAATCCATAAATAATTATGACAGTATTACAAGCCGTGGCCCCTTCTGTTTGCCAAGCAAGATTTCTATCACTGTCAGAGCTTGTGCAGCAATTACATCTTTTCTGGGTAATTGAATACCTATGCTGTGAGCCTGAACTCCTTTCAGCTTAACATTTAGTGTGTACATCAGAATTCTGGCTCGTGTACTGAAAAGTCTGGGATTGTTTTAAAAAGCGGCATGTTTCTCTACAAAACTGAATACCTGTTGCACATTGAGATTAACAGTAGCAGACAAATTAATTTCTCTCTGTTTTCAATCCCAAAGGAACCCAAAGCTTTTTACATACAGGAAGGGACACTAATCACTCAATCCAAAGTTCAGAGCCCTCCTCAGTGATGGTTTTAAACTACTCTTGGAGATGCCTTGGGGACAAACTCCAGACCCATAATACTCAATACCTCTTCCAACAGTTGTGTCTCCTTCAAGCCCAATGATTTCCCAAAGAGTTCCACTCACCATTTTTACAGGTTTTACAGACTCAGGCTATGTAGTTGGGCTGCTTTTTGTAAACTGTTTCCCCTAAACTTAATGAACCATGTTGCAAAATACTCTCTAAAGTTATAAATGGCAGCAGCAAGAAATAACAAAATATCTCTAGACCAAGCAATTTAAAACAACAGTTCAATAGACACAACAATGTCATTAAAAAAAAATAAATAAATAAAAACACTGAGATAAAATCATGCTTCTTCTCTTCTTTCTTACAATAGCTTCATTGCTCATTTGTTCTCATTTTTGTTTTTAAAGTGCATTCGAGCATGTCATTAAATTGTCAAAAAACCTACATCAGGATTTAGTGATGCCGATGAGCTTATCGCAGAATGTGAGGAAAAAAGGAGTTACAGATCACAGGAGGCTGTTTGGCTTAGCTTTCTCATCCACATGTCAGCATTTTAATCATCGCAAGAACCTAAACGAGGAAGCCAGCAGTGACTCAGCACAACAGTTTGTTCAACACACCCACAACCCTTTGTGTAAATAAAGTACCTTCTGTTCACAGTCCTGGATTTATTCAAACATAATTAACATGTATGGCCTGTGGTTGTGGTGCCCCAGTCAGTCCTGAAGTAAAGGTATAAGCTGGCTGTGAAGTTGTCTTATTTGCTCTTGAGCTATAATTCTCTGTTCTTGTTATCTATGAAGTGCCTTCTAACCTTGATATAATGCCAATATAATCTCTTTGGATTCTGCTGTTTTCTTTTTACTTGTTTTCACAGATTTGGAATAAGCTGCACACACTGTATGTGCATGGAAAAAAATCTAGCTTTTCATTTAAATTGCTCTACATCCCCCATATACTAGCCCAGAACATAGACCATATTCTCAAAAAGATAAATTTTATTTAGATACCTTATTGAGTTTAATGTCAAGGCAATTTGCAAAAAAACAACAACATATTTATCTTGGGCATTTGCAGTATCTAAATTGTAGCAAATCAATTTTGCATCCACTCCCAAATATATGAAGAGAGGAATTGGTAGTTTTGTGGTGAAAAAATAATTTTACTGTTGTTAATTATAAGGTCCATTAAGTTAAGAAAAGGAGTCAATTGGAGGCTCAGGGTTCCTTAATAGAAATTCTCATCAAGAGGCTTTTTGTTTTTATTTGTAGCTATGCATGAACGCTGCCAAGTAATGCAGCCTCCAACTATAAAAGCTTTTCCCTGCATCCCCATCATCAGGGGTAAATCAGCAAGAGTCCAAAAATAAACACAGGGACATCAAGCTCCATAGTAATGGTTTTACACACTCTGGGAAAATAAGAGCTTCAGGATGGGCAAATAAAAAATCACCAGCTTTCACTGAAATCTGCAGTAGCAAACATTCTGCAGCAAGCTTTGATGTTCAGGAGAATCCTAAGTCTTTTCATTTAATGAATATAAAGTTCAGAATAAGAGAAATGAGTTGTTTCTTCGGTGACCTATTTGTAGAGCCCTAATTCCCAATGTTTGCTAAGATTATGAACTCAAAGCTCCCTAAACCTGGAAGGTGGGGGGAGGCGGTTTGCCTCTAATGTTTGTTTGATAATATTAATGCCACCAGTACACTGTTAACAATTCACTTTTGTTGCTGTGGGATCACTAAAAAATAAGACAGAAATAAGTCACTCTTTCTTGTGTATAAAAGTCAGTACATTAATACCAAGGCTTTCAGTTTTGATTCTGGATATTTATTTTTGAAAGCCTCCTGATTTTATTATAAGTATCAGTGCTGCAAGCAATAAAAATGTTGTTTATCAAACCTTTAAGGCTTAATTTTAGTACTGATTAGTAAGATTAATAGCCCAAAATAGAAAATAACTCTCAAAGAGGCTGGTGTTGCTCTAGCAGGTTTGCAATGTCATCCCTCTTGTCTATAAATAAGCAAGGAATGAAGACCATGAGACCACTGCTGACACATGCAACTTATTTTAGCATTGTATATGGAAATAAAATTAATACTAAATTATAGAAATGGTAGATACTGTACTTTATTGAATTCTCTTTTTTGGGAAGGGGATTGTTTTCATGTTGTAAGAGTTCAATTATTCTGGATTCTCTCAGAAAGAGTTTGAATGGAGCCTTATAAGGACCTTAATTTAATTTGAGTTTACATTCACTATTACAGGGAATTTAAAATATCATTTTTCAAATTGTTTTCTCTGGTTTAATAATGTACTGTATGTAAAAAAGTATTACTGGAAAACATCTGATTTTTAAGATATATCCTTTGAAGTTTATTATTATTATTATTATTATTATTATTATTATTATTATTATTATTATTATTATTACATTTTTGTAGTGAGCCATGATTCATTCAAGTACATTGATTATATTGATTACAGTTAACATTTTAAAGAACCCTTAAATTATTCAGGAATAGAAAATGAAGTAGCAAACAAGGTTTTAAAAGGGATTCAGTCAAGGTGGTTAATTTGATTGTGGTAGTTAACTAACGACGTTCTAACCTGATAAATTGAACTTTTATTCAACAGTGGAGTGAAATCTCAGACGACTATGAACCTAATTTAGAAAAGATTTGCTTCAAAGAAACCTTGTCCTTTAATTAAATGCACTGAAAAGCAATTGTCCTGGAAACTTGGAAAAGTGCTGATGTTTGACCTCACTGTTATTTTTCACTCTGTGAAGTTAGTGCCTGAGTGAATTCTGTTTACTCTGCACTGCACAGTTCATTTTCAATTATCAAACTAAACTTCCTACCCAAGAATGATAATATTGGTACAACACTACCATTCATACAGACAGCTCTTATAAACTTTTTCATTTAAGCAACAGCTTCCAAAAGCACACAAAATTAACTTTCTTTTTGAGGAGCTCTATTTTGAACCAGACGTGCACCTAATTGAATGTGAAATGTTATGCTAGTGAAAAATAAAACCCATATAATACTGTAACGCTTCGGAGTTCACGTGGGCGCCCTCACCACTGCCGCATAAGGTCGACCCCCCACCGTCGGGGACTCGAACCCAGGCCTCCGGCGACACTCAACAGGGACCCAGCCTCTCGAGCCAAATAGAAATCTCCCATCAGCCTGGTGGCTGCGGTCCCTGCTATCCACAGGGAAGGGCAGTGACATCGCCACTCTGGTAAGCCAGCTCTCACAAGCAATGGAGGCCATATGCATTACACTCTCCCCCATTTAATTCACCGTCCTCAGCAGAGGGCTATCCCACCCCACTTCTGCCACCAATGTAACACTACAGGGTTCACAAGGGCACCCTCGCCACTGCTGCATTAGGTCAGCCCCCCCACCTTCAGGGACTCGAACCCAGGCCTCCGGCATCACTCAATAGGGACCCAGCCTCTTGAGCCAAAGGGAGATCTCCCATCAGCCCAGTGGCTGTGGTCCGTGCTATCCACAGGGAAGGGCGGTGACGTCACTGCTCTGGTAAGCCAGCTCTTGCAAGCAATGGAGGCAGTTTGCGTTACAATACACATGGCTATACTGTATGTTTTGGCAGAAATGGTTAGAATGTAAGATTCTGTTCACAATAAATCACTGGAGTCACAACGATCATCAGAAATATGCATTAACATGGACCGGAGGATGAAGCACAAGGCATCATTGATATCTGTGGGTGAGGATGAAGATATCGGCTGAGTAAAAATTTGAAGGTTGAAAAATCTAGAATGAACTTATCAGGTGAAAAAAGGTTATTAATCTAAAGTGACCAACATGTTATCATTGAAAACAAATATCAACAATAACAGTAAGTATTTAAAGCAAGCAATTGAGGTATAAAACTACAACAAAAACGTATTATTTCCAAAAAATGGTTCCATATAGATAATACAATAACCAAAAGGCTGTCAATGAGAATGTCTTACATTTACCAATATAAAGTTCAAGGTTGTGCAACTAGTGGTACAAACTGACTTTCAGTTAACATTGACCCTAATGTTGCTCGTTATTTGATTTTGTTTTCCTGAGTGGAAAAGCTTGTGGGAGGGATGTTTAAAGATACAGTATTTGTGCCATATGTTAAGTCATACCGTAGCAGCTCTGCTTTAAATAGTACTGTAAGGCATTTTACTGCAATATTAAATTTGTTGTGTAAAGATCTGTTATCCATGTAAAAAGCCAAATTATTAATTCTAAGGAAAGCTATCATGGAAGCTAATTTCTCCTAGCTATTATAATGTCAGTTCAGCAGCTCACTGAAAAAGAAATCTGCTAAAATCAGAATTATTCTGTGATAGTTATGTGCCCAAGATATTTTATTAATATGCCTTTCACTTGTGTCATCTCCCCTACTCATTACTGAATTAAGAAGACATTTATGGGCGATCATCCACAGGCTTGCAGCAATGTGAAAAGCCTCAAAGCTCATTTGCATGTAACATCACCAGACACATCACTTCAAGGGCAGAACAAGGATGGAACTGGGGATTTATCAGGAATTAATGTCATCCAAGCAGCTTTTTCCTGCATTTTACTCATTTAATAAAGTAAAAGACAAACTCTTCATAAAATGCCATATTCAGACTTATCACTATATCACGTTGTACACATGTACATATTACGTTCACTACTGTTTTCTGGGACAACAAGCACAGAGTTGTCAAATGACACACAAAACTTACAGTATGCTAATTTTGTAGCAATTTGAACCTGGTAGGAACTAAACCTTCTGTAAAATATTCAGATGTTGGTTCTGAAAAGGGGTAGGTCACCTATCTAATTTGAAATTCTGCAACCTGGTTGATTTGAATAATTTCAGAAGTCCTGTATCCTCTTACTGCCATAATATTAAAATATAACAGCCTTAATTCATTGTAAATAATGTATGCAATTTCTTCAGGTAATTGGACCGCAAATTCTATAGGACTCTGAAAAAACAATATGCAGTACAGGAAGAAAAATATGAAATACTGTTTTACAATACCTGCTTTCAATTGCTCACATCCTTTAAGGTGTATTTAAAATTCCCTTATGTGACAGATTGGAAAGTTTGGGTGTTGGACACCATGGATGTGAATCGCCTTGATAGACCACTGACACCTTGGTGCTGATTCAGTTTGATGCCTTTTGCTCCAGGGGTGCCAAATTGGTTTGACTGAGATTAAGGCCTGAACAGCAACTGATCAAACAATGCACCAACACACTTGGCCTTATTTGGACAGCCACTTCCTGGAGGAAACACCAATGGGGGAGGAGACTCCTCTGGGGGAAGAGTAAGGAGCACTTTGTTTCAAAGGGATAAAAAGACCCAGTCAGGACAGAAAAGAGGACCATTTAGAAAAATAGTTTTATGGGATGTATTGTGGCTGTTGGACCCAGGAGAGGACACAGACATCATGGATTCTACAGGGAGCAGCTCTCTCCCCCCCAACCTGGCATTAAACTCAGGTGAAATCAAGGTATGGGAGAGCTTGAAGATACCATCTTGTTTGAGAAGGCCAGGATTAGAGAAGTTGTCTAAGATCCACTAAAGGACTACACTGAGTTTCATCCCTTTCCTTGGTGTGATGGAAGAAGCCACATCTGGTCACCGACCTCAGCTGGTTTCAGAGAACTGCTGCTAGACCTCTCACTGGGGACATATTTGGTAACTGAGTTCTGAGTTTGGTAACTGTTCTGCCAGTAAGTGACTCTGGTGAATGCATTGCACCATGTGTAAATGGTAGAATTATAAAATGCACTAAAGAGGATGTGAAATATAATTGTCTGGTCTATGGATGCACTGGTGATTCTGGGTGGTGAACCTGTGGAAAGTTATTGAGGGGCCTAGCTTCCTTTATAATGGCTAGGTGGCATAGTCATGCACAAAAACAGAATAAGTCTTATTTTTAGGGGTCAGCTACAGTATCTGTAACACTGCCAAAATTGCAGCACTTTCTTTGTTTTTATCTGTCTGTAAAGACTTCCTAACTGAGCAACAACAACATTATTGAAATATCTACTAGTAACTACTGAAGTTCTTTTGACATAAAAAGGAGGAACTTGTTTGCATTGTAGTTCACTTGTGTTTTGCAGGAATTTGAAATGCCTCTGTCACAGGAAAATCGTATGGTTGTTTGCTGGTGTTGATCCGTTTATTATTATTATCTAACGTAAAACAAAACATTTGTTTCAACTTGTTTTTGCATGAAAAGAAAAGCTTGGATAGATCAAGTTGAATTAGTCAGCAAGAGATTGTATTTGGATTGTGAATAATGAAGATCCAGTATTTTGTATATTTCATTCTTTTTCATTCCAAGTCATTTCAAACACCATTAATTAACATTAAAGTAGTAATATCATTTGTTTTTCCTTTGGAAATCCACATAATTTGGTCTTTAACAACCATGTTGCAATCAAAACCTTACTTCTGGGTGTATCCCTGGTGTGTTGTGCTAATTCTGAACCTAACCCAAGTTTGACCATATCCTCAGTAAATCAGTAAATCAGTATCTTTTGAGATGTTTCTATGGTACAGGAGGATAGAAACCTGTTTGACTTTGGAATAAGCCATGTAAATATGCCCTTAAAGAATTTTAAGAAATACTTCAAATTAAAAATACCACGTAAAAAAACAAGTCATTTCTCAGCTAAGAAACTGTCATTGTTTTTTTTAATTTGAAAAATGTTACACGCATACTTCAGCTAATATATGTAATAAAAATCCCATTGCTTCAGATGTACAGATAACAGTTGGTCGTTCCTATATGCAAATTAAATTCAAAACGATCTGGATTAAATTCAAGACTGGGTAAACATCTGGCAGATAATAAGTCAGGGTTTTCCACACTGGTTGTAAAACCAAACTATAAATACAAAATGGGAAACGGCCTAGAAGAGGCTACTTATGAAAAAGACTTGAATGTTTATGTTGACACGTCTTTCAGGCAATGTTGGGAAGCAAACAGAATATTATGCTATATCCAGTAGTCAAAACTGTAGAATTTGAATAAAGGAATGGTATATTAAAATTATATTATGTACTAGCAAGGCATCATTTAGAATACTGTGTACACTTGTGGTCATCCATTCATTTCCTAACCACTTTATCCAATACAGGGTCATGGAGGAACTGGAGCCAATCCCAGAAAGCAATGGGCACAGGTGCACCTTGGAAGGCATGCCAGTCCATTTCAGGGCGCACACAGACACAGACATGCACACACTCACACCAGGGCCAATTTTCCCAGAAGGCATTGAAACTACTAGTATGTCTTTGGACTGTGGGAGGAAACTGTAGAAAACCCATGTGAACACAGGTAGGACATACAAATTCTACACAGATAGCACCCCAAGAATTGAACCCTAGCTCTGTAAAGCGCCAATGCTAACCACTGCACCACTGTGTCACCCAAATTGCGGTCATCAAGTGATAAAAAATTTTTGCTGCTCTCAAATCAGTCCAGATGTGAGTATCCAGATGCATTCTGGGACTAAAGGATGTCATGCACTGAAACATTGAAATCACTCAGCTTTTTTAGCCTTGATCAGAGAAGAAAGAGAGAGGACCTAAAATCCTCAAAGGCATTGGCACTCTTCAGGCTTCTTCAGAATGAACAGTGAAACATGTACCGGAGGACCCAAGTGGACACTACATTATTAGTGTCACATAATCTCAGTAGTCAGTGAATTTTCTTGATTCCAAATGTCAGAAGCACCAATAAACACAGCTCATTCCAAAGACATCTCATATTCTTTGTGCAAATTCACTGCATTGTTGCCCTGCTTTTGGTCTGTCCATCCTATTGGAAATGTTTTCTGGAATAATATATGATTTATATGCACAATACCATACAAGTTAGAAAAAGTGGCATTAATACCAAAGTACTTCCCACCAGCTTTGAGCATTACTTTAGAAATTGCCTGTGCCAGGTCATGCTGCAGTCTCTTCCTGTGCTCTTGCATTGAAGCACAAGGACATATTTCATAGTTGCTATCATCAGATTTCAAGCATGCCTGTTTTGGCCAACACACAGATGGGTTCATTGAATTTTTTTAATAGCAATGTTTTTCAGCAGGCCTTTCAAACCGAATGGCAAAAATCCAAATTACTGTAAATAATTCTGTGGAGCATTCCTTTACAGCTTCTGTTTTAGTCCAACAGAAAGTTGAAGTTACACCAATCCTCTCATAATTATCAGAAAAGGAGCCTGTTACAAAATCAAAGTTCCTTGTAGTAATTTGCGAAGGAAGAGAGAGTATCCTATTGCCTTTTCTACCTGCTTCACGGTACCACTAAGACACTGGTATATGGACACAGCATATATAAGAACATGAGAGGAGGCAATCTGGCCTAATTTGCAAGGGTCTCATCCATTTCTGAAAGAGACTGGGGTATCAGTGTCAAACACATACTGTAGCTGGAAGTGCTGGAAGCTGGAATTTCTTGGGTACAAATGCATTTCCATGTATGTTCCTGGGATTTGGCAAAAGTGCCTATTCATATTTCTATTTGAAATATATATATAATCATGAGTAGGTAAATATTCTAGCATAATTATCAATAAGAAAATCTAAGCATATCATATTTAATGATGCAGTTTAATTATTTTGCAAGAGTGGTGCTTTGTACTGTATGTACATTATTATTTCAGTTTATATACTTAAAAAAATGTTCTAATGTAAATTGTTTCCTATAAATCTATTCAAATGTACCTCACATGCTCAAAATGAATGTAATTTACTGTCAGAGAGTAAAGCAGAAGATTTTTTGTAATAAGAGAGGCATACAAAGGCATAGTCCTGTGGCTCTAGAATGAAAAGTAAGTCATTTTTGCATAAAAGCTGGGTATGAGTACAATTCATTATAACATGATTTAAAATACTGCAATATGTCTTATGAATGGGGTCTCATGATGGCATTGATATAATTCTTGTGCGAGTTAATTCATCTGTGTGGGTTGAGCCTCACATTCAAACTGAGATTAACATCGACATGAGATATAATTCAGGTCTTAAAAAAATCAAGACACGTTGCTTTGACAGAAATAAGGTAATGTGGTACAGTAGGTTTGTATGGCTTCCTGTGGAAGTTAACTGGCAGGGACCACACAGAAACTGAGAGAATCTGGAGCAGGGTTTCCTGGCCAGTGTGATGTATCATAATGCCAAACTGTGGACCTACTGTAGCACTAAAGTCTCTTTTTGCAAAGAAAAAGCCTCAAACTAACTATTGAATTGTTTCAGTCTGAACCTTAACAAGCCACAGTGCCATGCTCAAATGTGCTTACACACTGTACTTGTACCACTTCTAAAACAATTCTTCTAACAGAAGCACAGTTTGTACAATATTATAGAAAAAGTTGTCCAGAAAATAGTTCCTTTACTAACCTAGAAGATCTACAACTGTTGATAAAAAAAGTTAAAAGTTGAATGAAATAAAAGAGTTAAAAATGTTTCTCAGGACTCACACAGTTCTTTGAAAATCCCTGTCCAGAGGGCTCTTCTTCTGAATCGATTGTAGCCTACAGAAGTCCTCATTTGACCCAGTCAGTTTACATTACCTGGACTCTTTATTAGGGACAAGCTGCCCTATCTGATTTGGTATCAGCTGCATATTAAGTTTATCATCTGTTGTGACATTTGGTCCCTGAAGCTATGTTTGTACAACAGCAAACATTCTGGCAGGAATGGGGAGAGACAAAGATCTAATAGCATTTGTAAGAGGCCTGGCAGTGAATACACTACACTGGAGATAGATGCTCCAGCAGCAAGGACAGTCACATTGGTTTACCTGTATTAGGCATGATCCTGTCTTCTGTGTGGTAGGGAGTACTTGCAAAATGCATTACTCATCACAATCTTTTGTTAACACCACTATAGAAATTTGCTTGCAATGTGAATAAAGTGACAGATTAACATGCTTGTGAAATCCAGATCATATTTCATTTTGGGCTAAGAGTGGTTGTTTCAAGTATTTAGTGGAGAACACTCATAAAGGCATCAAGCAAGGTACAGTCTTCGGGTACTGATAAGACTAGCAAATGCTTCATTTTCCTTGGAAAGTGTACATGGTATGTCCTGGTATCCTCACAAATTAGTTATAAACTTTGTTCTGATTTTGGCTTCATATCTTGGTTTTGTCTCATTTTCAGAGGCTTTAGTAAGCATGCTTTGTCTGTGATTACACAAATGATGTGCAAGGCATTAAAAAAAAATAATCTAACCTGTAAATATTCTCCCCAAAGCCCTCTACCCCACGTGAATTACAATAGTATGATCTCCCAGTTGGATTACAAAATAGATACTTAAGCACATGTCCCCTGCTTCTTGCCTGGTTCCCCGTTTCACACTCCAGAAAGTAAAGCAAGTGAGGCATTTATACTGTAAGTCATTATATATTCTATTACTCATGAGAAACATTCAAGGTGGTCCACATTGATTTGTACCAGTCACTGGCAGTCAATGGGATATGAAGACTGCAATTTCGCCATAGAGGTGTATGGTAAGAGTTTGTTAAACCCCCCTAACATTTACAGTACAATGGATTTGCTTGGAACCACATACAGTAGCTCTTTGTGGAAACAGCAACACACGTGGGCTAGGAGAAAAATATTGACATCATATGCTGAGACAGCGACACACATGGTCTAGGAGAAAAAATACTGACATCACGTGCTGAGGCAGCAACACATATTGTCTAAGAGAAGAATACTAGCATAACAGTGGCTTCCAGTGACATTACTTGCTTTACACCAGCATTTTCTCTTATTCCCATACTGCTTATTCAACAAAAAGGTTAATGGGATATGACATTTAACTCCTTTGGTTCCAAAAAAAACCTCGCTGCCTTAAGGCTTGTAGACAGTAGTTTAGCATTGAGCTGATGTACTTTAGGACACAGAGATTTATAATCAAAAAGGTAGTGCTTTTATTAAAGCCCTTAGAACAGTTCAACTGTGACTGTCGCAGACAAATTGAAGCACTACTTACAGTAGATCCCTCATTTAAATGTTATCTTGTATTTAAAATATTTTTCAGAAGAGTAAATGTAGTACTAATTGTTGGTAATATCATTTTAAATCAATACATTTATTTTAGAGCAATTATACAAATGCCCTGTGTTAAGACATGCTAATTATCATCATAAGGTTCATTCTTTGTACCCAAACATACTTGCAAAATAAAATAAATGCTAAACTTGCAAGTAACCGAGGCAAAATATTCTCAAATAGAAATAGTGAGTATGCCAATATTTTGAGCTTAATGTCAGTTTTGAACAGGTGTTTTGACAGGTAGATGTTTATTATTGTATCAAAAAGTAATAATAACAATGAAACATGTCGACTGTGGTGTTTACTTAGTATAGGCCATGGAACGGTGATGATTTCACCGTGCACATTTGTACATTATTTTCATTTAGAATCTCATTTGTGTGGCATTCCTCTAGGTAAGGGACTTATTATGAACTCATTTGCATATGTTTTGCACACTGTTAGAAACAAATGTGTTCGTCAGATTGACAGACCCCAGGGCTTTACATTAGAGAAACAGGAGACACTTTCAATTCCTTTGTTTGTGAAATTAAAACTCTGAATTGCTTCTGTGATGGTTTGAAGGATTAAAGTTCTGATTCCGATACTTGCAGTTTCAAGCTCAGCATTTTAGGACGCACTCTTGATTCATTCTCAAATGGCACTTGAGACCCAAATGATATGTCATCTGTGTTCTTGAGGATTTTCTTTTTTCTCATTGCACATGCCTGTTTTGTTGGCATAAGTCTGTGCTGTTGTCTTTACTCGGGATCTTAAGTGAATGAATTGGGAAAGATTTTTTTTCGCCTGCATAGCGCTCAGAAGCCTCCTGTTGTTATGATGGAAGAGGCAATGACTTTCATTTTTCAATATCCCCATTTTTAAATGCTTTTTAAACTGATAAAAATAATTGATAAGCACTATCCTAGCACAGAACTGCATACATGTTTTCACTTTTTTTAATGATCTCATATGCATCTGTTTGTCTGTTTTTTTTATTTACATCAGCTTATCTCCATGTGGTGACTATAGGATTTTACTCTGATGCAGAACTACTGTATAGCAGTCCATGGCTTCCATTCTTGCAGTTATACTCATATTTGACAGATGTGGGACTGAACGAAACAAATCCTTTAGCCTTCACGCCAATCACAAATTCCAAATACTTTATTCAATGGTAGGTGGCATAGTGCTGTGGTTACCATTGCAGCATTACAGAGCTGAGGCCCAGAGATCAATTCTTACCCTGAGAGGTGCTGCAGTATCTGAGTGGAGTTTACAGTAAATAATTTCCCTGTGTTTAAATAGATTTCCTTTGGGTGCTCTGGTTTCTTCCCACAGTCCAAAGACGTACTGGTAGGTTAATTTAATTGAAAATTGTCCCTGATGTGTCTGTGTCTTGTGTGCCCTGAGTGACTGGAATTCCGTCCGGGGTGTATCCTTATGCCCATTGCTTACCAGTATAGTCTCCAGCCCCCCTGCCACACTGAATTAGACGAATCAGTTAGAAGATGGGTGGGTGGATATTTAATGGCTGCTGTCTATTGGGCAGAAGCCAGAAGACTGAACAGAAGCTTAAATCCATACTGAAAAGTAAACAAGTTAAATATGTCTGAAATCTGCTTTTCTTTTATACTTTTCAATGTGAAATTAGCCTCTTCTTGTTCCTTTCGTGGTCACATGCTGGCAGAAATGAGAAATTAAATCATGTGGAACAATTATTGATATGAATGACTCCATTATGAACATGTAGACACATATTAAAGATAATCTTTGACCCACCTGCTAATTGAAAATTACAAAACCAGTGTCCCCTGGCCTTATTTTATTTTCAAGAAGCCAATTGCTTCTAACTGCTGGAAACTTGTATTTGTATTTTGTGATGGGCAAGTTGACGTTCTGACTAAACTGGGGGCCATAGGCTCTTTTCCACTGGGAGGGTAAGCAGAATAAAATGAAGAACAATTTATGAGCTGAGCTCCAAACTGACACAATTGTGATCTCTGATAATGACAAGAAATATAAACTGTGTAATTTGATCATTATTATTCATTGTCTTGAGGTCTTGATTGGCCCCAGTAATGACCTATTTTTCCAATGCATAGTTTTTTAAATTATAAATGCAGGTACAAGCTGTATAGCAGCAATGGGAAATGAATTGCTTATTATAAGCAGAGTGACAGTCAAAAGACTTTGGATGGGAATTATCTGCCTCACAGCCAAAATGTCTTATAGAAACACTGCCTGGACAAAATTATTTATTAAAGATCTGATGGTCACCTCTTTACAGAAATAAAATAATGTCCTTGTTTATTTTCACATCCTTTGTTAGAGTGTACTCTTTTACATACAGTACCACATGTCCCTTCGTGGACTGAGTGTTCATGAGCTGTTGTATTCACCTTTACTTTTTACAGCCAATGTAAATGAAAATTTGCTCTTAATTGAACAAAGGATCAGACAATTGCCTGGAATAGAGTTATGCAAATTTTTATATCTGCAACACTGCAGAACAACACAACCACACTGGACAGTGTTACAGGAAAGACTTATTGACAGATACCAATGTGTATTTCATTACAGAATTGAGCTATAGTGTGTTACAGGATCTAAAAGCAAATAAAAAAAACATCTTCACATTAATTGCTATTAAATAGATATTGTTAGTTCTAGTAAGCTAAGTTTTTAAAGAACGTCTCACAAAAGTAAGAGGTAGAAGTGTCTACATTTTTGTAATATAACTTTCATAGATTCTTTACTTTTTACCTGATTAGCAAAGGTTAAAAAACTCAAAGGCAAAGCAAACTCTGAGAGCAGTTTACGGCAACACGTTCCAAAACCAAAGTCAAATGTGAAGCGCCCCAAGGTAAAGGTGAAAGAAAACAAAATGAAATACTTAAAAGGATCGATGGCAGTGACTTTCCTCTCTTGCGAAACACACACAGGGCTGGTGGGATTGATACAATTCAGGCCCGTGAGTTACTGTACACCCACACCATTTTATGTCTTGCAGACATCTCAGAGGTAGGCAGAAGAGTAACTTCAACAGAGTGCCAACTACTGCAATCCCTTTGCACTGGTTTAGATAGCAGATTCATTTGAATTATAAATGATACATTAAACATTCATTGGATTTATGTGCTCCACACCCCTCCCAGGCAGTGAAGTAGTGAGGCCTTTCAATTAGTATTTTTTGTATACTGTTTAGTAGTTTAAATGTTATGAATCACCAATAGAATGTTTGGAGTAAGAACTGGTTTATACTGTACATTTAAAGGGAGGTCATTTACCCACTATCTTCGTCCTTAGGACCTCATTTTCAGCTGGTTTTCATTCCAGTTGAGCTGACCTGAACTGAGCTCCAGTTGAATGTGAAGTGGCGATTCTGTTCTTAACTTGAATGAGTTAACTTGAAAGCAAATGAGATCATGTATAACACACATGAGAACCAGGATGGAGGAACTGTAGAGGTTCCATTTTGGTTTCACTGGGGCATAAGCCCAACTATATATATCTTGCAGATTGAACATTGTAAAGGTAATCCCAGGATAATTGAAAAGGGGGGCTTGATTACACTGGAGGGGGAGTCCCCAATTACCTCCTGTAAAATCCAGTTTTGGCATAGAAAAATGTTCTACTGTTATCTTCTTTTACGAACTATTCCATAATAAGGTTTATGGAGCAACTGTGGGAAATTAAAATCTTATTGTCACTTAAAGAGGTAAAGTGGAGAACATCCATCCAGTCCTTTTCTAACAGCTTTATTCAATACAGGGCCATGGGAGAACTGGAGCCTATCCCAGAAACCAATGGGGCAAGCAGCCGAGGGCTCAAACTTGTGAAACAGCAATCCAACCACTGTTCCACCCAAGAGGAGAAAATGTCACAAAGAAATCAATGATCTTGCTATACGCATAATCCTAAAGAAAACACATAAGCCATACAAGGTAACAAAAAAAGCATGCATGGACAATATAGCAAAGCAGCAGAATGACAGAGAGATCTGATTGAAGGATTAAGAGCAAACAATGCTGTCTGAAAAAGAGATAAATGTGTTTCTTACAAAAAAAATGATTGTGGCCTAATTGCTTTTAGCTTCACAGACAATTACAAAACTGCAGGAAGCAGTGTCTTTTAACAATTCAAAGCTAGCTGCCTGCTCACATATCATACATAGCACTGTCACCTAAAATACCTTAAAGATATAGACACTTGTATCATATTGCTATATCAAAGAATGCACACAATGTCTAAGCTCTTATTTGGACTCTTTGTCTCTAATTTGGACAGCATGACATTCAAAACTATGATGCTTTTTTCCGTATCATAAATCATGTCATAAACCTCATTTGTAAACTGCTTTCCCAAACAAAAAGAAGTGTCATCCAATGCTGATTTTTAATACTTGTGAAGTTATGCATGAGCCCTAGTGAGGCTACAGTTGTTTTATGTGTCTTTTGAACATTATGTTGCATTATTCCTTATTTATATACGTGGGTTGGCTTACTGACGAGTTCAGAAAGAACTGGCTGAAAAAACAAAAAAGTGTTGATGCATAAATAAACGCAAAATGCAAGTAGAAAAACAGCATTTGTCTACAAGTTCTATTATGCATATTTTTGCCTGCTCATTACTTGTCATTATTGTACTTTATTTATAAATGGCCACTTTTTTAATGCTGCAAGATTCACAATCTTGGAGAGTTGCATTTATCAATAAAATGCAATTTTGTCAATTGTAAATACTGGATGAATTGAAGATTAAATCACTGTGTCTGATTCATTTTTGCTCAGGACATGCATTGAGAATGGCATACTGTCACTTGAGGCTAACTTTTCATACATCACGGTCAAGTAATGTAATAAAACCTTTTAAAAAAAGAGAATACCGTTGTTTTCTGTTTCTACAATGAAACACAAAGAACTCCTCTAAGATGTGAATTTCTGATGTTTTTTAACGTGGAGGATTTTCCTTCTATATAAATTATGGCTCAAGAATTTTTCAAGCTTGAATGGCATGAATTGCACTATTATTAAGGGGCAAGTTGAGCTATGTTTGTCATTTTCATAGCTTAATGTGCAAATAAGCATGATGGCTAGGGAATATGTTATACCTTCTTCTGTTATTTTACCAAATCAGTCCTACAGAGGTCACAGTTTGAGAATAATATGTTACTGTAAATTAGCAACTGATCAAGACTTGGGGGATTATGCTTAGTTTGATCAATCAAGTACTAAGTTAAGTCAGCTAACTAGAAAACAAGTTAGAATCAAATTGAGAATTTAGTTTGGAACTAGGGTTGATCAAATAGCAGATATCCTGGAATGACGGGACCTGTAGTTCATTTTTTGCAGCATAAGTGCTGCAGACGTTTTTACGGAATGTGTCCTTCTCAAATGTTGAGATTGCAGTCAGGCACAGCCAAAATAGTTTCCAGCGTCAACACCCTGATGATGTATTCAGGAATTATTGGAGAAAATTCCCTGTGGGCTATATACGCCAACCATTGTCACCTCATTGCTGCGCTTCCATAAATCATTTTGGCATTTGAATTCCGAAGAGCAAACACAATTAAGAAAACTCTTTGGACTTGGAGCCGTACCATCAAAATAAATGAAGTAACTTTCGTTTTTTTATGCCAATGTAGCATTGTAATTATTACACTTTGTGGTGGTTATTGATAGGGAATTTCATTTTCATCTTTTGAAAAAAAATGCTCTCTTTTAATACATTTACAGACACACTGTAGGGAGTTATAAAGTAGAAATAGTACATTGTGGATTGCTAAAGAAAACTGCAATCAGTCACCTCCTTTTGCCTGTTACAGACACTTGCTTTTGGACAAAATAGCCTTTTGCGCCAGAAATAAAATCTTTACGTTTTATTAATTAACAATAATAATGTGAAGAGATAAAGTTAATACAAACTGATTAATATTAAATCAGTTCATATTAATTTCAAGTTGTTCCGCATCGTGAGATTTTGACGGGTGCTTTTAATTCACTGACATCTACAAAAGAATGAGAATGAACTACTGTAGCAGACATTTTAGGATCGCTAATTATAGTTACTGCTTTAACATTTAAAAATTGGCAACATTTCATACTGTATTTTCACAAAGTCTTGGTCTACATTTGTAAACACGTACTTTATGTTCTATTGCAGTGATTCCTCTTATGTCTCCTTGAAGATCTTTACTCAGCCAAAGGTCTCTTAGCATTCCAGTGAATAGCAGCTCCTCACACTTCATGTTTGCCTGCAGACTTGCTATATGATATCAACAAGGGAGATATTGCAATCAGGTGCTGTGGAATTTTCAGCATATAAAAATTAATGTCTTCCTTCATCTTACTCCACATTCAGGGTCATTTCTATGAGCTAACACATAAAGGAACAATTGACCATTTCCAAAATGAGTGGGTTCAGAATTTAAAATAAAAAGAAAAATGACAAAGTGTGATGAAGGGCTATGCTAGGCCCTTTGTGGCCATGGACATTTTAGTATAGTTTATACAGTATATTTTTATATAGTTTTTTATGTATTTATTGCTGTGTTGTTTCTGTTTTATACTGAATGTATTATTGTATTTTGCTGTGTGTTACCTGTTGTGGATCTGCGATGTTGTCTTGTGCCTGTCTGTTCCACCATTTTGTCTCAGGTTACAGAGCCTTTTGACCCACCCCTTTAAATTGATTTTCACCTGTCCATCAAGAGGTCTGGGGGCAGGGCTTACAGTATACACTGTAACCTGGCCTAGGTGATGAAGAAGTTGGTGGTTGTTTTGTTCTGTCCTGCTTTTTTTCTTTTTGGACTTTTTGGTTTGGTTTCCCTTATTAAACTTGTGTTTAATTTGTTCCTTTTCTGATCGTATGGTGTTTTCTTTTATTTGGCTGACTACTCATGCTGGATATTAAGTCACACAGAGAACACTATAGGGTAAAAAAACAGTGACTGGAGTGGGGCTGCCACTAATTTAGATTTTTATTGAAAACAACAGAGCATTGATTATTACAAATGCACATACTGACACAGGTCTTTAATATCGTTACTGTGAAATACATCTAAGTGATGTAATTGAAAACAGCAGAGCATTGATTATCAAAAAAAACTAGTGCAGACTAGACTAGAAGACAGTAAAATAGTTGGAAAATATTTTAGGTTGAAAGTGAATAAAGCATCAGAATTGTTCATGATAGAAAGTCACAGTGAGAATATCATGGCATCGACACATTTAGCACGATCAAAACTTACAATTGATATATTTCTTACTAATCTTCCATTTACTACTCAAAACCTAGATATTATTAATTTACTTGGCTGATGCTTCTATCCAACAGTGCTTTTGTGAAATTGATCAATTTGAGTTTGGTTTAGCAAGTGCACATACTGACACAGGTCTTTAATGTCGGTACTGTGAAATACATCTAACTGATGTTATTGACATTATGAATGTTATTACTATTCTTTTGAATGTCAGAAGAAAAAGTCTTCTTTCTTGTCTCCCTAAATGAATTTCCAATGAAAAGTAAATGTTCATGCTGCGAGGACTAATTTCTTTATACTGTTCCTCTCTGACAGCAAACCTGTCTTTTGTATCTACTGTATAAACGGTCTAAAGGTTTCTTGAAATCTGAAACGTGGCATCATTTCAAATATCTCCACGTTAGGTGAAGATAATTTGGGTTGTATTCAGATCTCTACATTTCAGTTACACCTGGTGTACTGTATAATGAAAACTAATGGACACTCTTCTTTCTATGTACATTTTGAAGGTTGATACATCCTTCTTTTATTAATAAAAGCATTTAAAAATATTTTTCTGTCTTAGGTCTCACGTGCTTACATGTCTCCTTCGTTTGAACAAAAAAAGTGAAATTGCATGAGAAAGAAGGGTGAAAGTAAAAATGATGACACTGTGAAAACATATTTTTCCTACAACACCAACCTGTCACTTACTTTGTCATCTGTATGACAATTATCCCTTGTTTGTGTTGAATTCAGACGCTCACATGAATGATTTATACTGACAGGCTAAAATAAACTTTTTATTCTTTAACAGAGATGATTACAAGGGGACTTGATTCGAACTGTTCTCAGAAGCTTTGACAAAGTCAGCACAAAGTTGAACTGCTTCAGAATCAACAGTGAAATGCAAACCGTAGGACATACAGTAGGAAACTATAAAGCACTACAGTTGAAATTGAGAACATGAGGCATAAAGGTAAAGGACATACAGTACTGTATTAACTTGTTGTAACTAAGATCAACCATTAAAATGTACTAAAGGGCAAGAAATAGGATCTGAGGTTCAAGACTACATTGAGTATATCAAGACCACATGCGGCACTGCAGAGTTTTAAATACAGTGTTCAATATAAAAGCAGAAATTGCACTTGTGACATCCAGCAGAGCTGCTGCAGGCTCAGGAGATATATTCCCTGAGGTCACTGGGGGTGGTCAGCTGAACTACCAACTCGTTTTAGCTCCTATCAGGCTTTGAGTGTCAAAACTGTACTTAACACTCAAATAATGCTCCCAGATGTCTTTCACAAATTAATACAGCTTCGCTTTTGAATCCCTGGAGCAGATGGGGTAGGAGGGGGGGATATGGTTCCATACACCTGTCTTTAAGAATATGATTGTCGTGGGAGTCTGTAATATGTTAATCATTAAAACAGAAGCTGGCTGCTAGATGCTGTCCTTATACCCAGATTCCCAAACCATTAGTTGCCCTAGAGGGTCACCAGCTCCCTGCATAATGTAATAATCTTATTAAAAAGCCAGCAGGGTTCCAGGCTGGAAATAAACAGAACATGGGTTTTGCCAGGGAACACAAATTTCTAGAACCTACCTTTAAGAAGATGCTGCTGAGTGTTGCTGATCATTCAACATCCCACAACAATCTCATCTGCAAGATTAGATTTTTATCCTAAAAAATCAGGGTGAATGGGTTGTGTGTCATTGTCAGTAGCTAACTTGGCTCTCTCTTGCCTAAAAAGATGTTGCATTCCAGACTGCAGATAAAGCCTGTGCTATGGGATTTGTGACTAGTGTGAGCCATAAACTGAACAATCTGAAGATGTGTTCTTTATTTTCATTAAGTAGCATGAGTTCAATACAGCACTTGATTACCTTAATGATTATAGTTCTGTCTCCTGGGACATACAGTAAGATGCTACTTTAATCTTGCTAGATCGTGCTGTAAATGTATCAGTTTATATCAGGAGCTTGATTTTAGAAAATATACCTGCCAGTGTTTTGTGCTCGTGCTTGACACCAAAAAAAGTAATTGGAAAAAAGCTGATCGGAATTTTAAAATATTCATCTTAACAGGATGTTGTGTGTAAAAGACATTTTGCATGCAATAGTTCTTTTAAGATTTATATTAATTTTCAAACAATGTTTACAAAATTAACTGTTCATGTCTATGTAGCTAAAAAATAAGGACATTTAAATATATGAATATATATTACTAAACTTGACTTCTAGGAATCGTCTAAGACTCTTCAAGGTGACAGGAATAGATTCCTAGTGTCATACCAACGCTTGCCTGACTTTCTAATCCCTCATGGCCTACTTGTTTAATGACTGTGACAAAGGAATAATGTGGAGGGACACATGACAGCACCCAGGGATCTTTCAGATGACACACACAGCCCTGCATTTAACGTGACATGAGAAATGTGTTATGATCATAGGAGAAAGTGCTTTTAGTTGCACAGTTTGGAGGGATTGATTTAATGCCACCAGAAAAACTGGAAACATGATATAACAATAGGAAGGTATCCTAATAGGATTGCTGTTCTTTTTTTTTGTTTCAGCGTGACCAGTTTTAGTGTTTTTTGATCAATACAAATCACACCTATCTTCGGTCATACACTGACACACTGATGTGTGCACATTTTTCTGGGCAGACCAGAGGTCTCTCACAACTTAGGCTACAGAAACTTGAGCTGACAGCCCTAGATACACAATCCCTGTGTGCTGACCCATTCATGACTTCACTAATGTGGTAATATCAAGGAAGGCCAATGATGTAGTTATTTTTCTGCCTAGCCACAGACTTTCTCAATAATGGCAGATCCCTTGACCCATTTATGGCTCAGTCCCATCACAGCAATAAAGCAAGATAGGAGAAGGGCACCACTGGATATAAGAGCTTGCAACTCAGTGGGACTATCCTGGGGGAGCAATTGTGATAAAGCTGCCTTGATTCTCCAACATGATGCATAGCTGTAAGTGACCATAACTGCAAATCCAATTTATTCTTCTTGCACAAATCTTTTGTGCCCCCTCTGCAACGGAGATTTCTCTGGATTGCCTGGACATACAAACAAGTGCTGCCTTGAAATAATGAGACTATTTTGCTCCCTGTTCCTCATTCAAAATCAACAAAAGACACGAGTGTTCAGCACCAGGAGTGCCCCATTGCTAGGGTTATCTCTACTGCTTTCTTTAATAGTTTGCAGTGCTTTCCATTGAACTTAGGTTCCATGCTCGACTTTTAAAAAGGCTTCTGTAATAAAAATAGAGAAATGGGCAAACCTCCAACCCACTTCCTGCCCATTACCAGAAAAAAAGCACATAAAGTATGGAAAGGTGTATCCTAGTGATTAGGGCAACTCTCCCAAGCACTTTCCTCTGTGGTAAACAAGCATTTTCTATAAAAGACCAATAACTGTGTGTCTGTCACAGTGGTCATTCCTGTTGGTCAAATGCATCATTTTATGCTGAAAACCATTTTAAGGGAAAGGGTAGTTGAAGTGGATTTGAATAAGATAAAAATGCAAGGCTTACCTAAAAGAAGCAAGCACCATAATCTTGTTCCACACTCTACAATTGACTCTGCTTCATTTAGGGCAGCATAAAACGTTCAAAGTGCCGATGATGACTCTGTTCAGAATATTGCACAAAACCTATTCATAACAAAATAGCAGGACAGACACAACTCCTGAATTTTCAGGATGTGAAATTAAAAGTAAAAAAAAAAAGCTTTGATTTTTAAAATAATCTCACCTTTCCCACAAGCTGTAAGGTAGTGTTGCCCATCTTCTGACTTTGTATGACACTATGTATATATTTTCAACATGCTGAAAGACCATAACTTGATTATTCAAAGATGGCTTTGTGCACCATTTCATATCATTTGTGAGTGTGATTAATAAAAACAGTATCCGAAAAGCTATAATGGTGTAACTGATTTTGTGAATCCAGTGTTCTTTTAATCAAATATTTTTTTGCAGTACTTTGATGGCCACTGCAGTCCGTCTTTATTATAACAATCTGTCACGGTACATCAACTACTTCTGGCTTATAAATTACAAACATAATTAATGGAACGCATTCGTTAAAGTGCACCATACCTCCAGGCTTCTTGTTTTCAAATACGGCTATGCTACAGGAAGCCACAGAGGGTGTAAGCAAAATATTTATTCCAATCTAGTTGTAATTGGCTGGCTGGCTCACTTTTTTGTTAAGATTGTTTGGCCCGGGGGTCAAAATATTTAGATCCACACAAAAGCATGTTTCTTGTTGCACTTCCTCAAGATTGTTGGAGTTGCACGCCTGTCTCCCAGAAAATGCATTTTGTCAATCTCATATGCTCTGTAACCTATCTTCCGTTTGTTATTTTATTACAAACTTTTAGAAGAGAGTTGCTCCAAACCTTTCTATAAAGGTCTTTTCAAATATTTTTCTAGGCAATAATTGGGCTTCTTGTTATATATCTGCAGTGAATGGGAACATTCTTATGTACACCTATTAGCTACAGCTGTAGGGTCTATTTATCACTTTTAGATTAATTCAGTGTATTATTTCTTTTAAAATGCCATTATGTTATGTGTTTCTTCCCTTTGTTTGTCCCTTGGACTGAAAGCAAAGTAGGTTCCAGAAAGATTTGGGCATCTTCACATGAATAGCCTTATATTTTGTATGTGGTATATTTCTTTAAATCACATTTCCTAAGTAGCATCATAATGTTATGTTACAGATAAGTGAATTAAATCGGTGATGTATGTCAATTATAGTGTGCAATTCAGAAAAAAAGTACCTATAGAAATGTATTCTATATATGGTCAATTGAAGTAATCCACCTCCTTTGCTTGGCCTCTATGCACAAAACAGAATTTTGCAGACTCTTAAATCACATTTCTGCGGGGATCCAGGCAGGGTGAGATTAATTGTGATGAAAGACTTGAAGAAGGGACAGTGACAGTTTCTGATGTTCAGCCTGTGTTACTGCTCCAGATATGGTAGAGTAAATGTGTTCAGAATATAATGTACTGTATATAAATGTAGTATAAAGAACTATACAGTATAAATAAGTAGGGGAAATACAGTAAGTACATATAAATACTGTATGCAATTCTATATATGTAATGATAGTAAATATAGCAAGGATATAAATAAGTAAATATATTTTACCTGGCTGCAGGTACAGTAAGTGTAAATAGTAATAATAAATAGTACATTCCACTGAAGAGGTACTGTATACTGGGCATGAAAAGATTTCAGGCTGAAGCCAACAATGAAAAAAGCATTTTGCATATCCATGGCAAAGGTATTTGTCATTTTAATGAACTTAGGAAAATGAGAGAAGCAGACAGAACGCTCTTTTAATTAAATCTTTCATCAATCATTAATTACCCATTACAAAAATCAATTACTACTACTACATGGTAACTCAGTGAACTTAATAAATACATTCTATAGGGTTGATTAATAATATGGTTGCTATTTATGAGTAGTCAGGTACAGTATTTCAGGTGTTGAACTGGTCATTTACTGTGTTTTTGCTAAACTGGAAGTTTTCCTCAAGTAGGTTTGGAAACGTTTCACATACGGTAAATATACACACAGTCTGTAGTTCTTACTGGCCACCAGGGGTCTCCATTAAAAATGCATGAACACCTGTTAGTTATGTGAATTTGTGCAACAACAGGGCATAAATATCACTGTGTAATCTTATTTTAATATGTATAATATGCATCATGCATTTTTGTTGGTGTGAAATGCTACCATGAATCAGACAATCATATAAAAAGACTTTGATTTTGGTAGCACGTTTGTCTTCAGCTTTTAATCAGATGCCTTTTACAGCACTACATAAATAGAATGTGGAAATTGGCACAGTCAAGGAAGCCTCTGCAAACCATCCCCCTTCTTTTCTCATCTGAGGAGTCCATGTGATTCTGCAGGTGTAATTATAATAGCACAAACTGAGACAGCAGAGGTTTCCAATATGCCATTATATGTATGTACATTTTTATTGTATCTGTTTTGCTATGAGCCATCTACCAAAAATGTCAACTGACAAATGACTAAGTACTTACAAGTTAGAGAAACCTGGTACATTTTAACAATCCTACTTTTAAGCTTGGGAATACTGCTCCAAAAACGGAGGCACAGGAAATATAGTGATGTCCTATAAATATTGTTTTTTGCACTACATAGCATACATGGAATTGAGAGTGGAATAGACAATACACTGAATGAATATTGACTGTGTTTTATTGTTATCCACAGAGGAGTAGGCTATTATTTACTGGTAAGCATGGGTGCCCAGACTGCACAGTCTTTTGATTTAAGGAACATTTCTGCTTAAATTGCTATTGCAGAGGGATTGCAAGGGAACAGATTTCTAAATATATTTATTATAGTGATCTTGATTTCAACTAATTAGCTTGCTCATTTTAATTTGTGCATTACTGGGTTTTGTAGTTACGGGGTTTCGGGTTTTCTCATGAATCAGGGTGGAGACAATGTCAATGACGAGAGAAGATCAAGACAATGACTGAGGGCATGCTTTATGCCAGCGTCGCACTACATGACTCATCATGACTTCTAGCTGGAGAGCATGTCCAATTTAACGACTGCAGTTGCTGAACCTCCCTGCCTTTTCTGTCTCAGAGGGTATCAAATTATACGACTAGGAATCGCAGAGGGTGACTAATTACACAATTCCCTCACAACATTTCATCACGGTTCCAAATCTTGTATTCCGCCGTAAAAGTACCTAATTTTGGCAGCCAATCAACATGGAGCACACCGGAATAAGGGGAGGGGCACCACACCAAAGTAAACAAACAAGATGGAGAACAAGTAGGTAGTTGCCACCGTTGATGTAGCCTGTCCTCTCCTATGGTAAGAAGAGGATACGTCAAAAAACTTGGAGTAGACCACATTTGTTTGGTTGTGGACAATATGGTTTAACAGCCATTGATCGTCAACATTTGCGGGCATTGTATGCATTGTACTTCCAGCTGAGAGTTCATTGGCTGTTGATTGTTGCAGACACAAGAGCCCACCTTTACAACCTGTGGCTTGCGACTTACGAGAAAATCAAACCAGCCTTATTTTGTCATAGCAAGACGGAGAGAGTCGTAGGGGTTGTCAGGGGCTGGGGGTGACTCGCGGGGGATGTCACACTACACAACTGACGGTATTGGGCAGGCGCTGCGACTCTCTACAACTCGCTGTGATTTTCTTACGGTTACGTTAATGAAGGCTACGACTGAAAATCCTAGGAAAAGTCCTGTAGTGTGATGCCGGCATTATTTGTACTCGCACAGTGTCAATTAGCAGAGGCTCTCTGGCTCTTCCAGATCCATTCTCTGACTTTTCCCACGTCTCACAGAAAGTGCACTGATAAACATCTGTTAAGTGTGATGCTTTTGAAAAGGCTTGCCATGTAATTCACTGTCAAGTGCTCTTGTCTCTGATCAATTCTTTTGACATAATTCAAGGCTATGCCAATGTAAAAGCTAGTTTTCTGTGGGTCTATATTTAAACTACTCATCTCCCTTTGAAAAGTGAAAGAAGTCTTTCTTCTCCTCTCCTCAACTTACTAGTCATTTTTACTGTTTTTCAACATGTGTAATGAGTACAAGCTTGCTTATATCCTGGAGTATACAAAGTTGGATTGCTGATATAACGAACTGTTATACGAGATTTAACTGTTTATACAGCCTGCCTGGTCTGTCTCGCTACCACCTTGTAAGCCTGTTTAGGAAGGAAGTGCATTTCGTTCACCTCACCCTGCCCAGGCGGTACGACTGAAAGGAGTCCTGCTTAGCCTGCCAAGTCCTGGGAAGAATATAAATTCTGTAGCTCTTAATGGTGGAGAAAACACCTGAAAATCATTCACAAACTTAATTACATGGCTTACAAATGCTAAATCAATAGTGACTGTCATTAATAGGCCCAGGCTGTGTCTCAGAAGCACATTGCAAGTGACACCTTGATTAGCGCCTCCTAAAAAAAAAAATCAAAACTGCCTCTTAGCATTTACTAAATTGTTCTTTAAGCTCTCCTTAAGCATATTATGGGACCTGTAATTGGACTTAAAGGCAGTCAGTTATCACCAGGAAGCTTTCATTTTTAATAATAATAAAAGTTATCTTTGATTATTTCACTAAAATTAAGTCTCAGTAGGGAGGCTCAGAGTGTGGCATGATTTAGGTGTGGATTACAATGAAATTTTCATTTTGCCTGTTTTCTTTTTCTCCACAATGATTTCTAAGATTTTCACTTCTGGACTTTAAATATTCTTGAAGATGATAACTCGTGAATGAAGAAGACATTTGCTTGGAGTGTAAGCTGTTAATCTTTTTTTATTCCTGTTTTTTATAGACAACGGCAATGATGTGTTTATTCCATGGAAACTAGATTTCCAGTATAAACGCTTGTTTAATGCAGAGGGTTTGTCCTTGCAGCTGTGTTATTGAAGGTTTTCATGAAATGGACCTGTGAGAAAAAAGCTATTGTGCATCTCTCTTTCTACCCATGAAGGTTTATGTGTTCAGTTTTCAATTATTTTGATACACCTTGACCAGCAGGCTTAACGCCTGCATGATGAAAATTACATCAATCCTTTTCTGTTACATCGACAGATCTTTCTTACTGAACATACTGTAAGATGCCTTAGTAGTTCAGGTAGGGATGTGCTGTGTCAGGATGCATAGACAACAAAGGAACAAATAAAGGTTTATTCCATGCTGAAAAGAGAAGAAAATAAACACAACGTTTTGGCTGCTGAGCCTTCTTCGGGGAGGGTTGATGCAGCTACCTACCTGAACTACTTCAACCCACTCCTGCTGCGACCCGCTATGCCATCCGCTAAATCATTTTCTAAATCTCTTCCTCATTCCTTCCCCCTCCTCCCTGGGCTACTTGCCCCCTTCTCTCACCAAACCGACATTCCGTCTTTTCACAGCGATTTGGCTTTCTAACCACCTCCTATTCCTTTATAGATGTCGTCATTATAATATCATTCCTTTGACTCAGACACCACTCAGAGTAACACTGTTACGTCCCAGTGGGTGGTCAATGTGTAATTTTGTTGTTATGTTCCACACTTCTGACTTTGATCAGAGACTTCTACAACAATTTTCAAGGAAACTAATGCTTTCTACAATTTTCTCACTCAAACAACACTCTTTCTGAGAACAGCATCATAGAAGCTAAGGATTGTTTTACGGTTAACAGTTCCACATCATCTTCCCTTTCTTACTAACCTCATCAGATCCCACACCCGAAGAAGGCTCTACAGCCGAAACATTGTGTTTCTTTTCTTCTCCTGGAAAGTGCCTTAATATAATATTACGTGTAAAGTGCTGTTTTAGTCAAGGCAAACTTCTCATCTTAAGGCTATTCTCAGCCACTCATACCCAAGTTGTAGGGTCATGGAAGAAATAGGGGTTATAAAAGTAGAGAGAGAAGAAAAAACAACATTTTGATAGTTTATGTCCAGTGTTTCTGGTAATGGATGAAACTTGTAATGCATATAAGAATATTGTTGATGGTAGCTCAAACACAAATGGCACTGAGATCTGTGGGATACTAATGATACTAGATAAAGTGCTCCATCAGAGCTCCCCCTTACACTTATGCTCAGTAGCCAGCCATCTTTAGCAGCACATGAGAACCCTACTGCTTCTAAAGAAATCTCATTGCAAGACTGCCAACTAACCTCCCACATGCCAGTGATGTAGCTCTGCTTCTAGCAAATCAATTTTGTGTTGACAGCATTAAAGACATCCATTCTGCCTGGTTTAAAATGCTGAATCTTCAAACTCTTCGGCATTTCTTAGGCTGACTCATTAATCTCTTGTGCACCCTGAGACTGTTCCACTGCGATTAAGATGCAGAGAAAGTTTAAGTCACAGCCACACTGAACTGAAGGGGCACTACTATATACACGATGACTCTTTCAGAAACTCAAGCAGACCTGACTAGGCGTGTCGATTTGTCAAATTTAACACACAGAGCTTTCCAACAGTGCAGGGCTTGCCACCAATAAATCAAGAGTAAGTGTTAAGCATTTAGGCCTCTATTTCTGTTTTATAGACTTCAGTTTCTGAGGCATTAACATGAGCAGGCTGTTGAGTTTTTAATTCTTTCTAATGGGTCACCTTCTATACTTCACTATTTTGGGAATTAAACAAAACATAGTTTTGCCAAAAGCAATGGGCAAGGGCAACCATCAGTAACCTTCCCTTGGTCCTTTTATTAAAAATAAAATATATACTATACTGTAGGTGTTTCACCCATGAGAAAATTAAATGAAATATCAGTCTGTTGACTTTTTCTTTGGCAATTAATTTAACATGCCAACAGCTCTAAACATTACAGCTTTTTTGATATGTTAAAGCAAAAGATAAAAATAATGCAAAAACAGAAAGGTTATATTAATTGAATAATTAGACAAGCGTGTACAGTAATTTACCTTTGACTTTGCAAACTCTTCGTAGAGTGACCAAATTCACAATAATTACATTGCGGGCTTATTAAGGTTAACAAGCATTAAGCTTTTACTGAATACCAATTAAAAATGTAAACACAAAAAACATAAAAAAAAATACAATTGAATTAAACAAGCTTCTTCTGAAAAGATGTTAAAATTCTGGGACTTAATCTCATTTAAGTTTTAGATTAGTCTAATTAAAATATGTCAAATATAAAATAAATCCCATGACATATCAAATCAAAGGAGGTATTTCCCCCCCAACTCAATCAATCCTACATCAACTCACTAGAATTAATATTTGAACAACACTCATTTAACTTTCCAAGACAGAATTAACTTTCAAAATAAATATTTGGGGTTTTAATAACTCTTCACTTTTTTCTAGGCAATTGACTTCTGAGTTTTAGGCTTACACTGCGCTTTCTGTACTCCAATTTTGCCTCAGGCAGTTTCTTGATTTCTAATGCAAAAGCACAAAGAACCTATTTAGAAGACCAGTTTAGAGAAGTAGTTCTTCCTCATAGCAAACAATGAAAACACTTGTTACAGCAAACAAAATATTGTAGCCATCACTTAATAGCTATTAGGAGAGTAAATATTTAATAGAAAGAATAGTTATAGGGACATTTGAATGCTTTGTAATCGTAAACACCAAGAATATACACACAAAACTTTGGCACCTCACTTAATTCATCATAGATTCATAAAGGACAAACACCTTGGGATAGAATAGCCTTTGCTTTTTTCAGGCAGTGTGTTTTTCTTTGCAGTATTTCCATTATCACAATGACATTATCATAATGGGGGTGGAAGCCAGTGGTAAAGTAGTTCTTTTGTCTTTTACAAAAGTGTCATCTTCATAATTATCTCTGTTAAAAGTTGTCAATTTAACACCTACCCAGGAAGTGATAATTTGGTATGTGATGTCTACAGTTTGTGTTGGCTGGATTTGATGCTGTAATAAAGGATCAGTGTCTTGAATTTGTAGAGTTATTGTGCCTACAGGTATGTAGTTCTTGTCCAGTAAAAGAAACACAACATACTGTATGTTCTCTGCCCTAGTTATTCATTGCACATCATTAACTGATTAATCTATTTTGAGTATTGAGTTATTAGAAGTTTAAATAGAAAATATTAGGGCTACAGACTTCTATCATACCTCCTGAACATGGATGACATCAAATACATGCCAGAGAATGTGAGCTTAGGAATTTGCAAGTGCAAAGGTAACATTTGTACACAATATGTGGCACTATGGAGTAAGAGATTTACATATCTCTGTGCTAAAATACAGAGATCAAATTCCCACGATCCTAGTTTACTTGCATAAATTAATACAATTTCCATTTGACACAAGTCACTCTTCTCTTACCAGTGGCTATGACTGAAACAATGTATAGTTTTCAGATGAATGTAAAGATGGGCTGCACAGCAGTGCAGTGGTTAGCATTGATTCCTATCACAGTCCATAGACATACTGGTTGGTTAATATCCTCTGGGAAAATTGGCCCTGTTTGTCAATGTGTATGTGTGTGTGTGTGCCTGTGATGGACTGATGTCCTGTCCAGGTTATATCCTTCCTTGTGCCCATTACTTGCAGCTCCCTTGCATGGATGAAAAAGGAAGGAAACAATCATAATTACCAATCTTCGGCATGGTCCTCTCTAATTGATCTCTTCCTGGTTAAAACTTGTTTAAAGGGAGGGATATTGAATATTTCTTCCATCCATTAAAGACCACTACAATAACAAGAAGCTCCTCTGAGGGACCCAAACATAACCAGTTGTAGATAATGACACACATGAGGGATAGCTTCTGACATCCCTTGTGGCTACTAACACGTGTATGCTACTAATGCACAGAAGGCTCAAACATGACAACTGTCATACAGCATGTCGAATCAGTCCTGCAACTGGAATTTTGTGAATCAGTGTCACTGTACTGAATTCATACAGCTCGCACATCAGAATGTTGAGCAGCCCCCTTGATATAGGTAGATGATGGTGTCATTCAGCATTTTGTCAGGTAATAGCAGCAGTATTTTATACAGGTGAAATAGAGGTGAAATTGTTGTTGCCTCAACAACAATGTAATCCTTTTACTTTTCAGTGTGAAACATATGGCAGGGTTTACTTAGGACTGTGTACATCAATCCTAGATCCGTCTCATGCACCCTCCAACCTGCTCTAAACCTAAAGGAATACTTGTGAGAATAGGTGGGTAGATTCAAGAGATTCACATCGACTTTGCCCACTACCAGATTCCACTCATGAGCTGTCCTTTACAAAATGGAACATTGTGATGATCAGCATATTTCTTGCATTTAAACCAAGAGTGAATATCCCAGGTAATAATCCCTTCTATGCATATACAGTAGCCAACTTAACTGCACCATGAGTGCCATACCATATGTGAACTTTGAACTATATTGTTGGGAATTGTGCATAAATTCTCAAATGATGTCACAGCAAAAAATGACAGAATAAACCTACAGCAACTTCAGAGCTAATATGTGTATTTCAACCTGGGTTTGCATTTCCTAAGTGGTCCAGTGGGGTTTGAGATTGATAAAAAAGAATATTTAATAAATATACTAAACTGATCTTTTCACATGCAGTTAAAGAACATACAGATGTGTTTTTTTCCCCACAGTGTTTTGCTTTCCATAGTTTCCTACATTATATATAGTTACACTAGATACTGTATGTGTTTCAGTGTACAACAAATCACAACATCCACATTTCTATATCAAAATAATTATTTTCATGGAATTTAAAACAAGCAATACAAGTAATTCTAATTGAAGCAACTGTAACCCTTTTTGCCTTCTCCTTAAAATAGTTTGAAAAATTACTCTGGAGTCTGATGCCAACAGCAGCTTTCCATCAGGTGGAAAATGAAGAGGCAGCCATGAAGCTGGTGTAATTTCCTCGTAATTATTGTCACTCCAATAAAGATATCATTCTTTTTCATACTTGCTCGGAAGGTGTTTGAATGACAGGACCGCCTTGAATCTATTACAGTGTTTAAAGCTGAGGGGAATTTTGTATGTGCTGCAGCTTCTGTTTCCTTGCAGGCCTGTGTCTTATATCAGTTTCATCCACTTATAAAATTAGAGAGAGGAAATTTCATTCTCTGGGGACAGTGATTTCATTGCAGTCAATAGCCATTTAGCTTCTCCCTCTTACCCAATTAACGGGTAAGTAGCACAAAAAGGAATCCTTTGATGATGTTCATACAGACATTTCAGACATTTATTGGGCTTAAAACAAGTGCTTTTAGTTTCTATTGTTTTTAGGAATATCATTTGGTTTTGTCAGGTCACAAGACAAATAGAATGTACATCGTGGATAAGACCATCCATTTTCTGACTGCTTTATCCAATATAGAGTCACAGGGGAACTGAAGCCTGTAAAACTAGGGTTCTCCATTCTGAGAGGCAGCATTCTAAACACTGTGCCACTGCACCACGCAGTAGAACTCCCCAATAGTTATCTTAACAAGATTCTCTTTTTAAACTAATATTTTACAGCTACTTTAGTATCTTTGTCTTACAGTTTTGCAGTGATTTATGTTTTTAAATCCCTGCAACAGTTTTAATCTTTTTTAGCTTGCACAAAGTGACTGTCATGTTGCCTGTAGGTGGGGTTATACTGTAGCTATCATGCAGGTGGAACTTCAATGGAGGAAAGGGTGGGACCAGCCTATATAGGATGTAAAATGGTTTGAGATGGAAAGTGCTATAGAAACACAACAAATCTTAACTATGTGGACATTTCAAAGTTTTACAAAACGCTTCAGGAAGTGGATTAATTTTCTTCTGATCAAGGTGTTGTCCAAAACATCCAAGATAGGCCTAAAATTATGCCACTAACACATTAACCTCTTCCTTTCTTCCTTTCTATTTTGCTATTAGCTATTAAATCAACTTGTTAGTGTCCCTATTTACAGTATTAGGTATTAGGTTCAGAGCTCATCCTGTTTCTTCTCTTTGACAACCAGTAGTTTGAAGCCTGGATGAGCACACACATCTCAGTTCTATTGCATCAGCACTGGAAACACGAATTTTCCTTTTAATTTACTGTGCTATTGCCTAAGATCAGTGTGGTGCTGTCCAAGTGCTGAAAAGACTTGTTTCTGTGCTTTCCATTAAATAAGCATGGCCTGGGGCTCCATAGCTTTAAAATCTGTCTATCAGATAGGTACTATGGGCAAACCTTGACCCCCTGAAATTAGCACTTGTCTCCAATTAGTGCACCGTATTAAACGGTTTTGAAGTAGACCAAAGTTTCAGGGAGCAAATCCATGTCACTTCTATACACCTAAACTAGATTTAATCTTGACAAAGTTATCTCAAGGTGACTAATGCCCCGAAACATAATCAGCTATGAATGAGACAACTGATCACCTTAGTTCCTTTGTAAGAACATTTTAAGAGCCAGTAGATATTTCAAGGAACTTTAAACAGAACCAGTTCATTAAAGTAGCTGAAACAGGTTTATACCAATTGAATTAAATAACATTCAAAGCCTCTCAGGGGTATAATTAGGTAAAATCAGGGTGCCCTCAAAACATCTGTATATAATAGTGCCAGGTGTGCAAAGCAGGCAACCCAGGCATTAGGGCTGTGGCAATATCTTCAGTTTGAAGCATTGATTAGCAGTGTCATATGCAATGTTTGTGTACTGAGATTTGCAATATTCTATATTACTAAAATTCTATGTGACCACACTGCATCCAAATAAGAAATAAAGTCCAGTTCTGAAGTTTCTATGGACTGAAGTGGATTGCAAGAGATCTAGTTCAACAGTCTTATATAATTTTGTAATTCAGGGAGACTCCAAAACAATGCCAAATCAATATATCAAAAGCAAGGGCTTCCACACTGGTGTGACTCATACTTTGACCATGCAAATGCTATCCCAGCATGCTGAGAGTTATGTATGAAAATGCTGGACAGGCCTGGTGGGCCTATAATATTATCTGATGTTGCTGCAAGAGAAGCCTTTAAAAGGGATGTGATTGCTGGAGAACATCTGGTAGGACCTTCAATGACCAAGACAGATCAACTCGGTGATGTTTCATGAGCAGCAGTATCTCATGTGATGTCACCATGGAACTCCCAGGGATAAACATCATCCGCAAAGAGCAAAACATATACCTCTGCTTGATCGATTAGTGATCATTGTTGTAATTTCTGTTTGTGAAATCATTGTCAAATTAATAGCACTAGCAAAGAATCACAGAGAAAACAGGATGTGAAACACACAAAATTATTCTAAATCATCTGATATGCTGTATATTTGTGTTAGGAATGGACTGATTTCTTTGAGATCCTAAACTTTAGAATTATGCTTGTCATTGTCAATGTCTTTCAAACTTCTCCTTACTCTGAAGTAATGGAGTTTATACCAAAAAAGTTCGAGAGGGATGACAACAACCAAGTTCAATCAGACTCAGCTGCCAGTAATTAGCAATCGCTCCTGACAATCTATTCCTCTCCCAAACGCTATAAATACCTACGAGATCCCTATCTCTCTTGCACGTCTCTTGCATCCCACCTCCACCCTATCTCCACCTCTGCAGCTGCCCCTTGGTCACCCTGCATGGGGGTACTGGTCTCCTTGTCCTCTGGCCAGGAGGTCAGCCCTCAGCCAAGCAGATTCAGCCACAATTTCACTCCATGACGCTTTCATCTTGGGTGTTGTCATTCGTAGTGAAACTAGCTTTGTAAACATGAAGTTGGCCCCTTGTTAATACTGGTAGTACATGAACAGGAGTTTTCAAATCTGATAACTTCACATATACTTGAATGTGATAAACAATATTTTAAACAGACTTTTGTGTATACCCAGTAAATATAACTTTATTGCTTTTTTCTTTTTGTTTTATTGTTTTGTCTTTTGCCAGGATTTGCTTCATCCAGATGATATGATTTCTTAAATCATGAAGCTCAGATAACTCTAAAATTTCCAGTCTGCTTCACTGTAACCTGGCAACTTGGGAAAAAGTCTGATTTATTATTAGCCTCCTGTTGTTTACAAAAGGGCCAAGGCGTTTCTCAGGAAGAAGGGAAGAAAGAATGTTTAACATTAAGAAAACTTTAGCTGAAGCATATGCGAAATGGAAGCAGGTGACATTAATTTCTCATTTGTTAATTTTTCATATTGCATTTCAAAATCATACCTTTCTAATGTTTTCTTCTACATTTTAACTCAAGCACAGATGAAAATTAAGGAACAATCCACCATTTTATCCTATCCTCTTATTTTATCTTCAACTAACTGTAACTAAAAACATACTGACATACTATTAATGCCTGGTTTAATTGGTGAACACAAGTTGTTCTGAACGTCTATTTGAAAGTACTGTGACCTGTTTTGGTAGAAACGACTAGAAATAAATTGCATTGTTTTATATCCTCCTAATCCTCAGCTCCATTTCACACAGTGAGCTTTTAGTAGCACTTTGCCTCTGGTGACCTATAGACAATGAGACAATGTGAAACTTCTTATCTCCGCCAAGACTGGCATCAGTTTAAGTGAAAGGCTTTATTCTGGGCTTCAGTTCCTTTCAGAACTCAATCATGGTAGTAAAATATATTATCTTTAACAGAGCAGTTGTCTAAATCTTAAATAAGACAGAACTTATGCAGATTTAAATTGGATGGGCCATGACAGGCTATTAGATGTGATTTTAATCCCACTTGTTTCATTAGACTCGCATGACCTTCTCCAGTATGCACCTGTCAACAATGTCACTGTATTATGCTCTACTGTATAAAGAAGTCTTTTAGTCTCCTGCAGAGCTGAGCATTGCTGCTTGTCTCTTTATCATGCTTTTAAATTATTGTATTTAACGCATAGCCTTACCACAGATAAAATTTATTCAATATACTGAAATATACCGCAATCTGCAGAAATACATAGCCCATTATTTTGAAACAATATCCGTATTGCTGACTCAAATCCTTGAAATTACCTTTCAAACACTGCATAAACAAAGCATTCACATTTCATGAAAGTCATCAGACTGCACACTGCTTATTAGTGCATGCACTAATGCCTAACTAATACGTTTGCTGGGTTTTAATCAATCTAGAGCTGACAGGTTTATTTCATGTTGGAAGTTGAAGAACTCGCTTGAAGTTCTGTATAAAGCTAAAGTAAATGGTTTACACTGAGTTTTTTTTTTAATTTGCAGCAGAGGCAAGCACATAAATAATAACTGATGAAGTGTAAATTTGCTTTCTTTTACATTGTTCGTGTAACTGACCTTTAAACTACTGAAAATGTGCTCAGCTTATTTTCTATAATTCATTTTTTGTTACTGAAGAAATTTCCTCTGTAAACATTTTTTTAAAATACATTGTCATGCCATCTAAACAAACTTTAAGTCTAAACTACTGTATTTTTTACATATTTTATTGTTATATCTTGTTTATCAGACATTTAAATTGATTTTGTTTAAGCTCACTCTTCTGTCAAATAATAGGTCAGAATTCAATTTACAGTAGATAAAGAATCCATCCATTTTCTAAGCATTTTATCCAATTCAGAGTCATGGGAAAGCCTCTGCAAGCAATAGGTAGAGGTTAAGATGGGATGCACAGCACACTCAAACACAAACACACAAACACTTACCCCAGGGCCCGTTTTCCTAGAAGTCAATTAATCTACAAGTTATGTCTTTAGATTGTGGGAGGAAACAAGAACACTCACTAGAAACCCAACTGAGCTCAAAGCTGAGCCTGCATTGTACACCTCACTGTACACTACGCCTATCATACCTGCATTAATGAAAGGTTTCGTTGTAGGAACAACATACAAACTCCATGCAGATAGCACCCCAGGTCCTGCATTGAACCCAGGACCCCAGTGCCGCAAAGCAACAAGGCTAACCATTACACCACCATGCTGCTCCAAAGATAATGCATTCTGTTGGTTTGTTATTACACAAAAAGTCACCTTTATACCCAAAGGGGATCTTTAATTGAGCACAAAGGAAATAGTCTCATTTCATTTTAAGTGTCCCACTCATCTTTTGTTTGTTCTGCTGCATTTCAAGCATACCTGTTCTAAAAGAACCTGCACCAAATTGAACTCTACAGTGTATTTCTAGGTGTGAAACTCCTCTGTCCAATCTGTCTTAACCACACACGCATTTTAATTGTATAGCATCTCTGCCCTGAAGGATGTTAAAGTATTCTTCAATTCACTGTCTTGAGATCCATTTCTTTTACTGCTGTCTTAAGAAATACATGCATAATTATACACTACTACTCATAAGTCTTAATGATTTTGTGCTGTTCTTTTCACTTAATGTTTCTCTTTTATAAAGAAACAGAATTCTGTGAAAATCAATCTGAAGTTTTGCCATTGTGTTTTAAGATAACCTGCAACATAATTGTAATATCTTTCTGGATCTTGCAGTATGTACAGCAAACATGTACAGTAGCTTTATGACTGTTTAAGAACAGATTATGTAATTCTGTTAATGAGGAAGACCTAACATGCAGCTAAATTAATTTGCCTGGTAAGTGTAAGGATTAGCTACAAGACAACTTTACTGATTATATATAATTAAATTTGAGTTGTTGTGATACTTATGATGAACTGATCATCTGAGCAGTGTGAATGAGTGATTGTTAAATGATAACGTAAAAAAACTAGGATATATTTTTAGCAATATATTTTTAGCTATTTTACAATAATAACAGTAAACACTACTAGGAGAGTTTGAATAAATTATAACAGACATGTGCAGAGTCCTCTAATTTTCTCTAAAATGTCTCATAACTTTGTCAACCAATGTACATAAATGATATTTTCTGCTTAACAACAAATTGTCTCTATTCAAGGATGGTGTTCATTCCTTGGCCAGGATGATATCCACGGTCTCTTAGCAGTCTCAGAGACAGTGAAAAGAATCCAGTGAGACAAAAGGTCTCTTACTATATGTGATCCAGTAAGTTTGCTATGCCTGAGGATAATACCACCTTTTCAGGATCATACTGAATAACCCCCTGTTTGCAAAGTAAAGGACTGTCTGTTATTTTGTTCCCATTTATGAAACTAAATGAGTGGTTTTATTTATTTTGAAATATGTTTAGCAGATTTTTTTCTTGCTCTCTGTGCTTATTTCAATTCATTTAACCCTAGTTTAGAAGTATTGTATAAACTACATCCTTTAATATCACCAATGTGTAAATGTTCAAAGGAGTATCTTTCGTTTGTTATTGAAAAACACACACGTTTGAGAAATGCTGTGGATAATTATTTTACTTATTAATTAAATATGTTTTTGAAAAACAAAAGTGTGCTGTTATTACATGAGCAAAACACTAATATTTACTCAGTAATATGTTTTTGATATGTTGTGTTCATTCTCTTGTAAGCAGATGCTTGTCAGGTAGACTCTTTGTTATTGCAAATAACAGCATATGATAATCTTATTAATTTCTAAAACATAGAAATCAAAAGACAAAATAAACACAGGAATGCTACAATGAAATTGAAATCTTCAACATATCTTTGGAAAGTCTTTCCTCTGTGGCTGTGAATCCTTGAAGTGTATCATGTTGTTTTAAGAAAATCAAATACTATACATGGAATTGATTTTATCAGCAGAAGAGGGGGTGTTTTTTTTTATAAATATTGTTCAGTTTTCATGAGATGGTTCTTGCAGAAGACAAATAGTAAGTCTGGAAGAACTCTCTTTTTTCAGCTATTCAGGGTCTTCAAAAACTGGACTGTAGTACATTCTTTGATTCATCTTCAAAAGCTTGGACTGGATAATTGTTCTGGGAGATTAATATGGTTTCTGATGTATTTTAAAGATGACTAACTTTGCAACTGTCACTCCTACAGATATGATTAAAAATAGGATTTACAGTGCACCTTTCCCCATCCACTATATCATCTATCTGTTCTGATAAGAAGGATATGAAAGAGATATCTTGGAAAGTATATGTTTTGCAAACCCACTGGTGGAAACTGATTCCAATCCACTCAACCCTGGTGACTCTTAGGGGTGTATTCGGTAACATAGAAAAATGTTTAGTTTTTCTTGCTTTTTACTAAAACATTGAAAAAATGCTACATACTGTATAACTGTAAGCCAAGAGCCTTATCTGAGAACTCAACTTGGCTTCCATTTCAGCACCACAGTCAGTGCCCACAGCACTTCTGATGCTGCAGAAATCTACTGACCTACAGTACCTACAGTATGTTCCCACTTGCCATTAGTCATAGGACTCCAAGGTACAGTATTTTTACTCCTCCAGTAAGGGAAGCCTAACCCCAGACATGGAGAGAGCAAATCACTTTTGTTTTTCAGGGACAGAAGCACAGCCTGAGACACAGCCTCAACCCAGGCTACCCACTGAAGCTAAGCAGGATTGAGCCTGGTTGGAACCTGGATGGTAGACCTCCTGGGAAGCTAAGGTTGCTGCTGGAAGTGGTGTTAGTGGGACCAGCAGGGGGTGCCCACCCTGCTGTCTGTGTGGGTCCAAATGCCCCAGTATAGTGGTGGGGACACTATACAGTAGTGGGCGCCGTCTTTTGGGTGAGACATTAAACCAAGGTCCTGACTCTCAGTGGTCATTAAAGATCCCCGGGCATTTCTCAAGAAGAGTAGGGTGTAACCCCGGTGTCCTGGCCAAATTTCCCCCCTGGCCTTTACCCCATCATGGCCTCCTAATAATCCCCCTCTATGAATTGGCTTCATTACTCTGCTCTCCTCCCCACTGATAGCTGGTGTGTGGTGAGCGTTCTGGCGCACTATGGCTGCCGTCGCATCATCCAGGTGGATGCTGCACATTGGTGGTGGTGGAGGGGAGTCCCCATTACCTGTAAAGCGCTTTGAGTGGAGTGTCCAGAAAAGCGCTATATAAGTGTAAGCAATTATTATTATTATTATTATGTATGATTGGCTTGCACTTGCCCTGTGATGGACAGGAGTCCTGTCCAGGGTGTACCCTGCCTTGCAGTCATTGCTTGCCAGGTAGGTTCTGGCTTCCCGCGGCCATGGTATGGTATAAAGCAGCTTGGCAAATGACATGGCATGACTCTCAACCCAGTTATTTCACCTCGAACAACTTAAGTGTGCATCACCAATCACTGACAGATAGGACAAGAAGGTCCTACTCTTTGTTTTACCCACAAAAACAATGAAGCTTAACAAAAGCACTAACTGTAGATGAAATGGATAGAAAAAGAAAATTACATGGTATAATTTAAGTTAATATTACAAATATCCCTTGTGACAGCAGGAGAACATTAATTTTGCTACAATTCATCCTTACAGAGTTAACAAATGCCTATTAATTTGTGATGTTATAGGCATCAGTGCCCTGGGTAACAGATAAATGATATAAAGTTGTGGTAATTTGTATTTTGAAGTGACATCTTGAACTTTCTGTAATGCTTCTGTTTGTAACTTTTGAGCATTTAGGTGAAATGATGGATTGAGTTTGAGGCTGGAAGCAAAAATAGATAATAAAGGAGGGGATTAATCTAAAGAAAATGGATTCATTGCATGTTTTGGAATTATTCTGCTGTCTGTTTTCTTCAGTGTGATTTTATGCATGTTTCCTGCTCACATGGGACAGGGTGTGCTATGCTTTTGCATTTACTTAAATGGGAATGTACTTTGATTTCTACTTCAGTACCTCAAGATACAATACCTGTACATTATTACTGAGAACTCATTCGATCATTGAACAGTCAATGCAGAGACACACATTTCAGAAACAGTTTACCATATTTTTTATTATATGGTGTCTTATTTTATAGGAAAACATGTATAAATAAATAAAAAATGGAAAACATGAGAAACAAGCGTTTAAAAAGTAATTAAGCAAACATTTATCTTCAAGCAATTGAATAAACTTTTAGTACTCCTGAATTGAGATAAGGATTCTTGTTTCTTCTCTGGAACAGTTCCTAATATCATACGTTCCAAAATAAAATATGGATGGGACTGATAAGCATGCACCATCTGTGAGAGAAGAGAGACAGATACTGCCTGAAGCATGCAGCCATTCAAGATTAGCAGAAATATCATGAAAATGAAAAAAAGGTTTTTTTTTTAAAGAATGACCAGCACTAAAAACAATATCTACTGTACTGTATATACTGTCTGAGAAGATACATTTACTGTATCAGTCATCCTGTAAACACTGAATTGTGTAATTTCTTCCTCTATAGCCTAAATAATATATTATATTAGGTGTTCTGAATAGTAGTAACATTAATAGTAACATAGTACAAGGTACTATATGACCATGCATCATGGTTAGCACCCCCATGAAATTGATTAACTAATATATTAAATGCAGAGGCTACTATTTTTTTTCCCAAATAGAGCTGTTCTTGTCTCTGCAAAGGCAAAATAACTTTTTTCGCTTCTGTCCAGGTTAAGAAAATATGTACTAACAGCCTGCTGGCGTCTGACAGTGTGAGATAGTGAACCAAGGGCAAGGAGAATTTTATATTTAAATCAGGTGTTTCTGAAGCTACTTCATTATTTGTTTGGATTCTCCTGTTCCTCTCTTATTCTTAAATTTCTAGTTTGCTTTAACCTGAATAATAATAATAGTAAACAAACAATCAAATATGCAGCAAATATACCACATAAATTATCTTGAGACTGTAGCTAATAGGCTTTTACTTCAAATGTAAGGTTAATCTCACATGAATTGCTCTGTATTTGTTTCTGACATTATATTGTTTGTTCAGAAAGTAGGAAAGAAACTTTTGAAATTTTTATGAGAACAAAGTCCTCAAGCATTCTTATATGGACACATAAATTGTACTGCACCTATCCACACACTTTTATATATATATATTATATATATATTATTTTTCTTTGGAGTTATTACTGACATTTATCTTATTTCATCAATCATTTTTAGCATTCAGGGTTTTCATTTATAAAAACATGTATAGAGTGCATCAGTTGTAATTCAACAAAATGGGACAGCTTTCACAGGTGATGAACATATTTGCAGAGCTCTGTAATTGTATGTTCAAACACGCTATCTCATTCTTTTGTTGTAAGACAGCAGTTGTTTAACTTTTAAATAATTACAAATGGAAAATCTACTGGATGTCAACCACTCTTCATTTGCACAATAATTTGAGCTCCTACTGTACCTCTCTTTCTTATCATAATTGAATGAACTGTAGCGTGGATTACAGGCTTCACACTGCAAAACTTAAAGTGGGTCTTTGCTACTTTTTTAACAGTATGTCTATGATGCTTTGTGTCATTTTGTATATTTACTTAGAATTAAAGGATAGATTCTAGGATTACAGTAGGTGCAACATATAATCCAATTTAATCCTATATTGGAGAAGCTCATACAAGTACTGTATGATGCATGATGTGTTAGAAGTTGATGTGTTAATGCAAATTACCAAGAAAAATGTATAAGCTCAGTCTATTTAAGCTTTCAGTTAACTAAAACATTAGAAATTACAGTCAACATGTATTAATTTACATTCTGTAATCTGATTCCAGATATGACCAAGAGTGTTACACATTTTCTACCCTATTGTCAACCCTTTAACTGCGAGTGAGTGAGTTGTGGGTTTTAGAAGAGACAAATGTAAGTTTAACACTAATTCAATATATGAGAGAGGCTTATTAGTTATTGTGGAGACGTTATCGTAGTCAAATCAATAGGTCACCTAAGGATGCTTGATAGACATAAGTATTGATTAAGTAAGTTAATTGGTACTCTTCAGGAGTCCCATCAATGGAACTTTTATATTTGCTTTTAAGGAGGATGTAAGAGATCATTATTGCTTTCAAGATAGACAGATGTTCATTTTAGCTGATTAAATTAAAGAGTAGGTGAATGATCAGCAAGTAATCCATAAAATAGAATGAAAGGCTTAATACATAACCCGGTACAAATCATTGTGTTTTATTTGCAGACATATGATCATTAGTATTCAAAATCCAATGTGAAATCTGATAATGGCTCTTATGAGAAAATAATAGCACAGAATATAGCCCTTAAAAGGTATTAATTACAGTAAGCTTTATAAAAGTAACATTTGATGAAGAAGGAGTTTACTGTGAAAGTCAAAGTAAAGACTAATAGTGTGTGTGTGGTCACTGCTGGAAATAATAGAGGAGAAACCCCTGTGGTTTATGATTTCCACCAAGATGAAGACGCCAACTGATGGGATTCCGATAAATTCCTCCAGTATAGTCTGAACTAGAGAATTCTTCACTGGTCTCTAAATGCTAGATGCCACATGTTGTCACAACTAATCCCACGAATGTTCAATAGGGCTCAGGTCTGATATGTACAGTGTAGCATACACAGCTTAAGTGTCACATTCTCATCTTGCTAGAATACTATTGTTACATGAGCTCCACGAGGATGTGCATTGTCCTGCTGGAATGCTGTCAGACCAGCATGAGCCCAACATCAAGGGCAACATGTGATTTCCTTGGAATCAAGTGCACGTTTTTACTGTACATCGCTGAGGATTGGGTAATATTACTGTGAGTCCATTAATAATGAGAAGGTTGGGGTGGTGGCCACACTAGGACACCTCTCCAAACTAAAGAGGTAAAACATAACACTTTCTGGGACCAAGAAAAGTTTTATTTAATGTATAGGTCTATAATTTATATCAAACTGCTTCGTGAAGTTTCTGTTATGTTTGGTGATGCCCGGCACACGTTAAAATCTTAGACTAATCTCACAGAGATCAGGAAATGTTTTAATAAGTGCAAATCATATTTAGAATGTATAATAGAAAAGATGCATTTTGATTTTCCTCTGTTTTTTCTCTCAATCGAAATATCTGTGATTATAAAATACAGCCTAGTAAACAGTATTTAGAATGACATGTAAGCAAATCATCTGACAATCCAAGTCACTATATTAGGATTTCATTATAATCTCATATATTGTGGCTCAACAAGGCCAATCATTTATTTTTCATCTAGCACATGAGACACAAAAAACACAATCTCTATTTTTAATCTTGAAATGTACAACAATTAATGTTACAAATAAAGTGAGAAAGGTTTTAAAGGTAAGAAAGAGTATCACTACTGCATGACTGCATGGCTTTATTGCATAAAGCTAACTTTCAGAACTGTTATCTAACTCTTATTCCCCTTTGAAAAAAACAGATCAAAATGAATAATGATAAATTTGAGTAAGCAAACATTGTATAAAAGCTCATTGGGACATATTAAAGCACCACAAATTTATATAAAAAGCAAAGAATCATCTTTCTTTTAACAATCTGGAAAATTCTTCAACTGTTACAGATGCATCTATCAGAGGTACATTATAGCATAAGAGAAACTACTAACAAAAGATTAGAATAAAAGATTTATGATGTGAGGGAGCAGCCCACTGAGCCAGTGATAATAACAAAACCTGATGAGCATTTTTTAAACACGTTAGGCCTATTGGAAATATATTTTATCTTTCAGAGAATCCTTTTAGATCAATTGTCAAGTCACAAAAAAGATTAAATTACACTGTGACACCAATCCAAGTACCTATTTATTTCCTAAAATTAATAAATAAAAACATGCATAGATTGGATAAGGTTTAAATACTTACTTCAAAAATATTAAGATTTATCAGACAGCCATGTCTATAGAAGACGTCTCTTAACAGTCAACAGCTTATTATGGTAGTTATGTCTATATTTCTTTTATGAATAGTGTCATACTGAAATTTGTGGACTCTTTGGAAGCATTATGCTTTCAATAAAGTCATGTAGGGCCATGTAGGTTTGGATTTTTTTTTCCCCTTAATAATAAAAACCTTCATTTAAAAACTCTATTTTGTGTTTACTTGTGTTATCTTTGTCTAATATTTCAATTTGTTTGATGATCTGAAACATTTCAGTGTGACAAACATGCAAAACAATAAGAAATCAGGAAGGGGGCAAACACTTTTTCACACCACTGTACAACATAAGGAATATTACAAACAGTAATTATTGTCAAGGCTGATATGGTACCTATATGTGTTAAGGTTAAGGTTAGATAGGTTAGGTTAGGAATAAGACTGGAGATTGAGTCAGAGTTCATATTATTATTATTACTCCTTACTTACATAATTTACCTTCTGGAAAAATAATTATAAATGATTATGGATGTTATTATTGCACTGTATGTCACCTCTAGGAAGGTGTTATACTGACTATGTAAGACAGCATTTAAAAACGTGTTACAAGCTGTATTGTTATTATCATGCCTCACGTTATATGTGCAAAAAATATAGCAAGGAAAAGACTTGCATACAAAATCTCAGTAAAGAATGTGAAAAAAAAGTTTGAGTGAATAAGGGTTTTGAAAGATCTGAACCTCCTGAAAGAATAATTATAGGAACTACTGTATACAAAGTGATTAAAAGATAACGAATGGCACTTTTCTCATTTCTGAATTCGTTGTGAAAAGCTTTCTTTGTGTGCTTTTTAAAAACATGATGGGTACGTGTAATGTTCTGTGATTCAGTTCCTCTCTGACATCATGACCAAGCAGAGGTTGACACTGTGAGTTTTTGATATGCTGCATACATTCTCTCACTATGAATAAAAATGGCTGATTAAATTGAGTTGCATGTCTTGAGGTCTGTTTGACAGATCATTGCTGAGAAACCAGAGTTTTTCTGAATTTTCCATGACTGTCTTGACTTTTGGGGGGGAATTTTAGATTATTTTTTATACATCCTGTCAGAAACAACCTAGCAGATTTCCTTTCTAATTTCTGAGCTGTTCCGTAGACGCTGCTTATCACTGGTTTAATTCAGGTTAGTGCCATATATTGTAGAATCTCCAAAATATGGGCTGCAAAACTACATCTCATGACCAACTAGTTGGCTCTTTACAGCGGCAAACATTTAGTTTGTACAGTATGTGAATTACCGTTTCATGTCTTTTTCCTTATTTAAGCTTAAATGTGACAACAAACATCAGTTACAGCCAGTAAGGCACTGTGAAACATTATGAACCAAATGCAAATCAAGTCACAAGAACACTTACAAGTGTTTGTTTCAGTACAGATTTTACTGTATCTAAAGCAGTATATACAATTATGTGTGTAAAGGCCAAGGGGCATGTTGTACACAGCACTGTATATCAATACTAATGCCATGGTAATCAAACCAATATTAAAGTACAGGATCTACTGTTGGCACGTATGCTGCCCTATCAGAATTGGGCACTCTGAACTTTCCGGTCACCCATTCTAGGCTCACATCCAGTTTAACAGCAATAAATATTCCCCAACATTACCCTAGATCAAGGAGAGCTTGCCATTTTGTCTTGCTACAGTATGTAGAATAGAAAGGCATGAAACATGATGGATTTCACAGAGTACTGTGGTGCATGTGCAATCAGGGTCCAGAAATGAACATTATGAATATTTACATGTCATTAATGATGTATTCGCTTGAATCACGTCGGAGTACTATTTTGACGTTCTGGCTGTTCAGCATAGACCATTAAAAAGGGCACATGGTTAAATATTTAAGGAGTGCTTTAAACATTTCTGTTTTGATTAATTGAATAAATGTTGATATGCATGAAACCTTTCAAGTATTTTCTCCAGAGCGTTTTTTTTAAACTCACTTCATTTCAGAGGGTTGAAATCAGAGTTCAGCTGTGAGTGTGTGTAGTAAAAGAAAACTGAAAAATGAGGAATGTTCCTGTTTGACTTCACCAGCTTAAAACTTTCAGCTTCATGCTTTTCTTTATATTCAGGGTAACTGTGTAGAACCTAACACGAAACTCGAAGCACTGTGTTGCTTTTTATCTTATAAGAGTAAGTATTAGTAAATGAGTTTAAAAGTTGTTTTATTTCTTCAATTCTGTAGAGCTCATCAGATATTCAAAAGAAAAACATTGTCTTGATTAATCTTGCACAATTTCTAGTGCTGATTTCTAGTGCAGGTGAACTAAGAAAACATGTTTCTGCCTCTTTGAGATTGACTTACACAAGATATATGGCACAATGTGAAACATAACTGAGCAAAGATATAAAAGCCGTTATATTAACTGCCATCAAAACATTACATTTTCATGCTTCAAACTGTTTTTTAAATGGAAAGGTTTGTAGCTAAAACTAAATCAGATTTCATTCAGTTACATTAGAATCAAATAATTAAATATCGTTATAAAAGCAAAATACTATTTAGGGCACATTGGACTTATTAGCAAGAGTTTCATCTTTGTTGCATTCTCCCTTTTCTGCAGCTTCTTCTGTACATTTCTTTTAATTTTTAATTGTATAAGGAATTCCAAACAATGCCCATTACTTTTTTTTCCGAGATAAGAATTATCTTGTCAAATTTTTGTTTTCATATGGAAAAAACGGCAATTAAAAGCTTAAACCTGTTATGTGGAATAAATGTTTGATAGCATACCTGCCTTTTTTTCAGTTTTTATAGCAGCTTTAAAGCAGCATGACACTTGAAAATAATGAAATGATGCACTTTACTGTCACGATAATTAATACCTAAAAATCACAAGCTGTCATTCATAAACCTGGAAACTTATATTATATACAGTATATTAATAATGCCAGTTTAAAATACAGCTTGGTGTTTTACGGTCTAATTATTATTTTTATTATGATGAAGATGTATGGCAAGAGTTAAGATGCAGAAAAATGTAAGAGACATTTTCATAATTTTACAGCAGGAGTGCAATCACTCCAGAAAGATATGTACGCTCCGTTAGTGCTAAGAAAAACAATCCACCATCCCATAATGCAACATTTGTCCTTTTTCTTGGTGCCATTAGAGTGTGCAGCAGTAAAATCCTCCTGGCACTACGCATGAGAGGGTCCAACAGGACTTTGATTCTCTTTCTTTATGGAGTTAATCTGAGGTTTATGCACTTTTGGCAGTAGGTAAATCTCAAGGAAGCCTTATACTGTATGTGATGCACAACACTCTGGCCAAGAAATGTGTTTTACACGTTTAACAAATTAGAGCTGCAGGAAGAGATGCATTTAAGGAGTATTATTATAGTGTCATTATATGTGACATAATCCTCCAAAACCTCTCTTCAAAGTCACTTCCCAATTCTGAATATTTGTCAAAGAACGCTCATGAATAGGGGTTTTGTCAGACACTTTTTTGGTTATTGAAAATAAGTATAGCAGAATAGCAGAATAGCAGACATCATCTTAGCCAGTTCTACTTTTTGTTTCAGAAAATTCATTTATATAATGTGAGCTGACCCACAATGAAGTAAAAAGCCTTTTCAGGAGAATCCATCTGATCCTCCTTAATCTGAAATGCACTCAGATCATTTCAATTCTTAAAAATTCTTAAATGTTCATAGCAGGAGATTATGTTTAATTATAAACCAAAATGTCCCTTGCCAGTGATATATTTCAGCTATGAAGTTTGTCCTATCAGTCAAGACAGTTTGAGTGAATAAGAGCTAGAATGTCATTATTTGTGCTGCACTTTATTTAATCGATTACTTGTAATGTGCACTTTTTTTCATGGAGTTTGTTTTTTATCTTTGTGTTTAACTTTCGCCCCATCTCCAACTTACCCTTTCTCTCTAAAATTCTAGAACGTGCTGTCACACTTCAGTTACATAACCACCTCATGACAAACAACCTTTTCGAACCCCTCCAATCTGGCTTCCGTCAACTTCACAGCACAGAAACCGCCCTAGTCAAAGTCACCAACGATCTCCTAATAGCTTCTGATTCTGGTTCTCTTTCCATACTCATCCTTCTTGATCTCAGTGCTGCCTTTGACACTGTTGACCATAACATCTTGCTTTCTCGTCTCGAGACTGTGTTTGGAGTCTCTGACACTGCCCTCAAATGGTTTAAGTCTTACCTCACTGATCGCTGTCACTTTGTCTCTCTCAATGGGTACAGGTCTGAAATTGGTCTTGTCAAGTCTGGTGTCCCTCAGGGCTCAATACTGGGCCCCTTGCTCTTCAGCATTTACATGTTCCCACTTGGTCAGCTTTTAAGATCACATGGCCTCAGCTTTCATTTTTACGCTGACGATACTCAAATATACATCCATACCAAACCCGACACTGATGTGGCTGTCTCTATTCTATCTAATTGCATCTCTGACATAAAAATTTGGATGACTCAAAACTTCCTTCATCTTAACTGTGACAAGACTGAAGTCATGCTTATTGGTACCCCCCATCAACTTCGTAAAGCCAGTCCTGTAACCCTGTCTGTAGATGGCTCTGTACTTGAGCTTCAATCAAAATTGAAAAACCTTGGGGTTATATTCGATTCTGGCTTAACATTCGACCCACATGTACAGCATACTGTCAAAACATCTTTTTTTCACCTTAGAAATATCGCAAGACTACGCCCTATGCTATCATTAACTGTGGCTGAAAAGCTGATCAACATATTTGTATTCTCTCGAATTGACTACTGCAATGCTCTGCTCCCTGGGGTATCTAAATCTACTCTGAACAAGCTGCAGTATGTCCAAAATTCAGCAGCCAGAATCCTGACCAGATCTAGTGCAAGTGTTCACATTACTCCTATCCTGGAGTCCTTGCACTGGCTTCCAGTCAAATTCCGCGTAGACTTTAAAATCCTCATGCTCACCTACAAGGCTTTACATGGCTTGGCACCTCAATACCTGTCTGAACTTTTATCGCCCTACTCCCCACCTCGCAACCTCCGCTCTTCAAATTCTGCCCTCCTTACTGTCCCCCAAGCCCGTCTACATTGTATGGGCGACAGGGCCTTCTCCTGCTATGCCCCCAAGCTCTGGAACTCCTTGCCCAAGGATATTAGAGAGTCACCTTCTCTAAACTCCTTCAAATCCAGACTCAAAACCCTCCTTTTCAGAAAAGCCTTTACTTAACTGGTTCCATTCTTCACCCCTCTGCTCTTCTTAATACCATCTTCCACGGTCTCCTCTATTGTTATTGTTGTATTGTTGTAATTATAATTGTGTCCTGTCTTGTGAAATTTTCTTATTTATTGTTGTAGTCTTCTTATTTATTGTTATTGTCATCCTGTAAAGCGCTTTGAGAAGCCACCTTTAAAGGCGCTATATAAAATAAAGTTTATTATTATTATTATTATCAAAAGCACCACATACTTCTTCTATTACATACTCACAGATGTTTAACTGTTTAAAACACAGGAGGCTGCAGGTCTACAGTGGAATAAAATTCTATGACCAGCCAACAAAGTGGCAAAACCCTGCGAGCCCATTTGAAATGTTTTTAATTGGTCCATCAGTGACTATACAGTGCTTACCACTTCAGCAGTCAAAAAACATCCAGTTTTGTTTTGTTTTTTTAACCCACCTCCACCCCCACTCATCCTGAGGCCATTAGGCTACCAATTAACCAAATTGTTCAGCCAAACCTTTTTTCACCTGGTACTCCAAGCATTTACAAACATTCAGTCCTTGGATATTGCAGTCCCTGGTGAACTGAAATGATACTAAATAAACTTTAAACTAATTGCCACTTTGAGAAATAATATTTCACAATATTTTGCACCATAGTGTGGTCCATTCCCTGTGTTGTCAGCCGACCAAATTACCTCAGAAATATTCAACTTTATTTTGGGTACTGTATATCCCCTGATAACTGAGAATCCATTCTGATCATGGTATTTTTTTAATCTGTCTTGCCTTTTCTTTGATTTCTGTGCAATGTAAAATGTATCCAGGCAGTGACAAACACAGAACTGCTATGGTTTTCAATGAGAGAAATAATGCCAAGCCTGATGTTATGCCCTTTGAAAGGATATAAATGAAAAGATGAAAAAGAAAACTGGATTAGTGCAATCATAGAGAAAAAAAAACAACTTTGCTCTGAAAGCTAGCTTCTTCGAAATATCGATTCAGTTTACCATTTTTTTTTAACTTGGAAATATGTTGCCTGTTCTCTTTCAAGGACTCCTATCTATGAGAATTGAAATTCTGTCTTGGTAGCTTATTCCAATTCTACAAACTTTCTATAAAATCATGCCTCCTGCTGCCAGGCCTGAATCTCTTTTTTCAGATTGCAGTCCTGACCTCTTTTTTTCCCAACACTTTCAGAACTCTGTATAAAAATTGTAATTGCCCTTTGCTTTATCCCCGCTAGATCTCCACTAACCCTTCATCTGTTTAAGTTACACTGTTTTTATTTTTCAACTTGTCTTTATAACTTCTACCCTTTTTTGCCTTGGGATTGATCTTTTTTTTTTGTAGCTTGAAGATAAGCAGGGTCTTAAAGGATGTGAAATGTCTGACCAACCAAATACAAAAGGAGACTATAGCTCACACCAGCAGAGATGTCAAGAACGTAAGAAGAATACTTGACAATAGCGGAATCCGTCAAATACGCCAGCCATAATCAAATAAGATCCACAACAGCAGCAGATTTCTGTTTTACTAGTTTGGTTAGATCCCAGTGAATGAAACATTCGGTGTAAATAGTGGATAAAGAGGCTAACTTGATATCTGAATAGAAGATATTTGGTCTAACCCACCTTGCTGAGAGAATAGCAACCTGGCTGTAAGGATAAGGATGACTAAACACACCCTCATGTTTGCGAAGAATGAGCCAGGAAGCTGCTCCAAGAGTGTAGCTGGAGTAACACGTGAAATGTGTCCAGGAGACAAAATATAGTAGTTCAGGTGGGTAGCTGCGTCAGCATGCGTAGGCTGCAAAGGAACAAGTAATAGGTTTATTCCATGCTGAAAAAAAGAAGAAAGAGAACACAACGTTTCGGCCGTGGAGCCTTCTTCAGGTGTGTCCTGAAGAAGTGTGTGTCAAGAAGGTGTGTGTCACACACCTGAAGAAGGCTCCATGGCCGAAACGTTGTGTTCTCTTTCTTCTTTTTTTCAGCATGGAATAAACCTATTACTTGTTCCTTGACAAGATATAGTATATAGGAAAGTGGAAGTAAGAGAGATTAGGACCTAACCTTCCTCCCAATTCCATTCCATTTATTATTTAGCACTGTTAGGAGAAGGAAACTTAGATGAATGAATGAATCAATCAATCAAGGCTTATTTATAAATGTACAAACAATACAGAGTACAGATGTTCAGAGTCATCGTATTTGTGCCTACTCTCACTACCTGCGGTTGGCCCTTCAGAAAGTCCAGGATCCAATTGCAGAGAGGGGAGCTTAGGTACGATGGTGTTGAATGCTGAGCTGTAATTGACAAACAACATTCTCACATACGTTTCTTTCTTGTCTAGGTGTGAGAGGGCAGTGCGTAGAGCAGTGGCGATGGTGTCCTCACTTGATTTGTTTTGTCAGTATGCAAATTGCAGTGGGTCCAAGGTGTCAGGCAGTAAAGAAGAGGTGATGTGTCCTTTGATCAGCCGCTCGAAGCTTTTCATGATGATAGATGTGAGTGCAACGGGGCGGTAATCATTCAGACAGCGAACTCTGGTTTTCTTGGGTATCGGAAAAATTGTGGTTTTCTTGAAGCAAGAGGGGACTGTGCTGCTGTGTCTGCCAGTTGCTTTGCTTAAGCCTTCAGGACACGACCAGGGATACCATCAGAGGCCAAGAGCTTTCCGTGTATTAGTCTTTGTACACATCAGCTTTGGAGACAGGCAGTGGGTGTTCCTGCTCGTTTACTGGGATTTCCTTAGCTGGTTCCATGTTATGGACTTCAAAACATGCGTGAAACAAATTTAGTTAATCAGGGGGAAAAGCGGTGTGTGTCGTGTTGCTGTGGTTTTTGTAATCTGTGATGGTGCGGATTCCGTTCCACATATTCAGAGTGTCCTGGTTGTCATGATTTTGTGATTCAAGTTTCACTCTGTTGTTATATTTGTTGTTTTATGAGATCGGATCTGGATTTTCTGTACTTTCCCTTATCTCCAGAGTTGTTGGCGGATGTTCTCATTCTGGGTTTAGCATGAATGAAGCATGAATTACTGCAATAACACACTATATTTAGCTGTACAGCTTTCATTTTTGGAATTTCAAAGTTGTGTTACCTTGATCAAACACGTGGAGGTTTCTTTCTACTTCTATAATTGTCTTTGAAAAATTTGGAAGATGTATCAACAACGTGGATAGCCATGTGTGAATATATATAACACGCTTGCCTGCTTTTGTTAGTGATCTTAGTATTTCAATTAAAAAAATATATAATCAAATTGAGCCACTTGAATGGGAAAGGTGGGTTACTAGTCGACATTTTGCTGTTAAATGCTTATTTTCCCACAAAGATGTTTATTGCCGGGAGTCATAGATTTATTTCCTTTTAAATTATTTTTGCTTCACCTGGGAAGAAATGAAAATTCACCTGAAAATTAAATGCAAATATGCTGAAGCTGAAGTTTTGATAATACGTACCGAGAACATTTACATTTATCTTAAATTCAGTGAACAGCTGTTGTTTAGGTTTTAGTATCCTAAAGAATAGCCCCAGGCCGGCAAGGAAATCACTGCTAAGTGAAAAAGTCTATTTTTCAGATTGCTCAAGCATTCTTAATTCAAGTGGCTTTGTTTTCTCAAGACTCACATTTTATTTCAATTTTGAATTAGCAATGTAATCTTGAATTAATTGCATATTTTTGTTCCAATATAATGCTCTTCTTGTTTTCAGTCTCTATGACCACCACCTCAGGATTCCCATATCAATATAATGGTCAAAGAAACCCCCCTCCTGACACACAGACTGGCTGCCTTTTCATTTATAGTACTGACCATCAAGGGCTCAGCTGAGACATGGCATGTTCTGTTTTCATCTGAATAAAGAAGGCTGGAATTAGTCTTCCCATGTTTGTCCAAGAAAACAGTAGTAACCAAACATTATACATAGTAAATAATAATAATAATAATAATAATAATAATAATAATAATAATAATAATAATAATAATAATTACTATTATTATTATTATTATTATTATTATTATTATTATTATTATTATTGTTGTTATTATTATTATTGTTATTATTATTATTATGGGGACTCCCCTCCACCACCATCAGTGTGTAGCCACATCTGAATGATGCGACGACAGCCATAATGCACCAGTACACTCACTACACACCAGCTCTCGGTGGGGAGGAGTACAGAGTGATGAAGCTAATTCAGAGATGGGGATTATTAGGAGATGTTTGTGTAGTTCTGTCTGTGTTGTGGCAGGTACTTACACTTACAGCATTGAGCAATGTGAATGCACTGTGCAAAAAGTTATGGTCAGAACCTAGCATTAATTTATCCTCTTGCAATCACTTCTCTTCCACTAAAATCTTTTTCTTAAAGCAGAATTCTGTACAATCCTTTCCACTGGCCTCAATAGACACAGAGTAATCCATTCACACAGCTCATATTAAACCTTGGTTCATCAGTAGAATTGACATTTTCCCATCATCTCTAACTAAGGTTACCACCATGTGCTACCCAATGCTGCAGTGCTTGACAATGTTGGTAATAAAAGATTTAGCTATGATGAGACCTATAGCACTAAATGTAACAGTCTAACATTTATCTTCAGACTTTTGCTTCACTAATGGGCTTAACCTGAGTACCAATAGCAACACTACAAAGGGTTGCAAAATTTCTCAGGGCAAGTGTTCCAGTTGCGATTTTGCTGTTGGATACCATGAAATAGCAAAACAAGGATTGCTAACACTACCAGGCACACTACCATTCTCTAAAAGAAATAGTAGCGAGGTGGACATTAAAATAGCACGGCTAAATGCTTTGACACTCCAGCATTCCCTATCACAAATTCCTATCAGAAGTGTTTTATTACTTTCTATAATCACCATCATTTACCATAAATGGATCACATTTTATTGTTTCTCTTTACAGTCAGTTTGGATTAATGAATTACAGTAGGAGAAAAAGGTCCAACAGAAAATCTCACTACATACAGTATGGAGTAAGATATGAAATGCATACCAAATGACAAGAAAAGACAACGCAAAAACAAAATAAGACCTCCTTTCTAAAGTGAGGATGTTGACATAGTGAGGGAAGTGTTTGCATCACGCTTTTGGAAAGGAGTTTTCCAGCAGTATGAAATCACTTTTACTCAAAGACCAATCTGACAGAGCTGTAAACAATGTGAGGGCTAACAGGAGCAATTGCATTGTCAAGCAATAATAAACAAACATTATTCCAGGCCATCAAAAACATTATCCTTGTCAATGTCGTCCTTGAAAAACTTTCACTGGTGTATGTAAAACGTCTGGATTGGACTCTGATTTATAAAGAAGAGCTATTTAGATCTAGGCATGCATCAGGTGAACACCCTGCACTGAATCACTTAGTAGTTGTTTAAAATGGTTTCTGAAGTCTGACAGCAAAGGACTCAGCATCTAGTTAATCAGTGGCTGGGATGTCCTTTCTGTGTGATTTCCTGTTTCTGTAGGAGGCTCCCAGTTTCTTCCTTGTCCTTGCACAAACTCCTTTTGTGCAGTTCTTGATATTTACATTAATTTAATAAGGTAGATAACACATTACACTGTACAATATATGAACTGTGTATTCATAATTTTAAATCTGTATGTGAACAGTGTGTTATATACAGGTGGGTAAGAGGTCGGTTAACTAATTAGTTTAGTACTTACTCTGACGATATTGAAATATTAGATCAGGCAGAAGAATATACCAAAGTAAACTGCAAGCAAAAGAAGAAATATTGGGTTTATGGATATGCAAAATCAACTGAAAAGGAAATGATAACTAATGTCCTAATTATAAATGCTCAGTCACACCTAAACCTGTTCTATGGTCATGAGAAAAACAGTATTAACTTACAAAAGTATAGACTGATAATTCCATTTCACTGTTTATACAACACAAGATAAGGTATCAGGCTGAGATGATGTAGCTGAGCTACTAAGAATTAAGAACGGAAGAATATCAGATAGAAAGTGTATACAGTATTTATAAAGTAATATATGATACTAGATTTTTAGGAGTGGCCCATGTGCGGAAATCCTAATTAGAAAAGAATATTTTTTTTTTAATTCAAGACTTGTCGAATAGGTATATGTTATTTAGGAAATACATTTAATTGTTAAATTCAAATTGTGACTGATAAAGTGAAAAAGCAGGTTGGATGACCATAGATTTAGTAAAAGAGTATAATGATGACTGGATGTTAGAGATGTACTGTACATACTGATTTTTTAAAGATAATAGTCACTGACATAAAATACAGGAATCCCATATATTTTCCATACGTCTGAATATGGTCAATATGGAATGTGGAAAATCATGTTTTCATAGTGATGTTAATAGTTACGGTATATACAGGAAATACAGTGCCTTGCGAAAGTATTCGGCCCCCTTGAACTTTTCAATCTTTTGCCACATTTCAGGCTTCAAACATAAAGATATAAATTTTTTATTTTATGTGAAGAATCACCAACAAGTGGGACACAATTGTGAAGTGGAACGAAATCTATTGGATTTTTGAAACTTTTTTAACTAATAAAAAAATGAAAAGTGGGGCGTGCAAAATTATTCGGCCCCTTTACTTTCAGTGCAGCAAACTCACTCCAGAAGTTCAGCGAGGATCTCTGAATGATCCAATGTTGTCCTAAATGACTGATGGTGATAAATAGAATCCACCTGTGTGTAATCAAGTCTCTGTATAAATGTACCTGCTCTGTGATAGTCTCAAGGTTCTGTTGAAAGCGCAGAGAGCATCATGAAGACCAAGGAACACACCAGGCAGGTCCGTAATACTGTTGTGGAGAAGTTTAAAGCCGGATTTGGATACAAAAAGATTTCCCAAGCTTCAAACATCCCAAGGAGCACTGTGCAAGCGATCATCTTGAAATGGAAGGAGTATCAGACCGCTGCAAATCTACCAAGACCTGGCCGTCCCTCTAAATTTTCAGCTCAGACAAGGAGAAGACTGATCAGAGATGCAGCCAAGAGGCCCATGATCACTCTGGATGAACTGCAGAGAACTACAGCTGAGGTGGGAGAGTCTGTCCATAGGACAACAATCAGTCTTACACTGCACAAATCTGGCCTTTATGGAAGAGTGGCAAGAAGAAAGCCATTTCTCAAAGATATCCATAAAAAGTCTCGTCTAAAGTTTGCCACAAGCCACCTGGGAGACACCCCAAACATGTGGAAGAAGGTGCTCTGGTCAGATGAAACCAAAATCGAACTTTTTGGCCACAATGCAAAACGATATGTTTGGCGTAAAAGCAACACAGCTCATCACCCTCAACACACCATCCCCACTGTCAAACATGGTGGTGGCAGCATCATGGTTTGGGCCTGCTTTTCTTCAGCAGGGACAGGGAAGATGGTTAAAATTGAGGGGAAGATGGATGCAGCCAAATACAGGACCATTCTGGATGAAAACCTGTTGGAGTCTGCAAAAGACCTGAAACTGGGACGGAGATTTATCTTCCAACAAGACAATGATCCCAAACATACAGCAAAATCTACAAAGGAATGGTTCACAAATAAACGTATCCAGGTGTTTGAATGGCCAAGTCAAAGTCCAGACCTGAATCCAATCGAGAATCTGTGGAAAGAGCTGAAAACTGCTGTTCACAAACGCTCTCCATCCAACCTCACTGAGCTCGAGCTGTTTTGCAAGAAAGAATGGGCAAGAATTTCAGTCTCTCGATGTGCAAAACTGATAGAGACATACCCCAAGCGACTTGCAGCTGTAATCGCAGCAAAAGGTGGCTCTACAAAGTATTAACGCAAGGGGGCCGAATAATTTTGCACGCCCCACTTTTCATTTTTTTTATTAGTTAAAGTTTCAAAAATCCAATAGATTTCGTTCCACTTCACAATTGTGTCCCACTTGTTGGTGATTCTTCACATAAGACAAAAAATTTATATCTTTATGTTTGAAGCCTGAAATGTGGCAAAAGGTTGAAAAGTTCAAGGGGGCCGAATACTTTCGCAAGGCACTGTATATAGGAAACAAATAATAGATGAGCATAACGTATAAACTGTTTCCACTATTTGTCTCACAACCAGACAATGTAACCCAATCACACAGCAAGCTAAACCACTCCTTCTGCCTACTCTCTATCTCAGTATCTCAGTATCTCATGCTGTCCCCATTCCAGAATACCAGGTTAGCTGAATCAATAGGAGGAATGGTTTAAGTAAGAAGCTTGTTTTTTTCCTGTGACATATAACACTGAACACTAAAGCACAAACATGCCAGGTCACTGCCCCTCTGCACTTGAGTCATCACTCCACCGCATGAGTAATTAGTACTTGCTTTCTAATTAATAAACAAAGCTACCTCGGGCAATTGATTGTGCTGTATGTTTCAGATCTCCCCCTCTTCCACAGCCTGCAATAAACAACAGCCTACAACAGCATCTAAATTTGCAGTTATAGTACATCTCAGAGACCCTCTGCAAACTTCTAGGGTTTGTAGAATGTGATACAACAGAGGTAAATTGAAGGGAGTATAAGAGGTGTACACCATATGCATTGTACTCCTCACTTTTTATACGTAGTGATAATCCCAAAAGCAAATTTCTGAAAGTGAATATCAGACAACAGAATCCAGGGTAGGCTAGCAAAGAGATGGAGAGAGAGGATAGATATTAGTTATACCAGCAGCCAGATGAGCAGAGTTGCACAATACTATAGTTAAAAATAGCTCGACTTGCTCATAAAAAGCACAGGGATGAGGTCAATGTACTTTGACGTTAAGAGCAGATGGTGTTCTCTTAGGATCGGTTGTCATGCTTCAGGACCTTAGCTGTGGCAATTAAGGAATTGGCTGGACCATCATTGCAATGGATGCTGAGACTCAGGAAAAGGTACATTGTGTAAGTGTCTAAAACTTCTTCACCACTTGTGAAGAAAGTCACAAGACTTTTTGTTTCTAAAATAGCTACTCGTTTTCATTACGAGCAAAGCAAAAATCTTCCCTCTACTAAAAAGTTCTGTTTTGATACTGCAAAAATCACTGTGCCATCAAATTGTGAGTTTCACATTAAAACACACAAATTATTTTCCATTTCATAGTGATATTTTATGAGTAACTAACTTTGTTTTGGGATCACAGAGATGCCGAGGAGTTCAGAAATGATCTGAAAGCTCATTTTGAGCTTATGATAAAAAAACAGTCACATCGGGTGTCATGTTTCACTAGTTTCATTGTAATAACAACAACAACAACAACAACAACAATAATTATATAGAGTAATACTTGAAAAAGAAGAAATAATTTTCTTCTCAAGGTTTGTTAATGTGTAAAAACCATTATGTGCAGGACCTCAAACACCAGACAAGCATAAAAAGGAACATGTACAGTATTTGCAGTTACGTAACATAAAGGTTATAAACAAGTACAGATAGACAATGTTTCTGGAAACAAAATATTTCAACTGAAAAATACATCATTGCTTTTCTTTCACAAATCCACACATCTAAAATTTAGGGAAATAATGCAATTATTATGGTCTTAAAATTATTATGTGGAATTCAACTTCTTGTCCTCACTGAACCTTTATATGTATGTAATGTTATTGGATATTTTATACACATATTCATTTACAAAGAATATGTATGTCAGCTTTTATTGTTCTTTCTCATGTCATTCTTTGAAACCAGTCTTCACTATACAGTTATTATTGTAGTACAATAATCCTTCATTATATAAGCTTAATTTGTTCCTCAAAAACTGATTGAAAGTGAAAACTCCTATAATGAAAATTAAATCCCATTACTTCCATGTTATAATTTTTGATTGGTTCTAGAACTCAAAAGCACTCCCCTAGACACCAAACTTCACCTTATTACAGCATTGAATGTTACCAAAATATGAGAATAATAACATTCCTGGTTAATTATTTGAGTAACATGCATGAAGTCATTAGACGATGCATAACCAATAGGTAGGAAAACAATATCACTGCTCATTTACAGTACTTACTGTACATGGTTACAGTCATTAGCAAATGCATAAACAATAGATACTATTCTGTACTATGCAGTTAATATACAGTACATAAGACGTACATAAGACATAAGACTTTCAAATAAATGCTATAAGAGATAACGTAAAAATCCCATCAAATCTGAGAAAATAATCATTATCATTATTTTGAGAGTGAAAATGTGCTTGTTAAATGAAAAAAACGAAAACACAAAGCATCTGCTCATGTAGCAAGGGATTACTGTATTTGGTTATCTATGTAAAGGATATAAAGTATTGAACAGTAAATCACCCTTATTAAAAAGGAGCTGATGCAGCAAAATGCATTAGTCTTTTTAATGCAAGATACTGTATGCAGTCTTTTTCTTCTGAGTGTTGTTTGGAGCTGACAGTTTAGCTCAGAACTATAGTGTTGATACTGTATATCTGAGTTTCTACTACAAGTTAAAATATTATTTGTTTGAATGGTGTTTGGCTTTCTGGTCCTCTGAATAGCCATTGCTGAGAAACTTTCACTTGCTATAAAAATATTGAATATTTTCTCTCTTTTTCATCAGTTCACAGTGCAGAGTTTTTGGTACTTTTTTCAGTTAACTGACAAACTTTTAACTTAGGAGCATTTTATAGGGGTCAGCATTTCGTATCTTTTCAATGTATAGATATTACATTATAAAATTAGTTACTCATTTAAAACAAACATAAGCTTGTTAATTAATGCTGAATATTATTTTCAGGCACTGGAAAAGTCACATTTGAAGCAAAGAAAGAAATACATTAAGAAGGAACTGAAGCTTATTCTGTTACCTTTAGGCACTGAGATAAAGCAAATACAGCCGCGAATAATGTTGAAATAAAACCATTAAGCTCAGTTTCTGAGGTATACAGTAACAGGGCATTGTAAAAAAAACACCTCAAGCAGCTTATTTCAAATTGGCACATCTCTGCTGAACTGCAAGGTCACAATTGAAAGGCTGGAGGTTGGTAACACAACATCCAGCTGTCATTTCAGTGGCAGCATCATGAGCTATCCCAAAACACTACTGCTTCTGAAATTGTCTTTTGGCAAAATGAAACCAAACATTATCTTCTGACATATTAAATATCTGTTCTACACAAAAAAAAGGAAATAAAATTCTAATAAGCAACTCAGCTCATTCGTTCTGCCTTTTGACAGGTATGGCATATACTAATTACTACTGTGATGTAATTGCACAACAAATGTCAACTAGATCATCAATGTTTGGTTTTCTCTATGAGAGAAAAAACATGTAAATGCATCGTTGCTCTCCCATCTGTAGAACGCATGCACTCTTGACTTGTCTTTATTTTTTTAAGGGGGGTTACAATATCTTCCAGCTAATGTTTGTGGGTCACACATTGCGGCATATACTGAATACTGCAAACAAAACAAGGGGGCTACTTAAACAGGTTTTCAACACCACATGGCATATTTGTCAAGACTGAAAATGTGTTTGCACTTTTTGGAAACGGATGTAGCTACATCTCTGACAGACAGGGTTAGGCACAGTTTTTTTCTACAACCACCAGTGAGGTAAATTCTGTAGGTAAATTTTAAAAAGTGTTACCTAGTGTGTTTTTTTTTCCAAATAAAAATATATTTTAGTCGGAACTGCAGCCTAACAGGACCACCATCCTATCTGCCTAGCTCTCAGTCACATGCAAAAACAGTTGGACAAAAACTGATTTTCTCTGTAAAAATAAGTCATGTGGTGTCTTGTAGTGGTCATACTCTTGTAGTGGCTCTTGATTTAAACATTTAAATCAACCACTGAATAAGAGGGCTTAGCAAAAACCCATGACACCCTACTGATCTGAAGGACGGAGCTGAGACTAAGCCCAGGGAGCGAATACAGTTCCCTTAGATCCTGAAAGATTTATTTAACAGACCATTGTCATCAAAATGTTTCAGAAAAAAACTAGTGTGGCTATGTAAAGGGTTATGGGAAAAAAAAACAATAATTTATCCAAGGTTTTACTCCCAGTAAATCTGGCATAATTGCCCCCCTTGCATAGGAAATTGTTCTGCTTTAATGAGCAAAGAATAAAAGACCCTGAAGTCTAATTGGTTTAATTAATACCTCCTCAATTGAACATGATGAAACTTACACACTGGAATCCAGCCATGTCCTTAACACCCTCAACTGAGCAGCCCAACGCCCAATGGTAATATTTTTTAATTACCAGAGTTCCAAGCCAAGCCACTACAGGGTTACAACCAAATCCTTGGTTGCCAACCCAGTAAAATAAAACAATCTATAATAAAATGATTTTGCTCCATGTTTTGTGGTGGGAGTTTAACAGGGATCACTGAGAGTAAGACACCAAGACAAGGAAGTCTGTTCATTTTTATAATTAGAGATTCTACCATATAGTGGAACTTACAGTACAAAAAAGGCCATCCATATTGTCTCTCCAAATGAGCCAGAAAGTGTGGGAGATGTTAAAGCCCAGATACTGTATGTATAGCCAGAGAAGTTTGACTATAATGGAGCATTGGGTGGAAGAGTCAAAGAAGCAGGAACTTAAAGGGTGATTTCCAATGGATGAATTCAAGCTGTGCACGTTGAACATTCCAAACAACCATAAAGAATTTACCAGGACAGTAGTGAAGGATGAACCTCTCTCTCCCTGGGAGTTGGACAAATGTAGCACAGAATACATTAGTAAAAGAAGGAAAGAGAAAAAAGAAGGAAGTATATCCAGAAATCTAGGGAATATGCAGAAACAGATAACATCATCATATGCAACAGAGGTTATAAGTAAATAATACATTTTCGTATACAACAGTACAGTGCCGATCTCCCAAGCAATGAAAAAACTAAATGTTAATACATTAAATGTTAATACATAATACAAGAAAAATAAACAAAGAAACCGCTTCTTCTTAGAAAGATGAAGAGCTAGAAGATGGAACAGTACACAGAATAGTCAAACATCCTTTTGCACCTCAGAGACATATTTGTATGGCATGGTTCACCTTCAGTTTAGTTGGGTAGAGCAGGAACCTCTTCCAAAAGGATTTGTGCACCATAGGGAAACAATTTCTGTGCTGCTCCATGAAAGCAGAAAAGTCTGGGAAGAACAGAAAGGAAGAGCTATTGGGCCACAGTGCATCCTGTTTTCAGACTGGAAGAATTACCTGTTGGTTTGTGTATTGAATCACTTGAAAAGTTACGATACAAGGCATGTCCTTAAGTGTGACAGGGTCATCCAAGATCTGAAATTCCCTCCGTTTTGTCAACATAGCCATGCTCTCCATTGTTGATGGCCCAGCTATTGTCAAGGATAATACCCCCACATTTAGACTGTAAAAGGATCATTCGTATTTGATTGTCAAAGCTATTTAGGCTATAACATTTGGTACACTTTTGCAGCAGCAGAGCATGTTTTGGTGTGGAAAATAATATAAATACCTCCATTTAGGAAACAGATCTTTTCAAAGGTTATTTTCAGTATATAAATGGAGATTTCAGAACAATCCTTTTAAAGAAACTAGTATGTCAAAGCTGATCTACCACTTAGATTGTGAAGGACAACAATTGTGTGAAGGACAACAATTCCATACAAATGTTTTCAAGCTAATTGTGTATAACAACAGTGGCTGTTTCAGTTTTGGTGCAGTCATGTGTCTTTATTCCTTCTTTTAAGAAAAACTTACAAGACATTTTATTAATCTGTTTTAGAGTCGGCCATGTATGATGAGATTTGTCTTTTTGATTATTTCTGCTGGGCCAGAAATCATTTTTTTTTCCTTTGATGTTATATCCCATTCCAGAACAGTCTTGCTGCTGCAATGCAATGCTACAGTATTTCAAAACGAGGTACTGTATGAACTTTTGTACATAGAACATAGCTACACAGGGACACACTGTTAACAGCTTGTGCTGCCTGCTGAGTGCTGATCGACACTCCCACTGGTAACCCCCAAAACTGCAGAGACTCCTTTCCAAATATTTTCACAACAGTTTTAGTGGTTGACATAAGCTTCAGATGAAAACATGAATGTTTCCTTTTAAATATTTCATTTTTCATGATCCAGATCCACATTCTTAATTACATTTGGCAATCCGTAACCTTTTCCCTGATATTTTGTGTTTACTGATGCTGGAGAATTTGTCATGAGAAAACCTTAAGGTGATGCATTTTTAATGCTGTAATCTAAGATTGTACGATACATTCTAGGAAACATGTACAGTAGTACTGCATCTGCTCAGGTTAAATACAGATCTTGTTCCATGACATGCGTCAACCATGTTTCATTTCACAGTTATTGGTTCTATGCCTTGCTGGGTAGGTACAATTTTGTTGCTGTGCTGGTCATCCATCTTTTTGGCTCAGGCATTAGTATATCATATCATATCTCTTCCCTCTGTCTGAGGGTTGAAGCAGTAACCTTAGCTAACTCAGAATTAGGAGGAGGGACAAAGGGCAGAATTAAAAATAAGTTAGTCATACTAGCTTAAAAAAAAAGTCCAGACACAAAATACAGTCCATCATTTTCTTGTAAGTCAGGCATGTGATACCTATGAATAATTCTAGCAGACACAGTTACACCTGTTTCAAATATTTTTTTCAGTCCAAGAGGGAACTGTATAGCATACATATTATGGCAGATGTCAAAAAGAACAAGGAGAAATATCAATTATGGAAACAAAGAAGAGCCGAGGTTGTGTTATTGATCCTCTAGCAGGGCCTTTTGCAGTTACTGTTGTTTGAAATCTACCTTGCTTACCATCTTGAAACACAATCCATAATCAAAATATAACAGCAAAACCCTGGTGAAAACTGCCATATGCTTAAGTCAAGCAGAAATAAAGCAACTAGAATCTTGATTTTGAGAGAATCATAGTCAAATGTTTTTTCTGGCTGCAAAATAAAGAAAGGGAACTCATTTTTTTTCAGTATAGCAATGTTGTGACCTTAAAAGGCGATAGCAAGATTTTTTTAAATCAATTATTTGGCTGTGATAAAATTCTCATGAGATTTTCCACATTTGACAACTGGGCATATACAGTACAAGTGGTTCTTCTCTGCCCAAAGAAAAGTACTTCCATCTTAATTTAATCAAAGATTCCCTTTGGCTTTTATTTATTCAATTTTTTACTGAGAGACTAAAGTCACTTTCCAAGACAGTACAGTTATAGACTGATGTAATCTGGTCAGCACAGGGATCTCATTGATAGCCCAGTCATTGCAATCATGACATTAGCTGGATTTAAATCCAGATGGCAAAACTTGATTACAAGTGCTGACAGACACTTGAGGCTGCCTCAGATTACTCATAAAGCTTTGCATTGCTTATGAAGCTTTGAACATGTAATAGACCCGGTTTTTTTACTGGTGAAGAAGATCATGCCTTTATTACATTATTATTCACTGTGACTACTTAACCTAAGTCATCTATAATTCCTGTGACAATGTACACCTTACAACTTGAGTGGGAAAAATGGCTATTGTTATAACACTCAAGGTACATAATTAAATAATTCATTCCATTATAAATAACTAAATATACTAATATTCCTGGTATTTACCAGGTATCAGATTAAGGTAAATGTTACTGTAACTGAAAATATCCTGGAGAGAACTGTGCTGTAAAATGTCTTACTTTAAAAAAGCAAACATATTCCGATGGTAATTTGCTTAAAACTGTTCTGCTTGAAACTGTATTTACATTTAAGAAAACAGACTGGGAAATAAAGATGTTTGATATACAATGAGTATACAGGCACACAAATCGTCTGTACTGTATGTTGAGCATTTTATACCAAACGTTTCATTTTTAATCTCAAAACAAGGTTCAGACAACAGTATTTCTGGTGTTAAACATTTGATGTTTTATCTATTAGGTTCTCAACAGTGCAATACACAGTGCACCTCCAAATGAGAGAAATCTACTTCCCACTGTGCCACATATCTGTCCTTCAAAGATGAAAGATCGACGACCTCAAAATACCTTAAGATCTTTGTCAGGCCAAGAAACTCAACCACGCATTTAAGCTTCACCTACAAAAGTCCACCTTTATGTCTTTACTTATCAAACAGAGCTAACATCCACTGCCAGTAAATGAGCTGGAGAAAAGCTCACAGGCTTAGAGAATGATACCTTGTGAACAGAGGAAAAAAAAGAAAATCTGTGACTCTCAAAAACCAATTGACCTTGAGCAGGAGTAAAAGCAGCAGCTAGAAGAATTATTTGCCAGAATAAATGATTTAATTTGTTGTTATTTTAAAGGTACTCATCAACAATGAGACAATTGCACAATCAAGGCTTTCTTTAATAAACACAGTAGCAGCAGCGTCAGATAAAATGCACATAAGAAGTCAATACTACAGTCTGCATTTATGCTTCTACCTGGTCTCTATGCTCTGTACATTTTTTGGATGCTGTCATCCTTAACTGCAGTGGATGGATACAAAAATTCAAGTAAACATACTGTATTTTCATGCACACACACACAAATACCTCCCTGTCCAAGGACTACAAGCATCACAATGCAGCAAAAGCTATGTAATAGGTTGGCTTCTCATTGATTTGCGATACATGGCCCCAATTTACAAAGAGTTTCTGTAGAGTATAATATGAAACGTTTCCTCACACTAACAGTAAAGGACTTAATGTCATTGAAAAGAATATCGGTTTATGGAGACTGAAAATGTACCTGAAGTGATAACCATGGCATTTGAGTATGAGGTTGTGTGAATGTACAAATACTTGTTTTTTTTTATTAATGAGAGCCATTTATACACTTGTATCATGGATAATGGCTCTTAATAACACACACAAAGAGAAAATGGTTCTAATACAGCTGCCAGCTTTGCTTCACCATCCACTAATTCTACAGCTGCAGTATGTTGCTATTGTAAAACATACAGTACTATAGGTACATGTAAACAGGTGATGTACTTTAAATGCAGAAATGTTTTCAAACTTTCCCATTTTATTATATACTCAGATCATACATCTCCATTATTTCTGACATTGTGTGGTATTTTCCCATTTATTGAGCACACAAACATTAATTTTATTAGCCTTTTGGTTTACATGCCATTATCTTTAGTACATTGGAAGGTGGTCTGGGAACAAGTGTAATATAAGTGAATGAAATAATTACATCCAGCTGGAGTGGGATAAATTACTTCAGATGACAGCAGGAATTCCATCCGTTTTTGGCAAGAGAGAAACAAACGCATTTCCATTGCCAACAAGCTTTGTGAATGTTAAGTCTGTCCCACATCTGATCCTCATATGTACATATAGAGGATATACCTTTTTCCATTCATATCAATATGTTTTTACTCTGAAATGCACTGATACTGTACTTACGCTTAAAATAACTAAAAACACTTAGTCTTCTAGCCCATTTATTTATTTTCTAGCCCTTCTTGGTCTTCCAAGTAGATCTGTCCATGGTTCTTAAGGTTACCTGTAGTATTTTTTTTAATTTTATGATTCAGCTTTTCTATTAATTTCACGCCCCTGAATTTATGCTGATTTTAATCATTTGACCACGTTCAGGACCTCAAAATACAAACAGTGCATGGAATGGAAAAGTGATCTATAGTTGAGATCACCAGGAAAAATGACACCCAGGAATTAGATGTGTTTGTGGCTGTTTATTGGGTACTCAGGCATAGTGAGATTTATCTTAACCCATTTGGCTGAGGGCTACCCTCAGGCCTTAAGGGTGACTAGGTTCTCTATAGAGAGAGTTAACCAAGGGGCAGCTGTAAAGATGGAGATGGGGTGAGGGAGGGATCCATTAGATGATTGAAAAAAAATTGGGTTTACTTGAGTTATGTACAGTATAGCTTCTGAGAAATGACAATATGAATTATCAAGATTTAGAACAGCTAGGGTGAAAGCGACTTGGCTGTGTGCATCCCTTTTGAACTTGTAACGAACAGTTCTTTCTGGACCCTATGCGGATGACACAATCCGAAGAAGAGGGAAAACACTGGGAAAACGTCATACAGGAATATGGGGCTGAAAACTGGGGGGCGTGTCCAAAGTGCGCTGGTGCACGGGGGAGGTGTGGCTGAGGCAAACAATCCAAAAGAATAATCCTTAGAGAGTATCCAAAACACATGGGTAAGTCCAAAACCAGGAGATCCATCAAAACAAGGAATTAAAACCAGAAACCGGGTCGGAACCGGCAGACAGGGAACAGGAACGGGAACGGGAACAGAGATTAAAACCTTAACGGGACCAGTCGCTTCCAGGTCCCGGTCTCGCACGGTACGGAAACCAGATGCAGAGCCCGGATGAGCGTCAGCGCCTGGCTTTTAAGGTGGGCTGGGAATAGGAATCAGGTGCACAGAATAAAGTCTGAAGTGAAAGGGCTGGAGCACCCTTAAGGAGGGGGAACTATAACCGTGACAGAACTTCAGTAAAGAACTCCATGTATAAGATGCACACGTCAAACACTAAATCGATGATGGATAGGTTTCCTGAAAAAGTGTATAACCCTCCCCTGAGGCCTTCAAATTATACTGTCTTTCTCTCCATAAAGTTACACGAGGTGTAAATGCAAGTAATAAAGCCTATTTGTGCATCGACAGTTGCTAGGCAATATTTTGGGTGTGGCAGCACCCATCTGAAGGTGGAAGATGTCTGTATCTGATTCAGGTATATTGTTCTGGCATTGTTACAGTAGGTTGTCCAGATTGTGTCTCACCGTTGACATTGTGATTGGCATTGTAATGTCTCAGATGTGCATTAATGGTGTTTCTGTGGTATCCGAAGCTGTTAGCTTCACATTGGCACTTTACTTCAGAGATGCAGCAAATTCCATTGACAGGAATTGTTATGCAAAACACAAACAGAAAATCACAACTGACACAAAAATCATGTTGAAAAGATATGAAAACAGCATGCAAATTCCAACTTACAAATTGTAGTATATCAATTACATCAAGTCATTCAACTGTAGATCAGTAAGAAAGATAACTTATATATAAGATAACCAGGGGATAATTAAGCCAAACAAAGACTAAGGGTTGAGTAGAATTTTTTTGTCAATTAGGAAGAGGGGAGTTTACGAACCTAGCATTACATTGGATCTAACAATAAACAAATGTCTGCAAGGAAAATAAAACTGCTATCATAAGATAGAACATGTAAAAAAATAAATGAGGGCAAACTAAGATAACTTATTAAGACAAAACAAATTTCATTACATACTGTAGTATCATCCAGCAAATGTTTGTGATTCACACATTTGATCTACTGTAACCTAACAAATCTTGCATGTGAATAGTGGTGAGAAAAGAAGGAGTATAAACATGACATGTAACGCACATCTTCAATTAGAATTGCAAAGATTCATTGGAAGATGTGCAATAATTGTGCAGGATTTGAAAATATAAATCAGGCAGCCATATATATTCACTGTGTTTTTTGTCTCAATTCTCAGCATCGGGATTTGTCGCATCTCTGATGTTATGTGGCACTGTGTAATACATACAGCTTGCTTTTTAAGGTGAAGAATGACAATCACAGATGACTTATCTATGGTTATTCCCTGTGGTGAAACTGTTGATTACTTAGACATCCTGTATCATCTGTCTTCACTCCACTGGAGTCTCTCCAGGCTCTCGCACAGTTAGGCTTCTTCTGGGAAAAGAAATTCATGTTTTTCATTCCTGACACTGTGGCCAATTTTGCTAGGAGAGCTTTCCTCCACTTTTTTTGTGAACTGATTTTGACACTTGACATTTACCATATAAATTCACTTTCAATACAGATTTTCCTCATTTATAAACATTTTCAACTTCAACTGAGTCTCTTGCCATTGGAGATACACAGAGAGCGATTGATCTGGATATAATTCTTTGAGAGTTTAATCACGTTTTGCAACTGTGTCTTTACTTTATACAATGTTACACTTCACTATCCTGTGAATAATGACTCCTATGCCTCCTCCACATTCAGACAGTGGAGGAAACATTTTGGGAAAGGGATCCTTAAGGAATTGTGGAAATGGTGAATCAATAAGGAATGGGTATTTACTGTAGGAAATACATACTGTAAAATAAAAAATGATAAAGAGTTAAAGTTCTAGATTTAAAGTTATGTCTTCACTTGAATATATAATACAGTCTTGCATATAACCTAATTACAAAATGTGTTACTGCAAAATATGCTATTTACTGGAAATGTCTGAGACCAGCATTAGATTTTAATACAGTATGTTCATATGGTTTCATCAGCACTAAGGTTAAATTAAATCTCTATATGCTAGATGTGCAATGTCTACACATCTCTATTGTGAATTATATCTAATTATCCAAAGAACACGGCTTCTGAAAAACCATCCCAGAAGCAATTGTAAAAGTGCAAATGTGGCAGCAAAATTATTGTGATGTTATCCTTTAAAGTCTGTTGGTTAAACACTGCACACTAAGGCCTGTGCAGACTTTAAACACCTCTGCTCATCTTGAGTAGTCATCATGAGGCTGTGTTTTTTCACTTCATTTAATTAGATCATCAAATAAAAATCCATAGCATAAACAAAGAGAGAAAACTTATCTTTCAGGAGTGAAAAATTGAGAAGAGTAAAAAAGCTCATCCTCTTTTTAATGTAACATACAATATTGAAGTAGCAGGCAGATTGGTAATTAAAGAGTATATATTATTTATATGTACAAGGCCTTTCTTTTTAAATGTGGAAATATAAAGGGCATACCAGGTTATGTGAAAATTGTGAGGTTTAAATGGTACATAGTAATATAAGAAATGTTATAAAGGAGAAGAGGCCATTTAATCCTTTTTGTGCATTTGGTTAATAGTTGCTTACTGACCAAAATACTTTATCAAGCCCTTTCTGGGTCCTACAGGGTCAGTTTCAATCACATGACTTGGGAGTTTCAGACTCCTATAGTCCCTGTAATCTGCAATTCTTCACCCACACTGTATTTTCTTATTATATTCTTATTTTTACTTCTGGAGGTGTGTCCCCTGTTTTCTGTCTTGAATAGCTGAATGAGAAATTTTATTTTAAACAGAAGTGACTAGACAGAGAGAGAGTGACACAGGGAATGATGTGAAATGGTTCAATGGCACTGCAGATAAAAATAGAAACTTAAGTCAGAGGAAAGATACCTGGTAATGCTGGGACCAGTTACTGCACAGAGCAAATTCAACTGGCTCAAACTCGGGGACAGTGAAATTGAATTGTTTTCAGATTTGACCCCGTGAAGCTTGCTAAATGTGCAGCCATAATGGAGTACAGAATTCTGACCGATATAAATTCACGTTGTAGAAAGATGGCATTTTTTAAAAACATAGTTGTATTTTTATAACACTGTTTTTGATTTTTCTGCCCTTAAAGTATATTCTATCTAATATTATTCCTTTAAAGTATTTTCTGCTACTATACAGTAGTGTTTTTGAGATGTCATGGTATGAAAAGGTGTATCACAAAAGTGGTAATTGATAACGAAGAGCTGATCTCATATAATGTTTTAAGGATGGAAGTATCATGAACTGTAGGTCCTCAGACAGTTAGATATTATTTTAAAAATAAGATATACCTGTACATAGATAAAGATATAGATAAAAGTTATAAAAATGATAAGCAATTGGCTGCTAACAAACATATTGACTTCCCTTCCTTTTAGTGTTGCAACAACACTGGAGACAGGCCTCACACTACTGTTTTATCATGAAATATTGTCTTTAAGATTTCTAAGAGAAAATGCCACAGTGATACCAGGGGAAATATTTACAAGGTTTTGAAAAGATAATAGCACCTCTTGTTGCAGACTTTACTTGTCCTGCTGATTTAAATGTAAACACGCTGCCTGAATATCTAAATGAATAACCTGCAAACACTATGTTTTCAGCATATTCGAATTGTTTTATAATAATTGCAAGCACTATTTAATGTCTGATTTGCTTTCCAGGTAGTTTTACTTGTAAATATAAAGATTGCCATCGTGTCTTGAGATATACTGTAGGAAAATACACAGGCTGAGTACTTGTCCTGTTTAAGCCTAGCAAAATCATGTGATAAGCCATTAGAATGCAGCAGGAATACAATAGCACTGCTGGTGTTATCTTATGCAGCTCAGGTGTAGCCTTCACCTTACAGTCCAATTGGGATTGCCTGTTAATAACAGGTTTTCGCATTTTTATTACAAAGCATTTGGAGTCCAATCCCTTAGTCAACAATGCCTGAGCCGAGAATCTTGATTCATTGCTAAAAGTTTTTGAATTAAAAAAAATAAAATGAATTTAAAATCCTTTTTTAAATAAACAAGGGAAGATTTAATCCACTTTATAATAAGCAACGTAAGTGTAGTTCAAGGAAGCAGTATTGCTTTTGATCATTGGCATTTGTCAAACAAAACAGCTGTGAATGCAAACTAGATAGGAGGCAGATTGGACTTAATTATACTTTATTCATGTTTCCTTTGAACAAGCTATTCGGATCTTCCATTTATAATCAGCCAGCAGCCATATCATCCTGCATCTCACAACTGGCAAACCACTGAAGCTTAGCAGGTGTGAGGCTGGTCAGTACCTGGATGGGAGGCCTCCTGGGAAAGGTTTTTGCTGGAAGAGGTATTAGTGAGGCCATCATGGGGCGCTCACCCTGTGGTCCATGTGGGTCGTAATGCCCCAGTATAGTGACGGGGACACTATACTATAAACAGGCGCCGTCCTTCGGATGAGACGTATAACTGAGGTCCTGACTTTCTGTGGTCACTAAAAATCCCAGGGTGTTTCTTGAAAAGAGTAGGGGTGTAACCCTGGCATCCGGGCCAAATTTCTCATTGGCCCTTATTAATCATGGCCTCCTAATAATCCCCCTCTATGAATTGGCATCAAAACATTTCCAGGAGTGTTTAAACCCTAACCCTAACCCTAGCTCGGGTACTTATAGAAAAAGTTTCAAAATCCCGGCATCAAAACACTGTGCTAAAAATGTTACCCAAATGACTCCAGATCACTCAGAAATACTTCATGTAGCAGTGTTGGCGTATAATAACTGTATCTAATGTGAATCTGTTTTAAATTTGCACTATTTCTTTTTTTGTAACCTGCATCAGAACTAAAGTATACAATAAGCATGTATTTTTCCATGTAAGGGTGCTTATTACAATTACCACTAAATCTTACCGCAAGACATCGTTTTATATAGACTGAAATGCAAAAATAAGTGAGATTATCATGCAGAAACTGTGTTTGCAAACTGTTGAGTTTTGACCATTTTTGTTTGACAGGTACATGGCTTAGCAAAAACTGCAAAATTGGGCAAAATTGATTTGTTGAGGAAACAACAAAACAACACCTTTCCTGCAATTTAAACGCATCTGAAAGCACAGAAAATGCATCAAAACATTTCCAGGAGTGTTTAAACCCTAACCCTAACCTTAGCTCGGGTACTTATAGAAAAAGTTTCAAAATCCCGGCATCAAAACACTGTGCTAAAAATGTTACCCAAATGACTCCAGATCACTCAGAAATACTTCATGTTGCAGTGTTGGCGTATAATAACTGTATCTAATGTGAATCTGTTTTAAATTTGCACTATTTCTTTTTTTGTAACCTGCATCAGAACTAAAGTATACAATAAGCATGTATTGTTCCATGTAAGGGTTCATATTACAATTACCACTAAATCTTACCGCAAGACATGGTTTTATATAGACTGAAATGCAAAAATAAGTGAGATTATCATGCAGAAAGTGTGTTTGCAAACTGTTGAGTTTTGACCATTTTTGATTGACAGGTACATGGCTTAGCAAAAACTGCAAAATTGGGCAAAATTGATTTGTTGAGGAAACAACAAAACAACACCTTTCCTGCAATTTAAGCGCATCTGAAAGCACAGAAAATGCATCAAAACATTTCCAGGAGTGTTTAAACCCTAACCCTAACCCTAGCTCGGGTACTTATAGAAAAAGTTTCAAAATCCCGGCATCAAAACACTGTGCTAAAAATGTTACCCAAATGACTCCAGATCACTCAGAAATACTTCATGTAGCAGTGTTGGTGTATAATAACTGTATCTAATGTGAATCTGTTTTAAATTTGCACTATTTCTTTTTTTGTAACCTGCATCAGAACTAAAGTATACAATAAGCATGTATTGTTCCATGTAAGGGTTCGTATTACAATTACCACTAAATCTTACCGTAAGACATCATTTTATATAGACTGAAATGCAAAAATAAGTGAGATTATCATGCAGAAAGTGTGTTTGCAAACTGTTGAGTTTTGACCATTTTTGATTGACAGGTACATGGTTTAGCAAAAACTGCAAAATTGGGCAAAATTGATTTGTTGAGGAAACAACAAAACAACACCTTTCCTGCAATTTAAACGCATCTGAAAGCACAGAAAATGCATCAAAACATTTCCAGGAGTGTTTAAACCCTAACCCTAACCCTAGCTCGGGTACTTATAGAAAAAGTTTCAAAATCCCGGCATCAAAACACTGTGCTAAAAATGTTACCCAAATGACTCCAGATCACTCAGAAATACTTCATGTAGCAGTGTTGGCGTATAATAACTGTATCTAATGTGAATCTGTTTTAAATTTGCACTATTTCTTTTTTTGTAACCTGCATCAGAACTAAAGTATACAATAAGCATGTATTGTTCCATGCAAGGGTTCTTATTACAATTACCACAAAATCTTACCGCAAGACATCATTTTATATAGACTGAAATGCAAAAATAAGTGAGATTATCATGCAGAAAGTGTGTTTGCAAACTGTTGAGTTTTTACCATTTTTGATTGACAGGTACATGGCTTAGCAAAAACTGCAAAATTGGGCAAAATTGATTTGTTGAGGAAACAACAAAACAACACCTTTCCTGCAATTTAAACGCATCTGAAAGCACAGAAAATGCATCAAAACATTTCCAGGAGTATTTAAACCCTAACCCTAACCCTAGCTCGGGTACTTATAGAAAAAGTTTCAAAATCCCGGCATCAAAACACTGTGCTAAAAATGTTACCCAAATGACTCCAGATCACACAGAAATACTTCATGTAGCAGTGTTGGCGTATAATAACTGTATCAAATGTGAATCTGTTTTAAATTTGCACTATTTCTTTATTTGTAACCTGCATCAGAACTAAAGTATACAATAAGCATGTATTGTTCCATGTAAGGGTTCGGATTACAATTACCACTAAATCTTACCGCAAGACATCATTTTATATAGACTGAAATGCAAAAATAAGTGAGATTATCATGCAGAAAGTGTGTTTGCAAACTGTTGAGTTTTGACCATTTTTGATTGACAGGTACATGGCTTAGCAAAAACTGCAAAATTGGGCAAAATTGATTTGTTGAGGAAACAACAAAACAACACCTTTCCTGAGATTTAAACGCATCTGAAAGCACAGAAAATGCATCAAAACATTTCCAGGAGTGTTTAAACCCTAACCCTAACCCTAGCTCGGGTACTTATAGAAAAAGTTTCAAAATCCCGGCATCAAAACACTGTGCTAAAAATGTTACCCAAATGAATCCAGATCACTCAGAAATACTTCATGTAGCAGTGTTGGCGTATAATAACTGTATCTAATGTGAATCTGTTTTAAATTTGCACTATTTCTTTTTTTGTAACCTGCATCAGAACTAAAGTATACAATAAGCATGTATTTTTCCATGTAAGGGTTCGTATTACAATTACCACTAAATCTTACCGCAAGACATCATTTTATATAGACTGAAATGCAAAAATAAGTGAGATTATCATGCAGAAAGTGTGTTTGCAAACTGTTGAGTTTTGACCATTTTTGATTGACAGGTACATGGCTTAGCAAAAACTGCAAAATTGGGCAAAATTGATTTGTTGAGGAAACAACAAAACAACACCTTTCCTGCAATTTAAGCGCATCTGAAAGCACAGAAAATGCATCAAAACATTTCCAGGAGTGTTTAAACCCTAACCCTAACCCTAGCTCGGGTACTTCTAGAAAAAGTTTCAAAATCCCGGCATCAAAACACTGTGCTAAAAATGTTACCCAAATGACTCCAGATCACACAGAAATACTTCATGTAGCAGTGTTGGCGTATAATAACTGTATCAAATGTGAATCTGTTTTAAATTTGCACTATTTCTTTATTTGTAACCTGCATCAGAACTAATGTATACAATAAGCATGTATTGTTCCATGTAAGGGTTCGTATTACAATTACCACTAAATCTTACCGCAAGACATCATTTTATATAGACTGAAATGCAAAAATAAGTGAGATTATCATGCAGAAAGTGTGTTTGCAAACTGTTGAGTTTTGACCATTTTTGATTGACAGGTACATGGCTTAGCAAAAACTGCAAAATTGGGCAAAATTGATTTGTTGAGGAAACAACAAAACAACACCTTTCCTGCAATTTAAACGCATCTGAAAGCACAGAAAATGCATCAAAACATTTCCAGGAGTGTTTAAACCCTAACCCTAACCCTAGCTCGGGTACTTATAGAAAAAGTTTCAAAATCCCGGCATCAAAACACTGTGCTAAAAATGTTACCCAAATGACTCCAGATCACACAGAAATACTTCATGTAGCAGTGTTGGCGTATAATAACTGTATCAAATGTGAATCTGTTTTAAATTTGCACTATTTCTTTATTTGTAACCTGCATCAGAACTAATGTATACAATAAGCATGTATTGTTCCATGTAAGGGTTCGTATTACAATTACCACTAAATCTTACCGCAAGACATCATTTTATATAGACTGAAATGCAAAAATAAGTGAGATTATCATGCAGAAAGTGTGTTTGCAAACTGTTGAGTTTTGACCATTTTTGATTGACAGGTACATGGCTTAGCAAAAACTGCAAAATTGGGCAAAATTGATTTGTTGAGAAAACAACAAAACAACACCTTTCCTTCAATTTAAACGCATCTGAAAGCACAGAAAACGCATCAAAACATTTCCAGGAGTGTTTAAACCCTAACCCTAACCCTAGCTTGGGTACTTATAGAAAAAGTTTCAAAATCCCGGCATCAAAACACTGTGCTAACAATGTTACCCAAATGAGTCCAGATCACTCAGAAAAACTTCATGTAGCAGTGTTGGCATATAATAAATGTATCTAATGTGAATCTGTTTTAAATTTGCACTATTTCTTCTTTTTGTAACTTGCATCAGAAATAAAGTATACAATATCATATATTGTGCCATATAAAGGTTCGTATTACAATTGCCACTAAATCTTACCGCAAGACATCATTTTATTTCAGTTTTGCACTGAAATGCAAAAATAAGTGAGATTATCATGCAGAAAGTGTGTTTGCAATCTGTTGAGTTTTGACCATTTTTGATTGACAGGTACATGGCTTAGCAAAAACTGCAAAATTGGGCAAAATTGATTTGTTGAGGAAACAACAAAACAACACCTTTCCTGCAATTTAAACGAATCTGAAAGCACAGAAAATGCATCAAAACATTTCCAGGAGTGTTTAAACCCTAACCCTAACCCTAGCTCGGGTACTTCTAGAAAAAGTTTCAAAATCCCGGCATCAAAACACTGTGCTAAAAATGTTACCCAAATGACTCCAGATCACTCAGAAAAACTTTATGTAGCAGTGTTGGCGTATAATAAATGTATCTATAGTGAATCTGTTTTAAATTTGCACTATTTCTTTTTTTTCTAACCTGCATCAGAAATAAAGTATACAATATCATATATTGTTCCATTTAAAGGTTCGTATTACAAATGCCACTAAATCTTACCGCAAGACATCATTTTATATAGACTGAAATGCAAAAATAAGTGAGATTATCATGCAGAAGGTGTGTTTGCAAACTTTTGAATTTTGCCCATTTTTGATTGACAGGTACATGGCTTAGCAAAAACTGCAAAATTGGGCAAAATTGATTTGTTGAGGAAACAACAAAACAACACCTTTCCTGCAATTTAAACGCATCTGAAAGCACAGAAAATGCATCAAAACATTTCCAGGAGTGTTTAAACCCTAACCCTAACCCTAGCTCGGGTACTTATAGAAAAAGTTTCAAAATCCCGGCATCAAAACACTGTGCTAAAAATGTTACCCAAATGACTCCAGATCACTCAGAAAAACTTCATGTAGCAGTGTTGGCGTGTAATAAATGTATCTAATGTGAATCTGTTTTAAATTTGCACTATTTCTTCTTTTTCTAACCTGCATCAGAACTAAAGTATACAGTAGCACTCTCTTTGAATGTAAATCTCACATTGACATTATCAATATAAAGTTTATCTGTATATTACAAAGCACCTATGATCTGAATGTGTGAAGCTACAGTATTTGGTGGAACTGAACAGGTTGTCTTTGTCTCTACTCATCATACTGATTGCACACCACAGAAAAAAAGAATGTGCTATTTTACCAGATGCATAATTACTTTTCATACATTTAAATATGTATAAAATATACAAGGGAAGCATGACTTTTCCTATAGTTCTCTGTGATAAAATGGGCAGTTGCACTCCTTAAAATCTTTAGGATGCAATCTGGAGCACAGATGCAGCGATACTGGTCTTATAGTGCATCTTCTGGCCTTTAAGCAACACCTAGCCGGCTGATGAGATGCTTTGAACTTTGCCAGATCTTTTTTTATGATTTAACTCACAGAAGAAGCCTAAAGCATAGTCCTAAGTGACACATTTCCACAGTAATTTTAAGTCAAACGACCCAGTGTTTAATGTAATAAATAGCGGAGTTTCCACAAGAAAATATCAAATGTGACCCAGTTTCTGATGCTACCACTGATGGGTCCATTGTAGTTGGAACATGGAGTTTCTTTCTTGGAGTTCACTTGAGGTTTCTCCAGTCTGAATTTCTAGAACTTTATAAAAATGTAGCCTATAGTCCGCTCTCTAGAGTTCTCTGCTGTGCTCTTCAGTTACTTGACATTGTTAATGTCATGACATTAAGCTTTTTGTAAAAAAAAAAGCATAATGTGGATCCTAGCTTGCCGTGTAATCACAGGCTAAGTTTGAATTGACCATTAGTGTTAAAAGTTCTTTATACATTCAACTTTTAAATTTCAGATACAAATTCATTATGGGAATTAATCTCTTTAGGAAGGCAGCAACATCAGTGTATGTTATATTAAATACTAATTTACACTGTGCTCACAAAGCACTTTTGTCAGACTTTAATGTCTGTGATGTTAGCCTTGCTAAATAGTCACTCTTTAACAAGCTAGGTTTTATTGTTATGTAATTTTGCAACTGAATATAATCTTGATTTTTTATGTCTCCCTACTGTCAAGCCTGATAGCTTACCATGATATTTGCTTGCAAGAAAAATTATATTTCTAATTATTCTAATCTGAGGCTACTGCATCTGTTCCTGATTTGTCATTAGGCTCCCAAAGTACAGTAATAGCAAATTTACCATTGGTTTTAGTTTTGGTAGATCAGTCTTCTAAGGGACCCATTAATTTTTAGTTGACTTTACACACTTCGAAACACTTTCCTGTTCACAATACAGCAGGATCCTGTTCAACATACATCCTGATTCTGCAGTTGGTTTTCTCAATTTAATTAACTGTTTTGCTCTGACACAGACTGCCACTCATAGTGGGGGAATACATTAGATCGTAATTCAAAGGGGTTTGCTGGATGGTGATGCATCCAGGTGGGGCTAGACACTGGTGGTGGTGGAGGGGAGTCCCCATGACTTAATTTTATTATTTCATATTTTTATTATTATTATTATTATTATTATTATTATTAGTAGTAGTAGTAGTAGTAGTAGTAGTAGTAGTAGTAGTAGTATTACTACTACATTTACTTTAGTTTGATTTCCTTAGATAAGTCAGATTGTATGAATCTAGTATGTAATTTCTCCAGGACACTTTGTTGAACAGTGTCAAGACATCTTTCACAACCAAATGGTTTTAATTTGGATTTTAGTTTCCACCTCACCTATAGAATTGGGTCTCCTAAAATGATCTCAGTCACCACACTAGGACATTGATTTTGAAAAGTATTGTTTACTTGGGAAGTATGTCCCACCTATTGGTTTGCTAACACCATTTACAGTAAAAAAAATATCTTCCTTAGAAGTCCTCCATACCTGTATCTGCCTTGATTCACAATTCAGTGATGACTACAGTACACAGACAATATTTGCAGTTCCACAAAGAGTGGTTAGTGCATTTCAGTCTCTCAGACAATGTGAGATTCAGTCTCTCCGACAAATATGAAATATACATTAATAAAAGCAAAATCCATCAAACGATATGTGGGAAAAACGTTCTTCAGTTTTTGCTCTGGTAAATGGTGTATGCTGTTCAACTATTTCAGAAATTAACATTTAATTGCTGAATAACTTTCATGGCTTGTAAGTACTGCAATTTTTAAGCTTTACATCTGAAGTCTTTTAGGTATAGTATGTCAAACACAATGGTCATGTGTACTCTTGATCTCAAGTCAATCTTCAGGGCAACAGATGCAAATACTATTTAAAATAATCTAGTTAATGTGGATTTTTTGTGTCAAAACATTGATAGAATTATCTCACATGAAAAACACAGCTTCGTGACACATTTAAATGACTGTTCATAAATGTAAGAGTGAAATCATTTAAGATACTTATTTACAGTACTGATGTTGCTTAAATCATACATGTGGCAATTAACATTAAAATATACAGTATATTTCTGTATAAGAAACACCATCCATACACATGCTGTTCAATCACTATCACTCATATAATTCTAATGGCATTCCATGTGTGGCATCACATTACTGATGTGAGTGTTTCCAAATTATTTTGTGCCCTTCAACATAGAAATTTCACATTTCTAACAAAATTAAATAATCCTGTTGTTGGCCTCAGATGGCAGACTATGCCTGAGGCACTGTTATTCACTCAGAATTGTCCATAATGATCAGTAATCACCTCAGTGCTTAGGTGGCTATTGCTTGAATATTTCAAAAGCATCTGAAGTCTGTCAGTTTTGCTATTAAATTCATCTATCCTGGGAAAGCGACTGGGTGTCAGCATGTACCTCTTTCAGAGTTTAAACGAAAAGTATATACCCATTATCTTATCCCCATTTCACGCAATGTTCTGGATGAAGCTACTGGAAGGCAGGTAAAGTATATCCAATTGACTATATCAGTAATTTTTACTTGTCTTGACAAACATCCCTAACAGCCTGCCAGGAAGATATATATTTTCTTTTTTTTCCAATTACATTCTTCACACTGGCTTTTGTAAGGGGGGGAGGGGATTTATTGGAGGCCACACCACAGTTTAACGATTGCATCTCCATGGCAACCTGAGCTATGACCCCATGGAACAGTAGTGATATACAGGCAGCCGTTAACTACTCTGAAACAGCTTTATCTTTGGCATTCATAAAGCTAACCAAGCATCCCGTCTCTGAAGGGTCTGTTGGCTTTTATTTTTCATTATATCGTTAAAAAGGGAAAAAAAATACTACCGAAGGATGTATTTCGCAGCTTTTTTTTCCAGGCACATGGAAAAGAAGGGAATTCTGAATTCCACGCAGTTGATGGGGAATACAGTAGGGTCAGCTGCTGGGCAGCATGGGATATACAATGGTCTGTGGAGAGTGCAACAGCAATAGTGCTTAAAATAGGTGAGAATGGAGCATTTTAATGCTCATTATAAAGGTGTGAGATGTCTTCACTGAAGAGCTGAGCTTGGAATACTTGAGTGCTCATTACAAGTCACTGCTAATGCAAAGTGTCAAAAACAAGGCCTAAGTCACACATTAATGTAAAAATAGTTTTGTCTGGCATTAATACTGCTTAAAAATCCACCTACAGTATGCCAACTTCATATTTACAGTGCGTTTCAAAGGTTACGATGTGGTGTGATTTACTAATAGTGATGCAGAGCCAGTGCTAACAACTAGGACCCCACAGACAATTAAAATGTGGTAATTTTATTAATTGTGGGACACATTTCGGTAATTCCAGGTCATTCTTATTTATATATATTTACATATAATTATTTAATCAAAGTATGAAGTAACTGTTTTCTTACCAGATTGCAGTGTTCTCCTCCTGAAAGTTTTAGTAATTCTAGTCCAGAGTTTTTGGGCAGGTGAAAAATTAGGATATTAAGGGTGACAGCTCCAGAGACTGAAAATGAAGTACTTTGGGCCTGTGATTAAGGTTCTGAAAAGCTGAGAACAAAGTATTTTTGTTCTCATTAAGCTGCAGGACAGCAGCTTTCTTTATAAATGAACCACCATGTCCAAGAAGCAATTTGGTCTAAATATTTTCAGTCTCTTCAAATCAAACAGCCTACAGGAAAGAACAAGAGCTTCTGGCTTCAGTTCAATAACTTAGCGGTTCTCAGGTGTAGGCGATCAATGTGCCAGCTAAGCAGATGTCATACAGGATAAAACTACATGGATATTATAACCTGGTAAGCCCTTTATTATTCCTTAATAAATCATGGTGTTAGCTTGACTGTTGTTGAAACTACTCACACAAATGGGACATAAACAGGATAGCACTTTAAACAACCAGAGAATGGATATGTGGCCAATTGGTATGACCTTATATACTGTATGTTTATCTCGTGCACCATGATATCCTGCGGTTATCCACTAGTTTGCATCTGTGCTTTAGTGGCTAAAAATAAAAATTCAATTTAGATATTGAATAAAAACCTTCGTTTTTCTTTAGTAGCCCACCAGTAAGGCATAGGTACAGTATGCCTACTGAAACATTATCTGTATGCAGAATAGATACGCAGGTAAGAACGTGAGAAAGACTGCGAAGGACAATAAGGTATTGGGCTCGTCTTGTTTGTTAAGTAGCTAAAAGTTCATGTTCATGCGAGGAAGCCAGTTCCAAATATTCAGAACTCTTTGTGCAAAGATGCATTTTGTATTCTGTCCAAAATAGATTTCTTCATAGTTTCCAAATGAGAGCTTTTGGATGTGAGCATCCTTATGTGCATTAGTAAGTGTAAAATATAGAATAGAATCTACTTGGATGAAATCTCCACACAATCCCCTTTGTTCTAAACTGTTGAAATGTAGCTTTTTTAACTTGTCTGGTTGTAAAAGGACAAGCAAATTCATTAACTTAAGAAATCCAGTACTGGATTCAACGTCCTCAACGTTTGGTTTGTTTGGGATCTTTTTTTCATTTTGTTTTATAGAGGTATACAGTACAGTACCTGGTGCAAAATCGATCAAATATGATACATTATGATGGAAAATGTACTCAATTTCTCAGTGTATTATTTCTGTTTTAATTTTTAATGTATGTTTTTATCTTACAAACAAGACTGAATAATCTATTTCTTGTTTTCGTGTATATTTGAGACCATGAACACATACTGTAAGATATAAATATGTAAATTGGCAGAGCAACATCGAGCAGAATGTAAGAAGGTTCATAGCTATATTGAAACGTCCAGTCGTTCCCATAGGAAGTTTTAGAGTAGCACACAAGTCTTTGGATTGTGATTCAAAGGCCTAATATGGTAAGTTGAGAAAAATCATGCACATCACATTTTGCCTTGGAGCTGCCCAGCAAAAAAGAATCTTCAGTGCACAATGCTGATAATATTTTATATGTATTTGTGTGATAGAAATTATTTCATTAAGCAGTTTGATAATTCTGTTACAACTCATTTCAAGCAGAAATTACATGACTTCCCAGGTAAATGTTAATCATGAAGTGTGTTGGAATTCAACAGATTGCTACGTGTGATATCTTACTTTATTAAAATGATATCTAAAAGCTTGTCACCATCACTCATATTCCTGCTGAATCTGTGAGTGTTTGAAGTTATGGATTTACTTGCAGTCTAGCTGAGCCGTGAGTATAAATGGCCCATCTGCACACTTCCATTTGCTTCGTAATGTTACTCTGTTCTCTTTATGTGGATGACTTATTGTATTAAAGCCATAGTGTGCAAGTCACACAAAAGATCCATACTACACCCATTGAAGTTTTATGCCAAGAATGCCTTTGATCAGACAGTTCTTCTTTGAAGAAAAGCCATCGGATTGGATCACACATAAGCCTATGAAAGCACCGAAGTGTGCTTGATGGATAATAATAAAATATAATTTAGTGCCAACCTATAAGCTGAGAAACTTTATTTGGCTTCTAATGTTAACTCAATGCATCGCAGGAAAAGAAAGTGATAAAAATGTATTTTAAAATGTGTCACATTTATTAAAAAAAACAACAGATTTAGCTTGTACTTGTTTAGTATTCATTCCAGCCTTTCCCTGCACATTGTTGCTACAATCCAATGATTTAATTATACGAATAAGGCACTTAAGAATACTCTGATACTCAGTGACACTCATTCATTCTCACTTTATTGTCATGTAGTTTCATTGACGCTAAATTTGGAATAGCACCTTTATTTAGGAACTGGCTGAAAGACTGAAACGTGCATGCAAATTCCTATTTCATGAAACTTTTCCTTTGATGATATGTACAGCTGTTTGTGGTGATCCACAGAGTTCTCTGACCAAGCTGTTGTCACAGTAACCTGGCTGTAACATTTACTGTAGTTATTTGGTACTACTTGGTATTCCAGATTTATCCATATAGTATGTACACATGAAATTGTGCTTATACTGTACATACCGGTACTGTATGTATATACTGTATATACAGTATACACACACCTGAAGAAGGCTCCACAGCCGAAACGTTGTGTTTCCTTTCTTTTCTTTCCAGCATGAAATAAACCCATTACCTGTTACTTTATACAGCATATATATTTATACAGCATATCATGTAGTTGATATCTTATATAATAATGTATATAAAACATTAATAAAGGTGCAGTGTACAGTAGGTTTACATGCTTTTGGCAATTCTGTTCTAATTTCTCATATTGTACCACCTCCAGCATCTACCACATGGCCCATCTATACCAAGTCAAAAAGGTCCAGATCAAATTTATGATTGAAATAGTGGGGCACTAGTTAGATATAGACTATTGCAGGTTCTGTTTAACTGTTTAAGGTGGAGTAGGTAATCTATTAAATACTTCTGGTTCATTTGTGTGACAGTTAGGCAGACTGTAGCATCCCTTTAATTGTATGTACAATACTTATCAGAAATATTTAACTTATGCACAGAAAAGTGCATAAGGCTTTAACCAGTGGATTTATGATAGGAAAGTAAATAATAATAATTAGAATAATAGCTTACACTTATATAGCGCTTTTCTGGACACTCCACTCAAAGCGCTTTACAGGTAATGGGGATCCCCTCCACCACCACCAATGTGCAGCCCCACTGGATGATGAGACGGCAGCCACAGTGCGCCAGAACGCTTCCCACACACCAGCTATCAGTGGGGAGGAGGAAAACAGAGTAATGAAGCCAATTCATAGAGGGGGATTATTAGGAGGCCATGATTGATAAGGACCAATGGGAAATTTGGCCAGGACACTGGAGCACAAATAAATGCTCACACACCTTAATGCTCGTCATTAAATGCTAACTAAAGGACATACCTATTGCACATTACTGCCTAGGTATTAAAGTTCTGTAATAGAAATTGAGAGGAGTTATGTACACTTGAGGAGAAAATATAATAAATTTTAATTACTTCATCTTGAACAAATAAAAGATGCAATACAAATGCTGTATCAGCACAATCCAGTCCATCCTAAATTTGTTCATTTTTAATGTCTTTCAATGATGACATTGTAGTACTATAGAAGTGTCTAGAACTTGCCTGTGTTTTTTAAACACTTGAGATATAGGTTTCTCATAATTATTTTTTAAATTTCCTTAAAATTACATTTTGTACTCTTTAAACTAGTTTGTAACACCGAGCAATGAAATGCAAGTCACTTAGGTTGCATGTGGTACCAAACATTTTCAGAATGTATTTAAAAAAGCTCTTCAATATTTATGTTTCACTACAAAAAAAAACAGCAAACCAATATCAACAGCACATGAATGAATGTAATGCATTATTTAAACATAAAAAGTGCTGTTTCCAGCAAAATGTAAGATTCCAAGGTGTCACAACAATACCTTGTCTGGTTTCTCATAAACATTATTTTCTGCAGAGAATCAGGAGTGATCTTATTTCAACTTTGACTTATGATGCCATTTTCATTGGTTCAAGCTCTATTCATCTTTCAATGAATATGGAGTGAGAGTTAGTGACACTGACAATGACACCTGTCAAAATGCTTCTTTACTGAAATAAATGTTCGTTTCCACCACCAAGCAAGATGTGACTCAGATAAAACTGTAGTCTTACCAGCCTCACTGTAATTTATTATAAGAAACTTTTGAGTCTTGATTGTCAGTATTTAATTGCACCTTTGTGTGCATTAAAATAAGGGGATTTATTAAGTAATTGGCGCATAATTGTCTTAAAGTTAATACGTGCTGAAACTGTAGTATTGTACAGTATTTAACATTTAATGTCCCTGATGTCCAAATCAGGGTACAGCTCTTGAGTGTTGAGTTAGCTCTATCTGTAGAGTTATGGGAGATTCATTTATTGAATGTGTGGCAATAAATTGCTAGGAGTTCATTGTAGGATGATCATAAAATAAAGATTATGATGTGTGATAAAACAGAAGGCCAGAAGGAAATCACAGAGTTTTATTGAGGAGGTGTGAAAAAAAAGGGTTTCTGGGAGTTTGTTCATTGTGCATTTGCTAATAGTTTGTATTCTCAGATATGCTATTATTGCCTTTTCATGTCAAAGGTAGCAGTGATTGCGTACTTGTTCTTTACTCTTGTACATAAGGCTCACTATATATTTACAATTATATTTGAAATAATGGTGACAAGTCGTACCTGGAGGCTTTTTTTTCTGCAGGTTTCACCTTTTACTATGGTCCTGTGAAATACCTCCTCTTAGCAAATATTCAAAGAGCTGTACAATGTATGGAGAGAAAGATCACACTTTCTACTGGTGTGACCAGAGCTAATCAAAACATTAAGGCCTGATTGTTTTCCAGACAAAGATGTCCCGAAGAAATGATCATACATGGTTAAAATTAATGGAAGAAACAGCACAAAAAGGAGACAACCACTCAGCTGATGGAAAAAGATGACAGATCAGGAGAACAGTAACAGTTTTAATTGCAGCCTTGGGATTGAATGACGTCCATTGCACTTGGAGATGTCACCTTGACATCACTTAACTATGAAACCCATTTGACTTTACTTGCCATGTTAAAAAAGATCATACAGAGTTCCACTGCATTATAATGATCACAAAGAAACAAAGTAAAAGTAAAGTTTGTCTTACTGAATCTAGGACAGTCATACTGTACAGTATGTAGTAAATGTACTGTATGACTGTCTGTAGGCATTGCGGTTCTGCACAGACCCTGCATGGTGCACAGCTTTACAACAAGTAAAAAATGAACTTTCCTGTGATTACTCCTATCAGTGCTTGTTGTTTTGCTGCAGTTCTGTTATTTGTGTGCAACTGCATCATTTTAAAGTGGACTCCAGGACCTGTAGTTTTAAAAACTAGATCACCTGATAAACTAGTATTGTTACAAATGGGGGGCTATGAAACTGTACGTACTTGTACATGATTTCTAACCTTAGACCTGAGCGGCTGGTGTAACTAGAGGCACGTGAATTCTTTATTCTCTGGCACAGCTTTGTTGAGAGGAGCAATAATCCAGCCACACTAAAAACAAAATAATTGTTACAATAAACTACACAAGACACAAAACATGAATCCCGTCGCATAAAGTATTTACAGCCAAGGCATTTAGAGGCAAGGCATTTACAGAGGCCTAACATTCTAGTCACCCAGAAAACCCCAGAGTGCTACTTAGCACTAAACTCTTAATATGTCTACAGAGGCCTTGTAACTAAATACAAAGCAACCTACAGTTAAAGCTCTCTCTGCACCCTGGATGCCACAAAATAAATGACAGCCTATATCCCGATTCATAAAATGCACCCTAATCAAGAAAGATATTTCTAACTGAGGTATATTTTACTCAGGAAACCCAAGTTCCCTGAAACACAGAAAACCATGCTCTCTCGAACAAGGTTCAAATACTTAGATCCAGTCAGGGTTGATTTGGATGATCGAGAAGTAGGACCTCTCGCCTGGCACAAGCTTCAAGCCCCAACTTCTCTGGACTCCTCTCTCTTCTCCCTACTCTTCTTGTTTCTTCCTGCTTCCTCTCTTCCTTGCTTCTCCTTCTCTTGTTCCTTCTTCCTCTTTTTTGTTTCACCTCATGTCATCTTATATAGTCTGTTTCTGTCCTGCTCCTTGCCAATCATTAATCCACAACTTTCCTAGGTAACTAAGGTAACTTGACCATTGTTTCTGCTCAAGGGACCCCCCCAGACCTCGGCAAACATCCAATTCATTTCAATTCAAGAAGCTTCATTGGCATGACCGATGAGTACATACAGTAGAAGTGCTTACTCTTCCCAGTGTCACAAACTTAATTTAAAATCTAAGAGACACTTCTCAGTCATACAAAGCTGTAACAATATTATTACCTGTTTTATCTTTGGATCCATGTTAAATGTGTAAAAACGCCTGCAAAGATTGTCTTCCATCAATGTCCTGTCTGTGGGTTTGGAGGCAGATCATTAGAGTAATCTGGGATAGACAGGGTCTGTGGTTTTGAATGCTGGGATCTTCATAGAAGACAGTTTTCTCCATCTGAAGAGATCCTGGGTAAAAGATGGTGTTGATGTTGCACTTCTGGATGCACCCCATCTCTTAGCTCCAAATACTGTACAGTATCTATACTCTAGCTCAGTCCACCACCTACTTTAACCGAAAAAGGATCCACCGGCTTTTTCCTTTTTTTCCAGTGCAAAGTTAACCTCTCCTTCTTCATCTGTGAGAGATGACTACTGAGGTAAAGGAAATACTCATTGCTCTCCAGAGTCTTTTCGTGAATCTGAGTTGCTTTCTATAAATGGACTCACAAGCGATTGTAATTTTTATGATAAAAGAACTGCCATGCTGTAATTCTGTTCGTAGTTTAGTAGACAACTCCACAGGGGTTTATTTGAAAATGGGTTGCTGCTCAAAAGTGTTTTCTCCCTGTTGTACATAAATAAAGCAGTGAACATTTACAGTACAGTATATCTTTGACTAACAACATTTTCATGTTTGCCTCAGAGTTACTTCTACTTAAATAACAATCAAGGTAAATCAGAACCTCATTGTCCTCACTTATTAGTTTATAAGTCACTCCGCTGAACTTAAATTGTTCATTTAAGGTATACTGTATTTGGCTGTTTAACGTAGAGGATTTTAATTCCATTGTAATAGAACTGATTCATTAAATACACCACATCATTGTACGTACAGTACATTGGCAACAGTTTTCATTGAAGGTGCATGAAAACTAAATAATTTCTTAAAGGTAGCTCAAAACCAGTTTTTATTTAAGCATATTTGATTAACAATAATCATGTACCATATGATAATCGATAATCAAAATGATTAATTTGAAAAAAGGAGAATTTGTGTGTCCATAAATACTATAGATATTGTACCACTGCCAATGAATATAAAAACAAACTTAAATTATTAAAGCATGACTGTTGGACAAATTCCTATTATAATCAGAAATGGTTTTAAAAATGAGTAAAACTCACTGTCTCACTACTACTATCTAAACAATGAAGATTGAGATTTAATCCAAATATATCTAGTTCAATTGGACATATATATCAAGGTCAATCTTGGAGACTACTTCAGTCTCAGTAGCAAAACATACTGTACATCCGGAATCAGAACTGGAAACTGTTTTTGAGGCTCCAATTGGTCTCTTTCAGGAATTAGATTCAGTTATTTACAGAAGTACCAAATCAGGAAGGCTGATCAGATGGGCTCCACTCACTTACAGTCTTTCTTTTGTTTCTATTTGCTTCAACAGACACAAATTCCAACAGACTACTACTGTAGGTTCAAGTTAATGGTTAGATTAGGAACCATTACATTGTATTTTACTAACTCCCTGGCCCTTAATAATAAATAAATGACTATTACAGATTAGTTGCCCTTGACTAATAACAATGCTTCATTTAACCCATTTATGAAAATTCAGACATTTTGTGACATCCTATGTCTCTCATGGTAGATTGACATTACAGTCAATTACAGTATATGCTAACTGCAGTGACTACAGTATGCAGTGACTAATACACTTGAGTGTATTATCAATGGATGATTTGTACATGTACTGTAATTACATGTCGTGAAGCAACCACATAATGGAACTGCTGCCATGATAATTGGGTTTCCCTTTTTTTTTGTAAATGTAGCAAACACGGTTGTATAAATACCAAAAATTCAAAAACTGTTGGAAAGGAGGCAACTGCAATCCTTGTAATGCATTTGGAAAAAGTTATCAGTCAAGTGCAATATTAGGAAAATAAGGAAGGCTGCAAATGTTTATATCTACAGTATATGGCAGATTCTTCTGTTACTTTAAGACTTCTTTGATATGACCAAACCACTTGTAAGACTTCAGATGTACAGTACTGTAATGCTAATTTTAATACTTTATTCATGTGAAATCAAATAGGAAAAATTAAAAGTTCAAGTTCAAAAAGAAAAAGAGCAGTGACACACTAAATAAATATTAACATTTGTAGAGGGTTTTATTTAGGGGGGATTTAATTGAGATTGGCAGTAAGATGCAATTACTTTGTATAGCCTTGTAAAACATTTATTATAATAGAAATGTAACTGCTTTCCCAGCTTCAGAGGTTGAACTGCCTGTCTAGCCACACCCTAATATACTTAAATAGTATGAAAATCCCATATATGAAATATCCAAAAACTATATGAACATAAATATAAATGACAAACAAATTTCATACTGTATGTATTGGACAATACAGTATGTATTAATTTTATTTTATTCTTATTTAACCCTACACTAGATTTTGTATGCAAAAATTAAGTAATTGAAACGTTTTTTCTCCTGAAGCAATTGTGGAATTTTGGATAAAAGAGGTAATTGATCATTTCACCCACTATATACATATAGTACATAATATATTCTTGGTAGCTGGGTGAAGGCATTCCAAAATATTGTTGTTAATTATTCTGAGGTTACCAGCAAAGCATAATAGGAATATTTATATGATTTAAGTTGTCTACTCTTGTGCTTTATTGGCTTTCTCAGCTCCTTATTTATTAATATTAATCATGTTTAATAAATATTAACACCCGGGACTATTTAGGATTGTGTTCATCTACATGGAACGGAGTATTCAGTTTTGCTTAAAATCTAGTTGCAATATTTTGGGTATTTCCATGCTAAGCAATGAGGGGAGCTACCAGCAGATAGAGCAGGCTTGGCTCTTTTCTCTCATTCAGCTGGGATTAAACTACTAAACAAGTCTGGAAAAGATGTGGAAGATGTGATTTGACTTTCTATTATTTGTTTGTGCTGAAGTCTTCTTTCTAAGATGGTATATATCTTTTGTTAAAACTACTGAGTATAAAAATGTGACATTGAGTTTATTGCAAACAAAAGTAAGTTTGCAGATGTATATTATCTTAACAGTCTGGGTATCCAGTCCTTATTATCACTTGTTACCCCTTTCATAATGCTCCTTACTCTGTGACAGTAGGCATCAATGAACATTGTGTACCAAACAATATTACTTCCTTACTAAACCTGAATGGCATTAACATTTGTTTAAAGCACACAACAATAAACAATCCAGTCACTCATTTAATTAATATAATTATTGTGATATATTATTGGTGTATCAGTTACTATAGTAATTATTACATAAATTAAATTGTACTAGTTGTAAACAAACATTTTGACATCAAGAATTAGTCCTTGGTGTAATTATATCCGGCATAGCAGACATAATTCAAAATATAGATTAACTATAAAAATCAAATTAATTTCAGTGGATGGATACACTTATTCTTAAGCACATTTATGCATATCTGTGCAGAAATAATTATACTTTTTTGTTGTCAGTAATTATCACTGTATAATGCAAAGGTACATATTTTAGAAACCTAGAGACTCCCAATGCAAATTAGCCTATAGGTGAATCTGGACAAAATGCATCATATGACGTGTCAAAAACATTGAAGGTTTTTAAATTAATCAGATGTTTTTACTCATCACTATTTCAGTTTCTTGGATTTCTATCTTTTTAAAAATTCTATCAGTTCTATCATTGCTAATTTCTTAAACGTTCTGTTAGTTTTGTGTCCACCATTCAGCTTATTCTTTCAGCAAATTACATTGTCGTCTACATTGTGTTCAAAGGTACAGGTCTTCCTTCATATAGTTTTGGAGATAAGAAGTTGTGGAATTAAAAAATAATGAATCAGTACTTAAATGTTCATTTATGTGAGCTTTTCTCAATATAGATATGTCTTCTCGTGACACAGGGATGATTCATTTAAAAACATTATTTCTCTAACCTGGTGAAGAACAAATAAATGCAGCTACAGTAAAAGTTCTAATCAAAAGCTGACTACTATACAAAGCTAAGCAACTCATGAAAATGCTGGGAATACAGAAAATATTAATATATTGTATTAATATACCGATTATCAAACAGCACAATTAATAATCAGTCACATGTCATACTGTATGTACTGTACAGAGTAAAGTTAACACTTTACTCCTTCATCATCCCTGTGGTCTATGTGCAGAATCTACACCGCCGAGTTTCCATGCTTACTGTAGGAATGCCTCATACCTGACCTGAATCCACACATCTGTTTAAAATAGTCATTTCGGTCAAAAGGTTCGTCCTAACTAATGATTAGCTTTATTTTGGTGTTGTAAATCTAATGTGTTTTGAAATGTACATTAGATGCTGTTTCAGCTAAAAACGTTTCCCTGCACACAAAAGCACATTTCTTCAAAGCTTTATGACTTTATTTGTTTGAGTTGTGGCCTTTTCATATTACATTCATATTCAATATCTACATGCCATTTCTCGTCCAAAATCCTGACCAGATAAATAATATGAATGATTCTATATAGACCCCCCAATTTTGTTTTTGCTGTTGCAGAAAGGGCTTTATACAACCTACAGTATATTGCTAAACTAACAATTGTGATCTCATATAACTGACTTATGTAATTCAGACTTAATTAATCTTGGTCTAATTGATTAAATTATTACTGTAATGAAGATGTCAATTGAGTAACTGAGGTCTCAGCAGGAACAAAAGACATAGTGCATGAGCAACACAACAAAGACATTTGACCTACTTAGTCTGCTTGGCTCAAGGAAGTACATGCTGGCCAAGAAGTATTGCCCAGCCAGGTATAATGAGCCAAAAATCTGTTTAATCCATGTTGATGAGCTTGTGGGAAGTATGGAAAATGAAGAACACTGAAGAAGCAGGTGTTCCTTTAGCTGTGTTTGGGTCATCCATTTCAACTACAGTATAACTCCAGTTACAAACTCCACTTGCCACAACTAAACCAATGCTAATAAGAATTTTAAAATGCTTTAGATTTTTTGAAAAAAATATTACCCCTTTGCTATAGGAGCTGTATGACAAAATAATAAAAGAGTCAAACTCTTATACAGTAATTTTCAGTTATTTATTGGTGTTTTCTGCTGTTTGCTACCACATACAGTACAATCCACCATCACAAAATATGTTTCATTCACATTTTCTTGACAAAAGTATCTAAAACTATCTGAAAGTATCAGTTTGTTACCAATTGTATTCTACTGTACTTCTATTGTATCCATGTGGATTGATCATAAAATATTTAATTATGCAGTGAAAATTCGATTATGAAAACAGCATATTTGACATTTAACTGATTAAAACTTGCTAACTGTAGCAACTAAATCAATGACAAGCAATCTACAGGTGTTATACATAATACATAACTGAGTGGTTGTCTTTCTGCAAGCTGCAATTCTTCTCTGGCATGAGCAAATAATGTACTGAACAATGACATCCAGATCTTAACTGATCGAGTTATGCCAGACACACAGCATAAACATGCATCTCCAGCACATGTTTACCACAGTAGGGTGCAAATGTTACATTTTACATCAAAGCCTTAGTAATAATGCAATGCAGAGTATTTTATTCAACAGTAGAGGAAGGGAGGGAGATCTTATAATCTTACAGCAGAACACGTATGCAATTCAAAGTCTTAAAGTGCATGTTCTATTTTCCATTCCTACTAAACAAAAACAGAATTCTGTGTTCCCTTGCAACTTTGTTGCAATGATACATTTGTTTTTTTTCAAACTCTTTTTTCATAAAAAACCTAATTTAAAGGTATCCGAATTAAATTATCCTGTGTGCACATTACAAAGTGAACATGTCCAATAAAAGGGCTCTGAAAAGGTTTGAAAACAGAAAGAATTACACCAATTTCTCCAGTATCAAAGTGTATATTTAAACAATTTATTGAAATTGTATTAAACTATTTATAGTTTAATACTATTTCTATTTATATATTCTGATAGCCCAAACACTATGACATGCACTACATCACAGATGTTAAGTCTGGGATGCTTACAGTATGTACATTTGGTATTGGCATTGTCTGTCAGTTGCAGAATGCAAACCAGGAGCTGGGATATTTATATGACCCAGGGTGCTTCTAATTGTGCATCACAGCTCGGCTTAAATGCCACAGAACCATATCATAGAGGGATTTCATAGCCACCTTGGCCAGAACACACACGGAGTGAACCAGAAAAGGTCAACAAGTGCCTTTGTCCATGTGCCTGCACACAGAGAGGCTACTTTCACCCTTTCTGATCATTCCTTTCAGTGTTCCATTAAATCACAGGAATCACAATGGGTTTGTCTCGACATCCTTCAAAGTTATGCAGAGGCAAACAGTAAGATTGAAATGGCCCGACGTGAGTGAGCGCCCCTAAAAAAAGCTCCCTGTTAATTTTAACTCACACAGAGAGGCTTGTAACCACGCTCAAAATTTGTTTTCTGGCCAGTATATAAAAACACCTTTCACCCGCTGCCAACAAACATAAAAAGTTTACTTTCTCTGCATTCTTCCATAAAATATTTGATTACAAAAATAAATATTGTTACCTTGTACCTTAAATTGGTTAGATCACCTGGACTATAACTGGATCTAAGGTAATGCATAAAAGACATGATGCATCATTGACAAATACTGTACATTTTATTAAAAACTATTAGATTTAATGCTTTGAATTTGAGGCAAAATGTTTATGCTAATATGTAGAGTATATACAGTAAATGCATATGTGTAATACTGTATATACTTTAGGTTAGATCGGGGTTGAAAAATAAACCCAAAACATTTCCTTGGCACAATTTATAAGAGAAAAATCACAGAGCGCATTGATATATAACAAGCTAGACAATGACATACAATTAGACAATATGGTCTCACTGGTCATGATTATGTTTTTCATAAATGCATTGCATTCCTGTTATACAGTTCTGCTTCTCCTCATATAGTTATGCACAATTGCTGTTTGTATCTTCTATGCTCTATTTCCTGTTCAGCCTTTTGAGAAACATTTTTAGTTTAATATACACAGTAACAGGGAGGTTAAGAAATGATGTTTCCAGTATTTAAATTTCAAGTTTCTTCATCTGACAAGCAGTTTTGAAGAAAGCATGAATAATTCAGCTCCAGCTTTGTGTTTTTTTTCTTTCTATAGTAGTATTCTGTTTCATTTTTCAAGGATACTGTATATTCATCATGCAGTGCACCCATGTGAGATTTACACCATTTATTTTAAAATGGAAAAGCCAAGCCTATTAGATCTACAAACGATAATACAGATGTGTTTTATTCTTTAATGTGATGTTTTCTATAAGAAAGATAAATGAAGAAATGGTTGTAATATGGCCAGTCTTCAACATAGGCAGATGTTTTTCTTTTTGTCCTTTGAAACGGAAGGCTAGATACCTTCAAGATATATTTACCCAAGTCAAAGATACCTGAACAAAAAGGGAGCATACTGGACAAGGATATGTACTAAGTTAAAGACAGAGGAGCAGTTGTTATGTTATCAAGCTGTCAAGTCAACACTGGGAAATCAACACCATACTTTGATGTACACTAGCTTAACGATAAGAATACAAATCCAATGTTGTATAATGCTCAGTTCTGACCTCCACATTAAAAAAAGTCATTGTAGCACAAGAGAAATGATTGTACTAGAGAGAAAGAATGAATTATCTTTGCACATTAACAAGGTTAGACCTGTTTAACCTTGAGCAAAGAAGGCTTTGAACAGATTTGTGTGATTAAGAGGGTCAAATACAGTATGCCTTACATTCACTACTGTCACCAACTTCTTTAGCAGCATACCTCAGACGGTTACTGTACTGGGATTCATTTACATTTGTGCACAAGACCATAGTTATAATCATACCCTGCTGCTGTGGTATTTATTGTGATTCCAAAATAAGTGCTACACCAACTTGTAGCACAAGCTGAAGAAAGAATGGCATTACATACAGCACCATAACAGCAGTTACACATGCTTCCAAACCTTAACAGAAGCTTTTTCTTTGTATTTGGAGCAATGCTTTCTAGATTTGTTTCTGTTGTAAAGAGGAGAGCCAAGCAAATAAAGACCTACAGTATATTGTTTCATGTGATGAAATTATAAAGCAAAACTAAGAAAATGGGTGGCACTCTGGCGCAGTCATTAGCATTACAGCCTTGTAGTGCTGGGTTCCATTCTTGGGGTGCTACAGTACCTGTTTTGTACCAACAGTATGTTCTCACCATATGTGGGTGAGTTTCCTCTGGATGCTCAGGTTTCCTACCTCAGTCCAAAGACATACCTGTAAGGTTAACTGGCTTCTGGGAAAATCTCCCAAGACGCTGTATTGGATAAAACGGATTAGAAAATGAATGAGTGGAAATCAGGAAAATTATTTTATGTGATTTTAACAGCTCAAATGAAGATACGTAAGATAAGGTAAGTGAAACAGATGTTTTCTAGGGGAAATAATTTAAAATTGCAGTGTTCTATCAAACACTTACAAATACTTCTACGCTGCAAATGCCAGGTATATGCTGTATTTGTTTCTCTTACAAGTTGCACCTTAAACTTTCAAGCAAGTATTACCATAGATCACTGAAGCTTGTACTTCTAGACAGCAAAGAGACACCTACAGTTCAATCAGTGTCTATCAAGGGTAATTAAATTACACAAAATAGCCTAGATCACACTTAATTATCTTATTGCTCTCTCAAAAACTAAAATTAATCTTTCTGTATTCAGCCAATGACCCGTTTCAATAGAATGGTCCCTGAAGGTTAGAGCAATTTGGAGTGCTCATGGTTGTAGAATCATTTTGACTGCATCAGAAACAAATCTGCATCCAATATTAATCACTCACTGATTAATAAATGATTTGGGTCCCAGCTGAGAAACGAATAAGGCTGGAGAATTGGATAAAGGGGGGTCCATGCATGTCTAAAAGCTTCTCTGAGAAAATAAGTGGTCTGCAAGTGTCCCTGAAATGATGGATGTTTTTCGTTCCCCTGTTTCTTCACAAGTATCTTCACCCTTTTTCATAATTTCTTGTTGTTCCTTTGCTCATCATTATTGGCATGTCCAAGGTAGAATGCTTCTATACTCCAACCATGCATTACATTAACATGGTTGGAGAATTTTTACCACTGCCCCTTAAAAGACAGTCAAGAGTCTGTCTCAGAAATTAAAAGTAGTTTTATGGGAGCGAAATGCACTGAGATGCTCAGTGTATTTTTCTCAAAGTGATTCAATTAGAACAGTCTTTAAATATTTTCTCTCATCTATCACACTACATTCTGCTTATCAGATTGGCAGAATTCCAAGATCACGCTCATTTTCCTCTTCCCTATTTGCCAAAGATAACTTCTTTTTAACACAATTGTTACTTAGTTCTGTACCTTACGTTCCTATATAGCACAGTAGGATTACATAGTACCCTTTGTATCCAGCATTCTTCTATTCCAGTTAAAACCAGTCCTGTATGTCCACCTTATAAAATTCTGCAGCATCACAAAAAGTATGTACAAAGTTCGCAGAGACCCTTTAAACACCATGTTATCCAACAGATAAGATAAGATCACTTACTTAAGGGTTTTCTTGTGTTAGGAATTTGTCTTTTCGCATACCCCAACTTGCTCTCCATGAGACACACAAACAGGGAGAGAAGCTCAGGGTCAGAGCACAGGGTCAGCCATTTATACGACGCCCCTGGATGAGTTGGGGTGAAGGGCCTTGCTCAGGGACCCAACGTAGTAGGATTCCTCTGCTGGCCAGAGGATACAAACCGGCAACCTTCTAGCCACAGGCACAGATCCTTAGCCACAGAGCCACAAAGCCACTGCCCACCCCAATACAAGGTCACAGAGGAATCAACATCTATTCAGGCAAGATACAGACAGGAGTTTATACTTTCACCACACAAAATATGAACAATGCCAAGTCCAATGTACTTTCCCAGTGGCAGGCCATTTGAGGTTGACTTGAGAAGAGTGTGAGACAGACTAATTTTCCCTTATAAGAGCAATGGAATCAAGCAAATAAATGTATTGAATGTATTTACCTTCATGACATTAGGATAACCCAGACACTGAAAGCACTCGATCAGTAATTCCTGAAGTTTATATTTTTTTCCTACTGTCTGTGTAAATTGAACACCATTAATTGCAGAGGTTGCTAGGATATGTCAATAGACCCATCTCCTCCAATTTAATAGACTAGCAATTCCTTAATAAAGCTGTAAAGAAACGAGGCATAGTTAAAGAACATCAGAGGGGCAATATTGAAAAGTAACGCAACACCTCATATTGAGTAGCATGCGTGCTGCCTTATTTCCACAGAACAAATATTTCCAGTGAAAACCTCACCCTTGGATGAACAGCAGTGTAATTTTACGCGTTACACTTCATCTGTTCCTGAATTCATTACATACTAGTGCTATACATTAAATGTACCTTCCAGCTGCAGCATAAATATCCCCGGTAATTAAAATTCAGACACCACACCACATTTTTTTTCCTTTTTAAATTGAACATGAGGCATACATGCTGTATTGCTCTGCACACAAATATGATTGACAGAATTATTTCATTAGCCATGAAGTTTGTCTAAGAGCTCCCATCTGTTCCCCTGCATACAGCCTCGGCAGTCTGTTCTGTGAGTTTCAGAGCCATCCTCTGCTTCATCAGAACTGCACGGACGTGTAACATTAAACAGCTGGATTTCTGGCGATTACTTTTAATTCTAAAGACTGAAATGCTACAACAAACTCTTTGCATAATTTATAATCACTGCTTAATATACAGTAAATGACTTTTAGTTTGCATGTCATGGGAAAACGATGTCATGCATGGTTGTTTCGCTGACACTGCACAAGCATAGTATTTTATTTTATTTGTGTGGCACTGGATGTAAGATTAAATGAGAGAGGACAAAGGGGGAAAAAAGATCTGGTTAATATACAGTGTGGGTGCTTTTGATCATGACAAATCAGACATTATGGTGACCCCTACAGTGGACTGCAGTTATAATTGCAAGACTTCAGTTTTTTTCCTTCATTACGCAAACACACAAATGGATATACTTAGTGCAAAAACCCTTGACATTTGATATACAGACGTCATTGTTAAATTGCTCCTGTTTACAGGGCATGCTTACCTGTGTATTTATTAGAAATTGTGCTGTTCATGTAAAATCACAGTGGAGTAAAAGCCATATTCAATGATTACTGTAAGCTTTAAATTTGCACAGTTTTTTTTCCTGTCTCTTTTTTTAATGCTGGTACTTTTAGCAATCATCATCTAACAGAATCTGTCAGAAAACAAATGTTCATTAGAGCATGTAGTGTACTGAAAAACATAAACAATCAGTTACTGAGTTAGAATGATGTCTGTGAGGGATAATCTGGTAACATGTTTCTAACTAGTCTATGACCGTGTACAGTATCCAGGAAGATACTGGAGATGTAAGAGGAATGACATCTTTGACCACAGTTGGGGTTTATATTATATTTTGACCTTAAATTCTTCATCCATATTTATTAGAAAAGGCTGGAGGAGAACCTTGGAAAAATTAGCTGATGGGCTAGATGTAATATATGGCCTCCTAACCTTTCACCTCTATAACAATTCTTATCTGGAAATTGTGGTGAGATATTGGCAATCACCACTTGATGTACAGTATGCACTCTATAGATTAAAACAAACATGGACTGAAATCATTACAACTCACCTCAGCAGCACAGATGTCTGCTTTTAATAATGCTTTACCATATGGCATTACAATCAGGGGGCTTCTTTTGTATTCAATGAAGCAATAATGATAAAGCAAACAGTCAAACTTGACTTGAAAGTGTTTTTTTTTTCTTTTTCAGTAAAACATCCCTGAGACATTTTTATGGTTTCTTTTCAAATACATTTGATAAAGAAATGGTTTCATATGTCTGCCTCTATCATTTAAAATGATTTGGTATTTTAATGTTTACTTCACTTTAAAATTGTTTTGTAAATGAACATAAAGCTGTTCTCTGTTTAAAAGCATTCCAGAGTATAAAATCTACTGCAGAAACAGTAAAGCAAAATACGTTCCAAGGAAAGAAAGGGATCAGCAATATCACACTGAGAAATGTGATTGACAATCCAGACTAGCAGTACTAATGGTTGTTTAGTGCAATTAAGTTGTTAAATCTTTTTTAAAAAGTACATTTAAAAGCTTCTCTTCACTGCATCTGCATCTGTCACTATTAAGTAATCCCTATGTGATATAAAAGGGTTTCCCAGCATTCTTCCTGGATTAAAACAAAATATTGCAATAACAATAAAACTGGTCTGTTATTTAATTACACCCATAATTAAGCAAAGGGGTTAGCAAAGGAGCATTAAACAATGACTTTGACAAGGGGTTTATTGCTTTTACTTGATATCAGTCATAATCACTGGATCTTTTCAACAATATGGATATATGAATTACCCTTTCCAAAGCATTTTGTGGTTATACTTTTAAAAGTCCTTTTTAAAGTTGTAAATTTAGGAGTCAGAGTATGGGGGCTACAGAAAAGTTTTGTTTCTGACATGTATTGGGTGCAGCAGAGGAACTGGAAATGCTTCTAACCAGAAAAATATATTAAAATCATGAATTGCAAAATGTTTCTTTTTAGGTAAACTCCAAACAACTGGAATAAGAGAATGGAATGAAAAGTAGAGGATTTGAGACATACTGGATTTAAAATCTGTATCTCAAAAATTGGCATAAAGCTGAAAACAAATCTATGAACGTTATAGTGAAAATTCATACTGTAGCTTAAGCCACAGGATAACTCCAGTACCCTGCCACACAAGTTAGATTTGAATATAGTTTTGCCAGTAGTCGTACAGGATTGATGAAATGTGAAAATGGAAGTTACACTGAACAGTTACACTGTGAAAAGAGCAGTGTAAGTTCCCATATAGAAGAAGGCTTACACAATGTTTTGAAGAAGTCAGTCTTCTGAGCATCCCTGTACTGCTCTATAGAGAGTCTAGCACAACAAACAACATAATTGTAGACAAGTGACTGTTGAAGGTCTTAATTGGGAAAAAGCTGAAGAGAATTTGTTGATCGTGGTTTGGTCACATTTGGCAATGTGTGGTGGCCAACAATCCTATCAGTGCTTTGGCATTTATTTCATGGCAATTCCATGGACAAGCTGTTGAGGCTGCATTATTACATTTTGTGTCTGCAAAATAAAGTCTAGATTATTGTTCAGGTTAAAAGGCCACAGCTGGTTTTAATTTATTGCGATAATCCTGTCTGACGGATGTGGCCTTTTGGTGTTATTGCTGATATGCTCTAGCACTTGAAAATGTGCTCAGTCACAGTCTAAGCATGTTAGTTGTTGACAAAAATTAGAAGAATGGTTTAAAGATGCCAAATTAGGAGCCAATAGTAGGCATCCTTATAATTCAACACCATCCTACTGAGTTCCTGACCATTTAAAATAATTTTTATGTGAAACAGTCCTACTGTACATATCTTTATGACCATCCAATTAAAAAGAAGATATTTCTGTGTTTTCAATTATATGATTCCATCCCCTGCTACAGGATAAAGGAAAACCACCAAATCTGCAGATACAAGAAGTAAGACTTTTTACTTTTTAAATCTCTTATGCTTTAATGCATGAGTTGTGCCCTACAGTTCTTGTAGAATAAGATTCACAGCGAATTGGGCTAATTCACAAGATCCCAAAGTGTTTGAACTTTTGGCCCAATAAATATGCAATGAATCAAAAGAAAGTTGAAAAAGTCGAGTTTTAACCCTTGGATTTTTCTTTTCAAAAGCAAACAAAATGTTCCTCTTATCTGTCCTAGATGAGACAATATCTGTAACATGTGTATTATTTGAAACCTGAAATCTAACTGCTTTTAACTATACAAGCAAGTAAAAAAGTTAATTGATGTGTTGAAAGGTCTTTTATATAATGCATGCAGTTGTAGTAACTCTTGCTTTAAATGACTTTAACTTAATTCTGTACTGTATATGCATCTCAGCTTTGGAAAAAAGATCAACTGCTATTATGTTACACAATCATCCATATGAACTACGTTCGAGGAGACTATAAAATGGTCTTTTAGAAACCATTGCCTTAGTGGAGAAAACATATATAAGCCATATATTTTAAGTATGCGTCACACAGATATGTTGTAGCTGTTTTACTAGAACTCATATTGTTTACTTGTCGTTTCATTCTTCCAGACAGTGATGTTTAGGGGCCACCACTACAGCTGGACTGAAATGTGATTTTACAACAAAGCTTTCAGTATACTGTAAGAGCTCTTCCATTTCCGTCCCAACATTAACTGAAAGTCTGCTAACATTCCAAATGCATTTTCAGACAAAAAAGGATAATGGAATAAAGCAGAACCACTGATACATTCACAAATGCCATCTGTTCAACTTGGAGGGAGTTTTAGGGGGTGAGATTACTTGCTATGGACACAATCACGGACAAGACATATTTAGCTTGCACATCTGTGTCTCTGTCTGAATGAATTCCTTAGCCAACGTCCTATGAAGAAGTACACTTTGACTGCATTGGGAGTACATTTGAAAATAAGATTCCCCTTTTATTTGTTTTGTGACTATTGATATACAAATTGTCTATGTTAAAGGAATCCCAAATTGCAGACAGCTGCAGTTTTACTTGACGCTTTTAGCTAAATTGCCCAAGGCAATTAGATTTCATGTACAATATGACTTTGAATTACACAGGTAATATTAGCTATTACCTATAATACAGTTCAAAATAATACAATGCTACAAAGCTTTAACTGTTACTGACAAGTTACTATGGGGGATGAGTGATCGTCTTTGCAGGTTATCTTTGTCTCCAACTGGTGATGGCAGGCAAAGGTATTTATTTTATTGAGCAGCGATGCTACAAATTAAATATTCTTTATGTCATTGTCAATGCACTTCAGAAAACCTTAAAAATACAAATACAAAAATATCTGTCAAATTGATAGTGACCTTGGTGCAAATCTTTTTTAATGTATTCAGTGAGTGGAAGGTTTGGTGATGCTGAATAGCTGTTGTGTTCAGCCCCAAGCAAAGCCTGCACTTCATTGTTGAACAATCATTAGTTCAGATAAAGCAATATTGAAAAAAGAACTTGGAAAACAAAATTGTTAGGAATTTGTGAGTGAGGAGCAATAGCACAGTTTGGTTTTTGTTAGATATTCAACACAGATACTGTATGCCTTCAAAGAAACACATTTCACAGCTCAACTCATTTCCATTTTTTTTTCACCTGAAGTGCATGGATTTACAGAAGAGGAAACAAAATAATAAAAAATACAAGTTAGCACATTGGCAGAGGTGAAACACTATCCACATTGACAGACTCTTACTATGAGATATTCCATATCACTAGTGGTTGAGCAACCACAGGTCCGGGCATTTTAGTAAAGGACAGTCCTTTTTTATGTTTCTTTCTACCAAATCTGTTTCAGTATTTTTAGGATACTTTACCCTATAGTTTTATATTTTACAAAATGCAGTCACAAATAGACTTTACAGCACCATAACAACCCAGCATATAATTCCAAATCTGTCATGTTGTTAATGGAGCATTAAATCAACACAGTCATTAGTGTTGATTAACCATAGCAATATCCAGACCTCAAGATTTGTGCACTAAAGAAAGCAGCCTACTAGGACAAACTGCATAGTCTAAAGGAGCCATAGAGGTTCTGTACGAAGGAATGCTAAAAAATCCTTACTAGATAGTGCACTGTAGATGAAGTAAGGTTTAAATTTACTGTAACAATCAAAAATGGTAACAGTAAATTGCAAGAGTACTGTACTTGAAGACTTTTAGGAACCAATCAAACATAATCATTTATGCTCTCACACATGGATTCTAAACATACAGTATAAAACTGGTTGTTATAAAAACAAACGTACAAGAATATATTTGTGAAACAAAGTGGTGTGATACAAATGACTGACCTTTCACTCAGTGTATACAGAGTTAATATCTTCAGAATTAACATACATCGACTATAACATGCATTCTGGTCTACCTCAAAGGTTTTATCAGTGTCATATACTTATATCACATCTATTATATATCCTCAGACTCAAGTAAATATGCATTTACTAATTGATAACTAAACATCAAACATGTTTGGAATAATAGCTCAACTCTCAAGAATTATAATGTGAATAAAGGAGTTTGTACTCAAAAATCCATGGCCACACGACTGTGGAGGAGGAGTTAACTGTCCTGCTGGTAAGATAGAGCTTGGTTGGATTAGTCCATGGCTGCTGTTCAGTGCTGGGAGGGTCCCGGTGCAGGTAGAATACAAAGAGTTTCGCCCTGCTTTGCTGGTCAGCTCTGCAGCTTGCATTGGCCCAAAGGCAGCTCTGCCAAAGAAAGCAATGCTTGTTGACTTCAGCCTTTAAGACTATGTACAGTTAGTCTTTTTGGGGTTACGTCGCAAGTTAGATGAAGGGGAATTCGATTAATCACGGCTATAGCTTTGGTCAGAATATGTCTGTCTAATTTTATTGATCAGTCCAAAATAATAGTGGGTTTGCATACAAAAGATTTCTTCTGTGTAGAAAAATAATCTTGGACAGAATTCTGTACTTTACTGACTCACTCTCTCAGCCTGGCATCTTGAAGAAAAGTTTAATTCCTGACTTAAACTGCTTGCCTTCATGTGGTTGGAAAAGTCAGATAGCCAATTCAGTTGGAGAGATATGAAGACTCAGTAGGTTAACCTACCAAAATGAGATGGGTTCTAACTTTAAGGTACGACATCACAAGTTGATGATTTGCTGAAATTCTATCAGGTATAGTTCTGGTGCCAACCCTACAGGCCCACAGTTGGTGGATCTTCCTTTGGGTGATCGATATTGACCTTTGGCCTGTAGTCTTGAGAAGAAACAGACTATAGACTGGCTGGAGTGCATCCACGCTACATACGGTATCATTACACTGTTCAGCTCTGATATAGCTTTACGATGTCACTTATCAGAGTGTCCTCTTAGCCCCATTCCTCTGCATTTAGAGAGAGGCCCAAGCTATCTTGGTCAAAGCATACATAGATTATTAGAAATCTTTGATAACACATCATTCTAAATTAAATGAGCCTTGTCACTATAGAATGAACCTACTATGCTAAAGGAAGGGCTTTATCTATGTTTTCAATTACAGAGAAAGATCAACAAAGCACAAATGACTGTAATACTATATATTTAAAAAATATAAAATTCATTTGGACAGATTTGTTTTTGCCACATTCGATACTGATAATCTCACAATATTTTCTGTTTCATTTATGTTTGCAACAAATACTGAATGTACTCTTCAATTGGTAGAACCTTTTTATTGTTACATTGTATAAAGTGTACAGACCAGTGTCGATGATACTGTATACTGAGTATAAAAAATACTGAAAGCCACCTTTGGTAGTATTACAACATATGTGACTGATATTAATACAACTTATACAGTATATTATACAGCTTTGCTAAGAAGACAGGAGACCAAGCCTGTCGTTTAGGAATCTTTTAATTCATATTTATTAAATCTCTAACATCACAGTTCCTCAAAGTAAACCACACTGAATGTGAGCAGCCAATATTAAATGTTGTAGTAGCTAATTCATCACATTTACCTAGCAAATTTAATGGAATCACTGTCAGTTGTTTATGAAAGTTTTTCATTAACATCGCATACAGTACCACCTCTGCACATCCCTCCAGAAAACTTTGTCCGCGAAAAAGTCCAAATCCAGAGGGAAGTCAGAATAACAAGCAGGGTCTGAAGCCCAGTAGCCATGAGGAATAAACAAGCTGAGCAGAATCTGGGAGCAGGGTCTTGAGCACAAGTGAGGATCAGTGAACAATGAAGTAAAGCTAGGAAACAAGCTAGAGACTAAAAGAATATACAGTAGAAGCAGGGCTAGGAATAAGCGAGACTTATTCCTAGACCTGATGACTGAGCAGATGACTTAAATACCTAAAGTTTACAAGTAGCTACTGTATTAATTAGGAACAGGTGGTAAATAAAATTTCCAAAGACAGATTTCCAAGTTTCCTGTGCCTTGTTGTTACAAGTAGATGTTTCGGCCCGTGGTTGCTACACCTCTACCCACCTGTCGGTCTGCATCGGTTGCAGTGGCTACATGATGAACAGCATACAGGAAGCCTGTTCCACCTGTGCACAATTTACTACAACTCGCTTCAAAGGTATAGCAAGGCTATTTATGGTTTTCTCTGTCTGTGCTCTAGGCTTTGTTCAAAACTGTACTTGGAGGCTTTAGTTGCCCACATTTGCTCTTGGAATTCTGACCTTGTTTTGTGTGAATTTATTCCCAGATCAACTACGTGACTCTGAGCAAACTACTCTATGTCCTTGGATCCTCCCTGTGTTTTCCTGCAGTGTCTTGGGTTCATCTCATGACTCTCAGACCACAGCTTCAATCTAGCATAAGCAGATGCCATTGCAATGTCTTTGTGAAATAGGCCCAGATAACTGATTTCCCTTGAGCCACACCAAAACAATTCCAAGAAACTTAGCAAGAGTTAATATTTACAACTTTTCCTAACCTTTCCTAATACGCCAGAAATGTCCATTACATTGTAAAGTGCAATAAGGTCACTACATCACCTCTGTTGACACACACTATATTAAAATCCAATTAATTTGCCTTTTATAAAATCTGGTTTCTGGAGTGACGATCTAACTTCTCATTCCTCTCTTTTGAATCTTTAATATTCACAGCAATATTTCTATACCCTGTGCCTCTTTCTATAAAACAAAAACAGCATTCTTATAAAAATCACAATGGGCAAATTCACATTCAAATAGAGAAACAACTTAATCTCTTCTAGTTGTTGGTACAGTGCAATCTTAAAGTGGTCATTTGTAAATATCGGTCTTCCCTATTTTCACATCATTTTCATTAACTGGTTGTCCAATTTGGGCTCATGGTCACCCGAAGCCTACCCCAGGAAGCACTGGGCGAAAGGCAAGTTACCAGCTGGATGGGACATGAGTCCATCACAGGGCATACACACACTCACACCAGGGCCAATTTTAAAGAAACCTACTGGCACATCTTTGGACTGTGGGAGGAAACTGGTGCACCAAGAGGAAACCCACATGAACTGTGGTGGGAAACCCATGTGAACAGGGGAAGAACATACAAACCCCACACATATAGCACCCCAGAACTGAACCCAGGGCCCTGGCACTGAAAGGCAGCTATCATAACAACTGTGTCACTATGCCTCCCTCATTATTTTTGTTTTCCTTGTTTTCTCTCCTATTTCTGACTGCGTAAGAGTGTGGCTCACTGGACCTTGTAATCAAACTGGGATTTCATAAGGCTATTGGTGAAGCATTGTGCACCAGAGCCTGTGCAACAAAATTATTTTCCACCTCTCATTTATTTCTACAACAGGTATTATATTGGTATTATGTGATTATTTATTTTTATCTGTTGGTTAGAACAATTCATGTTTTAATTAATATTTTGCAATTATGTTGTCACTAAAAAAATCCTGTTCTCCACTCAGCTTTCATGAATAAGTATCAGTTAGCAAATAACCAAAGTATGAATAGTGTCACACCTGATTATAGAAGGCAATTGTTTTAATGTATGAAAGGCTTTTTGTATGTAAAACAGACTTGCTGAAATGAGTGTTGATAATCTTAACGAAAGGAAGTGATGAAACAGGGTTTGACTGTTGCTGGCTTAAGTAAATTCACTGAACTTTACATGTGTAACATTCTAAAGGACCCTATAAATAACAATTCTAGCTATTTACTGTATATTGTCACTAGGGGTCTCTTAAAATGATCACTTCTAAATGCTTCTTAAAATGCTCCATCTCGGGGGTCTTACAAATTTACTCTCATCTCTTAATCCTGCCATCTACCTCTCTCAGGCCACTCATCCATCTACTTGGTCATAATTAGGAAATAAAAAGTCCTACATACAGTAGGGCTTTTAGGAGCAAAGGTCTCCCTTTCGTTGTAGCACCAGGATGCTGCCGTAAGAATTTTATGCAGGAAAGGTTTCTGAAGAAATTGGAATACCATTATACCTTTTTTTACTGCTACCAGCTATATGAATATACAGTATTTATATTAATAAATGAATATGGATTTTTTTTCTGCTACAAAAAAACTCCCTTTCATTACATGATTCCGTATTAGTATTCCATATAAAATGGATTTAAAGTACATCAGATTAAAAGAAGCTCATGCTTTCACTAACATCTAACGCACCTCAAGTGCTACCTACAGTATTGATCTTCTTTGGCCAGTGAAGATTCTTCGGGCAGTGTGACAAGTCATACCGCAGCAGGGAAAAGTCACTTTACCACAGCAACACACCTTGACTTGCAATTGGCGAGGCTGCATCCGTGCCAGCTCTGCCAGTTAAAAGACCTCAAAACAGATAAGACTGTATATTGTAAACTGCATGGTATGTTTGTGGGAAAATGAACCATTAATGAAGCATTAAATGGACACAGGAATATAGAAAAATAAGGACACTTGATTATCCTCTGATTTCTTTTTCTTTTTGTGTATTTGTAACTATTTGTTCAGTTCTTTTTATGTCTGATACTATAATAACAATTGCTTAGAAATGCAAGTGAATAAAAGTGTTCTCCCTCTTTGTAACACTTTCAATAGATTTTGGAACTGAATAATTTTAAGACCCACTGCCAGAGAGTGGTAACAGCAGTAACAGACCAGAAAAGTGCTGTTGCAACTAAAAATGTAGGAACAGAGAATGTAAATGGATTTAAACCATCAGAATAGAAAGTTAAAATAAAATTTGGAAATGCAGCTGAACTGAAAAAGTCCTTATCATATAAATGGTGGGTAAAATCCATCTCCCTAATCTTATGCACTTACCAAACATATCTGCAGTTTGTGCAACTGTCCTGAATGGGCTTAATGGAAATATCAAAAACATCCACAATGTTCTAAGTTTAGCAAAGAATACCCTTGCAAACAGAGCTAGCTGTCAAGAAGCACAAACAAAAACAAAAAATACTTAACGTTTAAAGATTTTGTGCTGATTTCCTATGTCCACATTACTATCTTCTGGATTTGCCTCTGTGCAATGCTCAAGTGTATGTGATGAATGAATCAATTTAAACCCCAAGACCTCACCTCTTTAGCTAGCTAAAAGAAACCGATGTGGCTGTGGAGCGCTCCATTTGTCATTACTTGTGCTGTGCTGTGTAGCTGGGGGACTGAGAATACACCACACAATACCCTGTCAACTGACATATCATGACTCAAGGAGCTCTCACTGAGTGAGTACCTCTGCATATGGAAGTTAGAAATCCTTCATATGTCATGCTGTGGTTGCAGAGTGTGGAGACATAGCAAGGATTTGTAAACATTCGTATGTGCAGCTAAGCTGGTGGGTTAAAACCACAAACATATCCAGAGATCTAAAATGATGCATCGAGTCAATGAGTCACTGTCAGTCACTGCTGTTTTTTTGGCCAAATGATATGACAGGCTTGTGGCACTTGGATTCCATTCAGATTTTAGTGATGGTTTCAATTCTGGATTTAAAAGCCATCCATTCCTTAACTATGGATTAAAAGAGTAGTTTAGCTTGATATTTTAGTGTGTTCACCAACAAACATTGAAAATTCCTGTCTTAACCCAAAATACAGTAGACATCAATGTAGATGGCAATTAATGACATATTCTGTTTGGTTCTCTGAAAGAAAGCTATTACTCTTTGGTCTGATCACTTTTCTACAAGTCCAAAAAGTGTTACAGATTGTAATGAAGGTAATCATTTTACAAACACAATACTTTGGAAAGAGAAGCAGATACAAATTTTCCATTGCTAATCTTAATCTACACTGAACAGTTTAAATTACCAATTTAAGTACAATTTAATCATTCAAGATCTATTTTTGATGCATCAACAGCAAGGGCACTACAATAATTTAAAAGCAGAACATTGTTGAATTGCTGAATTACAACAGTATACACATTTTTCGAAGTGAATATTTAATTAAAACTCCAGATGAACACTTTTATAGGTGAAATGTTAAATATAGTCAACTGTGCTCTAATAGAAGCTGATAATTTAAATGGATGGAGATGAAGCATTTCAAAGTTGTTAAACCATAGTTTCTGGATTCTAACAGAATGTTTCATTACATAAATATTATTCACTATCTGGATCAGAAGCAGGTTGTTTATTTCCATCTTGAGTTTTTCTGCACCTACCACCAGCAGCATCACTGTAAAATGACAGAGCTGTGTCTAAGCAAGCAGAAGCCTGTCAATAAATGTAGCAGGGTTTTAGTACATTCACTGTATGAAATGACTGCTGTTTTAATTGAAAAGGTGAATGGACATTTATGTTTTACCTGAAGCCTTAAAAAGAAGCCTAATTTAATCTTTAAGGGATCACAGCATTCCTGCTGATCAACCAGACTGTCAATTATTGCATGTACTGTACTGAATACAGAGACATGTGAATTCTGATCAGTGGAAGAATTGTATCCAGATCATGATACATAAGGGGTGGCACAATCTCTGTCATTGGGCCTTTGAATATCAACACTCAAAACCATGATATCAATCTATTAGTACTGTATATTCAAGATATAACATATACTGTACTGTAGGTTTGACAAAAGGTCTGCACCAAAAGTGTTTATTCACCCTGTTTTGTCTTGAAATTAGCAAGACTGAATGCATTGTTTTACTTTTTCCTTTATGAGGGATACATGCAAATTCAGGAAGTACTAGTCTGACAACCTTAGGTGTCAGGTGGTCACAACAAGCAAGTTGATGTGCTTGTTTTGAAGATTCAAGTCTGATAGGTTTCTGCACAATGACTGTTTAGTCACTAGAAACCCAGACTGGAGCAATAAGAGAGCGAGGAAAACAAGCACCTAACGCCCCAGAAGAGCTTCTTTCCAACTTGCACCACCAGCCCTAACTACCAGCAAATGGGCTAATTCCCTTTAGTGACTTCCAAAAAAATGTTACACTTCAGTCGAGGGATTTCTATTTTCCTGTTATTCACAAACACCATCTTCACAACTTTTTGATCACTCTTGTTTTTCTCTCAAACTTGCTCCCACCACACCAATTCCGGTTTCCAACAAAAGACTCGGCACTGTCTATGTTATTCTCTTTTATTCACTGCCCTCAGGGATAATGGACAGCCACACTAAATCTGTCCAGTCAAACTTCATTTGTCCCTCAATTGTCCACAACTTCCCAGTACTTGTAACTTCAGCCTGGAGACTGTAGCTGAGAATTAGGAATGTTGTCATGATACAGTAAGTGTATAAGAGGTACTGTAGAAACTTCCATAGCCCAGACTGTAGTCCACCCCTTCTAAATTCTTAAATTGCATGTGTGCTTTGCTACTGGAGTACGATATTTTAAATAAAAATATTTAGCTCAGAAGAGATGACTTATGTTTGATTTTTATTTATTGCCACTTCAGTTAGCTTAAAGAAATCTTTCAGCAGGTGGAAATACTGTTTCAGAGGAATTTGCTCATAGTCCACTACACATTGGCTGAATCTGTTTTCATAACATTTCAAAGCTGCCCAAATTCCTGAAAAAGCAACAACTTTTTTTTAGTTACCAAAGCTTAATTGCTTGGAAGCCCATTACAATCATGCATTTCTATGGGGGGAGGGGGCTAGGAGGATCTAAGCATTTCATTTTTACAATAGAAACCGGATGAGCACAAAAGAACAAAACCAAATAAAATATTGTTCAAAATGAATTTGTACAGTAGTTAAGTACACTATAAATAAGGATGGTTTAGAACTTAAAAATAAAACTTATGAAAAGGATTTCTGCTGAATATCCTCATTCAGGCAGTGTGGTGCCGAGGAAAATGGAAACAAAATGTTAGGATCTATTCACAGCAGTGTGGAATACCAGTGAGAGTAGATTATGTTTAAATTATACAATGCCCTAGTAAGACCCTATTTAAAATGCTGTTTTTTGTTTTATCTCAAACAGGAATAACACACATACTGTACATACTGTCTAATGCAGAATGGAATTAATCTGAGAGGAGACTATGAATGAACTTTTTGTTTTACAACCATTTATTTTTTATTTTACTGAAAAGAATAAGGAACTGGAATATGTGAGAAAACTAAAAATGTGTGTTGAGAACTGAAATCAGTAAGTGCTACTTTACACAAAGAGTTATTGTGGTGCCTTGATACTCGAGACGATTCCCAGGAACCCTCAAAAAATCACATTCTTGAGTCAATAAGATCAAATCTAATAAATCATTCATGATGGTTTATGGTTGATAAATATAGCATATTTAACTCATGTCCTACGAACCCAAGTTAATATGGGTAGAGCATGTTTTTTGCATGTCTGAGACAAGTTAAGTTTTCAACTTATAGAGCAAGCTATATTGTGTTTTGGAATGTCTCCATTATATAGAATGAAGCCCGTGTCATACACAAAGTCGTCGACTCATAATCTATCCGAAATGTGTACATGCCCATACACATAGTGTACAGTACATAAATCTTTCACAACAGAAAGAAATGTAAAATAGCGTGCTTTGTTGTCACTTCAAAATATCTCTGTTTGTTACCATTCGTTCACATGCTTTGAGCATTTTGTTGTGTATCATTCTTTACTGTCAACCAAGTCTCTATCATCTCCCAGAGACGTTTGTGGACCTTGAGATACATGTACTGAAATTTCATTGCACCTGGTGCTGCTTTCATGATATAACTGTTTGAAGAGACCACCTAACCCTTAACATGCATATATATCTGTATGTTTATGACTATTGTTTTTGTTTTGTTTTTTGATACCAAGATCTCTTTGCTACTTTCCCTTTTTCTTTTTGAGCTTTATGCTTTGATTGATGAAGAACATGCATGGGCTCACCACAAAAAGCCCCTGGCATGTGTACATGTGCTTTCAAATCAGATGGGAGAAACTAAATCTGAATGCCTTTATTCCATTTCTTCTCACAGCACAGTTGCTGTCTTTCATGTTTAGTATTTTCTCCCTTTGGGTTACACAGAATGTATTTTTTTTATTTTGGGAAAAATACTACCCATTTCAATGATGTAGTTATGATCCTGCATCACAATTACAGCAGTTTCTTTGTAGTTATTAAAATCTTCAGTGGACAAAATTAAGGTGCGCCTGCAAATTGTGTTTAAGAGGTTTTTGTAATTTATAGACACTTGAAGATTTATCTAAATTGTTAAATTGATTAATAAGTCGAAAAACTTTAAAACCTGTTACAGAAAAACCCTGAGGATCAGCAGCATACATTCTTTTTCCTGTTAATTAAAATGCCTTGTGGAAAACTTCAAGAAACTTAGATTTAAAATATTTAACTCATCCTGATAGCTATTTTTTTCTTTTCTATTAAGTAGATTTTATAATGCACTAGTAATTCAAACCTTCACAAACTCTTTCACAAATGATTTTGAAAAAGAAAATCACAGCAGACAGTAATTGGTAAAAGTCTTTTGACATAAAGGATGAGTAGTTAGAAAAGTTAAACCCAAGACTTGCACATACTGTACACTAAATGTGGTGAAATTATGAATGTCGCCACTTCACATCAAAATGATTCCTCATACAGTCTCTGGATGGTATTTGAGGCTTCCTCTATCAGAACAATTTCCATATCCCACACATCGGCTGCCGTCTCTAAGTCGATAAATCGAGCGATACTTCCAGATTTTTACATTTAGCAGTCTGTTTTCTCATATTTAGGACGTATTTTCAAAACAAGTATTAATATTGCACCGTATCATGTATTGTTTAGATGAAAACTGAATTGCAAACCTTTTTTGTAAAGTACCCATGCTGTTTGGATTCACCAACAGAGATCTTGAATGAGATGACCAGACAGGTTCCACTAACCCACCCACACAGCATGTCATTCATCTTTTGACACCCTCAAACTTGTAGGCTTTGAGAGAACCTTTCCCGGTTGATCCACTTAGGAGCACTAAAATGCTTTAGAATTTAGCAATTGTAAGAAGCAAAGACAGTCAAACCAGCTCATTACCACGGCTGCATCAGGACCTGTTCAAAATATCCATGTCCATCCATGCATGTACTGTACTGAGAGTTTCATCCAGGGTCATAGGGAGCTACAGCCTATCCCAACAAGTACTGTAACAGGCACAAGCAGAACTCTAGACAGAATGCCGGTCCATCGCAGGGCAGACACAGACACAGACACACACACACTCACACCAGGGCCAGTCTCCAGTATCAAATTAACCTGCCAATAGAGTATGTCTACTGTGGGAAGAAACCAGAGCATGCAGAGGAAACCCACACAAAAAAGGGAGGAAATTCAAACTCCATGTAGTCAAACCTACAGATACGAAATGCTTAATTCTTAGAATATAGAGAAGAGAAGTCTAGTTAAGGCCTAGCTGGTCCTGTTCTTTTCTAGATTTATGGAGTTTTAACTCCATTGTTTGGGGGAATTATTTTTTCCCCTGATATCCAGCTCAAATTGCTAAAAGACATCCATCCCACTTCATTTCCCTTACTAATGCCATCAGAAACAGCCACCTGAGTAACTAGTACTCACTTGTTAATTAATACATATCAAATCCAATGCATGGCCCTGGAACAAAATTATTAATTAAATACTATCTCAAGAAATCAATCTTGCTGTGTGTTCCACATTTGCCCTTTTGTCCCAGCCTCTTCCACCTCCTCTCCTTGTCTCAGTTATACACAATCTTATAATGTGTCGTTACGGACGTGTACATCCAAACATTAAATAAATAACCAACTGTTCTTGAGAAGTCCTTTCCTTTCTTTCTAGTTGACAACTTTTGTGTACTCAGTAATTGGGATGGACAGATATTGAAAACACAGTATTTAATTGCTCTTCCATCTAACACTGCCATTTGGAAAACATTATTATTATTATTTACAGTATGTCAGAAGTTGTATAACAAACATGTGACACAAAAGCCCAATCACTGTAAATTTGTTATACAGTTGACACTGAATGCCACTTAAACAAGGGTATAGATGACAGTATAAAGCATCTGTCAATCTTTCGATGTCAAGTTTAATGACTATGAACTCTAGTAGAGTAGCAAAGTAGAGAAGGCAAAAGCGAAGTGCTGGCTTTGGGGTATTTTCCCAGATTGTTTCAATTTTCAATAGTTTTAAAATCAAATTTTAAATTGCTGTTTTGATTGCATCTCAGAAGATCAAAGAAAGGGGTCTGAAGCAACTGAAAGAAATGCAGACCTGACCATTTCTTCTCTTCTAGTGGACACTACCCAGCTTTTTGACATGAGTCACCTACTCCAAATATTTTTTCACTTAGTGATGTGGTATACCATGTAATCATGCAGTAGGTGATAGCAAAATGTAGAGGAACCACAAGGAAATATTGCAGTTGAAAATACAGAAACTGTCCCTATATATAGACTTCAGGTTTGAGCTGCAGTTAGTGTGCAAAGGAAAGAATTAGATGTTACAATTATATGTCACTTACTGTATTTTTAATGGAAATTTGTCATTTTATGAATATGGATATGAATAACAAGAAGATACTTAATATGGGAGTTGTTCAATATGTAAGAGCAGAAAAAAGCTCCATCACATATTACTGTGTCACTACCAAGGTCATCCTTGAATTTGCAATGATGCTATTTTATTTCTGACTATGAATCACTCTGCCAAAGAGAGTATGTTAGTCGTTTAATGGAACGTTTAATAGTGTTGATCAGACAGACTGTTCTTATAACAGCCTTCTTTCTCATATCATAATCTGAACACATACACAGAGGCACAAAAAATCCATTTCTCATATCTGTTTATCTCCAGTCACTTTTTAATTATTTGGCATTAGAACAGGGAGAAGCTGGCATCTCTCAAGTTTTTCTCTGAGCATGAAAAGAAACTACAAAATTGCAAATCTGTCACCTGCCATTTTAGCAAACATTCCCTTGACTTTTTAAAAGAGCAGGAAGGCAGGATCATACTATTCTAGATAGGGAAGGGGGATCTGCTTGCAGCTCTTCACAATGTTTCTTGTCATGATCATTCTTACTGAAAAGCTATTCATTTGGTACCAATGACACTTTTCTGGATTCAGATCTGATTCAAAAGTGATGTCCAAATGTCTCTGTTAACAGAGAAAAAAAATGTTTGGGTACAGTGTATCAAAGTATTCCAACTATATGTATTGTACTAAAACAAGTACAAGTACGCAAAACAAGAAATGCTTAAAAATGATACAGAGCATTTGATGCAACAAATGTCACTGCAGCCTACAATTTTTAGAATGTTGAAATTCTTGCTGGCAAGTCCATTTACTGAAAATAACATAACTGAATCAATGATGCAAACACATATTTAGAGACAAGACCTAAGGTACAGAAAGGTTGTTAGAGAAACAGTCGCATTCAAACTTATATGATTTGCAATAATACTTTGCGAATAACGGTGATTATGGATGCCCCAGTGTCAAGAGACTTCTGCTGTGACTTCTGGCATGTAAGTGTACAAACTCTTTATTGTCATATCAGGACTACCTCTGTCCCAAGGCAGATATAAGGACTTAAATTAAGGCCATTTCTTACACCTTATATGATATTGCTGTGTTGATAGCAGTCCTGCAATCTCTCTGATTGATTGAGGTTGCTTGTGCTTGAATAATAGAAATATTAATTGTGAAAATAAGAACTTTCTTGCTGCAGGTTAATCCTGAAAGGGCAGTGATGCAAAGGTGAAGCACAATATCTCATTTTCTATACTTTAATCCCCACATTTTCTCTATTTCCTTACCTCCTTCCAACCATATTTCCTATACTGCTTTGGGGGGAAAATAATCCTGTATAATTCAACCTTGATTAAATGCTTTTTGCAATGAACTGATCCAGATCGAGAGGACCCTGAGCAGCATGCCACAAGCCAATATTTAATGAATCAATACAGTGGTTCACTGCAGATTTTCATGGGCTATGATGGCTTTTTTTCAATCGTACTTCTCTCTTTGTTAATTATCCAGATATTCTAGAAAGGTTCAGCTACGAGCTCAACTCTTGAAAAAGATGGAATGTAAAGAGAATCGACTATTTTAATTGCCTTTTTCTTGTCGGATTTACAAGCATGTGGCATCTCTATTATTTATCTATTTAAGTATATACAGTACACGTCTATACACAAAATCCCCAATGCAACCTTGTGGTGTAATTTGTCACAATAATTGGCAGAGGCAGGACACTAACTTAGGTCTATACAGCTCAGTATAGGTACAGGAATTCCCTTTCCATCTGAAAATGATTACTGAGTACATGGAAGTCAAGCTTTTCTCTGGCGGCCTTGTCTGTGTTTTCATTATATGCAAATGCTTTTGGACTCAAGAATATTAAATCCAGGATTTTGACTGTTCAGTATTGTAGCAGTAAATTCACTTACTGTTAAAGGGGAATACGTTGTTCAGTTCCATTAGAAAACCTGATGTTATTTATTGAATTCTACTCCTTAGAGCTGAATAACTTGTGAACTTTTATCCTAAATCACCAACAGAATAGAAATCTGGAAGTTTTGCAGTGTACTTACTGACAGTCCCATCCAGAGCACAAGTGGTTTTGAGAACAGATGCACCTGGTTGCAGCTCTCGACACAGACAGATTTGCATATTCCTTAATCTTTCAAAACTGAAAATTCTGGGTGTGATGAGATGCATAGTACAGTATAAACTTTTTGTATTTTGTTCTGTTCAATAGTTTTCAGAAAATGTTGAAAAATGCATACAGTATGTTGCATCTGCAAAAAATGTAAACATGTAATACCAAAACAGTCTTGGAATTGTTGACATTCATGATATCTTTAGTTTTGTTATTTCATTTATAATGGTAGGAATGTTAAAAATGTTGATAATTCTGCTTACATGATTTTTAAAATAATTTAGAACATTCCTGCATTGAAAACTAAAGTCTACTGTAGCTGATGACAGATATGTTTAGTAAAATGTAGTCATAACTATTTTCAGAAGCAGAGTGGAACAAATTGTCATTTTGGAGTCTGTTTCAAAAATGAAATATTCATGGAGTGTTCCATTTTTGTACTGTATGTGTGTGGGGGTAAAATGTTTCCTCAAATAAGGAGAATTATGATCTTTCTATGTGTCTTGCATTGCGACAAAAGAACACTTACTCTGACTTTTAGTAGAGTAAGTCTTCATCCACGGTGCGACAGGGAGCGCTACAGGAGGTCATGCTTGCCTTCTGCCATAAGACTGTACAACGTATCCACCTTGCGTCTGGGCAGAGGCAACATTGACAGTGACCTGTTTCTGGACTGAACATATCTACTGCTACATCTGTTCTCTTTCTTTTCCCATTTACAACTGTTTTCTGTGCAATATTCACCCGGGACCTGTGCAATACATTTATATTTATCTCTATATCTATATTTACATCTATATTTATATTCATCTGTGTGATACAATTTTTCTGCGTCCTGTTCTGTTCTAGTTTGTTCTTTGTGTGTCTGTATTAATAATGTATTGTATTATTATTATTGTATCATTCGTTACACTGTGGCTGTGTTGTCTGTGTAAAGCTGCTGTTGCACTGCAATTTCCCTCACGGGATCAATAGAGTATCTATCTATCTAGTACAGTTCTGGAAAAACACGAAAAATAGTGATATACAGTATTTATCACCTATTACTGACTGAAAAAATATTTACACTTGTTTTTAAATCAGTAGTTGATGGGTAGCTCTAGTTCCAAAACTATTGTTCCAATGAGACTATTGCTCACATTATATGAACTAAACCCTATGAGCTTTTTTACAGTCAAGTTTCAAGTATGTTATGCCATTTTATTATCTTTTATCAGGACTTAATCTCTTCACTTATACAGTACACTCTTTTCAATCAATCACTGATTTAATCTTGGTGATAATTTTTCCTTATGTATATTTCATATAAATCATTGTAATCATTATTTTTCTGGATTAATTTACTATAATTTGATATAATCTATCTTGTGTTTCACATGAATCATTTCAGGACTATGATACCTTGCTGTCATACCGTAGATCCAGGCCTAGTTGGAGAGCCAGGTATCTGAGATTTAAAAGCATTTGTGCTTTTTCTCCTGGCAGGGAGTCTGTTTTGGGAGAGATGGATCTGGACCAGAGATGCATTTCACAGAGAGCTTGGTGAGGTAGCTAAGACCCAGAATGGAACTCCACTATGGTGGGGATCAGCAAGAAAGATCAAAGCAGTAAAAGAATGAGTTTATATAAAACTAATCTTACATCACATCAGTCCTTAACTTGAAAGCTTTGTTCATCTCCAGTTGCTTTTCCCTTTGTTTTTGATGTAAAATCTATATCGACATATTAGAAAGGAGATGTCTTCAGACTTAATTTTCCCAGCAGGAGATATGAGTGGAATGTAAAAGTATATTCAGATCTGAAATGAGGAACTGCTTTATTTCAATAAGCAGTTAGGTGCCATTCTTGTTCTGGAAATTGTTCACGTGTGTATTGAATAACAGGCAATGTGATAAAGTGGAGACAGCATTTCCTTCAATATCTAGTCTTTGATGGAAAACGTCAGCAGAATCTAATTTTCTTGTCACCAGCTGATACATGACCTGCGATTACATAAACAGAAATAACCTGATAATACGCGGTCGTGATGGGAGAAGGTAATGCAGAAATGCATCTATTGCAGGACATAAAAACCACTGGTAATGTAATTGTGTAAGACATTATACACCTAACCTTTTGCTACTCTTAAACAAAATCAGCTCAAAGCTGTTTTAAAAATTGAGCTTCCTGGTTATTTTTTCTTCAGAAAGCTCAGGTTTCCTCAAATGGAACAGAGAGCATTTGAGTATCTTGTTTCTATCAAATTGGTAGAGGCCTGTATAAAAATTAGATCATGGCAAAGCTCACTTTTGTCAGATTTTTTATCTAGGTTTTAGATCATTTTCTCCCTGAAATACTTGGCTATGTTTGTTACTGTATAAATAAGGAAACATCAATCTGATCGCTTTGACAGCTTTTTGTAATGTAAGTGCATGCCTTAACAAGGAATATATTTTTGTGACAGGTAGAATCTTTCTTGCTGCACTTGGTAATACAGAAATTTGTTACTGAAAAAAAATAAAGGGCATATTACTACTTTTCTCTGAAGTTTTCACAATGTTGAACTTGCTAAGAACTCTTTGTAGCGTTGCATCTTTCAAAGCTTTAAGGCCCATTATATCTCTCGCTAATAACGTTGTGTTCCCATGTTTTTTTTACAGTGAAATTGACAACAGTAAACAAAGAAGACTTACCTTTGATCATCGTTCACAAACCTTGCTCATTACTCTATAAAGTCACATATTTGAAATCTTCTTTTACCCTATGGTCACGAAACCTTGAGGAAAAAAAACAGAACAAAGCAATTACTCAGTCCTTCAGAAGTGGCTGTGTAGACACTGCCATGCCTGTTTCAAAGCTGAACTTTGAGACAAAAAAAGTCCTTGAAGGTGGATGGCATAGGATGATTTTAGACAAAAAAGTATTCAACGAGTGAAAAGACAGAAAAGAAACCAGATTGCATTTTCTAACTCAGTGGGATTCTATTTTCTAGGTCTTTCGTCTCCCTTCATATAACAAGAAGAGAAAGCTGATTTGGGGGTATACTCTTCATCGAGTAGCTATGCCTGAGCTGCAGCCGATAAGGGAGCGGGTGATGTTAGCCATTGAATTACCATTCTTTTTTATTTATCTGTCTATTCATGTGCTTGGGGGAAACAGAAAATCTGACTTAGTACCAGTTTATAATCTTCTTAAATCGTGGCGCTATAGGTGTCGAGATTTAACGGAGTGTGCTGGGGCCTCAGTGGAAGGAATGAGCATGCAAGCAGAAATGAAGATAGTTAATAGAAAAAAAAATGCATCAACAAGGATAGGTTCTCTTTAGCAATAACCCTATTGGATTTATACTCCATCTCCCATTATATACTATTATTGTTTGCTCTGTGGTCTCACTTTCTGCTTTTCTGCCTGATGCTGAGACAGCCCAATGCTTGCACAAACATTGCTTGTACAAACCGGTGGCTTTGTCTTGCTGCCTCTCCTGTTAGTTTTTGACCCCTCTTTTCTTTCGACCTTGACTTCATTTGCTGAAGCCTGTAATAAGATTTATTTTAAACTCTTTTCAGAGCAGAGCATTATGCGGTCGCACTCTCTCTCTCTCTGTAGCGGATATACAGTACAAACATGAATTCCATTTCAAACATTCCCAACGACTGCCTTCCAAAATGCAGTCATTGAAGTAGCCACCAGTATGACACAGACTTTGTGCTTGGAGGCGTGTAAGCTACAACATTAGTTCTGTATTATGAACCTGTAAGCATTCTCTGAAATGTTTTTATGTTTCCAGTAGCAATCATCTTCCATTCAGCAGTTTTGGTTGGTAACTGTTGAGTATCAACAAAGAGGTCACTATTTATTCATATAGTATGTAAAAGCTCCAGAGGATTCACTAGGTTCACTAGTTGTCCTGGTGACATTAAGCTAACATTATGTGGCATAGCAGTATCAAAATGTTAGCCTTTTATAATCATCAGACTGTAAAGTGACAGTGTTTTGCTCTGAGCTTCTGAGGCTTGTTTCCACAGGTGATAGTAGCAATTCTTTTTTGCTCTGCTATAAAAATATCACTTCTCAAGACAAATAAGGGCAGAAATACTTTTATTTACAGTAATATTTCAAATGTCATGGAGTATATTCATTGTGATTTCACAAACAACAAAAAAAAACCTATTCTCAATAAAAAGCCGTTAAAGATTTTATAAGACACTTCCCATTCCAAAGTATTTTTCACGTTTCCATTTGCAAAATGCATGACAGGGAGGAAATGTGGATTTTTTTCCCAGTCTTCAATTTTTTCATGAAAAACATTGATTACCAAAAATTATCTTTTATTATTTATAATCCTAACCCTACCGGCATGATCAGGGCATCGTTTTATGCAGTTCAATTAAATTTATGAACACCGAGGGACACTATCTCTGTGGCAACAAGAAAATCACTGAACATGTGACACCATTAGAGATCTAGCAGAGACCATATATCTGCAAATGGCCCCAGATGTTAGGTGCAAATTTGATTACTTTGCGCCAGTTTCAAAAGACTTCTAGCTAAACACAATTAATTTTCAATTTCAGTTAATGAAAAGAACATCTTTGAATGTCAAGCAGTTTGAATCCATCGCTTTGCAGCAAAAAAAAACACGAGGATTTCTAACTAGAAATGACAACTACTGCAAAGATAGATTTTCCTTGAATATACAGTAAGGCAATGTGTCCATAATTTTGTTAAGCAGTGGGTATTTCCAGCAAAGAAAAAAAAAACTGAATAATTATGTAATCTTCACTAAAATGAAAACCAACCAAAAGTTGCTCCCATGAAGTACTGTAGTGAAGCTACAATATAGGGCAATTATAATTTTTATAGTACCTCAGTTGGCTGTAAAGAATCATTTAAGTATTTAGGTGCATCATCAATCACATATGATTTGTTTGTGCTTCTAAATAAACTGGCTTTGGTCTCCAAACTGGTATGATCTATAAGATTTTTAATGAAAATCGTGTATCTGCTTAATGCCAAGGACACTGACTCAGCCCTTACTAAAATGAACTGCAGTATTTACTGGTGTATACTGTAACTGTGATAGTACTACCTTAACTACAGTGATATAATCCCTATTAAAACTAATAAAAATGTTGCTCTAATTATAAATTGCTTTCAACGAAACTGTATCAACAGGCAGATATCTGTTTTATAATTGCTGCCCATGGGAGAAAAGTCTTTTTTTTCCAGATGGGATGCTAGGATTTTATTTATTAATATAGCCACAGAGAAGGAGCAAAGATTCATGGAAATAATTTCACTTATTGTAATTAACATCACACTATGTTATCTGTGAGTGCACTAATCAGCAAAATGAACAATGTCGAAACACCCTTTTTGAATATTGAACTGTATTTTCCCTCCTATGATTATACCTACGAATGTAAAAAGCTGATGAAAACATAACATTCAAACTGTCAGTGCTCGTCATTTTCCTGTACACTGAGAGAAATTATCTCAGCATCAAGCCTATACTTAAAAGATTCCAGCCTCTACACCTCCACTGTATGCCCAGGTAATGCATGCCATGTATTACTAATGTGCTTTGCAAATCTTTAAACACTGGAAAGAGTCTTGTTGCTCATGTTTGAACCTTCTCCAGGAATTCTTCCTCCCTTTTATAAAGCGCCAACATGAAATAAAACAGTACTCCCGATGTCATCTAATTCATCCATTTTACAGTTCCAATATAAGTTTTCTTGACTTGTATTCTAGACTCATCGCTATACATGTATAACATAGTATTTTGTTTCTCTCTTCTGCCCCTTTGCATATACTGAAAGCAATTCTAGACCCTTTTCCCCACTGTGTGCTTTCTAATTATGCCTTTGTGATACAGTTACATCTTTCACTTTCCTTTCGGATTCATAAAATATTACATTTAATCAAATTAAATTTAATTTTCTGTGTATCTGCCCACTTCTGAATCCTACACCCATCTTGATTAATATTATCTGGAGTGCAGAAATCCAAGCAATAAGACCAGCAGGACTCCACTTTGCACACTGCCCAGCCCAGATGCTCCCTCTCTTATACTCTCTGTATCATACATTAAAGCCAGTTTTGAATCCATCTACATCAGGAATAACAGACCTGCATTCTGTCTAACAGATGAATGAGACCCATTCTATTACTGCCATTTCAGTAATGGTTTTGCATTTTAGAATGGGGAAAATACAGCTGTTTTATCCATTAGTGAGTGATGCTCAATGCTGAAGATCAAACCTACAAGTCTCAGGCTTGAATTTACAGTAAATCATTACTGAATCTACTGTATAAATCAGGGTTATATTGACTATGGATAAGTTTGTTTTGAGGAATCCAAGAACAGCAGCTCAGAGAAGAAAGCACTGCTTTGTGCAACTTAAAAGGAGAGTAAGCCATATTGTCTGCCTCACTCACCTACCTTTCCTTTCAGTTAGCAAAACGTACTGTACTAAATGGAGCAACAATGTGAAACTCAACATGCAAAGTACCCCAATGATGAAAACCCACTGTACGTCTTAGAAAATAAGGGATCTTAAACAATCTGCAAACCTGACTAGCATCATTTTGTGTTTGCTGGCAAGCACATGCAGGTCATTTAGTGACAGGGAACTAATGAAAGACTGCTTTTTGGCAGATAGCAAAATGCTTCTTCACCACTGCCAGTCACCATGTTGAGCTGTCATTTAACAGTCCTTCAGAACAGTTACAGGATAAAAAAACAGAAGGGGTTACCAGTCTGGCATGTGTACAGGTGACATGTATTAACAGGACTTTCAAAAATTGCATCATAACGTCTTAGATTGCACTGAGATATTTAGAGTGGGTTACAAGATGAATGGATTCGTTTTGAGGTTGAATTGAAAAACAGATGATGTTTCTTCTATAACTGGAAAACGAAACAATCTAGATAGAAGAGAGCAGCCAGGTCAGTCTAATTGATTGATCAAAACTGTGAAATACTTATTGGTTGAAAGGTATGGACATATTTGTTAAAACCGTAAAACAAATCCTAAAATATAATTGCATTGTTCGTCTCAGGAACTGTACAGGATAGCAAATGTGTTGTTTTACCAGATAAAAGTATACTAGCTCAGCAGTCTCTGAATTGCTACTGAAAATGGTCAGAATGAATGTTGTGGCCCAGTTCGGTGTTGAAATGTGGCTGATGTACAGTATTTGCCATTCTTCACAAATTTAACTTTGATACTAACTTGTCTTTACGTAGAACGTCAAAGAAAAGACATGACAAAGATCATTATTTCCCCCAGGATTTAGGCCTTGAATTGGTTAGTGTAGATTTAAAGAAAGAATTAAAACATTTTCATATGTTCTATCAAGGACAGAAAAAAATAGCAATTCTGTACACTTGTACTTGAGTAATAATGTGTATGAAAGCAAAAGATACACATTTAATGAGCTACAGCAGTTGAAGAAACTTATTCAGCCTGTCAATATCTTTGATATCCCAGTTGCAAAAACAGGCAAGATTGCTGAATGTCTTAAAATCTTAACATAAGAAAATAAGTTGTATACAGAAGTGTGAATCTACTGAAGCAAAAATACAGAGGGTAATTTAAAAATGTAGAAGTACATTGAAAAGTCAAATCTAAGACATGCAGCAATAAAAATGATTTGAGTGTGTGCTTCAACATTCACAAGTGACTCAACATTTTCTGCAACAGGAGGGATTAAAATAGAACTCGAGCCTCATCAAACTGACAAGCATCTGAAAGCAGAGCTGAAATCCACTGTAGTTTCAATTGTGCCATATTTTGACACAATTGCTCACACGTTGATGGCAAGTTGTCCCGAGCAGTGTAAGTCAATTTTGAAATATGCTTTGTGTGCATATACAATATACTATAGCAACAGCAACTGTGAATAAATGTTGGGAATGTTGGGAATAATTAGGTTACTGTAGGTTACATAACGTATATGCTTTCCAGCAGTGCTTGAAGGAAATTTCAGATAAAGGTGAATGTCAAATTATATACTGTATACGGCCCATTTTAAGAAATGGCTAAAAATGGATATAAAAAGCATGCATTATTGATTTACTTGTTGTTCTATTATAAGTTTTAGAATGAGCTGCTCATGGGAAATCTTGCCACACGTTTCTGAAAATCCAGAAGTACATATTACATACATCTGTATTCGGATCAACTCTTATTTTAAATGACAAGCACAGTAAGCAGACTGTTCTATAATTACCTGCTTCAGTATTGACATTTTTGCTCAGACTGTTACAGAGTCCTAGGAAGAACCTTCTACTGCACTGTTGGGCAACAGATGTTTTCAATGAGCTACAGCTCATTTGTTCAAAATATATACGATTACAAGTACCTTTAGAAGGACCTTCAAACAAAGAATGAGACACAGACAAGAAGGAAGATGAGAGGGTCTGCAAACTCCCAGATGAGCACAGATAGAGTAGACTACAAAGAAGGGTCAGGCTGGTACAGAACAGTACTCTTCATTTCATAACTTTTGGACAGAATGAAATCAAAACGTCAGGAGGATCAGAAGAGACCCTGTCCTCCTTCCCAGTCTCTACGATGGAAAAATTAACATGGGACATAATGGGACACCTTGCTGAGCCGGCAGTGTTATAATATGTTCCCTTTCATTGTATCTTGCTATAGTTTTCAACGCAAAAAATATTTTTAATTGTAATTGTAATTTTTAAATGACAAGAAATTAGTTGTCGTTTACAACGATCTCATGTCTGCATGATATACATGATTTCGCCGATCTCTTTCTGAACTCTAGGGTGTACAGGTGTATCATCTGGAGCATTCTAAATTTCTTCGCTTTCGTGTGTATGAGGTAATGTACAGTGATGGGCATACTTAAGACATCTTCATTAATAAAGACATCAGTGAAGCACTTATTGAGTATATCTGCAATTTCCTTTTCATTACACTGTCACCACTACAATTTAAATGCTCTTTATCCCCTTCTTAACCTTTCTTTTCAAAAGCCTGAAAAAAATATTTAAGACGGGTTTTGCAATAATGCTATTATTTAAGAATATTTTTATAATATTCGCTTTTATTAACCACTTGTATTAACCTGTATAGCTGTGATGTAATGGATATTTTTGTTGATCAGAATTTTTCTCAAAAATTTTTGGTAAGTACTGTTCCCAAATAGTGAGAAAAATATTGGTAAATCTGTTGCACTCATCCCAGTCTCTTTGTCCAATAGATTTTCCAGTCTGTGTATACTTGCATTGTCTGCTGAGGTATGGAGTAAAACTACAAACTGTCACATGGAGTACTTTAACTAGTTAAGATTGCAATTAAATATTTTCATTTGATATTTCTACTTCAAGATCTAGCAGTTTATTCCACACTATGGAATACTTTAATTGTGAAGCCGATCACAATGAACTAATAAACTAATAATAGTTGTCAGCAGCCATATCACCCTGCAACTCACAACCGGCAACCGACTGAAGCTAAAGCAGATGTGAGCCTGGTCAGTGCCTGGTTGGGAGACCTCCTGGGGTAACTTGCTGCTGGAAGAAGTGTTACTGGGACCAGAAGGGGGCGCTTATCCTGCAATTTCCCTCACGGGATCAATGAAGTTTCTATCTATCCATCCATCCATCCAGCGGTTTGTGTGGGTCGTAATGCCCCAGTATAGTGACGGTGACACTATACCGTCAAAAGGCACCGTCCTTCGAATGAGACATAAAACTGATGTCCTGACTCTCTGTGGTCATTAAAAGTCCCAGGGTGTAACTTGAAAAGAGTAGGGGTGTAACCTCAGCATCCTGGCCAAATTTCCCAATTGGCCTTTACCAATCATGGCCTATCAATAATCCCCATCTACGAATTGACTTAATTGACTCTGCTCTCCTCCCCACTGATAGCTAATGTGTGGTGAGTGTTCTGGCACACAATGGCTGCCATTGCATCATCCAGGTGGGGGTTACACATTGGGGGTGGTGGGGTGGTGGAGGGGATCCCCATTACCTGTAAAGCACTTTGAGTGGAGTGTCCAGAAAAGAGCTATATAAATTTGAAGGAATTATTATTATTAAACACATGAATGTACTGTGCGATATTTAACTTTGACACAATATTTGGGGTATTCCAAAACAGAAGTTAGAAAATAACTAAGGATATGTTCCTGCTAAATGAGATTAATAAAGTGCTTTAATCAACTTAAAAGATGTAAAAGGCCCAAATTAATAATCTACAGTACACTGCATGTCAGCTTTCTGTCTTAAACTCCTCCAAACAAAATTACAATATGAAAAGGATTGTTTTATTCTGGCACAAATGGGTGGGCTCTTAACACCCACAATAAAAAATGTTTTAAATAATTATCCCTTTGAATTTCATGAGATTTGTAACCCACAGCTTTACAGGGACTAAAAAATCAGATGAGTAACATAAAACCTAACCCTTATTTTTTTTTAACAAAATCATATTAACTAATTAATCACCTTTCCCAGTTTGTTATTCAATGAGACACTCCACAGCCATATTGCTTTGTCGGGAGCTTCAGGTCTTGTATTAGGACAGAACTCTTGTTGCATTAATGATCACACATACTGTATGCATTGCATTAAAAATTCAGGATGATTATGTACCTAACCACTACAAGCATCCAAAAGTCTGGTCAGATTTCACACCTACAGATGTTTCTTATCCCAATTTTTTTCCATTACATTGCTAGCCTTCTCTGTTAAAAAAAAAACTTTTCAGATTAATCTTGATATATTTCTCCTTTCTGTGCTGCTGACATACATATTTAACCACTACATTGTCTTGTGCTTAGTCACCTAGCAGTTCCAAGATATATTCTGTGTAGGCTATTCAGTATGTCTCCAGACTGCCTGTTGACTGCTGTATGGGCAGAGTAAAACTACAGTATCATTCTACAGAGGAACTAGGATAAAAAATATCATCAATAATAAAAAATATTGTTTTTTTTTACATTTTAATATTTGTGGCCTCTGATTTGCATAGAAAATTGAGTATAAATAAAAGTGGAAAGAATGTAACGATTTAAATAATATATATATGCCATATTTCTCAAAAATGTTGATAAGTGCTTATTGTTTTAAGATAAAAGAGGGGTGATTTTCAAATGTACCTACAGTACAACAAGATTGTATTATAAAGTGTGAAGAATCAGTGTTTATTCTGAGATGGAATTCTCCCATGTCTGTTAAGATATTTTTGAAGAGAGTCTGACATATGTGGCACACAAACACTTTTTTGTACAAAACATTGTACAATTGGACACTAGAATTATTTTTGACAAGCACTCCACGTATCTATGATAGTGGACTGGCATAGTCACTTAATTTGGATAGATGATATTTATAGTCTTGGGGATACCATAAATATCGACAATAGTATTCCAGGTTATCCCACACACTTTTCAATTTCAATGAATTCACTCTAGAATGCAGTATCACATTTGTCTATACAGTATGTTTGTGGGGCCTGACTGAATGCAATATCCCTTAACTGGGATGTATTGCACAGTATACAGTATGTTTTATAATAGCATGTGAATTTCAGATTTGTGTTGAAGTTTAAGCTCTATTTACACCAATGAGATGTACTAGCTTAAATGATAACAGTAGTAATTATTATTACTACTGTATATACACCAATGAAATGAATAAAAAATCCTATCTATACATACTGTAAATGTAGAGAGGGATTGCTAAAGCATCATAGAGAATTTACAACAGTAACATCATGCTCAGAACCTGTGTCCTGCGCTCAGCCAACCCCCCCACTAAGATGTGTATTAACAAAGGAGAAAGCTTTGTTTCTGGAGGATGGGGTATTCACATTGACCTGAGAGTGATGGCGCTCAAGAACACAGCAGTCACCTAGATGAAGAAACCGAATGATGATTTAAAGGTTTCCTGCAAGTGTTAAATAGTAGGGGTCTTTAACTTTTCCTTCCTAAAACAAAGAATGCATGTACTGTATAGTTTCTCCAGCTCCACTTTCCCTTTATTAGAATTCTCTTGCAGTGGACCCAAGCCAGAGACCATCTTCTGAGATTGCTGCAGTAATTACTTGAGCTCAACCTGAGCAAGTGTTTTTTTTTTTTGCACTGAAGGCCATTGCTGTAAGAGATTTGTTTTTTCCCCAAGTGTATAATTATGCCCTGGCTGTCCCTTAATGCTCTGGAGAAAAATAATACGAAAGGATATAATAAATCTTGGTCAAACCAGACACTGATAAAATAAGCAAAAAGCTATTTTAAAATGATGAAATGTGAGAACCGTCTGTCATCAGATAAGAAAGCTGAAGAAAGTTTTAAAGGAAGAAATAATTCCAAATAAAGCTGAACATCTTTCTCATAAAACAAGCTGATGCTTTAGCAGCTTCCAATTTGCCAGCCAATGACCAAATATATGTGATTATTAATACAGACAAGTAAAACAAGTAATAAGAAGGCTTTTAAACATTCCATTCCCCACAGTTATTCAGTGTCTGACCGTTTTATGGATTTTTAATCAAGAGGAAATTTCAATTCATTCATGTCCAAGGCATAGACTGAGCTGCAACCCTCAGATGGCTAAGTGAGAAAGCAAAGTTAATTTTAATATAATAATAACATGCAGATCCCAATACCCAGCACACATAAGAATGTGTAACACTAGGCATAGCACTCTAATACAGTACGTTCTGTTTTTTGACTCTGATTGTTTTTGATTAGTCATTTGTGTGTATCACAGCAGATTGCTTCATACTGTACAGTATATACTCTTTTATTGATTAATTTGGCACATTTTATTATTGTGCTAATACAATTGTATCTTGGATTATTTGAATTTCTGCCTGTACTGTGCATTGCTGTCTGTTTTGGTTTAGAAACAGAACTCTACAGCTTTGGGGTGTTACAGTAAATGTAAAAAGACACATGAAATAGAAATACGTTTCAAAATATTTTTTCATACCAACTTCTCTAACCTTCACGTTGGCCTAAATGATCAATTTCCATTCAAACTTAGTGAGGTACAGTAGAATGCTGAATCTCCAACTAAGCAGCAATATGGATTTTCTCACATTTGTTGTACAAATGGAGCTGTAGTGGAAGGTGGTATAAGAATTAATGCCCACGCAAGGTTTTAAAAACAGTTAGGACTGTTTCCTTTATATCAGTTGCACATCACACCAAAACAGGCATCAGAGATTCTGCCCTTGGCTGATGCCCAAAAACCAATAGCTTTTCCCCTGCATTTGGTCTTAAAAATCACAACAGGATGCAGCAAGCAAAATAAAGGTAAATAAAACAACCTTTGACACAATCTGACCAATTTCATGCTGCTGTGTCAATTTCACAGGAACCCTGCAGACCGTAGAGGCAACACATGGCAGTTGCTCCAGATGGAACGCACGACACAGTGCTCACCTGCAATTCAAATTGTATCACACTCTCAGCAGCGATGGCCAGAGATTAGCAAAGGCATATAGCAAGAGCATATAGTGTAGATGCTCCTGGCTGACCATGTTTCAGTGCAATATTGTATTCCTTTTCATCAGCATGTCAGGGATGCATGAGTTTGAGTTTTTCAAAATCGGAACTAGGAGAAGTTAAATGCTCTCTCATGCTGTGCCCTCTAAATAATACTGGGGCTATAAAGCCAAAACCTATTGTAGCTTTACTCAAGCAATTTCTATTTATGATCATCAGATCAATGTGAATGACAAGTACAAAATATAGTATACAGTATTTTATTTGTGTGTGATTCTATGCATATTTTATGTCATATTACAACAAAAACAGACTTTCTGTCAGTCCTTGTCATGCTGCATAATGAAGTGCCACTCAATAAGTTTTGTTCTACATGTGCAGACAAGATGTTTTCTTAAACTTCAGAATTCATTCTGCTTCTTCCTAACCATTTCTTTCTCGACCCTTTAACCTTTCTGTTACTTTGGTTTCATCTTGGTCCATCGTTCCAAACTAAGGTGGCTGGAAATTTGGACCTTACTCCTGATCTAGACATGCATTTGTTTTTTCTATACTGTATGTTGACTTTACGTCCATGTTCGCTGCTTGGAAAGTTTGAAAACATATTTATAATGCGTTAACTGTAGTTGATGTTCCTCTGCAACCTGAGCGGAAAGAGTAGAGGGGTGGTCGTCTATAACAGAGGACAGTGCTGACCTTCTCATGTGAAGCTTTATTCTTTTGAAAAAGCATAAATCTTAGAGCAACAGCATGTTACAATGATTTTGACTTTGATTTAACTGTACGAGTGGTTATATATAAAGACATAGTAGCCATGGACTTTGACTTTCTATCTAATGTAACTTCACCTAAATATTTATTAAGCATCTCTTTCCCCTTTAGAAAACACTGACATTCCAATACATCTTCATTAGCTGATGTTTTCTGAGAATGATCAATTGCTGCTTTGGAAAAGGTCTCCCAGTTTTTTGTGGAGGTGTAAAAAGTGGATTTTTTAGTTGCTAAACTATCTTGACTGCTTCACACCAGTGACTATGAATGAGTGGAGCAAGTCATGTTTTCTCTGTAGATTGTTTCTTTTTATGGCCACGTAAGTAAGGAGGGTAAAATGGTGAAAGAGTCTTTAGCTCAGGACAACACATACCGATATTTTTTTTCTATTAAAAAATTAAATAATCTACTTATTAATAGGTTTAATCTAATCTTATGATTATTTCTTATTTCTCATTTATTTTAAATGCAGTGGCTATATATTTTTTCTTATTAAATTTTCTTATGTTCAAAGGTCTCCACAGAGCCATCATCAAAAACATTCAGAGACAAATTCTGCTGAAAGGTTCTGAACAATCTTTTCAGTTCCCTACAGGCAATTTACTGTACAGCTAACCAGAAAATTACCATTGTTTTTGTTTCATATTTTGGGGTTATGCCTTATATTTTGTTTTACTTTTAGAAAATTACAGCAGGTGCATTATAGTCCCGGCCACGGTTCTGTAAAGAATCTGGTGTTCAGACACCTTATACTGTAAAGGGAAAAATACAACAAACATACTATAAGAGCAGGCAGGCATTTGTTGTGTTACTTCTACTGTATGCAGTTCAATATTTTTAAGACGTAATTACTTAAACTTCTTTAAGTAAACAGATCTTTAAAGAAACAGTGTTACAAAAAACAGTTAGACTTTAAATGAAACAATATTAATATTTAATATTTCAAACTCCACTGTTTTTAGCTAGTGGCAACAGAGGTAATAAATGACAGCAGCTGAAATACAAAAGCTTTTACCTGTGTTTGTAAACGTGCAGTGGGTACGATAAAGAGTTTATGTTACAGTGCATCACCCAAATGGTAAAACAGACAGTCAGTGCTTGTGTATGTGGTGCAGGTGTATGATGAATCAGCTGTTAGAGAGGGGAACAAACACAGAAACAAGCAAAGCAAACAAAGTTACAGTGATCTGTGTTGTCAGATGTTTATTTTTTTCAAAAGCTTGGAAAACAAACCTAAATGAAATGTGTCACTATTGGCCAGGAATTTTTATATCAATAGTCCCATTAGACAATATTCGCCACATTTGATAACAACAATCAAGAAATATAATCTTCTATGAACTGGTCTCTCCCCTGCCAAACGTCACATGTTGGATAGAGTCTCATACTAAGCAGAATATGGATTTTTAGTTTTCCGTATTTGAGCTACACTGACATTGTCTCTATTATATAAACTAAATTACCAAGATGTACTACATAAAAAAATACTTAAAAGGAAACCAATAATGAGACAAACAATTATAGATGTATTATTACAGTGTCAGTTTGTGACCTTAGCAAATGGAATAAGCCTGTTCTTATCAATACAAAACAGTAACGACAATGTCACGGAGTTTAATTGGAATTTAATTGGAATACCCTTACAGTATATAAGAGTTTATGAAAAATTCACAAACACAAACAAATAACCAGAATTTTGTTAACCTTAAAACCAAGATAGAAGAGGAAAGAGTATACATTGTTTGATGCAGAAATTACTAGTAAGGCCTCATTTAGATTGCTGTGTACATTTTTGGTCACCACTATAACAGGTAGAACAGATATTACTGCTCTGGAATCCATCCAGACAAGAGCAACCAGATACTCTCAGGTCTACGTGTCCTACACTGACAGACTAAAGGAACAGAACCTTCTTAGTCTTGAAAAGAGACAATGAGGGGAACTGATAACACGTATTCAAAGTCATTGACAAAGTCAACTCGGCTGATGTTGTCTGAATGAACAGTGAAACACGAACCAGAAGTGGACACTCTGTGGAGAAGAACAAGAAGTAGGGAAGTTTTCATGTCAGTTACTGTATAGTTATAGCTTTCAGATGAGCCAGGAAGCAAACTGCTGTGAATGAAATGAAACATCTTTATCTGTGAATGCATTTTCTCACCCTTCTATAAAATTCATGAGCATATGCTTTCTGAAAATCTGAATAAAAACTAGCATGTAAGAAAAGAGCTTCAGAAGTGTTCGTGTACAGTACTAGGCTGGGTTCAGGGTTTCTCTGTTACCCTCCATCTTAAAGATACAAATTGATGATGGGTGTAATTTCTGTCATCTATCAGGTGCCTTGTTGAAGACTACAGAGTACCATTGCAAAGTTCTAAATACTAACTCAACAAAGGGAAGGAAAAGGTACAGATTTTATAGATTAATAAACAATGAATATATAATGATAAGCTATTTGTGACCCATGCAACATAGGAAAACACAGTCCTTTAAAGATTTAAAGATATCAAAGAATTACACAAATGTCTGAGAAAAGCAGTGCGACACAAAGACCACTGTACAGTATAATAAAACTTCTTGCTGTCATTGCCTTTAAAATCCCTGCACAGTGGATACAATACTACTGTGAGTGGCTATAAATAATACAGTGCAAAAGCATTTTGTCATTTTCATTTTTAAAAGGAAATACTGGACTGTAGAACAATGTTATGTCTAAAAGAATGGTCTTTGACTTTTCAGGGAAAAATATGAATCAGGGTATCTTTAATCATATCTGTAAGATATGGTTATCAATGTAGAATGTATTATGTTGGAGGTTTCAGTCATCTGAGAATTCTTAGAAATTCTTTCCTTTTTAGTGGAGAGGTTGATATTAACAGGCAACTCCAGATTTAGTCAAGCAAAGATAAAGCAAAGACACTAAACCCTTTTTAAACAACCATTGCTGAATTCTGGGCTTTATGAATACCAAGTAATAAGATTCCTTGAGTGAAGAAAGGCAGCCCTTAGAAAATAAGCCTTTGACTTGAATGTCACTCAAGGATAAAACTCTTTACAAGCAATTCTCCGATCATTTTTACTCCTTGTATTAAAGAAACATACCGTATTTGAGCAGCCATGTCAAAAACATATTATAAACTATAGCATATCTCTTGTCTCTTCACCCTTCCAGATTATAAATCCCATTAGCATTATTTTCTGTTTTATCCATTCACACTATACTCCATAGCTGGAGCTGTTGAAGTTTACTGATCAGATCCGTTTACTGCTCTGTGTTTGGTTCTATTTTGGTTTTCTTACTGAAGTTACTTTTTCAAATTCTAAATATCTTGCTGCAGACTGGTTGACTATAAAATCTTGAAATTATGAACTGAAGCTGCAGGAGACAAAGCCCAGAAGTTGGGACAGAATACAACAAGAGCAACAAGAAGGTGCTGGACATATTTCGAGATGGAACAGTTAAAAATGTGAAAATTGGTTGCCTGAATTGATCTCCACTATAGCAGGTGAATTGGCTTTAAGACAGAGATGAAGAGATGTACTGTAGGAGCATTAGAAGGGATAAAGAAAAAAGAAGGAATATTTGCCTGCTTTTTTACATCCAGTTGATAAAGAAGCACAAAAGACATATCTAGGGCACTTAACTACAGTATCACTGGTACTGATGAATCACCCAAAAGAAGGCCACATGTTCAATAGTGAAAACTAAAAACATTCACATATCTCACACTGACTCTTGACCCTTTAAATTCTTTGAGTTTGAATTGCATTTCATGCATTCTGACATACTGTAGCCCCTAACATGGGATATCATGTGCTAAATAGTTTGTGTTGGAATTCAAAAAGGTTTATCATTTCATCTCATGATCTTTCATCTGATTTTCAGTGTATTGGGAGACTTTCTTTTTCAAAAGTAGATTGAAAGCTTTGAGTCCTTCGTGATGTTTTATGTGCCCTTTTTGTTTATAGAGATATATTTCACCTTCCCAGCTCTTTCATGTTGTTTCATTACCTGTAATGTGCAGACTGAATGGTGAAGCAGGCTAAGGTTTCAATAGCTCTGGCATTGAAAAGGTGATGAATAGCATTTTCTTAAAAATATGTACATACTGTACCTTTGACAATGTTTCACTCAAAAGGAAAGAGAACTGAATCAAAGTGTTACAAAACAGCTGTTTAGTGAGCAGAATGAGCCCTATAGTCCAGACATCAGGATTATCAAGTAGGGTACAGTATATAATATGCCAATCCTCCTATAGTTTGGAGGAATTGAGTAGGTTCAAAATGGCAGAACAGCAATCATGACAACGTCTGACACCCCTGAGCTTCAGTCATTAAGAGCTATAGTACGTCATTACTACAGATATATTTTTAATCCATTCAAATAAGTCATCACAATCACAATCTCCATTATATCTAATGGACCCTTCTTAATAATGCTTAACACTACACCTGCCAGTCGGTGAAGATATACAGTATTTTATCCTGTATGTTATGATATTAACAAAAGGTTATTCAGGTCTCATTCTTGTGGCTGTGTTCTGTATAGTTGTCCTTGTTCTGTTTTACAATGTCTCAGAGAAAAATGCGATATTGCATTTTTTGTTGACAGCTCTTAAAAGAACATTGTTAAATTTAATTAAAGTCTCCTGGCACAGATAATTGATATAAAAAGCATTTGTTCCAGCAAAAAGTTGAACTTATTATTATAAAAAGTGAATACTCTTATGTTTTTAATTTAATATAGCGTATGCACTTAATCTTCTTTTTATCGCCCAGATAATTAGATTTTATTACAGCTATGTATTTTTCTCTTATGTCAAGAAAGGTAAAGTCAAGCTGAGATGCAACATAAATAAAATAAATACATAAGTGATAATTCAAAAGTGAGACTGTAATGCTTACAGTACATTTTCATGTAAATACAGCATATGCAAAATATGTCATCTGCTCCCTAAAATATGTTAAATTCTGCAATATTATTACACTAGCAATATAGCTTGAGGGAATGTGTAAATTAATTAGGTGTATGTTTTTATTAAAACCTTTCCTTGCATACAAGTAGATTTCAATTTAGTTTCCAAGGTGGTTGCCACTTTTGTACTTTCACTACATTTGTCACACGAAATAAAAGCTAGCTGGGCACGATGTCCAGGTTTTGGTGAACAAGCGAAAATCCCATTCTCAGCTAGCTTCTTTAAATTTTTATTGGTGTAAAATAATGCACTTTTATTGCATAAACCGTCATTATTATAAGCAAAGTTGGGCCTGGCATTTATTTTTCTTTCTTGGCCTCTGTGATTTAAAGTGGAACTGCCAGCAACAGTCAAACAACCAATACAACCTACTGTATCTACACTCCAGCGTAGGGGAGGGGGTGCTGTTCCGAGACTGTGTCAGGGATCTGTTACAGTAACATAACACTGTGGATATTGACAGGAATTGCACACTCGCTGGGTCACAAGACCAGGACTTTGCTTACTAGGCCAGTTTGACTACCTGTGTGTGCTGTGTGGTTCTGGGTGTTGGGAGCATACCTGCAGTACTGTAAAGCACCAGCTGAATAAGTACTGGCTAGAACGAAAAAGCAAAGACTAAGAACACACTTTGTTGTAACTTTTTTTTCAACATTGCAAACTCCTCAGTACCTACAGTACACTGAGCAGGGGAGAAGAAAGAGCACTGAACAGAAGACCAATTTATCTTTCACTGATAACTATCCACTACACACAGGCCCATACACTCAATAGCATTGATGTTGCACAAACTGGGAAGCCAGCTTTTTGACCTAGAGGGCATCTGTGTGTTGATGTGGGATGTGCTCTTGGTACACACTGCTACTGTATAGGGTTAAGAAGCACAGCTAAAAACCTGGTCTGGAATGAGAACATGTGCCACACAGGTACCATCTGGCTACCTGCAGTGCTGTGGAGTGGGAAGTGCTGTGGAATAGTCTACATGCCAACTGCGATCCGCTCACTCCTGACAGCTCTTGACCAGTTCTACCCTATGCTCGGCATCACAGTCAGGTAGCAAGGAAACTCTGACCTGTATTTAAAACATGAAATCAGAGACCATGAACTGGAGACATGAGCTACCATTCAATGCTACAAAGTATGCTTCCTCCATTCAAAACTACAGTAATACAGGATATTCCTTAAAAGAAGGTTTGGGAGATTAAGCTTCAGTGTAATTTAAAATTTGCCTTCACTGGGTTTTCTAATGAATAGTCTTGGTTTAATCCATGCAAAGGGAGGACAAAAGTGGAGACTAAACAGAAACACTGCAAACAAATCTTTGAAAACATGCAATGAAAGCACAATACATCATTCATGACAGAACCATACATTGTGTTTATTTGTTGTGGAAAACAAAGCTTATGTGATGGAAGCAATTATCCTCACAGTCAAGCAGCATAGTACTGCAGCCCAGTTAACCAACAACAGACAATATTGTCATTCAAGTAATGCACAGCATGTTGGTTGCATTTCTCTGCTAAATTGCATCTTAACTAGCAGCGAAACCTTTTATCTGTTTTCCATGTACAAGAATTCTGCAGTCCTATCCCTTAAAATCTTACTGTAGGTAATAAAGGTCATGAAGAACAGAGGATATCACTGCTGATAGGTTCTGGAAACCCATAGTTTTCCAAATTAATAATGGGTTGTTGGTGTATGGTTTTTACCCTGTAGGTGATAACATTGATGTGCAGTACAGCAGATTAGGCTGTCAGGAGACTAAAATGGGTTTTTAACCTACCAGTGCATGCAATTATTCTTAAAGTCATAGGTCTGCAGGAACTTCATTAAACATTTCTTTAATCAAGGCCAATACATTTTTAGTTTGAAATTTAGTTTGGAATGTATTTCCAGTCTTGTTCCTACCTCCTCCTACACACTACACCAGGATCTCCATGTATGTAATTGTGACCTGATGCGTAACTGACTTTGTTAATTACTTATTAATCCCTGAAGACAGAGAATGTGATGACTGAAGTCATTAGCATAATGCCACATGGATTTATTTTGTTGAGCACAATATTTGGCATACAGAATGCATGTAGATATCAAAGTAGAGTATCTGTTATCCTGTAAATAAAATATGATATGAGCACTTTTGACATTAAATCAAGTTTTGATTTAAAAACATAACTAAAATACTATCCTCTTGTGTCATCCCTTTTGTATTAAAATAAGCTTTGGAAATTATTAAAACACCGTGAATGTTATAATAATGTAGACTGAATTCATGCAGACTCAATTAAATTATATCCTTGGTTGCTCATAATAAATATATTTGTTGTTTAATAAAAATACATAGCCTGAATTGGAGGAATATGTCATTGCTGAACAAACTAGATGGTTCAGTTAGACTGTTCTGGTTGATAACCTGTCTTTATTGTAGTAACGTCATCAAGGCTGAGTTTAACCCATAGTAGAACCTAACCAATTAGAAATACAAAAGAATAATTTAAATCTAAGAGTATTTGTTGAGCATTTAAGACTAATGCATTTGACTTAAAAGGCAGGAGTTTTAAAAATGTGTTAAAGTGTAGCCTTGCAGAAAATGTGTGTATTACACATTAGTGACTGTATCGGTATTTGGATTGCTTTGAACATTTAAGTTAAATTCTGTCAAAGTCAATGTTCATCTACGATAATACAATTATCTGCGGTTTGATGCTGGGCAACGTTTGATGACTAATCATAATTAATTTGGTAGCTGTGTGCATGACAGTAAAACATTCATCCAAAAGGAGAATGTAGACTTTAGAAGCCTGGTTGTCATGTTACAGTAAATGGTAAATTCTGTTTAAAGGTGGGGTTTTGATAGCACTTAATAGAATGCATGATTAAATGTTTTATCTCATTCTCAATAATGGAGGAAAGATGCTCTCAACTGTGAAATGGGACCACCCACCACAGATAAGCCTGCCCACTTTTCTGTAACCTTGGGTTGTGTTAATAAAATACAATGAAGATCCTTAGTACTATTTCCTTGTACAACATAAGACACAGTTACAAGTTCTTAATCCATATCCTGTCCAAGGCTACAGGCTACAATAAGTACCCTTCATTTAATTGCCTGACTGTCAGTGTCAATGTCTGGGTAAAAGCTTATTCAGTCTTATTCAAGTGTAAGAATGAAGAAGGAACAGAGTATCCATTAAAGCATATGCACTAAGTATATCCTCACCCACCAGACTGAGCTACTGAAACCACAGTTCCATCTCCTATGAAAGGCTGAAAACCCCAGTTAGTTACTAAAAATATTAAAAACACAGCACACACAAATTTATCGATGTGACAGCTTTGCTCTGGAAGTGTCAAATTTACTTTAGAAACAGTTTGTGCTTCTGTTTTAGGTACTGCAAGTCCATAGACTGTCATGAGCTGCCCACAGAGAAAGCCAATGCAGTTGTGTAGTTTATTTTAGTTCCTGATTCAATTTTAAAGACGGGATTGCAAGTCATGAATAACCCTTACCTTTTGTGACTTGAACATTGTTTTTTTAAATTTGTTTTAAGGGATTTGGTACATTACTGAAATACATATTTAAGAATGGAAAATTCTATGAAACAATATTACATATTTCAACGTCTCTTTCATACTGTAGTTTAGATTTGTGAATGTTTTACAAATTCTGGTTCTTAAAGTAAAATGTTTCTTGAATGTGCAGGGATTCGTACTGTAGCTCAACATTTTTCATGAGTGGTTTTGCAACATCTTTAAAAATTCTGCCTTATTTGTGTTTGTATCTTTTGTCGTTACTGAACCTCATATTTTCAGCCTCCTCCATTTGTATTTAAGATGTCCAATGTGACAAATTGCCTTCTGCTTTACATTTCCTTTTATAGATTTCTTGTGCTTTACAGTTTAAGTACACAATTGAACACTTGGGTTCTTTTACTGATATGGTATCTTCATTCTTTTCAACAGAAACCTTCTGTGCTAGTCTTGGTCAGCCATACCTTGAGATAATATCAGCATAGCACTTTATAAGAGCAGATGACTAAGTGCTTTACTTACCAACTCTTTCAAGTCAGAAAATTCACAATAAACTATTACATTTCAGAACTGGTGGCTTTTGGCGCTCTCACTATGGATCACTGAATAACCAGTGTACAGCAAGGATGTTGTCTACTTGTTGACAGCATAAAATAGGTAATAACTGTGACATTGAAAAACGGGCACTAGATATACTGTACGAAGGCATTTTAGTCTATAGATTAAAAATACATACTGTAAAAGAACACAGGAAAAGGGGGAATATTTGAAAAAAACAGAATATCATCACACAAACAATTATATAATGCATAAATTCTGTTCACAAACCTGGATTAATCATAAAAAAAAGTCAAGAGGTATGTGCTTTACAGTAGGCAAAAAAGTGGAGAACGTCATGGTCAGGTGCCACACATACTATATAAAACATCAATTTCTAATAAGCAGGAGTAACAGACTAATTAAATCTGTAATTGAGTTCAAAGAGAATTTCTTAGGACTTTAAAGGACTAATAGAATAAGATGTCAGCCCTCATCTCCAAGTGGAATTTATGATTTGTCATGCTTTGTTGAATGGCAGCACATGAACGTACAGTATCTGAAAAAATAAAACCGGAGTTTTGATCCCCAACGGACTGAGCTCTCTCTGTCTTTTGTTGAACTGTCATTGTACCTCAAAGGAAGCAATCAAAGTACAGAGGAGAACCCAGTAGTCTGTCATCAATATTACATTAGCAATTGATTTCTTGTGGAAAAAAGATAATAAATTGACATGGAAGAAACAGATGACTGTGTGTTGGCCTACAGGGATCCTGCAGTTCTGTGAATGACCTTTCCTAGCTTCACTCATTAGTGTGCTCATCTCATTTCCCTTCTGTCACACACACTGAAAGTATAAGTTAATGCATTTTCCTAGAGTAACCTCAATTTGTGATGATATTGCAATTTCAGTAGGTTTTTTTAATAGAGATTATTTTCTATGATCAGACTACATTATATATTTTATCACAATTTAGCATATTTTTCTAATTTTGCACTGTTTGTACATTTTCACACTGCGGAGAGGAATTAATTAAGTCCTGTGATTTTTTAAATTATTGTATGATTGTGCTCTTTCTTCCACTTTTTGACTGTGAAGGCAATAGGCACCTCTCACAGTAAACTAGATGGGTAGAATGTGAATCCAACTACTTTGAACATTTTAATGTACTTCTGAGAGTACTCCTGAACACCAATAGCTGACTGCTCTAAGAAGGAAGTGCTAAAAAGTATTATCTTTTTTCTTCTTTTCTGAGGGACTGCTAACAAAGTAATCTTTCTGAAAAAGTAAATGGGCACAGTCATTTCAGTTTAATATCATTTCTACTTTTGTGTGTTCATAATTGAAGTAACTGTATCTCATAAAATCTCATAAAATAAAAGTATTTATACATTCAAAAGAGCTAAAGTATACATATTTTAGATGATGATGATGATTCTTCCTTTTGTTCAATTGATCATTCATGATTCACCATTATAGACATTAATGTTTAACTATTGCATAAGTATGAATTCACCTCATTAATGGTGGAAGAGTTGCGTGGAAATAGATGATGAGGTGGTTTAACCTACCAAACTCTGTCTGATGAAAATCAAGAAAAAAAACACAGGAAGACTGCTTATTAAATAACACTTTCATGAAAATCAGTATGTTTAAGGCTTTGACTAAATCAGACCACTCATTATTGCTCATCAATATGGGTGTTCCCAATAATTTCTAACCTAGTAAGACATTGCAACCACAGACCAAAGCACATCACAACTTGTTAAGACTAACAAATCAAACCTAGTGTATTGAAGACAAAAATGAATGAGCATAATTAATTTATTTCTGTCATGTTGTATTAAATGTCAGTGTGCCTGCTTAAAAAAAATATAGGTTATATGACATTCTGGCAACTTTAGGATCCTCTTCATATATTTAGTTGATTGCATAGTATATACAGAACAACATTAATCATTTTTAAACAATGCTGTATTCCATACTCTGTCATCCAATGCTTTTACTGATGATAACTTTGTGAACATGGTGGTTAGGTTATAGGGTGTCTCCAAATTTTGTGTGTGTGAGAGACTGGCATCACACCCAGTGTGTAGTCCTGCCTGGAGCCCTGCTCCCCAAATACAGTTTGACTAGCAATGTCCTGCACCATACAATAAACATGATACCAGAATGAAATTATGCAAGATCCTCCAGCACTGAAGACCAGATTTGAACACACTTGACATTCAAAAATTACAAAGCTAGACACTGTGTACCTGTATAATGTACCACTGATACACGTGAAAAAATAACACTATTAATTAAATGTTTTGAAAGGACTGCAAAGCTTAAAATCAGTGGTGCACAACTCCACTGCAGGTTTTCATTCCACTTCCATTCATAATGACATAATTGATTAATCATCTAGACTAATTGAACAATTTTCAGAGTCCTTCGACAACTGATGATTCAATGAGACCTAGGATTCAACTGGATTCTGCCGATCGCAGAGTAGATTTAGGTATGGTAGCTAATGTATGATTCAAATCAAAGGTATTTTGACTGCACTTCAAATCTTCATTTTGGTTATTTAAGTAATTAAGGTTCAAATCAGTACTTAATTTATTGGATGGTTCAAAGTTCTGTAATGGCATGGAGGTGGAAGGGTTCACTACTGCTGAATTTCATAAATGTTAAAAGATATATAGATTAATGTCCTGTAGATTGCAGTTATATAGTATATCATATTTTTTCCTGCTTGGGCTCTCAGTTAATTTATAAAATTCTTAACTGTATTAATTTGCTTAATTAGATTATCTTATCTTGATGGTTAAGAGATTGATAATTCAAATTCTTCAGTAGAAATGATAGAAAGTAATTGAAATGGGCTGATTAGAACATTATTAGTTCTATTAAGAGACCAATAAAAATCTCAGCTGGAAAAAAAAAAGTGGAATCTTGTGAACCAGGATGAGGAGGCCTTTATTCTAAAGTGTTGCATGTATTAACCTGCAGTTTATAGTAATGAAAAGATGAATTCACAAATATTGGAAATGCAGTAATGGAACAATTATGCTAATTACTTTCCATACTGAGAAGACTTAACTGTTATGGCTGGAGGGCTAAATTATTGAGAAAACTAAAATAAAACTTAGAAACTCCAGGCTCCAAAGTAGCATATGGTGTAGTAGTTAATCGGTGAGATACTTTAGTAAGTTAAGATTCATTTTCCACAATTCAGACAGATTTTTCCCATCATAAAATAAGACATGACATTATGACATTATTAATGTTATTAATATTACAACTAATTAATTAGTAATTAATGCTACTTACTTTATTTACTTAATTATTAAATTGGCTGAATCAAATACTGTTTGTGTGGTAAGAATGCTTTACCTCCATGTTCACACATTTCAAAATGATTGAACATTCACCTACTGTTGGAGTCAATCTACGGTATTTATCCAGTCCCACCCACACAAGAGCTTTCTCAAGCACTAAGACTTACCTTTCAAATGTCACTCCAGGAAGCTCAGTACTTTAATTAGTGAAAATCTAATAACAGCATTACAAGTTGACTAGGAAGGTTGCATAGTTGATTCTGGATCCTAGTAATTAAAAATAACATTACATTTGATCAATTTCTTTAAAACAGACAAGAGACATGAAATAATGCACAGCAAATACTTTATCCTTAGTATATACAGTAGTAATGCAACATATCATTCGGTAATAAAAAAACAAAAACAAAGACAAGATATGTTGACACCCTATTTAGAGGCCTCCAGGTACTGTAAAATGATTTTTTATCTTATGTTCTGTATTAATTTAATAAAGAAAGACACATTTATAAGTTTATAAAAATGTCAATAGAGAATGAAGGTAGTGTCCCACGTTACCACTATGCCAATAGCATCTATTGAAGATAAAATATATTAACCTTACCGCTCTCAAATATTTTCAACATTAAACTGTTTATCGACAGTTGTTTGGTTACAGTCCAATATTGTACTTTCATAGCTTAAATATTAAAATTCATATACTAGTTTTCCATTTATTATCATTTGCACCAATAGTAGTAGTACTGCAATTCCAGCTAAATCTGAACAGTTTATTATTTTTAAGTTTTTAAAGCAAATAAATCTCAATGTCCCATTTTAATATGTATTGATCAACGCTGTACTGTATGCTTTTGTATTAATAACCACTGCATTCAACTCAATACACGGATTAGTCAACATAAATCATTAAGTGTATTATCTCACATGCTTTTATACGGTAGATATTTTAGGAATTTAAGTTTGGTATCCTGAAATACGACTTTCTTTTTTCTATCTGAAACTCTCCACTTCTTAATTGTTGTAGTTATTTCACCAATTATCTACTAAATTTCATTATAGAAACTGCATAGCAGTCATATGCAGGTCAGAACATTTTTTAGGGTGCCTTGCATCAAATATATCTTTAAAATGGGATCAATTAAGTTTAAAGAGAGGTTTAAACTTGCATAAAACATGGACCCTAATAGTCTTACCTTATATTATAGTGTTATAGTGATTACAATCTTAAAATGGGAACAAAGTCGCATCTGACCTATGAAGCAAATCACTCCCATTGCTGGAGGGTCAAGACACAAAAACAGACAGAAACTTCTGTGTTCCCAGGTCATAAGACTTTAGCTATCAGTGGTCTAGTGGGTGTTTTACTGATACTTTCTGTTGTTAATGGCAAAACCAATAACCTATCCAATTCATTGCAGGGCTTTGTTGTCACTATTTCCTTAATTGTTACTCAGCTGTGTTAAAACGTTAAGAAGATAGTCTTGCAGTAGAACTAGTAAAAGTGTTGAGTAGCACTGTTTTACAGACTGAACAGACAGACTGGATTGCTGATAGCTGCATCAGGCATAGAGATAGCAGTGAAGTGAAATACAAAACAAGTGAAATAATTTTCTTCCCTGAGATGGAAACTGGGAAAAGCAGTGAATCAAACAGACATACTTTTCTGTTATATGTCTAATATCAATTAGACCTCACTTAAACTGAAGTTCATGACACTGCCATTTCCTCCTGTTAATTAATGTTGAAGCTCTGTGGTTTCAGATTAATCCAAGCCTGAGGGTGCTGACTTTTCTGATATATGTGCGATAAATGGAAACCATTTTAATCATTTTGTCTAAGCATTCATGTTTCGCCTTGTGTTTCGGTTCAACTCTGATGCACGTGATAACCTTGTACATTGCTAAGATCTAGTATGCTTGATCTTGTCCTGACAAAAACTGCGGGTAAAAAATTGCATGATGCAATCCAAGAGCTTAGTCATTAGCTTTACATGTGCATCAATTAACATCCAGATCCAGGACTCAAAATGCACAGTATTGAAGTTTTAAAAAGATCTAAGCTAGTACTGATATATCCTAGCAAGTAAGAAACTACACTCCATAATGGATGGCTTCTCATGGAGAGAGCCTTGGTAAAAGCAACCTTTTACCAATTTGAAATGGAGATTTTCCCATTCAAGCTGCATGTTGAGTAACGATGAAAGAGCAGATATTGTATGTGAGAGTTCTTGTAATGGGAGCACTTAATAATTTTATTTCCCTGTCGAGATCAGGAAAGATTTGTAGCTTGTCAATAAAGGCGGCACTGCAGAATACTGGGAAAAACATTCACTAGGTAATTTCTACACTGAATTTAATCAGAAACTTTTATTTTAAAATAAAAAAACAAATCTTTTTAAAACATTAAATGTACTGTATTATCTTTACTTTTGAAATGTGAAATGAGGAAAGTGTGTAAAGAAACAAGTAAAAATTGGGATGACTTTTAAAGACTATTGGAGCTCATACTGTATATCAATGTTAATGTTGTGGATGACAGAAAACTGAGCCCTGTGTTAGCCAAACCTTTGTCAGAGACAAGGTTCAAGAAGGGCCATTCAGTGTGGAATTCTGGGAGGCTAAAAGTTACCTCCCATACAGCAAAACAGCCATAGTAGTTTTAGCACTACTGTGTCATTACAGTATCCATAATTTGGCATTATGGATAACAAAATTTACTTTGCCATTTACAGCATCTATATTTGATCAATGCATTCCTGGATTAAACCTATATAAAATACAAATATATAAAATACCGCATTTCCAATTGTGTCTTGAATAAATACTGACAATGTCTGCATCCCTCTTTATATTCAACTTGTTTCATATCCTGTTGTGTTTAAACTAATTAACATAAACACATCTCTTCGGTCCAGTACATCTCTCTTAAAATCAACATTAACTTACTGTACAGTGTCACAAAGCACTGCATTCATGTATTTGACAAAACAACTATTCCCATTAAGAACTAAAGCATTCAAGTGAATTAAAAGACAATGGCCAATGTGCTGGAACAGTACAACCTACTAGCTAATTCATTCTCTTTCCATAAGCGTCCCTGGGATTTGTACTGTATACCATACCTTTGAGAAACTGACGTGTTTTTGGAACAGGGTTGTTCCTGAGAATATCAGATCTGCCTTTTTATTCCTGATTAAGCTATTTATGACATGTGGTGGTCAGGTGGAGAAATAAACAGGTGAGAAAGAGGTTAGCAGGACAGTACAGACGTATTGCGAGCAGAAAACTCAAGAACTCCCTGCCTCAAACTCTGTATGTTGTTCTGTCCTTGCACTCAAAGGTATGAAAGGTGTGGAATCATTCTTCCATTAAATGATATCTTAAAGATGGGATCCCAGGCAGATGGTGGCTACACCAGTCAGTTAATGGAAACCCCTTCTGGCAAATCATTTTACTTGTCAGTATAGTAGTGACGAAGGAAGCATGCTATTAGAAATAATACTTATTAATGTCTCCCATTCTTAGCACAAAGACAATGACCAAAACTGCTGACTTCCCAAGCTGCAGTTCAATAAAAATAAGGAGTCTCATGGAAGTGGTTTCGTTTAAAACATATAATTTAGCAGGCAGATGGATTTTCAATAATTGCTTACTTATAAGTGGATTATATTATAGTTAATGTTGGTTTGTGAGATAATGACTAAGGAGAAACGCATGCAACAATTGATGCCAATGTGGGATCTGTGTTGTGCATTCTTACATGTGTTAGTGAAGATATAAAATTCATTTTTTCCTTAATGTTATTTTAAAGAGACCCCGGAATGCAAAGTTTAGACAGATCAAAGGTTTAAAAAGGGTCACAGTATCATCTGGGCTTCAAATCATTTCATTCCACTTCAGCTTTTATTTGAACTACTGTACACATTTCTAAAATTTTGCCAGCTTAACAAAGTGAACAGTGGTTTAAATTTTCTTCTTCATACCTTGTTTTTCTCTAAAAAGACCATGAGGGAATTATGCAGTGTTTTTCACAACATTATTAATATTACATTATTCCTAGCTTCCAGACTTAATTCTGTAATTAATACACATTTCCTTTGATTTCCCATATTTAAATGGTAGAATTAATATATATGTTAATCTGTACTTCATATACTGCACATCTCTGGAGAGTACAAATTATTTCATGTTGGAGCCACTGAACACAAAACATAAACCCCACTGAGCCCAACCTCTCCTTGTATTCTGCCAGGGCCTCATTCCATTAGTCCATCATTTTCTCCACAGTACGTTCTCTGCAGTTTTGATTTTTGTTTCAGTAAAATGAAGAGGATCATACATGGCTGTTCCAGAGAGTATAGCAGTATAGCAGAGGGGAAGAACTTTGCACTTCCAAATCTGTGCTAAATTGGCAAAAATGGAAAATCAGTGTTATAGTGATATACAGTACCTATAGTTTATATAACACATTGCATTAAACTGAGTTCATAAGAACATACTGTATATTTAATAATATAAATCCTTGTACTTATATAGCACTTCTTTGAACACTCCACTCAAAGCGCTTTACAGGTAATGGGGATCCCCTATGCCATCAACAATGTGTAGCCCCACCTCGATGATGCAACAGCAGCTGTAGTGTGCCAGTACACTCACCACACTTCACCTATCAGTGGGGAGGAGAACAGAGTAATGAAGTTAATTCAAAGATGGGAATTATTAGGAGGCAACGGTTGTTTGGCCAGGACACTGGGGTAACATCCCTACTCTTTTGGAGAAAGTGCCCTTGGTTAGTCAGGACCTTGGTTTTACACCTCATCTGAAGGACGGCACCGTTTTTACAGTGTCCCCATCAATATACTTGGCCATTAGGACCCAACCAAGAACTTCCTACTGGCCCCACTAACACCTCTTCCAGCAGCAACCTTAGTTTCCCCAGGAGGTCTCCTATCCAGGTACAGACCAGGCTCAGGATTATATAGACGCTGGCTTTCACATCAGAGAGGGACCAGACAAGGGTCTCTTGCTCAAATCTTTGCTAGTAGCCTAATGATGAATCAAACGGTATCTTGAAGATTCCCACAGTCATCTTCAGCGGGCCATGTTGTAGGAGTCTAGAATAACAGGCAAGGCTCTTGGATCTTGAATCCTGGGGCTCAGATTCAGCTGGGTTATTGCTATCATGTCCTTGAGCACATTTGCTCACTCCAGTAGAATAGCCAGCTGTATAAACATCTGTAAATGTAAGTCACTTTTGATAGAACTGTCACTTCAATAAATTAGTAATAACACTGTGGCTAGAGATGGGGTTCCAGAACTTCACAGCCCTACAGTATATGCAAAGGAATGGCTTCTGCTTCTAAATTTCATTTCTATTTTCTGATTTCATGTTCTTTACAGTCAAGTTTGTAGTGCTGTAAGGATATGGATAAATAACCATACAATTCTGAGATATATATGTCTGTATATAATAAGGGAGGGACAATTGTCTCATTTCATGGTTAATTCAATATTTTGAAAACAGCAAAGCAATGAAGCCTGCATGTTGTAGCAAGACCACAGATTTTCCTCAAAATGGAAAAAGGCTAATGTTCTCATAAGAGATCCATCCCTAGTGGGCTGCTAATAATATTCCTAGCAACAAATTGAGCTTCACAGCATAGTGTCTACTCTATTATAGAAAGGATTGCTCTAAGCCTGGGGCATCTACTATTGTCTATACATTCCAGCTGAATAAATCTGATGGGCGCACATGTATTGTTTCAGTTAACCAAATGACAGTCTGCTACATGTTTTAATAGGGCACTTATTTCAGAGTGATTTTGTAGCAGGACTGATTAATTGGAATTTGAGAAGGGATCATTCTCAAGTTAAGCTGATGAATAGACCTCCCACAGACAAATATATATTTTTTGCTACAGGAAAGGAATAGTTTGATAATTGGATTGCAGGGACCTCTGAGTGTCACTGTGCTGAGTTCTCATCCTAGCTGCATTCTGTGCTACTGGCATGGAACAAAGCTGTAAAGGTGCTTTAATTAAAGCCAGCTAGGGGTGAGCAGATTGCAGTGGTATGTTATTGTGAGGCACAGGCTGAAGTGAATAACATCCAACCTGCTATTTTGTAGTCTGGTAACTTTAACATGCAAAATGCTTCAATGATTTAACTCAAAAGATTGCTGTTGAAAGCTACCCAGAAACCAGGATCAGAGGGCTCAGATGGAAATTAAGTACAGGTAAATTCAAGACTCAGAATAAAAGGTTTGTTGTGGATGTATGGGACACACTGCAAACCATTCTGTTGATGCTGTTTCTCTGCAATTCTTCATCAAACAGCTTGATGAGGTTCTTGGATCAATAAGCTGCTACAACAGCAAACAAATAAGCAAGTTAGGCAGAATGGCCTCTTCTCAAATGTCTCAAATGTTTGTCTTATGAAAATATTGAAAAAAATACAGTGATTTGGGGGCCTTCTGTACTATCAAGTAACTGTGCAAATGCTGTCAAACAGTTTGAACAGGATTGAGTTTGTATTTTCTAAATGGGGTATATGATCAACACATCTTAATTGTTATTGAAATGCAAATTTTCTAAAACTCAGGTCTTCACATTTAAAATAAGAACTATACCATACCTTCACATTTTTTTAGCTGCTGTCTTAGTACTGTACCTTTTGGTTTACAGATGCAAGATAGCTAATACTGTGGTCAAATATGAACTGTTAGGAGCAATGAAGCATGCATTTTTAATTGGCTCTAAATGATATGCAGGTGTTGACAAGATGGACACTTCGAGAATCAACTGTAGAAACAATACAGCCTGAACAATGGAATCAGGAAACAGATTTTATATATATACTGTAATGCAGGTGTTAGTTACAGCTTCAAGAATAAGCAAATGATGCTAAATTCAGCATATTCTGTGTTTTAGGCCTGTTTCTAACATTACATGACAAAGGGACAAGGTCATGATCAGAAGCACATGCCAATTCTTTATCAAAGCGTTTACAGAAACAATTAAGGTAAAGCATCTGTTCACGTCTCTAGTTTACCTTTATGGGACTTTACTTTATGTATGATAGAAACCTTTGCCTTATTGTTTTTATTTTCTTTGTTGAATGTGAAATCATGAACTGAGATTCATGCAGTGCAACCCCTTAGCTAACTCCATGAATACTAATATACTGTAGATGTCTTACGTTAGGTGTTTGAAAAATTTTAAAAAACATTCAGGCTGTGATAACATAAAAATATGGTTTTGGTTTTCACATTTAATCCTCTTTATTTTAATCTACTTAATTTGAGAAACTCATACAGGCTTTGGAAAAAAAACCACAACAATATGTGTTGAAACAGTGGTGTTCTGCTGTGCAGATACAGAACTGTGGCATCATTTAATTCAGCTGCCGAAATTTGGACAAGGGTGCCATAACATCCAAAGTATTATTGCTTTAGTTCTTGCACAGTGGAAATGACCAAGCATGCTGTGCAAAATAAAGATCAAGTAATGAATAACTCCTGCTTCTGTACTAACACTGTCCTTATGAGACCAAACCTTACAGTACAATATAACCAAATAGTTTAAATTAAGGCTTAGCAAGCTGATATTTCATAATAAAGCTGAAAAATAATGATACCCATGAAAAAGCTTAGGTGGAAGGGAGAGTGTTGAACAAAACCTTTGCAATATGTTATTTCAAAACAGGATGGCATACAGTATAAACATAAGAGGTCAGGTTTAATTTGTTTTGGAATACTTTTAATGAATACCTTTAGCATGCTTGAAGAAAATAAAATTATGCATGACAATAATAACATGGAGATGTTTGAAAAGGACTTCACCTGTCTAGAGAGATATTTACAGTATAACTAACTTTAGAGAAATCTGCGTAGGGCAGGTGTTAAGTGCAGCCAATTTCTGGTGCAAGCCATCTGGTACATCTCTCCATTAAAGTGAATGCCCACAGAAGACTGATGCATTTAAATATTGAGTTTGTTCTGATGGAAGTTTTGTATTAATTTCTAGCATTTAATTTAAAAAAAATGTATAAAAATGGTGCAAAGGAAAACGATCATAAATCAGTTCAATTTGTATCAGATTGCAGGACAGCAACCCTCACCAGAATAAGTGGACTGAAAATGGATGGATAAAATTGTATAGGATCAGTATAACCAATAAGATAGCAGATACACCTACAAAACATTCTGAATGTAGGATTTCGGTTGTTGTTTCAGCTGCCATTCTTTACAGAACAGGTGGAACTATTTTCATAAGCTACAATATAATAAACTCATAACCTGTTCAGTGAAAGAGGTATTTTAGTGTGTAGAGTATTAATTCACAATGTTAATAGGTATATGAAAGCAATGGCTCTGAATATAAAATGATAAATGAATTGAACTGTATAGAACTGGACTCTGTAGTTTGGTCCACATTGCAGACTTTTGACATTTTGTCCTTGCCTGAGAATTTATTCAATTTTATCATTTTTAATATGCCAAATTCAAATCAGCATGCTAACATGTGGGCCTATATTTTTGTCTGAATCATTTACTGTTTTGAGAGCAAAATTTTAGTCTGGTTGCATCCCTGCTCAGAAGTCACAGTTTCATAAAGATGCAAGGCTGCCCTTGACTTTTAGGGTAAAACATGAAACATGGAGTTCCAACCTGACATGAATTTTCTTCTTCCTCTCACAGGGAGTAAGAAGTAGTATTTATCTGTATTATGATCACATCATTACACAAGTCTTACAAAATTCCAGTACTACCAAAGAAGTAACGTCCTGTGACAGGTTCCTCAGAAAAAGGCCTGTTTCTATCAAAGAGGTTTTGTCTCACAGATCCGTGTGTATTCTGGTGTCACCTGAGGCTTTTAGCAGGCTCAGCATCTTAGTATTGCATTCTCCTGAATTGGAAAAAAGCTACCATTCATGCTAAGGATATCTAATTCAGTCTTCACTTAGACCTTGACAAATGAAAGTCAATTTAAATTTTGGTTAAGCAAAATTAAAATAAAATGGGAAAAACAATTAAAAAGACACAAGCTGTTCTGGATTCCGACTTGTTAATCCACACTTGGTGATGCAAATTCCTTTTTGACTAATTAAAATTTAATACAATGGTTATAATCCTGTTCCTGTGCATAATGCATTCACCCATTTCCTAACCGCTTCATCCAATCTGGAGTCGAGGGGGAGCAAGAGTCTAGTTTGGCGCTGGCAGGAGTCAGGAGTACTCTGGACTGGACACCAGTTTGTCATACTCTAGTTCATTATAGGGACACACAGACACTCCAGGGCCAATTTTCCCTGGAAGCCGATTAACCTACCAGTATGTTTCTGGACTGTGGAAGGAAATGATAGCACCTAGCACTGTGAGGCAGCAATTGTGACCATAAATGCTTTTTTAGTTTGGCAAATATTTTGAATATGCAAGCTGTCTTTTGTTTTCTTTTTTAACAAAGTTACGTTTCCTAAATGAAGCACAAATGTAAGTGTCAATTCTTCTGAGCTCAAATAATGAAATAATAATTTCTACACATGCTTTATATAAAGTCACACAGCACTTTTGTGATGTGCTGATCATTTGATGACACAATGATATTGTATGCTGAGGTATTTCAGGCTTATTACAATTACAATTCATGCAATCTTGTTTGTAGAAAGTTAATTTCCCATCCATCCCAACAAACTAGATTTGCAAATGTTCATCCCTATGTGATGGTCACAGGCATGATTATCAAAGGGAAAAAGAGATATGAAATGTAATTTGCAGGCTCCTTTGCTTATGTGACAGAACTGGATTAGGTTTCCAAGGTTAACCCGGTCAGACACTTTGCGTGCACCTTGCTATTATTATATAAAGGGAAAAAAGGGAACCAAATAGAATTCACCTAAGGGCAACTCTATCTCAGGGATTAAAATAAGGTTAGATGGAGATGCAATGAGCCAAATCCCTATTAAGTGAATCCGCTGCAATTTCACCTTAACTCTCCAACATGAGGTCAGAAATAAGGGAGCTCTTAGGCTGATGGATCTTTTTTTTTTATTGAGAAAAACCAGCTCATTTTCTTCTCTGCTGGTAAATTTTGGCGATATTCATTATGAACCTTTTTGCTTGGCATGTACAGTTCCATGTCCCAAAGCAGTTTCACAAAAAAGTAGAAATGATTCATTTGGCAAGATAGGCAAAAAGCACTTGTATTAATTGTGTTGAACAGAGATGGTCAAACAAAGTGAAAAGAGATCATTCAAGCTCAAAAGTCCACTAGACTCATAAAACGGAGCTCTGCTTACGTCTCAAAGTCCATTTCTGAGATTTTAGCCTAAACAAAACTCAATTTTAGTAAATGTCAGCACAATCTTATAGAATCATAGATAATAGCCTGACCAGTGTTTGAGAACTACGTTCCTGGATTGACGATTATATAATGTATTGATCATTTCTGGTTAGGTGCACAAAATGCTCTCCTTTTCAAAGCTAAAGAATACAGCATGGGTGACTGCAATAGAAATGCCAGTTTTTGGGATAGAGATGCCATTTCAATCAACCTGCTGTAGTCCAGTAAGAAAGAAGTCCCTGGCCTAAAGGATGAGCAGAATGGCTAAAGTACTTTGTATCTGTTTTACTGAGCAGGGACTCTGCATTGTTCATATTTCCAAAAGACATATACTGTATGCATTATAAAATATATAAATACGTATATTTTATGAGTTTCTCAAAAGACACTACTAGCAGAAAATGGTGGCCATCTAGAACATACTCTTCAGACATACAGTATAAAACCCCTTTGTAAAATGTTTAAGTTGACAGTCTTAAAATGACAATTTAAAATAAAGTTAAGGTCAGCTTTTGTTTTGTACTTTTTCTGAAAAGCAGGAAATCTTGCAATGAAACAAGAAAGAAATGGAATAGAAAGTACCTGTGGACTGTAATATTTATGGTACTCCAAAAAACTGAAAACCACTTTCTTTTGCTGTTTCTGTTTTGATTAAGGTGTTTCAGAGACTGGTCAGTGATGTCTGGGGAATAGTCGATCCGAGCCTACACATACAGTATATGAGTTGTGTCGAATCCTCTGATCAATACCAACCACAACAAACTGTTTTCTGAACTAAAAAATAATACAGAGCCTTGCTCAGCTTACCACAACTTTGTGATGTTCTATAAGTGAGCACGATGGATTTGCAAGAGAGATATATGCAAGCTTAAAGCCAGAGGAACAAGGCTGATAGAAGGATAATTAGGGATTTCATGCCTGCTTTACAGAAAACTTGGATAATCCTTTCACTGTTATTTTTCAACTCCTGAATTTCTTGAGAGTACATTAAAACATAAACCTTCAAAACTTAACTACACGGCTGTGCAGGTATCCCCTGTGTATCTCATCAGATTTATCATGATGTTTAGGGGCTACTAAACAACAAACTGAATAAACAAAGTAGTCTGCACCATGTTGTTTTTTAAATAATTGTATATACTGTACTGTGCATAAGGTTTCTGATATTAAAGTAAACTTTTTACATACTGTGGAGATTTTACAGTTGGATAACTTACTGTCTGATACCTTGGCTTTCTACTTTAGTAGGTTGTGATCTTCACAGCTCTGCCAAAGTAATGAAGTAATACATGCCAAGAGGTGCAGATGTCATATGGGAGAACAGGATAATTACACACTTTTTGAAGGTTTTTGTATTTAAGGTTGTATGTATATAGAGGTGACCAAAGAGGCTAAAATGGGGGAGCTTTGTCAATTTCCAAGCAGCAAAGGAACAAACAGAGTTTAATTAAATGCTGAGAAAATAATAATAATAAAAAAAAACATTTCTGCTGCGAGGCCTCTTAACGTGCGGAGTACCTGTGTTTTTTCTTCTTTGTTTTTACTTACCCGAGTGAAATTAACCAGTTGTTTTTGCTTTAGATATTTTTGCCACTGTTTCTTATTCCCGTCTGTCCAAAGTTAGGCAAACTTAATGATCCTTAATGTTATTAAACTATATACAATATATATGAAGATGCTTTACTGTATCATCTCTTAATTGACAAATTGTGACACTTTGGACCAATGCCAGGAAAAAATAACGCAGAAGGAATTCATATCCAGATACCAGCTCAGCACACCCTTGATTACCTTTTGACAAGATACCCAATTCAAGGAGGTGGGTTATATACTACTGTAGAACTATAGTTCGGTTGCTTTTCATGGTTCAGGCTGCTTAAAAAAATATGCAATGGCTTATATAATAGTGTTATTGATTAATTTATTTACTTGAATGACATGAATTTGTAGAGTATGTACATGCATTCGAATGAATGCATTTGTAGCCATTAATATACCAGGGTATTGCACTGGCTCAATCTGAGCAAAACAGCTCACTCAAGGATATAAGAAGCAGTTCTCTATATGGGATTTGAACCAACAACTGCCCAGTTGCTTTATGTACTGTACGTCTGCAGCCTCTACTGCTATTCTACACTGCTAGCCCCAGCTATGGAGTGAGTGAAACAATGTCGAGGCCAACTGTATGTTGTACAGATGTGAAAAAATGAATTCAATAGAACACATCCTTATACTGTAGATCCCTAGTTTATCAGAATTAGCATGTTTTAAAAGCTGCATACATATTAACTAGGAGTACTGCTTTATAGCTTCCTGATTTGTGCCTTAATCCAGACTCAAGCCTGACCTAAAAGACCATATAACCAAAATCCCCTCATAAAACATTCATTATATTACAGAAATGTATAGAGGTTTTCAGTTTATACCAGCTCTGTAAGGGTAGTGTGTGATGGGAGCCCTCGTCCAGCCTACAAATACATTCTCTTAGCTGACATATGCAAACTGTTTTGGTTTAAAATAAGAAATAAGGTAAAAAATGCACATACCTGTGCAAGATTCATGGCAGAAGCACTCCGTGCAGTGTAAAGGAAGAAAAAAGAACTTAGGAAAAGTTTCGGTCGTTTGGCGTGTGTTGAATGGTGTGATGCAGCAGGTGACTTACTCCGACCTACACTATAAGCCAAAACCGCACTCAGAGTCAAGGTCAAAGATATAGCCCAGGATGTAGCCAACAGTGGGCTGCCACGGCGCCCTCTTGTGGTTGGCCCCCCTCAACCACTTATTTCCACTGGACTACAACTAAATACCATGCCATCATTATAGTTTAGTTGACAGTTATTTTATGAAAATATAAAATAAAACAAAATCATATTGTTGCATGGGGAAGGTCACTGTAACTATGACTATTAAGAGTCACCATGAGAGGTAACAATGGGGAGGGGGTTTCTAATATAAAAGGCAAGACAGTTTGTTCATTCTGTTGCACATCTTTGAGGCGCTACTGTAGACATCCTGTCACAGTTGAATTTGCTTTACTGGTCTTTCTGTTCTGGAGCTCCTTTCAACAGGAATTATTCTGTTGAATCACTTGGCTCAGTGATAAAACTCTTGATTTTTAAAAGGAAGACCAGAGTTTCTGGTGATCCTTTTAGACAAGATCTTTAGAATATTTCTTCTCAGAATGATTTTGGCTATGCATGATGCTGGATATGCATTTGCAAGTCAAACCACACCCAAGCAGAAATGATGAGAACATTTGACAGGAGTTTCATAGGAGTGATATGACAGGGTCCTACCTAAGGCAGCCATATCACTCTGCAACTCACAACTGGCAACCCAGGGTGTTTCTCGAAAAGAGTAGGGGTGTAACCCCGGCATCCTGGCCAAATTTTCCATTGGTCTTTACCAATCATGGCCTCCTAATAATCCCCCTCTATGAATTGGCTTCATTACTCTGCTCTCCTCCCCACCGATAGCTGATGTGTGGTGAGCGTTCTGGCGCACTATGGCTGCCGTCGCATCATCCAGGTGGGGCTGCACATTGGTGGTGGTGGAGGGGAGTCCCCATTACCTGTAAAGCGCTTTGAGTGGAGTGTCCAGAAAAGCGCTATATAAATGTAAGCAATTATAATAATTATTATTATTATTAAGGAAACCTGCCAGAAGCTGAATTTGGACAATCTTGATCTATTGCCAAGAAACAACAATCAAAAATTGATTTATCATTTTCATGGCATTAGTACTGTTTGTGCTACTATAAGTAGTGCTACTATAGTAATAATAGTGCTACTATAAGCAGAAGTATCACATCACATCACATGAGTCATGACCTCACGTGGAAGGTATTAGAGATTAAAACAAGAAGTAATTTAATTAGAAAGACCCTATGATAACTTAAATATACTTTGACTTAAAATTGATCCTGTAGTCACATTATTTTCCTGTACTTCTTGTTAGAATGTCACAAAGACAGAAATCATAAGTTAATGTTACCCCGACTGAACCTGAAAACGTTGCTTTGCCACCAGAATTGTTTTTCAAAATTGCAAATGAGAAGCGTTCAATTAACTTTTCACAGTGCCGAGTGCTTTTGCTGAATAAGAACACCAGAACATTGTATCTAAAATCCCAGGGTGCAATTCTATTGAGAGTTTAGCGGCTGTGATTCAGCAAGGGTAATGCAATTTCAATAGAACAGTAATACAGACCAGAAATGGAAGGTGGCATGAATGTGCAGGAGCAAATAACACAGAAGAAAATCCAACCTGTTTTTTTTATTACTGATGGGATTCAGCATTATTTTCAACATGTGTAAAATCTCTTTTGGGAGGCATTCAACTGGTAGTAGAAAACAAATGACTTCCTGACAAGCTGGAATACTCCGTTCTCCTTTTGTTGCTTTGTGTAATGTGTTTATCCTAATTTGACTTATGTGTCATTGAAAAGATGGGCCTAGTTTGTCAGACCTTAGGGATAGCCTGTCATGTTTTGAAGTGTACAGAAGCTACTTCAGCACAGAAGGCAATTTTTTACATTAGTGATTATCAGATAACGGTTTTGTCATCTTGCAACCTGATTTCAATAGATCTTCATAGCTGCCCAATACTGGGATGTGAGACCAATTCGGAAAACTAGGCTGCTGCTATCAGTAGCACAGGTGGACCTGCCAATGGCGATATTGCCTCTAGGTTAAAACATCCAAACTAATGCCCCAGCATGATGATGGGGAACACTGTGATGCAGGAGGTACCATTCTTACTGAATCAAGGTCCTGACAGGTTTTTAAGGATCACATGCCTCTTTTCAAAAGAAATATATATTATATATATATAAAGGATATTAACCCTGATGTCATCTATAAATTCCACTTAAAGTTTATACAATCTCACAAGCCCAAACGTTTCCCTTGATTTAAATAATACATACATTTCTCTCAGTTCTTCCCTTACATGGAGTACCAGCGGAGGTCCTGCATTTCAGGAGAAGTTACAATGAGTCTGTATGTGTAAAGTGCTCTTGGGATGAAAACAAATATATAAATTCAAGGAATTAATCAAATTTAAGCATGGGCTTGTTTCAAAATACAGTAAGTGGAGAAACATGACTTGTTTACAGACAACAGTATCAACAGTATACATTCTTTATTGCTGTTTCCTACATTTCTTAAAGATTTGTAGTTAGGGGAATTGCTGACAAACACTGCATTTTCAAATGTTTTCATGCAGGTACACAAACTGTATGTCAAGATAATTTGTGACATTTTAACATTTCTGATTGTGTTACAAAGCAAATTTTGATCAAGTTAGACTATAGTATGTGTATTGGTGTGTCAATATCACACTGCAATTCATAACTGGCAACCCACTGAAGCTAAGCAGGTGTGGGCCTGGTCAGTACCTGGATGCAGACCTCCTGGGTAAAACTAAGGCTGCTGCTGGAAGAGGTGTTAGTGAGGCCAGCAGGGGACACTATACTGTACACAGGCGCCGTCCTTTGGATGAGACGTAAAACCGAGGTCCTGACTCTCAGTGGTCTCTAAAAATCCCAGGGCGTTTCACAAAAAGAGTAGGGGTGTACCCCCGGCGTCCTGGCCAAATTTCCCATTGGCCCTTGCCAATCATGGCCTCCTAATAATCCCCATCTATGAATTGGCTTCATTACTCTGCTCTCCTCCCCACTGAGAGCTGGTGTGTGGTGAGCGTTCTGGCACACTATGGCTGCCGTCGCATCATCCAGGTGGGGCTGCACACTGGTGGGGGTGGAGGGGATCCCCATTACCTGTAAAGCGCTTTGAGTGGAGTGTCCAGAAAAGCGCTATATAAGTGTAAGCAATTATTATTATTAATTATTAATATGTGAACAGAAGAGCCGAAATACCAAAATAGGGATAATAGGGATAAAACCTAGAGTTTTGAATCCGACAGATCCTTAGGATAGGAAGATTAACACCATTTGCTTCTCAAAGTTTTTAAATGATGGCTTATTAAAAAGATGCCATCTATGATTATCCCTTCATCTGGACTTTTGTTATGTATGCTTGTTACACATGGGATGACATACTTCCTGAATTGAGATTTTAGGCTTCTAAAATGAGACCAAACCGGTATCATTGTCTCATAACAGTACAGTATATGCAACTTTTCTTGTGGATCAAACTCTATTTCTGTGAGTATTCCTCTCTCCTGGGCATCCCTGAAAAAAAAAACATGTCACAGTCAGATAACCCTGTGTTTAACCATACATATTTATAAATCATTAGCACAAGTGCCTAGTACTGGAATGCACTTAATGGATAATTTTTATGCACGACCCCAGTCTTCCATATTGATTCAGTAGGGAATATCTGCTAAAACAACAGAAGCAAAACAAAACCAAATGCAGCCATAGTTGAGAATCCTTTGGGAGACAACTAATGTATTATCGACTTTGTACAAATGAGCTATGTCATCTCTACACAGAGCCATTCACCGGCAGTAAGAAGGGAGAAAACTGAGTTAAGTGAAAATCAGAATGAAATTAATGGTATTTGGAGCTTCTTTAAACAAAAAACTGCAACTGATAATTAGCTACAAGACACTCTATGCCTTATTGCCAAGGATGAAAAATACTCAATCATTCTTTTAGTGGGGGGTAAAAAAATATTTTTCTTTCACAAATTTCAAAGAGTCTAAAAGTAATTCTGTGACCATCTTTGCCCTTTAATGCTATTAAGCTACTTTCTACCCAACTGCCTCAAAGATTCACGCTTTGAATTTAAGTGAAAGAGATAATGTTGTGCTTAGATAAACAGGGACCCGAGCTGTCAATCTGCTTGAAAACGACACCAAGCAGATGTTCCAATTGCATAACTAAATGTTTCCTTTTTTTCCTTTTCCTTTTTAAGGGTGTATTGGGATTCAATTAGCTGTTTATGGAAAGTCAAAGGCTTGTGGCAGGAAAGAATGAAAGCCTTCTACATATCTGTCTGATGGTGGAGGAAATATACAGTATATAAAGTTTCAGGGAAGGTGTGCCTTTCAGACTAAGCTCTCAGCTGTAAAGGAGAGTTAAGAACCCAATTCATAAGAATAAAAAACTGTGACAGAGAAATTGATCCCTTAAACTCAAATTTGCTTTTCAAATACCTAATACTCAAATACTTAACACAATCTTCTCTTTACACAGCATGTCTGCAATCTTTGGATTTTTCACAAATCTGAGATGGAAAATTTTAATTGAACTGAAAGCTTGTAAAAACTGTTGAAGCCACTCAATTCCTTAGTGCTGTCCTTACTGGAGTTTGGCTTGCGAGAATGAATGTTAATAGTTTGATATTTACAGCACACAAATGCTTGTATTTTAGTATGTGTTTAAATATTTAAATTACTTATTACCAGGTATAGTTACAGCACAGTCACATTTAGCACCTTAAAAGCAATTCATCTCTGATGATCATTAATTTGTCAGCGACATTATGCAATTCATATTCTGTATTATTTTATATTACTTAAAGTAACATAAGCACCTTTAGATAAAATGGATATCACATGAATAGATTTTACAAGTCCAAAGCCATGAAACATCAACCAACCTGGTGTATGGTTAAGGTCAAACTGTAATATAGAACTTTTTTTTTAACCTGAAAATGCATTCTCCATAATGTTTGACTGAAGTCTGTGTTTTTGCTACCATTCAATTTCTATGCCTCCCACATGTCTATATTTTCAGGCTTTCTGAATCTAAGAAACTGATTTTCAGAGTTGTCATTTTGTCCAGTGAACCAATCATAGGATTCATATAAACACATCATTCTTTTACTTCATCATTCATTCAGTAATAATGATTTCATTTTTAATCCATTAGAGTATTGTACAAATGGAAATCCAATTACTGTATATGACACTTTTACTTCCTTTAAGAAAGACAGGAATGTAATTTACTTTAGCTTTTCATGCACCAAGAATAGGAATCCTTTAAAGCTGTCACAGATAAACTTTGATATGTGATTAGAGGTTAAGAACTCAGGATTTTAAAAAGAAAGAAAAATATTGTGTAAAGATTTTTTAAGTTCGGGAAAAGGGTCCAGTTTCTCAGTACGATTCAGAATCTGAAAAAACAAGAATCTGGATTGTGTCTGGCATACTTTCGATCAGAAATTGGAAAAAAGTGAGAGTTTTGAAGAAAATTAGAAATATTTACAAATATCACAAAGAAATCCAAAATACAGTAATCCTCACTGAGGAACACTCTCCTGAAGTCCTCTTCACAATCCATCTCTCCTTTACAACAGACTTTTCAGTCTTTTATTAAAAAACATAATTAAACAGCATACTAAATAAGTCTATTGTCTTTGAGCCAGGGGCTTATTAATTCTTTCTCCTGTTTTAGAACAAAAGAAAATATATTATTACTTATTTATAAGTGGATTAACCATAAAATTAATAAATGTAATGTACTGTAGGACCCATGACTTAGTCAATTTTGCTTCTTGAGAAATACAGTATATTGCACTGTCCATATACTGTTATTGTGATTCAAACCTTGATGGTTGGTTGGGAATTTTTTTTTTGCAGGTGACATATGAAGGAAGAGTGAATAAACGGGCAGAAAATGAAAAGTCATCTAGTAATGAGTAGCGTGAATCTGGGATCAGGGCAGGAGAGTAATTCAGAAGCAACCTCAGGAATGTCAATCTGGGTGGAGAGATGAACCAATAGTATTTTGGAGGCTGACTGGTATACTGGGCTGGAGAAGGGAGGCAGGGGCACATAGTGCCAGCTCAGGCTTCACCGCAGAAACTACAAATATGGAGGAAATGGCAAGAAGAGAAAGAGCAGGATGAGGGCTGGAAAGTATTACAGACTTGATGTCTGCCAACAAAAAGTTGGGACAGTCCTAGATGGTGAGGGTGAAGGAAAACATACTACTCAAAGCCAGGAGAGGAATATAGCAGAGGCAGTAAGAAGAAAGATTAGGGTCAGTCTTGCAGCCAGCTGTGGGTTGGAGGTTGTAAGTGTGAAGAGCAAACGTTTCAGTTCCCCTGGAGCAGGTATGCAACACCTTTGGCTGAATGTTGTGTGTGTAGTCCTTCAAGTTCTTGCTGGTACTGTAATTAGGTGAAATGGAGCACATACGATCTCTGTCAACACTGAAGTTGAGAATTCCGAGATTGTAAGGGCAGCAGAACATTAGAGGGTTCAGTAGATTTGAACATGTTGGAAAGAGATCCTTGGGCATCATTTCCGGTTTGGAAAGAGCTGGTTAAACTCAACAAGGTCATCATCCGCTCCTTGTTGCAGGATTCGGGCAGGGAAGTGGACCCACTGTGGGTCATCCAACCATTTTCATTCATATTGTTGAGGTGGGGGTCATGGCACTTTACACATTTTCAGTGCCTCTTCCCTCCATGTGCACTGCTAATCAAATTATTTTTATCCTGTACAAATCTGATTGAAAAAGACCATCGTGTAATGAAGCACTACCATGGTACCAGCTTGTGTTCTCCATTTTATAAGTTCCTATCTCATTTTCACAGTGTGTTCAGCTCCCTGTAAAAATGCTTCCCGTATAACTCTTTTAAAAACATTACAAGGTTCGCGTTTGCTGCTGTACACTGCATGCTTCTTCCCTCCTTAGCATTAAGGTTTTTTGACTGGCTTGCTCTACCTTGTGTCTGTCCTGCCTCAAGAAGAGTGTTTGTAGCTGGAACACTGTTTTAAGAGCAATGAGTAATCTGAGCAAAAACAATAGAGGATACACAATAAGATATCAGTGAGTAAGGAATTAAACATTAAGAAAAAAACTGGAAGAAAAGACTTTTCATGTCTGATTTAATTAAATCAAAAGGGAAAAAAATGTTGTAAAGGGATTAAGCGGCTTGTGCTTTGATTTTTAAAGAATGCGCTTAGTTTTGAAATACTTCTAAAACTGTTTCCAATTTCTCCCAGCAGTTAGAAAATCTCTATCATATCTATCCTTTTCTTTTTTTTATTCCCCATGGAAACATGTACAGTATAATACAGCACACAGCACTACACATAATTAGTATTCAGTTATTGGATTGCTCAGATTGACTCTTCCAGATTTACTCTGAGCAGTGAAAAATATTGATTAGTAAATAATTTGTACATTGATTTTCCTTTGTATTATTTTCAAGCTATTCAAATTATTCCATAGAGTGACTATGTGTATTCTGATTAAATGGAGGACTATGGTTCATAATGAACATCTTTAAAGAATGTCAGATATTTCTTGTCATATGCATCGATTTCTCCTTTCTACCATCGGAGACTCAACAATTCTACACAGCCTTATAGCTAGGCTTAGGTTTAAAGTGATAATCATTTCACTAGGGGTCAAATATACTGTCGTGTTATGATTAGCACTGGTGCCTTACAGCCCTTTGGTCCTTCGGTCAGATCATTTCCAGCATGGGCCGCCTTCTTTGGGGTTTCCATATCCTCCCTCATTCCATGTGCGTTTTACCCAGTGGCTTTGATTTCCCCCAACTTCCCAGATACTGGAAAGATTACTTGATGGTTCTACAGTAAAGTGTAGACACTGTGTGTGCTCTGAGATAGACTGTTGTCCCCTTGAAGATATAGTCCTGCTTTGTGCCCTATGTTTCTTGGTATAGAGTAGTGAGAATGTTTTATCTTTTTCAATTGACAAAAGCATGTAGATAAAGAGTTGAACTGAAGATGATCATGCTTGGCCAAGGCTTTGGAGAAACAGTTACTCTTCTATTTCCCCTTTGCAAAGGCACATCTTGTTATTCCTTCTGATAGGATTTCGGAACATCACGGCATGTCTCTCCAGTACTTGAACTTTTCAGGTGCCGGATTGCTTTAACCTATCCTAATGCTATAATTTCCATTGAAAAAGGATACCTTAGCATGCAGGGGGTGCATATTTGTTTGACTATGAGCTGCTGGGAACTGTCTGGGCAAAAAAGATGTTGCATGAACTATAGAGCATATACAGTATTGTACAATAGGTAGACACTGTCTTTGTCTGTTCAGTGATTCACTGTTAGGAGGACAAAGTGCCATCTTCAGTAATTCAACAAATAAAAAAAGCTCTAATATCAACCAGGAAAAAGTGTCTTTTTGCTCACGGATGATATTAACAACACACTTTATTCATAAGTGTTTTTCTCATAATAAAAGCATTGCACAAGACATTACCTAAAAAAGATAAAAAGCATTATACATTAACTAGAACAGTTAAAGAAAAGTAAAAGCACAAGAAGCTGTGACAACGTATCACACAACTAGAGGCTAATCTATTTAAGGCCTTAAAAGTAAGGATCAGAATTTTGTAATCAACTCAATATTGTGCAGACAGCCAGCACAGTCTGTAAGATGCTGGAGTTATACCCTCACACCTAGGTTATATGAAAACTGCTGAGTTCTCCACATACTGTAGCTGAGCTTATTTAAGACTTTAGCATAAACTTCAATCAATAAAGAAATGCCGCAATCTATCTGTAATGAAATAAATACATGCATCAATCTTTCGGCATTAGATGTAGAGAAAGAAAATCTTAACTGGGCAATATTAAGTAGATGAAAAAATGGCTTTATGGTGATTTACTATCAATAGAAGCACACAAATAGCCAAACTTACTCGGCAGTCCTTTGGAGCCAGTTATCATTCTTGTCACAATGTAGCCTGGGAAAATCATGCTGCATCTAAACTTGAATATCTAAAAATCACTTACTAAGTTGTGAAATGGGCATCTCAGAGGTAGGTTTAATATGCAAATAGATCTGTGTCATATGCATAGCTGTGAATCTCAGTTTGTCTCCTATTAGACACTAATCTGACAGAGTGAATTGACAGAAATATCTAAAACTCTTTACATGTGTTTCAGTAAGATATCATGATTAACAGTGTCAAATCCTGCACATACAGTAGGTCATAACGATTAAGTATGCAGAGAGACCCTGAAAAAGATGCCATGAGCAGGTTTGTTACATCACAAGTGCAGTTCTAGTAACATACTGTAGCAATTTATTGATTAGTGATTTGGTAATCAGTTTGCGGGAGGGAAAGTGCTCAGTGGTTGGGATGAAATCAGCTATGTTCATTCATAAATCCATTCCAGAAAAGTCAGCCCACTTAGTTAAATGATCATTTTATACAGCTTTTAGAAAGTGATGGATGACCTGATGGTACAGTATGTTGTCACTCTTAATCTGTATAAGGTCATCTTACTTACTGCTATAGTCACTCTCTTTCAGTTTAAAGCCCATGGCACTCAGTGGAGCAGTTATCATGCCGCATGTATACTGTGTAGGTTTAACTGTCATGATAAGATATAACAGCACATTTTAGTTATTGAACAGGAAACGTGATGAAAACTACAGTGAGATAGTGCCTTTTTTCCCACCAGTTTCTTTATGAAAAAAAACATAATAATGATGTCATATCACTGATGGCTGCTGAAAGTAAAAATGGAGACAGATTCCTCAGGGAGAGAACGAAAGGACAGGCTGAGGAGGGATACCGTACCGTGAGCACAGTTAATTAAAATATCATTTGCAAAGTTAAAACTTCATGGAAAAGTAATTTCCATTACAAGATTATGAAAATGAATGCAAAACTGTTGCCATACGTGAATAACAGAAATGCTTGAAGGAACTGGGAATGAATCAAAGAGAGCTGCACTAAAAAATGGTGGAAGATTATTCATGTTTATGAAAGTAGTTTCTCTCATTAAGGCAAGGCCATGATTTTGTTTAATTTTAAACAATCTACACATTAATGCAAATATTATTCCACTGAACCTTCCATGACCTCATGAAAAGAAGCCACAAGTATTTATCTTGAAGGAGGAAAGGAAGTTATTTTTTCAGAAAATGTTATTGTACATTATTTCTCATTACCATTTGTATTAAGTTTCTGAAACTGAAACGAAGATATTTTTATCTTCATCCAATTAAGCAGTATGGAAAGAAAACAAAAGTGTACAACATAAGACAAAACGAGCTTGTTAATGCTGTCCTAATATCGTTTGTGTCTTTTCCCAGTTTTTTTTCATGTTCATTAAGTGGTTTACTATATGTATTCACAGCTCTTTTAAGAGGTTCTCTCCATGCACAAAATATATTCATACACCGTTTTCTAAAAACTTTTTGATCTTTTAAAGACATATAGCAGGAGATGATTTTAATTTTAAATAGTTTTTTCATCAAATTCTTACTTATTTTCAAATGATACAATTCTCAGATTATAATGTATAATCACAATTATGTTATGAATTTTGATAAACGAAAGACGTTTTAGTTGCCAAGCACTCATGTTTCTCAGATTGTTAACAAGCAAGTAAAATAAGCAAGTTAACATAAGCTCTTTAGATGAAGAGGCTGGTGTTTATTGTGATATTTTGTGGGCAGAAAAATATTAAAAGTTTAAAAGCCATATGCCACTTTTAATACTGTATGATATATATAAAGCCTGTTAAGACACGGAGCTCACTGTTAAAACAACAAAGACTGAAGCCACAATGACTGACTCAAGACATTTCAGCCCCAATAATGCAAGTCCACTAACATAACACAGATACAGTAGACATAAACCTGCGATTATTGCAAGACTGAGACCAGTCAGTACTGGGATCGTAGTACAAAAATAATCAATTTTAAAGCCTGACTTTCCATGGAACATTTATATCTGCTGCAGTCAATAAATGAACCCAGCATTCAGCATGTAAGGCAGGTCTCACTAAAGTACTTTTAACTACGGTATTACCATAGCATTCTGTTTGCATTTTACTGCTTCCCTGCATTCTGTCAACATGAATTCTTATTTTTTTAAAGCATCTCCTTCAGGATTGGTCTTTTCCACATTATATTAATGTTCGTTCTACTGTATGTTTCTGCTACCTGCGTGCCAGACTCTGCACTTGTCTACACCGAATGCTGTTTGCCTCTTGTTTCCCAGTTCAGAATTTTGATGAAACCTTTTTAATTAAAATTTCCTGTCACATTATTGTATTTGCCAATCCTCTTGTTTTAAAATCTTCAGCAAACTTGACTAGTAACTACCACAATCTAGATCATGACGTAGAAATGTTTTCTTTTATATATAAATGTAATGGAACAGCAATATAAATCGAATTGATTAGACAATATGTCAGCAAATTATGTGTAAACATACTGTATTACTGTAGCTGTGAGGCCAACTAATGTTTTCTTTTTTAATTAGAAACTTGGGATTCTTGTGCTTCATCAATCAATAGGAAGTTGTTTTGTTTTTCACTTTAATTAAAGTATCTGAAGACTTAATCGACTACATGACTAACACAGAGAGAGTGTCTGTCACATTAACTGTACAAAGTAAACTGTTAAACATTGTAAAGACACTAATCGACATATTTTGGGATGTTTAAAGGCCCTGCATTACAGATTGATAACAAGGACACCCATTTATATTACTAGAATGGGGAGAATCTACTAATCCTTTCAGACTTACAATTTCCGGACGTTTCTAAGGAAATGGAGTACCTTTAATGGTCTGCCTTCCTGAGAAGACCACATTTCTAGTAGAGAAAGAATTGTATTTAGCTGTTTGAAGCATTGTTTGTTTACTCTTTTAAAGTGGATAAGGCAAAAGTTTGTAGTTTCATTATATTCCTTATTTAAACTTGTAAAATAACACTAGGTGAGAAATTGAGATATTTTTTAATTAATTCATGTTTCTTTTGTACACTAAGGATTATGTTAAGCTGATATCATTGAGCTAACAAAATCATAAGGACTAAAAATGTTTTAAGATCGATATGTTAAAATGTTTTACCGTCCTTTTTAAGCTAATGTTTAATGTTTTACTTTGCCACCAGCTGGTTAAACCAGGAATATGTGTGATGATAGAGGTACGTGTGCTGGGATATAAATAGCTTTATAGGCCTGAACTGGCACTTTAACCTCTCTGTGGGGTCCAGGCTTGGAGAAGCAGAATTCTGATGCCGGGAGGTGAGCGCACATCAGCCTCAAAGATGTATACTCTAGTGTCAGACGCTCAGAGGAGCTGCCAGCATAAATAAAATCATTGTGGAGATGAGAAAGGTAAAATAAAAAACCCAGAGAAGTTTATCTGAAATGGCAGCCACCAGGACGGGTAGCTCAAATGATAATTTATTTTACCCTGCCAGGCCCATAATGGCTACCCCTTCTTATTGCATTCCAAGAATAGTTAAGAGGTCCCCACATTCATGGGTGAAAGCCCATTACAAACCCATACTGTATAGAGCCACCTGAACATCAACAGAACAGAACTGTAATGTACAGGAATTTATAGTACAAGGTCGACTGTTAAAAAAAGACTACTTTTATAAGATTTATAAAAATCTTCCATAAGACTACTTTTGTCAGGTGAAGTCACCAACCTAACAAAACATGAGTAACTAAATGGCATGGATTAAGAAAACAACCTCTACTATCTTGCGGTCACCAACAGGCAGAAATTCAAGGAAAAAGGACATTTCTAAATAAATAATAGGAACATATGAGATGAAAAACAAAGTCAAGAAGACATTTCAACAATGGTGATCAAGAAGTTTTAATACTGTCAAACGTCATTTCCAAAAAAGTCTAATATCACTTCCAAGAGTGCTTAACAACAAGAAGGACAGATGCAGCCATTCCAAATGCATGGTACAACTTTGTACCACGCGTAATTATCTACAGTTCACCGTGTTGTAAAGCAGTAAGTGATTGGCTGGACAAAAAGACCGACAGGGTCACTTGTGGTGCATTGGTTGTTAGTGATATGATTTACTAATTTCATCTCTTTACTGTGTATGTTTTAATCCAATTAATATTGAAAATTAATATGGAATTTTACAAATAAAGGGAAATTTTAGTAGCTGAGCACGAAAAGAAGAGGAGCATAACGCATCTGGAGGTCATAAACAATATTAATTTAGAAATATAAACATATTATGTAAACTGTATGAATCAGTTTTTGTCAAACTATTGTTAATATGCCTGTGCAGTCAATGTCGATTGCAAGAGTTTGTAAAGTTAAATCAGTTTCTGTCAATCTATTGTTTGTAGAGAAATTTAGACAACATTCCCTTTTGGGGCAAAGCACTGTACAATATATAGCCATATATATATGTGAGAAAAAATGTTTAGAAAGCATTGAAATAACTGTTTTCCTAGGTATTATTTCTGCCCTAAAACATAGCCATGCCATTAAAAACAGTCTATGTTTTTGGGAATCCTAACCCTAACCCTAGCTACAGGATTTGCTAGGTTAGAGTTCAAGGATTTGTCTAATACCTTTCAAAATCTTCTACTCATTTGATAGGAAAATCTGCTTCTCTGAATCAAAGTATAAGTCTGAAATGACAAAACAACCTTTGCAAAACCAAAAGAATGTATCAAGAATAGTAAAATTAATTGTTGTCAGGTGTTCTTTCATTGGACATTTTGTGTTGAATGGAGTGCTGAACGAGTATGGGTTCAGATTTAACTGGTGTGAGAGTCAGAAACACCTAATATATTTAGGTTTTATTTGATAATATGCCTGTGCAGTCAATGTCGATTGCAAGAGTTTGTAAAGTTAAATCAGTTTCTGTCAATCTATTGTTTGTAGACCAATTTAGACAACATTCCCTTTTGCGGCAAAGCACTGTACAATATATAGCCATATATACTGTATGTGAGAAAAAAAAGTTTAGAAAACATTGAAATAACTGTTTTCCTAGGTATTATTTCTGCCCTAAAACACAGCCATGCCATCAAAAACAGTGTATGTTTGTTCTGCAACTGCTGATTACTAGTTTGAGATGTTTTTTCTTATATGTATTCTGTTGTCTTGCCACAGGCTTTGGGTCTCTGCTCTCAGCCACTGGCCAGGGTGCCAGCCTGTAAAAGCAGCACCTGTGTAAAGACTTTTTGGCAGTAGCGGGAGCTGTACAACTCATTGTTGGGAAGGGATGGGAGGTTGGAGACACTCCTAATGATGCAGAAGCCGGAGACAGTATGTTCCGGCAGTCGAATGCTAGGTCAGCTTCCGAACATTCATCTCCTGAAAAGTGCCTCCCTCCAACGCGCAGGTTTCTGTAATTGGCGGAATGCGTATTTCCACAGTTGTGCTGTGATATACCGTTTTAAATTATTAAAAGTCTAAAGAGTTTACAGTTTAAATTCTTAATTGGAAAAAGATTGTCCCTCAGCAGTGACCGGGAATCAAAAACGGGCGTTTTCTGGCGACAGCTTAAATGCTGTACATGAGACGTTAAGCTTTATTAGCTCCACCTAGTGGTTTAACAAGGTGCTTCCAGGGACTATTATCATAACATGCGGCATGATGCGCCACACCTACCCTGTTTTGACAATGCGTATTTTGCGCATTTTGAATGGTTGGATCTGTATCTGTATCTTTTATGTATCTGCACTAACTGACCAGAGATGCTGAAGTTTCATGTTTTTTATGTAAATACTATTTTCATTTTATTAGAACTTGAATAACTTGAATGTACAAGTATTCTGAACATTCCCATTCCTCTAATGTGACATTACATCAACCCACCTAAATGGCTCTGACTCTTATAAAGGCTGGGAGAGGTGGGATCAATGCACGCTTGCTTCCAAAATTGGCTCTGCAAAAGCCATTCACCGCCCCTGGCAGGACTGGGTAATCAGCATTTGATAGTCAGTCCTTGATAGTCAGTGCTGGGAAAATCACAATCACCATGAGATAATGGCCAAGGTTCACACTGGCAATATTTAGAGTAAAGAGCTCTACACCAGCTCCTTTACCAGCTGACATATTTAGAACCCCCTGGCACAGGGTCAGTGAGTCATTTTTGAGCTGTCCAAGGTCAAGTTGCATCGTATTGTATATGTCGCTAATCGACACGTGTACCAGTGATGAATTGGACATATTAAAGGTCATACGGGGGCCAACAGTTTGTTGCACAATATTTCCTTGCCTCTTTTTTCTTAATTTTGTTACACACCAATGATTAAGTTATCTCTAACACAACACAATCAAGAATGCCATATAAACACACAGAACTACTCCATCCTCTCTCCCACCACTGTCATGTACTCTCAGCTTTCTTCACAGATCATATTACATCTTACTGTACATTTATAGGCATTTAAAAAACAATAGCAATAATACATATCATAGGACCACAAAGCAGTTTGCATTAAATCCTCTTAGTTCTGAACAGTAAGAATCTTTAATATTTATTCAAGCAGAATTGCAGAATTAATAAAACCTAATATAACCTTCTGCAATAGGAAAAGTTCCTCTAAACTAAGTATATTTGTTTTGTCTCACATTAAATTAAGTTTCTAATTCTTAATAGCTATGTAACGCTTACATTTACATGACATGTTTAACTCTTAGAGAACTACATATAATGGAGGGAGGGGAAATCTGAAATTGTAAAAAAAAAATGTTTTGACCCTCAGTGCCTCAGTGTTTACATCATGATGATCTCTTTTAATGAGTTAATTTCTATGCCTGCATTTCAAGAAAGCAAAGCTATGACAAAAGGAATTCACTATAAATTTCTGGAAAAGAAATTTGCATTTTAACTGAATCAGATTTTACACTGCTTCATTAGATACACAATTCTAACGCCTTCATATTATGTTCAAGTAGTTATTTTTAGTCATTTCCATTAAAAAAATAAAAGAACAACAGCAACAATTTTGTTTTTGTTTTTCCATGTATAATGCTACAATTTAATTAAGTAAAACAAACCAGCATTTACAACTGAAATAGGCTGCATTTGTAAAATGGATATCACAAGCAATTAAAATGGATGACTAAATACACTTATTAGCTTTGAAACCTCACGCTCAAAGTAACTATTAATAGAATTCAGTTCTGAGAAGCATCTGTTCTACCTGTGAATGACTGTTCTCATGTATAACTAGACAGCAGAATGAACACTAAAGTCCCTGACTGAGTGTGCTGACAAACTTAACTTCCAGGTTCACCCTTTTACTGATTACAGAGTCAAAAAATGTGAAAATCATATGAAATTTTGAACTGATAAAAAGTAATTTTAGAGCATTGTACAAAAATGTTTTCCAGTAAGACTTTCAGTCAGTAGAATGCTATGGTCCCGGGATGTCTTAAATCCATCGCTGAATGGGACCCTCAGTAAACCAACATACAGTATGAGGCCATTTACTGAATCAAGACTTCTCAAGTGGAAAAATAATCACAGAGTATATAACAACATAAAATGTATATAAAAATACACATGTAAGAAGCCATACTATATTCTGTACATATCTGTGTATAAGCTAACATTAGTTTTCAGGGTAAATTCAGTGATTGCCACTTATCTAACCTTTAATGACATTTCTACAAAGGGCTTATTTTGAGAGAGGAGTACTATTTCCCTTATCTTCATAGAATTGCATAGGTGTTTCTTAGAAATGACAATATGAGAGTGACAAAGAGAAAGTAAGAGTTTCTCCTTTTTCAAGAGGCTTCTTTGATAAAAGTGGTGAACATCTGAGATATAAGAATAGGCTGTGGCTTTCTAATTTTGGACTGGCATGGTTGGTGTGTACAGCACCTTTATTTATCCAGCATGATTACAGTGTGATTTCTGTGTTGCATGCACAACAAATAATTTTATCATCACTTTGGCAGCTTACCACTCAACTCTGTATTTCATTACATTGAAATTGGGAAACATGGGTCTATTTAATGCAGAGTCAAATCAATTGGAAAAAATACAGGGGACTGTGGCAGGGTAGGGTAGTTTATTTCCATGACGTTCTCGTAAAACAGTTTGCATTTTGATGAATTATTTTTTCTGACATCTCTCACGGACAAAAATGATAAATTTGCATGGCCATAATTCACTCAGTAACAAATCAAAGATTTGTTGAGAAAGTGTTTTCTGTATTTTCATGAATGTTTTATATACTGTATGTTTCTTTAATCATTATGTGAGCGCAATTTCCAGTGGTATGTAGAGGTTTCGATTAGGGAACAAATGATCAAAATCTTAGTATAATTTAGAGTAACGTGGAATCCACAGGGTAGCATTTCCTGTGCCTTTACAAGTTTTCCATCGTTATTTTTTTCTGTGTCATCACTAAAAAAAATCTTGTTATGCAGCTGATCTTTAGAGAAAGGAAATAGCTATCTTAGTGCAAAAGGAGACAGGTGTTATGATTGTTCCAGTTTGACAAAAGTAGTATTATTACAAAAGCCTCGTCTGTGAAATGAATTAAAGATGAAATGTGTTGCAGGGTGTCTTTGATGAAAAGGAATTTTGAAAAGGCCTGTGCTGTTTTCCCTGAGCAAAGTTCTGTGGAGTGTTGTATTTGTGTTTCATTTTGTTAAGCATTAAATGCTTACTACTTTCAGAAAGGGATTTTTGTCCTAACAATTTGTCGTTGGTGAGTTGCTATTGTTGATGTTGTTGCTGACTGGATTGGATTTGATTCTGAGAAATTACATTGTGCCTCCACAAAAATATTTTAACTCTGAGCGTTTGAAATGGCTCCAGCTCTGTGAGAGTCATAAAATGGAAAAGGCAGTTTTAAATGGAAATATCCAACAAAAAAAATCAATAAAAGCTTGGACATCTACTATTGACTAAACGGCACATGCTGCCTGCCACAGAGATACTTCAAAAGAATTTAGCATGATTTATTAAAAGCACACAGAGCTGATACAGTCAAAAAGACCCCACGTTTAATTTTATCTTCTTATTCTTCAGGTCTCCCTCTTTGGAAATGCATTTCCAAGCTCTTTTTGCTGGCTATTCAGCTTCAGCCACATCAGCTCATGTGACCCTATCCCCAGATTTCTCAAAGGTTTTCTTCTTTCATTTGTTATTTTATTTGAAATTGACCCCCCCCAAAAAAAATAAATAAATAAAATAAAAACTTAAATGTAACATAGTGCAACTCAAAATAACTGTAGGTCTTATATAGGAAGACAGCTCAAGCATGATTATAAAATTACTTTTATGGACCAAACTAAATCCTAACAGATTAATACTAATTCTAAAATCTTCCAGTTACAAGTCCAGAACTCCAGTCATTGCTCCACTCTACTGCTGCAGGCAACATAAGTGAAACAGATAATATCGGGAATAAAACTAATTTAACAAGCAAGGCTCTGGTTTGAGTTGTTTATCAATAACCAGCTACAACAGCTTCAGCAAAGCATGGGGCTGGATCAATACGATTTTGAAGCAGTATTTCAGCCTAGGATGTTGAGCTCGTGCATAAATTACTGTATAAGATACCATATGTGCCATCAGATCCAGGCAGATTCTGATCCACCATGACATTCCCTCATAAAAATAACAGGGAATCATCTTCCAGCACACTTCCAGTATGATTAAAACCTACATAATTATGTTCTGAGAACATTTGTTTTGAGAAGTGATTTGTCATTACTATTTTCTGTAATAATTAATGTTTCTATGCCTGTTAGCTTACTGTAATTCTCATTGTATACAAACTGTACTTAGTGCACTGTTTCCATAATTCTTATCATATACTGTACTGTATCATTTCCAAAAAAAAGTAATTTAAATCGATTGTCTATATACATACAGTTTCTATTTCTGATTTGTTGTAATTATTCCTAGTCACGTTAAACATTTAAGTCAAATACAATCATGGAGCTGATTTTGTTTGTCTGCTAAATATGGAGCCTCCTACAAACTACAGCATATTTGGCAAATCTTTTAATTTGGATGTGACCAGAAGATTAGTGGGTGTTGGGAACAAATGAATTAGCCGAATGTTGATTCATTGGTGAAAAGGATTGCAAATCCAAAAGGAACAGCATCCAGACATGGCTGATGTGTGATGTAATGTCATGTGTTTTCTCTGCTGTTATACAATGTTTTGTTTTGTTTTGTTTTTGCTCTGCCACTTTTTAATTTTGTTCACATCCTCCATTCTGCTTCTTAAATCATTAAAGCATATAGTACAGTAGCTAACATATAACTAAGAGCTACACCTACTGTATTTGTTTAGTGGACAGTATCTCTTATACTCCTATACAGCAAACAGTATGTACTATATGCCTTATCTTGAATACCTACTGTATATGTATAAACATTTTTGTATTACAGTATATTGAGAGAGCATAACTGTGGTTTTCAAGATACTACTGCAGCAGGGATTTTAAGAGATTGAATTCAATGTGGTTAATACAGTTTACAATTCAAGATGCAGTTGCAGTTCTATCATGCATCTGTTTTAAAAGGTTTTTTAATGTTATTTTCAAATATCTGTTATTTATCCATGAGCTTTATTTAGAATGATAGAATTAAAGCGCATTGTGTTTACAGCAGAAAAATACATTTAAATGCTTAAAGAGCAGTCATCCATATAGCTATGCAGTTCAAAGTTGGGTTTTTTATGATGTATTCTTGTATGGTAATCTTTTATTTTATACACCAAAAACATTGATTAATTTAATTTATTTCAATATATATTTATTTCAAATAATTTCAATATGACATTCCTGGCTTGGGAAACTCGCCCCTTTGTGGTTACTTTAGAGCACTGTTAATAGACTTCAGCAGCATAATTAATTTTTGAGCTGTTTTCTATGGTGGCTGCTAATGTATAAATAATCCCAATTTAAGACGCTAAGAAAGAAGAATAATAAATTCAGAGGAAATCCTTTCTGGTACATGTTTTTTTTTTTACAGATTGAAGGTGAGGATCATTTTAACTGTGCTAAATTTAATATAGAAAAAATGCCTCTGCTTTGCTTTATCTTTACACTCTGCCAATACCCATTCTGCATGTCCTTGCTGTGAAAACACAGGCTCTTTCATAAAGTGTGTGGCTCAGTGATACAGATGTATGTTTTTATGTTTAATGGCAATACATTTGAAAACAGAGTGTTCGCTTGTTGTTCTCAGAAACCACTATGCTTTCATTGCACTGCAGCTCTGTCTCAGTGATTGGACAGGGCACAGCCAGTGTTCCCAGTGTTTGGGGTGTCTTTATTCTGTCCTTGTCCATCTGGGCATTTGAAAGAACCCACATGTGGACTGAGATCTGTGACAGTCAAAAACGTGCAAAGCAGTTTTATAGGATTAATCGTTCCAAGCTGCTGCCCATTATTAATTTCTGTGCATTAAGATATGGTTTGGAGAGTGGGAGGGTGGACTGTCAAACAATGACACTACTGTGCACATTTGACCTTTTTTCTTAGCACACATCTTCTGCATCTTCTGTGCCAAGAGATCACTAGGCATGTTTTAAATATGCACACATTGCCTCTCACCACACTCACCCCTATCTACTTAAACATAACTCACTGAGATTCCTTTGTGAGCTATACACTCATGTGCTCACAGTAATGCAATGCACACAAGGACATACTGTACAAGAGGTGACACTCACACATGCACAGAGGCACACACTCACAGCTGTGCCTCGGCGATGTTACAGCTGTTGAGGGCAGTTTGTTTTACATCCAACTGTTGAAAAAGCTGCACTGAGCAAGCGGATAATTGGCTCAACTGTATAGAGTAGCAAAACAGAAAACAAGGAATGTAAATGGCTTGCCTTCTTGGGAATGGGGATTTAATTGTTTTACCGTGTGCAAGAGAAATATTCTCTCTTTCTTCTCAGATGTGTCATCGTCTTTTATATAACATGCTAATGTATTTTAATCATGTTTCTCTTTACAACACTGAGCTTGTTTAAGCAACTTCATAACATGTTTTTATAGATATGGCCCTTTCTACTGTATAAACTGTATACACGGCATCTTCAAAAAGACACATTCTCAAGTTCTTTATAATCTTTTCTTTCTGTCATTTTCTACAATTCTAAAATACTAAGTCTATTAAATTACCTTTGGATGGAATGTGCTTTGAGAAACATTTAATTGCTGTTCTCCAAATACTGCAACATTCTTGATCAGTGACTTCCATTGTGCATTTTAGCTAGAGTGTGCTTATTTCTATAGCTGGAGTGTACAACTCCAGTCCAGGAGGAATGCAACAGGTTTTCTTAGGTCGCCTTATTTGCTCCAGTGTGTAAATAACTGGGGCAAAGTGTTAAAGTTGTGCAATTAAGCCAATAATTAGATCAATTACATAACTGAGAGTTTGAATAGAATGAAATCCTACAGACTTAGTGGCCGACTTGGATAGAAGATTAGAATTTTAAAGTCATCTAACAAGTGTACTGTACAAGTGCATTCTAAAGGCCCATCTCCTCCATGTTACTATCAATTTTGTTAGAGAAACAGAACAGTGGATGTTAGTTCTGACTGAAAGTATCTGTCAGGTAAGGCACTCACCACTCTTCTTCTCTTTTTCCAAACAGTGAAATGCCAGCAAAGACTGGGTTTTGTGTTCTTGTAATCCATGTAACCAGGCTACAGTACATGACATATGACATCAACAAGAATCTCTTTCAGCTCCATGTTTCCTCTGGGATAAATACAGTAAAAAGGGCCATGTACACATGTACACATGTACAGTACAATATCAAAGCAGCTAGATCAGTACTCCTCCACCTTGTGAGAACACTAGGCTATTAACTGAAGTGCACAGACCACCTGACTCATGAAGTAACCCCTGGTAAGCCAAAGTTAAACTGTGTTCCCAAAATATTTAATTAACAATTTTAATTATTCCATGAATGTGATTCATGTAACCAAATCCTGTTAATTAAGGACTGTAGTTGTCCTCCATTTTTTGCTAAACACTGAATTACTAAAATAAGTATACAGTTGTTTGTTTTTTTTGTGCTTTCAGGTTAAAAGAGGTCACTCATAAAAGGATTTGTATAATAACTAAGGAATTCAACAACTTTAAATTTGAAAACACCAGTTTACTTACTGGCTGAAAAGGGAAATACCCTTTAATCAAAAATACAAAAAATGGAGGAAATGTAAGATAAAGTTTCCAAAACTTTTTTTTGTGTGAATAGTTCAAATACATAATGTGTTTTTAAAAGTTTTCAATCTCCTTTTTTCCCTCAATGTGAGTTGATCAGATAAGAAATGACCTTACTTTGCTGCAATCACATTGAACAGAAAACCCAGCTAATTACCAAACTACTCGTTAGCAATTAAAAATAGTTTCTTTGAAATGTTGCTTTATATTATTAGTGACCTGGTTAATGAAGGAAATTTTAATGTCTGACCTGATTGCAGAGAAATAATAAAATCTACTCTTCTCTAATATTAGAACTGCTGAACATTTCTCTTTACTTTCAACACTGCAAGATTTTGCTCTGTTTTTCAGTAATTAAGCAATATACACGTACTGGGAAAAAGAAAGCTTTTTTCTTCAGTGCAGTCTGCTTTACTTTTTCTGTCTTACAGTCAATTTCCTACATACAGATTTGCATCTGTTTAAAGTTTTTCTTTGGAAGTTTTTGGTGTGCAGAACAGAATTTAGTTATATTATTTCTATGCTTGTTTTTTTTTCATTAATGGTGTTTCAAACCATAACAAAATAAGAAACATTATCTTGTGGTTAAGAGTACATGGATTGTACATCAACTCAAGGTTGTTCTGTAATGTCAGTAGTATGGGATGTTAGTAGACACAATTTACAGGAGTGTTGTACAAGCATAAAGTACAAGCACCAGATGTCACAATCCTCATCCCTCCTCTTAAGAGTGCTGTACCTTCCTCTGATGTCCTTCTCCACTTACTTCCAGATTATACCGTCTGCATAGGGTCCTGAACTATGCTTCACAGGAGCCTGGACCGGCTCCAGTTACACCAGGGCTGTGTGACATCGGTTAACACAAGTTTAAGAGTAAATGTTTAAGTGAGAGCTCAAGGTGCTAGTATTGACAGGAACAGTAGAAGACAACTTATTGGTCCACTTCTTTTCAAACTACTTTTCTAACTCTTTTAATTTAATAAACAATCTCTCTTAAAATGTAACTTTTTTGACAGAGACAGATATTTTCAAAGTATACTAAATATGGATTCATCTACTAATGGAAAGTTAGCAAAATGTTGGTTAATTTCTCAAACACAGGGTGCACATACCTCTGTCTGTGACTAGCTTTGAACAAAGCTGAGGTACCGTATGGGTTGAGCACTGGATACAGAGTAGGAAACAGTTTAGAGTTTATATTTTCATTTTTTGTTAAAATGCAGATTGGAAAAATAGCTGAATCAGAGATCTGAAAGTAAAAACAGCCAAAGCTGGAAGAAAAGTATATGGAACATTATATGGAAATCAATGGAATAGTACAGTAGGAATGGTCCACAGTATGTCAGCTTTGAAAGTACAGTAGTGCTTTTTGTTATTATGAGACATCTAAAGAGTGCCTAACATAACATCACAACAAGTGAGGCTTGTGATGTTGCCAGTACAGAATTTCCATAATGGCACTTAAGGTGACAATGAATGGAATTTAATTCCTAATTAACTAGAAATCTATACAGTACATAATTAGTATTAAACAAAAACAAATTGGAGAATGGAAATTAAAATGAATGCACTGGAGTCTTACTAATGGCAGATGTATGTTGCTTACAGTTTGTCACTTAAGAGTTAGTGACAGTTTAAAAAGCACGTCTTGGGAGAAAATAAAAATAAATAATAAAGAAAGAAAATAAATAGAAAAAGGGCCCTCCAAAATGCTTTATTTAAAGAAGCATTGTTTTTAACCCCTATCATGTCTGTGCAGCACCACAGACTTTTGCAGCACTTCATCACCTTTCTTTTTATCACTGATTGTATAGTTTGTAAGGCCCATTGCCATACCTAGAGATGGGAATTTCTCCTGGAAATGTAATCATTTATTTTGGAGGTGGTAGAGATCTTTAATTAACAGGTTGGACTGAGTGCTAATCAGGCAAGGCAATGTAATCTATCTGTACCACAACTGCTTCTGTGGCCATTTCAGTCAGTGGGGAGCTGGCAGACATGAATACCCACATTGGGGGAAAAAGGGCTGGAGTCAATATTGGTGATCTGTCTGAAAGCAGGTTAAGATCACTGAAAATTAGCAGAGAAATCAAATGTGCCATGGTCTTGCTTCTGAGTGTTCATGCTTCAATTTATTCATTTATTTAAAACAATACTCGGGAACACAGAAAGCTGTAGGTGACAGTCTTGTGAGAGTAGGATTTGGTACTGTTGATATTGAAAAAAAGGAAGGATAGCAAAACTAATTTATCTTCAGTGCCATCTTCCACATATTGATGACAGAATAATCCTCCACAAATAGGCTTGTATCACTATTAGCAGTAATGTTCCATACTGCTCATTTGCTGATTTGGTTGTTTTTTGCAGCCTGTTATAATATAAATTAGAAGGCTGAAATTTATTTAGCTGAATAACATGCCAGCCCATGTATAGTAGAGAAATATACCGTCAGGGAGACGAAATTGAATGCATGGAACTGAAGAGTGTTTTCTGGTTGATCATAATGCACAGCATAAAAATATATGATGGAGGAATTTCTACATCTTTGTCACTGTCACACGGGGATTCTAAACTCAATATCTTGTATTTCAACTATTAGAATCAATGGCTGCAAGGTGCCTGCATCTCACAGATTATAACACATTTGTGTAGTCTGCCTGTGGAATAATATTCCAAACATTGTCCAGCTACAGTATCTATGGGTTTTTGAGCAGTGACGTCAGGGATCCGCCTGGTGTCTTTCATGTGCAATCAAAGACAAGTGTAGCGAATAAATTGGCCAAGGCAGCAGTGGAATCTGTTGTGGGTGCAAGCAGTGTCAGACAATATGACCAGTGTAGGGAGAAGGCTTTAACTTGTACAACGGCTGGGCCATGAACTTGCACGCAAGAGAAGCATGGCGGGCTTGAGATAGCGTTCTGTTGCTGTGTTGTTTAAGTGAAAGGCATGCCTCTATTGCGCATTACAGAACCACAACCAAACCTGTCCAACTCCCAATACAGAGTTGTACTGTACATGGTCTATTATGACATTGATGCGCATGTTATCTCCCATCACTGTGTTGTAAACTGTATTTGGATGCATCAGTGAAGATAATAACACTACACCAATGATGGGACTGAGATAATAGCTGTTTTTTCCACTGAAAACATGCTGATGATGACATTTCTAAAGTATTGTATGTGGTCAATGCAAAGAAATGTCAGATTATGATGACTACGACTACGTTGCGGCTGTAGTCTAAAGGTGATTATGGAGGTGCCTGTCTGTGATCCCTTGTCTTCTTCCAGCTTCATTATACATGAAGTTCCCTTTCATTGATATGATTCTTGGTATCGTAAGTTCCAAGTGAATGTACTGTTGTCTTTATAAGGATGGATGTACTGAAAAATTTTCTTTGTCAGCAGTTTGATCTGACAAATGTTTTTGCAGCACATATGATAGGTGAATCACAAAACCTGACTGGCTGATATGTGTATAAATTCACCATATTTGTTATCCACATTTTATTTTTTGTGCTGATTTAGTTTTGTGGCCATTGAGAAAGTGCTCTGATACTATCCTGATACTACAGTGCGAATGTGAAAACTCTGATCACATTAAAAATAATGGACTGGGTTGCTTAATGTTAAACCCAGTAGTGAATGAATATGTGGGTGAATTTTGTTTATACTTTCCTAGCAATAGAATTTTTCACTTATTAGTCCCTCATATACTGTATACAATCCACACCTTACCCCAAACACCTTTGAGTCTGTTCTCAGGAGATTAAGCGTTTCTATCTTATCTTCGTACATTTACTCATATTCCCAGCCCTGAGATTTATCCTTTTTCTCCTCTCTGGCCTTCAAAATTCACGAAGGGTTTGGAGAACAGCAACTGCATTACTGTGCTGAATATGTTAAGCTAAGGCAGTAGAATAATTGTCCATGGACTATCATCCTCTGCTTGAAGATCAGCGCCTCATTGAACTCTCATAAAGTTTTTTGAAAGAGTTAAACATTTTATGTTTTAAGGAAAATATCTGGAAAAAGTGGTTAGGGGCAGGGGGGCGAATGTCTCTAATGTTAAAACTAAAAGAAAAGCATAAATAAATAAGCAGCACTCAAGGCATTTTCCAGTTATATGTGCCAAAATTTTGATTTACCCTTTATTTCTGGCATTAATGAATAAAATATGCCCTTTTGCTGTATGGAGGCAGGTACAGTCTGAATATCAATTATTTATTAATTTCTTTTATGTAAAAAATAATTCATGAGATTTGGATTTAATCAGGTCTGTTTGTATCGAATAGAATTTTGAAAGTATTATTTGTTTAAAGAAATACAATTGTAAGTTATTATTTCACATATAAAAATGTGAACTTAAAATTCCAAAGTATGTAAAATACATATTTTAATCACAAATATATACATAGAGAGAGAGGGATCTGAAAATACAGTATCTTCAAATTTAGTTATTTAAATGATTTATCCAGGGTAGCATGCATTTAATAGCTACAGTACATACAGCAGCATATTATAAATGCATAGAGAACTGTACAAAATGTGTGTGGTTTGTTAGAAAAACTCCTGTATTGTAATTAATGAACGAAAAGTAAAAAAATAATACATCTCATAAAAACCTTTCCATTTTCTGAATATCATAAGTTGAGATATTAAAATAAATTTGTACATGTTTGATTTTACCAGAATGGTGCAGTTTTCATTTATTTGGAATAACATTTGCTTCATAAATTATGCAGTTCTTCAGGTATTTTAGGAAAACATTGAAGTTCAGTTTAGGCCAAGTAAAAACTTTTCATTAACCCTTTTGTCCCTTTAGTTTTTCATCCTATCCTCAATGAAGAAAGCCTCTTTGTTCAATTCGCTGGTTTGATCCATGTAGAGCAGCTACAGTATGTAGCCTAACAGAGATGAATCGCTCCTAACCCTGCCAGAACCATCTCTTGTTACTATTGACCCTGTGTTATCACCTTTGTGATAACCTGACAGTCTTTTCCATGTAGACACAATACAATTAACACCTGCTCATTGGACCAAATATCACTGACTGCAGAATACTTTAAAAAATAACCTTATGATTTTGATTCGTCTATAAATACAATTGCATGAGAGGTAAGTGTAGCTGCCTATTTTTGGTCCATAAGATACAGATCTCTTAGTTTTCATATCACTTCTTTCCCCACGGTCTCATTTCATAAAGTTTAGGTTAGAACACATTTAAATAATCTAGGGTCACTAGTAAAAATGATCTCTGTATTGTCGTGGTAAAATAAGCCCAGAGTGCACACTATCTGTGACTATGATTTCTGCTGTTAGGAATCAACTGAACCAACTAGTGATGAAAGGTTTGGGTTTTATTTAATCCAGTTCCCAGTCTTCCACTTCCAAAAGACCAGCTCTTACTGAAAGCGTGTCTAGTTCTGCGTGGGCGTACTGAGAACAGCTATAATTGAATGTTTCAACAGCTGCTGAGGAGAAGGAGAGAGACTGACGAACCTGAGTGGAGAGGTCATAGCATTTACATTTCCTAACATCTTCCCACTCAATACTTGGAAGTAATATTTTTACTTTAAAGCGTTTGTGCGTTTCTCCCTCACTCCTTTTCAAGCACACACAAACCCACAGCTATTTCCATTTACAGTATTTGTGGACACCATTCACAGTGTTCACACACAAAAGTTAGTGCAATGTTCCATGCATTCTGTAATTAGGCTGCCCCTCAAATACATAGGAATTATCTTATTTCTGAACTTTGAGGTTTAAATATTTTTATAGGATCTGAATCTCTTTGTGCACCTTCTCAGACAGATACATCTGAATCTCTATATGCACTTTCTCAAGCCAACTACAACAATGCTGTGGTTTCATCATTTAAGTAAAGGGACTATTTTCAAGGGACATCACTGAACAAGATTTGTGGCCATACACACTGGTGATATTGGCACTGTTGTGAAAGTGCATACAAGAAGTAAACAGTCCATTTCTTCTCTTTTTGTCAGCTAATTAGTCCCAGAACAATGCATGATAATTGATAAACAGAGCAAACCATTAGCTAGCTAGCCTGTCACTTGGGTGCTTTGAACTGAACATTTGGTCTGTGTTTGTTTGTTCCTTCACGACTTTCTGTTCTCATTCGTTTTCTTGGCTCGAAATTCTCCCTGCACTCTCTAATCCCATCTCTGTCTATTTTGGTGGAGGAGTGAGATGCATTTTTATTTTGAGAATGCAGAAAAAAAGTTAAGCTTTTGTCATGGCTTTTAAGTGTCGGGAGAGAAATGACAGTAAAATGTGGAACTTTGCACATACCTGTATTTTTTTTTCTACAATCTCAGAATGAACCTCGGTCCTCCCCTGCTTCAGTTCCCTTGAGGCTCATCTCTTCCTGTCACAGCAGAAGAGCACAAACTTTCTGCCTTTCCTCCAATTAGGAGATGTGAATCGAGAGAGAAAGGGCAAGCACAGATAAGGTGTTATGAAAGGTGTATCTCATGTGCTCGGGGAGGCACAGGATATAAAAGATTTACAAGTAGTTCTTCAGTTTGTTAGGTCAAAATCCATTTGAAAATGACGAGAATCTTGACTCCTCCAGTGTGATTGGAATTTTTTATGCAGATTTTTATATATTCTTTCTGTGCTTGTCCTATTAAACTTGAATGTTATTACTTGTGCTGTAAAGTGCATTTGTAATATGGTTGCAGTCGTATGTCTAGTTTCTAGACAAACTTTCTGGGGTTAGGCAGGCTGGGTAAGTACTAATATGTACAGGATAGCAGGAAGGGTGCTACTTATGTGGCTTACACTAGGAGGCACCTTCAAAAAAGTCCAATTTCACCCCCTCCCCTGCCAGCAAGTCTATAAAAGGGTGCACTCCTACACAGGTTTAAGTAGACGTGTGGCTTTGGTGAACTTACTCACTGTTCCTGTTTGCTCAAGCACCTGTTGGGCATTCAATTCTTTATTTTCTTTCTGAGCTGTTCATTGCATCTACAGCTGTGAAGCAGTGGAGAACTGGTTTTAGTCTGCCTAATGCCAGCGTCCCACTACACAACGTTTTCTAGGATTTTCAGCCGTAGCCTTCATTTACATGATCGTAAGAAAATCACAGTGAGTTGTAGAGAGTCGCAGCGCGTGCCCGTTACCATCAGTTGTGTAGTGTGACTGCCCAAGTGACTCAGTCATAGCTCTCTTAACAGCCCCTACGACTCTCAGCGACTCGCTACGACACAATCAAACTGGTTTGCTTTTCTCATAGCGAGTCCCAAGTCGCAGGGTCTGCCACAGTCATAGCCAGTGAGCGCTCAGCAGGAAGTACAATGCATAAAATGTGGCTGCAAGAAAAGAAGGAAAGCGAGTGTTTTGGACTGTGCAAATGGAGGAGAGGCTCATCGAACTTTGGAGCCAGCACAGATGTGTGTTCGATGTTTTGTGTTTGTTGTTTGTTTACTTTCATGCCATGCTCCTCCTCTTATTCCGTTGTGCTCCACGTTGATTGGCTGCCAAAATTCGCGGCACAATACGAGATTGGGAACCGTAATGAAAAGTCATGAGGGAATCGTGTAATTAGTCACCCCCTTCGATTCCTAGTCGTATAATTTGACACCCCTCTAGGACAAAAAAGGCAGCGAGATTTAGCAACTGCACTCATTAAACTAGACATGCTCTCCTAAGAAGATGGATGAGTCATGTAGTGTAACGCTGGCTTAAAACTTCCTGAGAATTTACTGAAACCAGAGGTTTCATAAGAATATACAGGCCCTTAATTCCATTGTGTGTTTACTGTGTGCTTTATTGATAAGCCATGGCAATGTTTCCAGCATTATCGCATACACTTCAAACACAGCAATTTTTCATTCAGCATAACATATAAACCTAGCATTCTAATGAAGTTCAAGCGCCTACATGCATAGGCTGCAAGGGCACAAGTAAAGGTTTATTCCATGCTGAAAACAGAAGAAAAGAAACAATGTTTCAGCTCTGGAGCTTTCTTTAGGTTTAATAATAATAATTGCTTACACTTATATAACGCATTTCTGGACACTCCACTCAAAGCGCTTTACAGGTAATGGGGACTCCCCTCCACCACCACCAATGTGCACCTGAATGATGTGACGGCAGCCATAGTGCGCCAGAATGCTCACCACACATCAGCTAGGAGGAGAGCAGAGTGATGTAGCCAATTCATAGAGGGGGATTATTAGGAGGCCATGATTGGTAAGGGCCAATGGGAAATTTGGCCAGGACACAGGGGTTACACCCCTACTCTTTTCGAGAAACGCCCTGGGATTTTTAATGACCACAGAGAGTCAGGACCTCAGTTTTATGTCTCATCAGAAGGACAGCACCTGTTTTACAGTATAGTGTCCCCGTCACTATACTGGGGCATTAGGACCCACACAGACTGGAGGGTGAGCGCCCCCTGCTGGCCCCACTGACACCTCTTCCAGCAGCAACCTTAGTTTTTCCCAGGAGGTCTCCCATCCAAGTACTGACCAGGCTCACACCTGCTTAGCTTCAGTGGGTTGCCAGTTGTGAGTTGCAGGGTGATATGGCTGCTGGCTGAGACAGAGAGTTTGAGACAGAGAGTAAAACCAGCAGTTGATAAAGCATGGGAGAACAAAAGCTGGGAGTTTACGGGAGGCAGGAGAGAAGCAGTATTGACACTCAGATAGTGTGAAGTCAAGAGACATGAGGAGAGGTATGAAGTCAAAACCTTCAAATGAATAGAGTGGATTAAAAGGAAACGAGTCTGTCGTTGAGAGAAGGGGGAAGGTGTGATCCTAGTTTCAGATGTTCCCCTTCTCTCAGTGATGGACTCGTTTCCTTTAATCCTCTCCATTCATTTGCAGGTTTTGACTTCTCTACTGCTTCTCTCCTGCTCCAGCCTCTTCTCCACACCTGGGTTTTGTTCTCCCATGCTTTATCAACGTTCAGTTTTCCTCTCTCTCACACCTGAAGACAGCTCCACACCTCAAACATTGTGTTTCTTTTCTTCTCTTTTCAGCATGAAATTAACCTTTACTTCTTCCTTAGCATTCTAACGAGTCTTACACTCTGTTTTACGATTGGATTGTCATTTCAGTGGCCCTCTCGTATGTCTTCACCTCTGTCTGGCTTCTGCAGGTGAAAAAATTTGAATAATCCAGCTACACAGCTGACAGAGTTTAAAGGATCAATGATAGATTTCAGCACTTCCACCAATTCCTAATTAATGTGAAGTCAACGTATCGACAGTCTGAAATGCAATTCAACGCTGAGTAGACGTACTGAGGGGATGGTAGCCTTACCAGAAGGATAGTCTGGCAGCTACTGCAAGGGTGAAAAGGTGGTGGGGGGAGAGGAGCAAAAAGAAGAAAAGGTGCCCAGCAGGAGAGATCTTTATGCATAGAACAGCGGAAATGCTTTAAAAAAAACATTAATTGCCCCAATTGCCAGTGTTTACAATTTTGTCATAGATGACAATGCATATACAATAAATTGGATTTTGTTTTGTAAATCAAATTGATATTCCCAGTAAATCTTATACGTCCAAGTACAGTTCATGTCCACAACACCACTAGGATTATTTTTTTATTTTTTATTTAGAGATGGCATATGAATTGTATTAATTGACAGCCATTTTAATAATAACCCAAAAGTATAGTCTGTGCATTCATAAATTATATACATCAATGTTTCATGATCATTTTCGCAGCTTTTTTACATTTCTTGCTCCTCTAAAACTTATGCAGTATGTGCATTTTACTTGAATTCCTTCAGCATAACTTGCTCTGAGATGCAGAGAGGTCTGTAAATGTATGAAGCGCCAGGATTAATATTCAGTGAGAACGATTGAGAATTTCTTGGAGAACTAATATGGCAATGTTTTACGAGGAGAAAAGCAATTTTTATCACACAAAAGTGTACAGTTTGTGATTAGAAAATCAAAATATAAAACAATAAGTACTGTAAGGCCCACTTGTTGGGAAAACTTGTTAGGGTTGTACCTACAACAGAATAATATATCGGGGGCTAATGTGTTAAAAATTATAGCCAAGCCAATGACACAGTAAGCTGTAAAAAATAAGTATGTTCTGCTTTTATATTAATTAAGGTTTATATACCTGTAGAACAAAAATAAGAAAGATTTTAAGAAAAGCTAACAGCCTGAAGAAGAAAATGAACACTAGATTTTTATAAAGACTTTATGTATGGGTAGAGGAGTTACTTCATGAAAAAAAAAATCATTCTACATATACTGTGTATTTCTGATGCCATATAAATAAATTTATAGATTTAAAATGTAAATGTCTGTTTTGATGATGTGTTGTGAGTTTTCATACTTGGGAAACATTTCTCAACATCATTTTAATAACCCAGAACCTAACCATTGGGAGGAAGGGATCAGGCAGACTGATTTGGAGTGATTTGGACTGATTTTTGCATACCCCTTGGTAAGCAAAAGGTTACAAAGGGGGAATTGTTAGCATTTGAGAGATAGAGGTCTTAGCATTGGAGAATAAACATTTCCAAAAGGTAAGCTGATTCGGTTATTTTTAATTCACAAGAGTAGCGCTAAATGCTTTATCTTATAGATAAGATTGTGTGTGTATCTTTTGAAAATAAAACCTACAGGACTCCCCCCCTCCCCAACAGGACAGTGTTAGAGTTGATATAAAGACCTGGGGTGACCCCCATTATTTATGCGATTACAGACTAAAAACAGAAAACCTTTTCTTTTCACTCAGCTTCCTCCAGGCTCCTTTCCTCATCGTTAGAGGGCTGAATTGTCCCTGTCACAGATACAAACAGCTGCATCTTTTCTAATTATCACCATAACAACCGTTGCATATATTCTTAACAGCTAAGAGGCTTTGTTCAGAAGGCAGCTAGCTTTTCTTTTGGGGAAAAAAAATTAAAGCAAGAAAGGATATATTCTACACTGAACTACAATCTAGACACTCTGGAGAAAAAAAATGATTTATAATAAACATAAAAAATCTAGTATATTGGCACAAGCGGTGTATTTTGTTTTTCAAGAACAGTAAAACCACAGGGCTACTCTATAACAGATCTGATGCAGAAAGGATCTGTCATCCTGCTTTTCAAAGTGCCTTCCCACTGTTTTTCAAGCAGTATTACTCCTGGGGATTTTGCCATTTGAAAATAGTGGCAGAAGGACTTCAATAAATACCGAATCAGCAATTCTGCAGTGGCAGTGTGACTATTTTGTGCACACACCAATTTTTAGTTTTTGTGATTAAATTGCTCCATTCCATTGTACCTTTCCAAACATCAGCTTCTGATCTAGCTAGGAGAGATTGAAAATAAACTTTGAGGTCTGATGGGGGCTTAGACCACTGTTTTGTATTTAATACAAAGAATGTTCAATATATGATAACAAAAAAAAACCTTTTTCTTCAAGAATACTGTAGTATTGGCTTCAAAGAAACAGAAGTGGGCAGGTGAGTTCTAAACTCGGGTCTAGCTTTTACTCTATCCTGGTATCTCTAAACAGTACTGCAGTGTTGAGAAAAGTCTGACAAAAACCATGTTTTGAAAATAGCACTACGTTAAAGTATTTCTAGAAGCACAATTCTTCCATTTTCATGGAACATGATATTCTTTAAAAATGTTATACTCAGAATAATGTTGGTTGATAGGAAATCATGAATATATGTTGTTTCTTGTTATAATTTTTTAATTATATGTCTCAAACTGAACTGCAGTGGTATATGCCCTTTTTGTGATAGTCCTTGAGACGTGTGGTAGATATCTGTTAGTCAGCTGGAGAACATGCCTGAACACTGCGTGGAATAATCATTTTTCAATGAAAATATCTGGTGTTGACAAATAAACACATTTTGTGGCAGAGAGGTCTGGTTTCAATTTCAGAAACAAAATACACCTAACAGTTTAGGAGAGGTATAATGTAAACAAATTTGTTGCAAGAAGTAGTTACGTCAGCATACAGTGTTATTAGTTACAATGTTGTTGTACTACCAGTTTGGATACTGCATGACAGCATTAGTAAGTGTTGATGGCTCAAAGCCATTTTGTTTCTGTTCCACGACGTATAAAAAAGGACAAACGTGTCTGCTATAGCCTCTACCTCTCTGCAACATAACAGAAGTGGTTTTCTGAGTTCAGGTCAAGGCTTGGTTTTGCCACAAAAGGTTTAGTCTTGGGTCAAGACTTCAGTGTAGTGAATGAACTTACAGTCAACTGTACATGTTGTGGTAACATCTTGCTTGACCCAGATTTCTGGAAATATAAGTTATCTATGGCATCTAGGAACTTCTGAACATTTTTGTGAAAAACAAACACTTCCACTAAAGCAAAAGTCCATCTTTTCTTTTTGTAATACCATGCCTCGGGCATTCTAAAGCAATGGCTGTTTTCTTTGCCTCAGGCAAATGTGTCACTTAGGCAAAGACTAGAGGTAAGTTTCCATTCATTTTTCAAGACACTTTCTTACAGTGGCACACGTGTACCTTCCCATCACCATGTGCTTTTGACAGGTTCCTTGACTCCTGGCACAAAGAACAATTACCATATCTTTATGTGGAACCAAAAGGAACCACGGTCCTAGTCCCCTGTGTTTTTCAGACTCTCCCACCAGCAGATGTGGAAATGCTTTATTGACGTAGCAGCTGTTTGGAGAGAATCAATGCCCAGAAGTGCTGTGACTTACAGTGGAATTTAAATGATTGGAACTCTAAATTAGAATGTAAGCAATATCACAGTCGTACAGAATGCTGGACTCTTGCAATTTATTCAAGTTTTCTCCTTTAAACAGATAAAAGTAACTGTTTTCCTTGGTCGATGTGCATATGGCCAAAAAGAGAAAACGCTGTAACTCGCAAGCATCTACAGCATAGATTCTCCTTCTTGTCTCAATAACCAAGATTTTGGACAACAACAAATTGGGTGTATTGTAGAATATATCCACCAATTTTGAAAGACCCATTTGTAGGCATCATTTATTGGACTCCAAATCAGCAACAGAAGAAGAAGAGGTTTCAGTAAAGAGGAGGTTGGCCTCACTGTAGTATTTTTAACAGAAGATTATGACATAAAGAAAAATATCATGGTGACTTTCTGGTTGGCACCTAATTATGCAGGAATTAGTTACTTCCGATACCCAATTTAACACCAGTTATCTTCATTTCATGTTATCCAAACATGTTTAGAACATTAAGAATATTTCTAGTGAAACTAAGGAAAGAACAAAACTAAAACATTTTTGTATGAAGTTTTATAAAGCTAACCTACAATTTTAATAAATTGTAAAATCCTGCATAACCTACCGCAAATTTATTTAACCACAAAAAAAAAGTTGTGACATTTTGTCAAAGAGGCCTATCTAGTGTAACCTTTCTTTCTAATGCAGATGGCTGTAGATTAAATACAGTTGGCTATGTAATGATATATGTTTTATTTCATATCATCAAGCAATTTTACATCATTAATCATACTATACATTATCAGTACTATAAGCGACACTCTCTTGGTTTCTACCCGTGTTTATTTTCTAAAGAGAGAAAGGTAGGGAGACAACTGAAATAAATTAAAAAAATGAAGTTGGGATAAAATCTCTAATAACCTATGTTATTCAACTCCATGTCCTTGTATTTCTCTTGTTCTTTAGGTGTGTCACACCTGAAGAAGAATCCACAGTCAAAACATTGAGCTTTTATTGTTTCTTTTTAATTTACAGTATAGTGTTAAACCTCTACACTTTAGCCTCCATGCTAACCCTAACCCCTTCATAAATACAAGAAAGTCACACACCATACTCAACCTGCAATATCATTACTTATAGAAAGAGCCACCAACAAGGGCAAAGGGCCCACAAATCTGCTGATTTACCTCTTTAGTTAATTAAATCCCAAACTGATATAGCAACTAACTTGGACTTTGCATTTCCTACTCTCCTGTCGCAGATTTGAAGTTACATATGAAACACAACTGTTTTAAAGGTCACCTCCAACATGTTTAGGAACGGGAAAAATAAGGATTCGATGACACAGCGGAGTGCTCAGCTGGAGTGAAAATAAGCAGGTGTGGGGCTCCCTAGGAACAGGGCTGTGGAACATCTAATCTTCAGCAGCTGGACATCTGCTCGATACCCCAACCTTGAACTCATAAAAGATGTTCAAGAGCTCAGATCCAAACATGAATCTCTCAAAGATTCACTTCATTCTTTTTTATGGTGTCTGCCTCAGGTGCTCAGTTGGATGACTGACAGTTCAGTAGTTCAGTGTGAAAATGGTATTGTTCACAATCTCTGGGGAGAGGAAAGCCCACCTGTTAATACGATTGGTGTAGACAGGCCCCACACAATACACTGCCAGAAAGTGAATTGCTCCTTCAGTTACACTGCCCCAATTTCAGGCATTGTTTTAAAACAAAGACGAGCAATATTAATGCAGTTTAAATTAATTTTGGCTTTACAGATGTAAATGCAGCATTTGGTATTAAAGTATTTCATTAAGAAAGTGAGATTAATAATCATGTCTGAAGGATTTTAAAATTAGTTGAACAATACACGGACATTAATACACAATTCTTTAATTAATCTGTCATTAAATATTGTCTACAGTCCAGGAAGAGACACAATACAATATACGTATGTACAGATTAGAAAATATATTTAATTTCTGTGAAAAGGAACAATACATGCCCAGGAGAATTATTTCACCAGTATCAACTAGAAAACACAGGGTTGTTGCACACAAAAAAAAATCTCATGTTGTGGTACCACCTTGATTTTACAGTACTTCTATTTTTGATGACAACCAATTGTGACTTTAGTCGGCACGTCTTTCCTGGGCAAAAACATTTGTCACTAGATTCTCCTTCGGTTTTAAGAGAAATTGTATTCAGCAACACCCCTCCTGTCACTCGCAAACACTCTATATACTGTAACAGTGACACATGTAAATTGGTGTTGAGTGAAAAGATAATCCTGACCAAAACTTATTATTGAACATAATGTAACATATTATTGTTAGAAGCAAGACAATGAATTGTAGATTATAAATAACAAATGTATCCTCAGCACACACTTCTCTAACACAAAATCGTACTATTTTGACTTATGAAATGACTGGCTTTTTTTGTTGGTTGCATTGCTGTATAAATTAGACAGAGTTATAGAACAGAGCAGGTTGATACACTAGCAGTTGAAACAAAAGGTAAAGGAGATGGTGAACATTAAAATTTGTCATTTATACTCAGGTCGAGTGAGATTAAAATGAGTGTTGGACAGACTTCCAGAGCATTTGTGTTATGTCAATTCCCCCGGCTTCTCTTTTCACAAATAAACAAATCTTGGCTGCCAAGAGCAACTGAGATTGGATGATGCCATTCAGGACAGTCTTTGTTTCAATGCACTAAGAGAGGCGGGTATATCGATGTACTTCTGTAGCTCAATGCCTTCCAAATCACTCATTTCAAATACAGAGACAGATACACTTGCAAGAATGCAAGATCAGGCAGAGGGACAGGAGCATTTTCAGATGCACCAATTTAAAATTTTATCTAAAATTAAAATGTACGTAGTTAAATGATTCATAAATATAATTGAGATCTGGTACTACTGTATACTGTATATCCCCTTCCAAATATTTCACGTTAGATATTCAGTTGAGATCTGTTACAGCTCATCATTTTCTTCAATTTTAAAGAATCTTCTATTATTCACCAATGCACAATAGACAACTTTTAGAATATAGAATGACACTGTCAATTTCAACTACCGAGATCAGATACTGATTAAATCTTACAGTCAATTTTAAGAAACTCTCCAAAACTCCTTTAATAATTAATTCAGGCAAAATATCCTTTCTGTTTTGTTCAGAGGTTCTGTTTAAAACAGTGTAATATTGATTAAATATTCATTTTTTTATGAAAGGCAATTGAGTCATCCACAGATTAGAAATAAAAAAACACTATTTAAAAAGTTCCCAGATACCTATAACTGTACTTTTATTACTTGATTAAAATGCCATTTGTTTTGCAGATTTTGATTGCATTTCTTATATTGCAAAACTTGTTCACTTCAATTTCCTAATGCAGGTACAAGTTCCTGAATAGATTGCCTAGTTTTAAAGATGTACTCTATGTTAGATACAAGTCAATTCCAATTAAAAGGTTATAGAATAGTATATTAAAATGTATTATTGCAATTACAATTCTTGGCAACAAAAAACTAAGCAATATCAACACAGATGTCCATAATCAATTTTCTGCAATGATACAGCATTTATTCCATGTACAGTATACAGTATACTCAGGTCAATACATTAAAGATTGTCTTTTAGTATTTGGCAGTTTGGGTGCATTGTCTATCCTTTGCAATAATGCATTTTCAAAACAATCCATTGTATCAGAATAATCATAGTCCATTCGTTTTTTGTAACAATGACATTTTCCTGTCATCACTGTAAGTTCGAGATAACATCATATCCCTTTGAGAGCATAGATTCACACATTGAACAAAGAGGGAAGATTGCCTTATTGTTGAAAGAAAGCCTGTAAAATAAAACTAAAGAATCCCAGTTTATGGTCATTAATATTCATATTAACATACAGTATGAACATTATGTGCCCAAAGAAGACAATGCTGCAGAATGTATTACTTCAAAATCCTTAAATAACATAATAAAGTCTTTGGGTTTAACAGTATCAGTCACCGTTTACAAACAGGAGAACACATACTGTAGGATTCCCTTTATTATAATGTATCTAATTATTTTTATTTCAGTAACAATCTAAAGGTTATAGAAAAGGTTGTTTATGTCTAATCAGAATTAAAGTAATGTGTTTTCCATAAGCAGCAATAAAACTCATTAATTCCATGAAAAGTCCAGGAAAAAAACACCTGTAAATGTCAAAATATTTACAGTACTATGCCATATTATTTGAAATCTGTAAATTGCAGATTACTTCAATACCTAATTTAGGTTACAGATGAAATGATGAAACACAAAAACTGCATAGTGCTGATTAATATGTTACAACTATGAGAATATATACAGTTTGTAATGAGGCTGTAAAGAAGAAGTGTTTCTTACTAATCTCAAACACTTAATAAATAATGATAGAATAAAATAATTCAAAACAAGGACAAATTTCATTTCAAAAAGAAGGCAAAGAATCGCTGCTGAAAACAGTTTAGCAATGTTTATAGTCATGATTCCTCATTTTCTCTTTTTTACATTAATTCATTCATTGCTTTCTAGCATAACTCACAGTTTCTTTGTGATCATTGTTTACGATTGGGAGCAGTGGTTATGGTTTTGCACTCAGTCCGAGTTTAGATTCCAGGTAATACACTGCTGTTGTACAATTCATCAAGGAGATTCACCCGTACTGTTCCACTAACACATGCAGCCATAATAAGGGGAGCAAATAAAAGTCAGACAAAAGTGTTAGCCAAATTAGTACCATAATTTGTGTCTGTGCACAATGAATTTTGCTTGTTAAAACAATATAATAGATTCTGCATATTTGAATAATCCTTATTACATTCTGTTTACAGCAGCACAGTGGAGCAGGAGTTACTACCTTGTAGCACTGGGGGCCTGGGTTCAATTCCCAGCAGAAGTGCTATCTGCTTGGATTTTGAATGTTTTCCCTTGGTTCACATGGGTTATCTCCAAGTGTACTGGTTTCCTCCCACATTTCAAACGCTGGTACTGTAGGTTAATTAGCTTCTGGCAAAATCGGCCCTAATGTGAGTGCATGTCTGTTTGCGTCTGTTTCTGTGTGCCCTGTGATAGACTAGTGACCTGTCCAGGGTGTACCCTTATGTTGGCTCTGGGTCGCCCGTGACCCCAAATTGGATAAAGTGGCTTTAGATAATGGATGGATATTCCATTTAAAACGTGTGTATTTGCGATCATTATTGCTAACAGTCTGTCGTTTCTTATTTTGTATGTCTTACTGTATCTGATACGATTTAATATTTAATAGAGGACCACTTTTGGCGATGTTTTCTTTAAACCTTGCCAGTGGTAACAGGCTGTGTAAACTATAGTGGTGGAATTTATTTTAACCCTGCTTCCTCTAAGGGTTTTTAGACGTTTGTACAGAAGCAAAGAGCATTTCTCCTCAGCCTCAGACAACAGCACTTGATCAGATGCACACTGTAAAGGAGTGCCAGGCTGAAAAGCCTTATGCTTCCTGTTTGATATGTAAATTAAAGGTACACAGAGGATTGCAGATTCCTTGAGGGAGAAGAGTCCAAATGAAGCCTAATTGTCTGGTTGAAATGTAAAAGTAAAAAAGTGAAAATGTTTGCTGTAGTCTATTTGGTTTTCTGAGACACTAATCTGGAAAATTTCTTTATGATATACACTGTTTAAAGGATCTTCGTTTTTTGCTATAAAATATTGCTTTAGCAGTGAAACTCAATTGTTTTAAACATAGCATATTAATGACCTGTGTCGAATTTGCATGATAATCCAGGCACGTTCCTTTGTATTCCATCTTCTAAAATGATTGTGAATTTAACCTAATTTACTTACAGTATTTTCTTTTTCATGAAGCATAAAAGACAAATACAATACATCACTAATCATTGACATAATTGCTGAACATACAGATTTGTACATCTAAGAAATATAAAAGACATTATTCACTAAATGTAATCATTGCAAACTCCCTACAATCACAAACATTAGAGTTATGCGAAATGAAAACCCATAGAAAAGCTTGACAACTGGAGATACTAGATTGTAAACAGTCCTTATTTCACATTGTTTTACAATAGGACTCCAGTAAGGATATTAGGATCACTGTGCATCTGTGATTTACATTGTGCAGATCCTCAATTTATAATTGTAAAGCAATTTATAAAAATGATCATTAATACTGTATATTATGAGATACCTACAGCTTAAAAAAACTCCCTTCAGTTTCTGAACATGCAGTTTCAGTTCACATTTTCAGCTGTTTTCTGTTTGATCTAAGTTCGTGCCACGCTGGCATTTGCCTATAAAATTGTGTAGCTATCTCTAAGCAGCTTTTAGCCCTTCATTTTATCTCTTGACTTCTGACAAATCATTATTCGGTTGTTCAGTTCGACCGTGTAATTTATGTGCTATTCTCAATTTCCATTCTAATCCTATGCACAAGCTTCTGTTAATTGATGCTAACATCTTAACTTTTTTTTCTGAATCAGTTCAAGCTCCTCTTATGAGCCCATCTTTTTTTTTCCTTTAAGCTATCAACATTCTGTTTCATGCACATTAGATTGTTTAGCACAGTCATACATAAAATTGATAAATAAGCATACAGTGTCCTTTCTTTCCATTTTCCTTTTCATTCTTAGCAAATTCTTTATCTGGTGTCTTAATTTTAGATTATTTTGATGTTTAGATTAATTTGATATTAGATTATTTTGGTATTTAGTATTTAATGATCCATGAGATATTCTGAAACTGGATAGAAATGATTTCATTTCCCTAGCCTAATTTACAGTCTTCTCTGTGTGGTATTGACAGAAATGGTTAAATCTGTTCTTGTAAGACAGATCTTGGTTTGGGGAAGATGGGGTTGAGTGGCTCTGGTTAAGATCCACACAATGCAAATACATCCCAACACTGCTAGTGTGCCACTGTTCTTCTCTGTTTTATATTGTCTATTTTTTTGGACCCCCTCTGCGATCCTAGTTCTTACTTGTTCCTCTCTCTGGGAATTCTGCACAGATCTCTTCCTTCTGCTGATCTTCTCTTTTACACTACTCTCACACACATGCTTTGCAAACTCCCTAGAATTTCTCATTAACGCTCCATCTTCATTAATTCACCGAGCACTGGGGTATTCACCCCCAATTAACTCTGTTTAACCCAACTCTCAATCTTGACTTCAACTCTCTTCTTTAAATCAGCACCAAGCAGCAGTTCTTCACTAACATTCATTAGCTTTCCTGGCTGATCCTGTTTTGCCAGGGACCGCTCTCTATTATAAACACCTGCATCCCAGACATACTGCAGCAGCATCCAGGTTTTCCATGTCCATTCTCTCGCTGATCCCCCTTCCCCCACTTGTCAGGCCAGGAAGTGCTTGAGATGCAACATGTGCCATCTAGACTCCACCATCAGCTCTTGGGAAGTTCAAGCCTTCTCATCCTATGGCCAGAAGGCTACTCATCAGCCTAATTTATTTGTACAGTGCTTTTCAGCTTATAGGATCCAAAGCATTTTATATACAGTATAGGAAGGGACCAACTTTATTTACCAAACAAGGTGCAGCTGTAGCTTCAATTAACGTCTCATTCAAAGGATGCCACTTCCTGTTGTACTGTGGTATCTGTCTCCATACTGAGACATTGGCTTGCAAATTCTTGTAACAGCAAACTGGTTTTACTTAGAGGTCTCCCTTGCCAGTGTGATAGTCGCGGTTCCACACGGGGTTGTGTCCCCCGTCGCCCGTTCCTTCCCCCAGACCTGGGGCGCGAACCCGGGTCTCCGGCGTAACGCAACAGGGCACCAACAGCATGAGCTAAAGGAGACCTCCCTCAGCCCAGGCAGCTGAGGACCCTGCTACGCGCAGTGAGGGCGCTGACGTCACCGCATTAGCTCCGCTACACCAGTACTGACCAGGCTCAGTCTTTCTTGGATTTGATCAGCAGAGAGGATGAAAACAATCAGCTATTAGGCTGCATTTACTGTATTTTCTCATCTTGCCTGAGACCCATGCTGGCAGCTATAGAATGAAACACTTGGAGCTTATTTTGAGCCACAGTAAAAAGCTTAGCAAACATGACATTGGAGAAGCAGAAACCTTGTAGGGAGAAACTAAGAAAGTAAATTGCCTGCATAGTTCTTAATACACAAGATTGAGTTTGGTGTAGCATCATACAGTACATAATGTTACAGTCACAGAAGCCCCACCCAGGATTTAAACCCATAACCTTCAACGTGGAGCTCCAGAACATGTGCTACTTCAGACTAATGCTAAAGCTGTGGGAGCCCGAGAGTTCTTACAGTAAAGTTTGCTTGAAATGGATGACTGATGTAGCTCTCATTGAAAATACAAGCCTTGTGTCTGGAAGGTTAGAAGGGTCACTATTACACAAATTCCCTGACTATTTCAAACATACTCAACCTTTCTGGCTGCTTCTTGTAGAATTCTGGTTACTGAAACGTATTGAAATATTGACATAGTCTCAATCCGGCAAAGTCTGAGCTTGAACTACAATCAAATTCAGTGCCTTTACTGGTGGAGAAGATTTTTTTTATTTCAAGTAAGCCCTTAATTTCATGCTGTCTAACTTAAAGATTTATATGGTGCTACATTGTTAAAACGGATGTCCTATTCATCATGTTTTGAAAACACAGATCCCCAATTTGATTATTACTTATTATTTGTCTGCACCGTCAACAAGAATTATAAAATAGATTTCCAATATACAAAAATGAAAAACTGCAATGTCAACACTGGTTAACATTAGCTTGCCTCAGAGGCAGAATTCATTTATAAAAGCACATGCATCTTCTATGAAGATTTTGAACACAAAATTATACTGAAATCATTTCCTTTTGGCTTTCCTAAATATACAATAATGATAATTTGTCTCATTAAGTTGTTTTTAGGGAACAGAACTGTCTAAAAGTACACGCTTTGCACTTGATATGAACTTGGATACACAAAAATACATCTAAAAATCAAGCAGCAGATTTTTCCCTGAAAGAGCTGTCTGTTAATAAACCATAAGCTGCATAGCAGTTCTTGCCAGTCCACCTCTGATTCAGAGACAGAAGTGTGGAAATCATTTTTGAAAATGAAGTCTGAGGCACAATGACTGTGGATAAATAGGCATGGCTAAGACCTCACAGGACTAGGGAGAGATGTGATGTATGTTCCCATCTTCAGCTTTGAACAAGGCAGAGTATCAATGCAATTTATCAGTATTTTAACAGAATAATGATGTCAAACAAGGGAAAATCAGTCCAATTAAACAGAAAAGCTGATGCCTTTGTAATATCAAAAGAACTCACATGAAAACGAGGAGTGCTTCCCTCTCCAAAACAAAGTTCCCATATCCGCAGGAATTGGAATGAGATGCAATGCTGTTAATTAGACTCAAAGAAGTTGCCATGGCAGATCTCTGGATCATGTACATGAGCAGAGACACCTGCTTTGTTTTGTGGAAGGGTGATGAACTAGATATGGTAGGATTTGGGCTCTCGAGCTTATTCTTTTCAGCAGTTGTTTCAAAGGACTTAAATTAATAACCAAATGCCACAAAAACAGTACTGTGCTTCACAGATTCATGATTTCCCCCTGCTGTTTTTGCTAAGCTGAATTACCATTTAACCAGCCATTTTGAAGTACAGAAATAACCTCCACAAAGATTTGTTTCGAGAAGAACATTGATGCAATAGGTTCTGTTTCAACAAGATGTTTTTCTTTTCCCCCTCAATTTTATTGTGATATTCTACACACAGTTCTGCATTTTGTTTAGATTCCACGGTTCTTGTTTTTATTGACTTATGCATGGAAAAATCTCCTATCGTTATGAAGATTGTCTTATTTATGGAACCTTCGTACCTTCTGAGGCTGCTGGGTCTGAATTACATTTTTTTTGCTCTAATCATTATTTTTTAATGCACAAAATGCAATTATCTAAAACCTGCAGCTTCTTAAAGCAATTGGTAAACATTTACAGATTTACTGTATGGACAGTGGCAAAGCGAGACCTATTTTGCAGACTGTCAGTAAATTTATGTACAGTCAGCAAACCTGCTGTAAGATAAGCATGGCTATGCTGCTTAATACCTTGTCAGATTCAGGATGTGACAGGAGATATACAACAAAAGTATGGAGGAACAGAAAAAGAAAATTCAGAATCCCTCCTTTCCTGGAATTGACGAGTGTGCTGCGGTAACATCTTTGCAGTACCAGTTTAACTCATAATTCACTGAGTGAAAGTTTTGAATGCAGAGAACACTTCATTCTCTTTGCTCTTGAAGAAAATGAATCAGAATATTCTCATCCTGTCAGTTTTGCCTTACCTTACAAAAGTAGGCACAGGGAGTGGGGAACATGTAGGCAGTTGCTGTTTGATCTTGCAGAATGCATGGTCTAGCATTGTGGTGAGTCACACCTGGCTGACCCTCTCTCCTACAACCCCCTTGTAGATGTAATGTCTTGTGACATGTTGTACTATAAAAGACGCTTCACTTTCTGTTTTTATATGTACGGTATAGTTATCATTTCATGTCCTTGATTTCAGTTTTTCTTTAAAAGATAGCAAACCATAAGTCATTAAAACAGACTAAAATTAAACTGTTTGGCCCTGTTTGTAGAAAATCCGTGATGCTCTTTTTCAGGTTTATAAGTCATTGGCAATTTATCAGATCCATTAAGAAGTTGGATAATAGCCCAACTCCACTTGCTATTCGTGTCACAAGTTGAGATCACAAGTTGAGGGCATTTTCACAGAATCCTACACATGTTTGAAACATGCTGCTGGAACTGTTTTACCTAAGCTATTTAGGACTTTGTATACTTTTGGCATTCAGTGGAAATATTTAAAAAAAAACAGAAGATATGGCATTCCTACATTCCTATTTTCCATAATTATAAAGTAAATGCCTTCCAGATAATTCCTTTTTCCTTTCCCACTTTTGAAAAACAAAGGGAGGCTCATTCTGACATACTGTACCTGGCTCTTCCTCTCTTTTTTAAGTCTTGTTCTTACAATGCATATCTATGGGGGATTAACACCTGAAACATTAAGTTCTTCCTTTCTTTCTAAATTTCAATATTAAATTAACCTTTTTTGGGAACTTCACCTCTATTTAGGTTTTTCTGTTAAAAGGGTAAATCTTTAGCATCTGATACTGTTCAGAATAGGAATGTGGACATTACAATAGAAATTTAAATTTACCTCCCAATACATTTTCACCTACTGTAAGTTATTTTTACAGAGGTCAACATCATATAAAACCAGCCTCTTATGTACACTAGAATGCTATACACAGCTTTTTATACATTTAGGGAGTGTCCAATTGTGATTAGGATTTGGAAGCAGGCTTCCATCTCTTTGTAATATCCAGAGAAGCGTTCATGTGCACGTATTTTCCTGTTTTACTGGAGCAATCCAGGTGATAGCCATTGCTCAAGAGTAAACAACAGTATCTCACCTGTAATTGAACCCTCCTGGTTACAAGTCCAGAACCTTAAACCTCGCTCCACACTGCTGACCTAAACTCTACTCCTGGATATTTCTTATTCACACCTAGTATTCCTAAATGGTAACCACCACCTTGGCTTTGCAGCAGTATGAGTGTAGCATAGCATGGTGACATCATGACCCTCCCTGCGCGTGCAGGGACCTCAGCAGCCTGGGCTGGGGGAGCTCTCCTTTAGCTCATGCGGCTGATTCCCTGTTGCGTTATGCCGGAGACCCAGGTTCACGCCCCAGGTGTTGCGGGACAATTCAGTGGGGTGGAGCGGCGGAGGGCACAAGACCATGCGGAACCACGACTGTCACATAAGCGCATCTTCTTGGCTACTCTCACCGCTGCCAAAAAAGTGGATGTTGGCATTGGGAGCTGACACATTTTGGCAGCTTGACAAGCCAAAGGGAAAACCAAATTAGATACAGTAAAGGGGAGGACAAGCATAGCTTTGTACCATTAAAGTTCGGTGCCAAAGAGCACCATTATATGCAACATCAAATCAGCTATACTGTTTTAGAGATGTAAACAGCGAGAAATAAATTGTACAATTCTTAATTCAAGGACTTTGGTTTTTATTGAAGACATCTGAACAGTTTCCACTTTTATGGCCCCATTCAAACAAAATTTATTTCCCAACAAAATCTAAATTATTTGTGTAATGTTTCCAAGGGGGTAGAATAAACACTTTCAAGGCCACTGAACTTGCAAACTGCAAGCACCCATGCTTGTAAGAGCAGTTAAGTTGGCATTTTATATGCATTTTAAGCAAATTTGTAATGTGAATGTGTTTCTTCAAAAGCTAAACTGGCAAATAATTACCTCTTCAAATACTTTGCAGATCTCTGCACTCGTTTTTCTAACATTGATTTTTATGTGTCATTAGCTACTTTTTGTTAAGGTTAAAAGAATTTTAGCTATATCTCTTACAAATAAAAATAAAGTTAAAAACTAATGATGCTATGCATTGGTTCTTTCAGGAACAAATGTCTGCAGTTCTTTTATAGATTTAACATTTTTTAACACATAAGAAGATTAGGAATTAACCATTATTTTTACTAACCTTTAGCATTACATACTGTGATTGGGACAACCTGTTTGAGTTTAAAGATGGTACCTATATATTTATTTCATTATGTGAAATAGAAATTCTTGCTTTAGGCTTTTAAAACACAAGTTAAATTCATTATACTGTGCTGGGGAAGTGATGATTAAAAAGAAGGCGTATAATCGCTGTCTAATTGTTGGTTTGAAGAGTACCATTATGAAAATCCTGTCTTTGTTTCAACATCTGTGGTTTTGCGCTATAATGTGCGCTTTACAGCTTCATATCTGTTGATTAGTTGAGCTGGCACAGAATGAAATCAGCTCTTCGCTGCACACTGAACCTTGCAGCACCGGCTTGATAAATAATGTAAGGACGACAAACAAAAGAGTATAAAAAAGCCTTTTGTACCTGCTTTATGAAGTATGTGGCCCCTTCAGAAAATACTGACTCCACAGCACATTGGTGTTTTTTTCCCCCAATTTGTGTTTTATTAAATGAATAACTTGCCACAGCTGTCGTAGTGTGCATGAAGAGATATTTTGTCTTTTTTTTCATAAATTTATGATGAGTTACACTCTAAGGGTTTTAACCTGAGCCCACATCATACTGACTTGGAAAATGCACTCAGCCTCCTATACAGAATATTTACCTTTACAGCTCTGTACACAGAACACATTTTCAAACACAAAGATAAGACTGGGCTCCCAGAAGTGTGATCTGGGAGTGGGAAATATGATATTTAATCAGGTTTTTACAGGGACTCAACAACAACAACAAAAAATAAAATTTTTACATTTAGAAAAATGTTGCCCTGGAGAGCAAATGTACACAGAGAGAGAAAGAAACAATGGATTTCTACTAATGAAGCTCATGTGACATGCAGAGGAAGTTTGGGGAGCTCCATGGTGTTTTGGGAAATTGCCTCTTTCTAGTACTGTATATTCCAATTACTTGTAAAAGCGCTCTCTGAAAGTTCTGACAGTGGCTCATTTATGCTGCTTCCCTGGGTGATAGAAGGAGATGCTGTATACTTACATTTCAGGCTTGTTGGATTTAATGGAGAGAACTCAATTGGTTCTCTGCCATTATAGTCTGTTGTGACAGAGAAATTCCTCTATATAAAATTGTTTCAGCCTTGTCTATTTTATTATGCCAAGTGGCTTTAATCTTTTAAGATTGCTCAAAGGTGATATACAGCTTATTATATAGCAGGGACAATAAAAACTCACTCCTAATGTACAAATGAAAATATTCTTCAAGCCCGGGGCTTTCATCCAGTGCACCGCTGTACTGACTAAAGCTCTTTGGCGTAAAATGTCTGCTAGGGGCTTAATGTCTACAACCAGGCTGAACTGGAATGGGAAAAGAGTCAGAGAGGTCTCCACAGTTACAGATCTCCAAAGGGCATGAGAATCAACCTGCTCTGCAGAATAATCAGACTCCCCCGCCCCCCCCCCCCCCCCCAGTCCAATCAACAAATTTCCTGCAGGCATTTTAAAATAATAAACATTTTCCTTGTAATATTTTGCCAGGCACTCTCAATGTCTTGATCATTATTGGTTTTACAGCTGTGATTGGAAGTGCATTGTGACTGATTTCTATAATCCACTGTGCAAGCTGCAAATGAGTGCCTTATTCCTCCAGGGTGCTCAGCTCCACATTTTTCAGAAACCAAGAGAAAATTCTTGCACTCTTCACAATATTTGTATTAATAGCTAAAATGAGTCATTAAATCTCACACGATTCCTGATAAATACAATACCTAAGAAAATTATGACAGGTGCAGGTACTAAAGAACAAATTAATGTGCTAGTGAAAGATAAGTAAAGAAATAAAGAGTATTATTTGCATTACTTTACTTATTTCTTGTTATGTTTCCTATATAGTTAATTTATACTAGTTACCCACTATCTTTTCATTTTAATTTCTTACCTGAAGTACTAAATCTTGTAAAAACGCCTGAAAGTGTTAAGGGCACAATTAGAAGCACATCGGGGTGTTAGAGAATCCAAGTTAAAAATGTAATCTTCAGGAAAGTGTTAAAATTGGAGAGCAAATAAAGCATAAACATGGTTCACCATTGGAAGGTCTTTGTGTTTAGCCACTGAATGTCTATTATCCTTTCACTCATCTCTGAGACTTTAGTCCTGAACTGTTTTTGTTGTAAAAGTAAGTTAGCATAACATAATATTCAAAGGAGGAACTGCTATAGAATATCATATACTGTATAGGACATCCAAGTAAAGTGATGAGCAATGAAATTACAGGAACTTGGCAATATGCACAACTAATTAAACAACTGCCTTCAAGAAGAAAGACTTGCCAATAAAAATAATTCCACATTTATTCATGATTATAGTGGAAAGTATGTTCATCCCCAAATGTAGAATACAGTATGTACTGTACCTGAATGTCTGCTTTCTGATACTGTACAAAAGTGTGTTAATAAATGTTCAGTTTCATAAAATCAATGTTAGTTTGATGAGACTGGGATTACATATTTATTTAGAAATATGTACAATATACCCACTGTGCACAAGGCTACTAACTTATTCCCTGTAGTTCAGAGTAAATTGTCAAATTTATTGCTGTGGGTACTTAAGTTTATAAAATATCGGCATTGTGTGCAGCAGTGAGTGAACCTCTCAGTTTGTGAGCCTTGGCTGGACTTGCTGGGCTATTTGAAGAGTAGAGGATTCCTGCACAAAGGTTTTGATTTACCATCTGACTGCTAATTTAATCTCTATAACACCACCCCCTCCAACCCCCTCCCCTATCTCCAAACTCCCAGCTTTCCATACAATCACTTTCACCTTTGGGCTGCGAACGGCAGCTTTTTTTTCTTTCCCACAATGTGAACTGATCTCCAACTTAATGAGCCAAATAATCAATTACAGGCTAACTGGGAAAACATATGTTTGTGCTTTTCTCATTGAGCTGTTAGCTGGCTAGAGCAGACAAGAGTACCCAAGGGATGTATCACAGAGATAGTCGCACTTGATTTTTCTCTACATATCCCCCAACCTCCATGACTTTGTATCATGTGTTCCAACTCGTTATGTAAAGTACAGTAATTGGGTGGAATATAACATTTCAAGCTACAGTATATTGTTTCTGAATATAGTGGTGAGTTGCAGCTAACACTTCTTTTATTGTCCCAAATGGGAAATTTGCTTTCCAGGCATGTAAAAGACATAAACACCATAAGCTATACATTCAACACAACACCAACACATTAACAAATAATAAACAGACATGCATCAGACAAATACAACTCAGTAGTTTAAGTAATCATCACAATTTATAAAAATAGAACAGTGGGCACTCAGTAAATAGGTAAGAACACAGGTGCACTACTAAAGGAAAGTTTACTTCTATTTATAAAATTTAGAAATGCAAAATAATGCCCCATATGCTAACTCTTCTCTAAAATCATGATGCTGAAACAATGATTCAGTTCTTGAAAAGCTGGGGGATCTGAAATGGATGACTGTTAATTCTAATAAATGTGACCTGAAATTCACCTCAATATTTTTGTGGACTGACCCTGGCTGTCAGTTCACATAAGTGTGTTGATACATTCCCAACGGAGAGACTCACCAAATTACTAAAGCCAATTCTGTAATGTCCTTTACAGAAGGTCTGACAGATTCAGGTCATGTTTCATACCAACCTGTGTAGAATTAGCGCGTAAAAGAGAAGGAGTCATGTTTTTAGTGTAACACATCTGAAAAAAGCCAAAGAAGCAATACATTGCTTTCAGTATTTGATTGAAATTTACCCTAGTATTTACTCTGCAGTGATATAAAAACATATTTTCTTTCTTCTATGAAATACAAGAGATAAAAAAACCTAAAGTTTCACTGCTTGAAATTGGACATTATTTCAATAGATCAATGGTAACAATCTAGTTGTGTAATTTTCTACACAAGGGTTTTGCCCTTTTTGTTTCTCAGTCTTTCTAATTGAAAGTCTAACAGAATGGAAAACCAGTTCTAGATTTCAACCTCTGACCCCTGCCTGTATTAAACACAAAACTGTTTTTGCTGATGAGAAGGAGACAATCTCCACAAAGTCTTGATAAATAAGATCTTCCTTTTTCTCTTTCTAAAAACTAGGCTGAATCAGCCCTCCCCTCACATTAATTGTTTTTATTGCTTTCTTCTTCTACTTTGAAGAAATGTCTGTTGTCTAGGTGTTGTCATATTCACTTATATCATATTGTAATGAAGAATCCAAGGCTTCTAAGCGATGATTAAAAGCACCACATAAATGATAATGGCTTCTGTTGCTTTACATTTGGATGCACAAAACCAAATGATGCTCTATTCTAAAAATACACTACACAGAGGTGTCTTCTGCCTGGATAGATTAGTGACCCTCTACTTTTACCAAGCATGTCTGTGTTTCTCATTGTTATTTCTTCCTAGATTGTTCTGAAATCTTTTTTTCAGTTTTACTTATTTTTAAAGGGATTAGATTACCAAATCAATAACACCCAGTAACACTTTCTTTTTGTCACTTGTGAGGTATTAACAGTATGAATCACATAAAACAGTTAGCACTACCTCCTGGTTAATTAAATAACTATTGTGTTTTGTCACAGTTATTAATACATACCTAATGTTAGCCATGAATTTACTAGCACTCAAATAAGCAGTGTTTCAGTCTTAAAGCAGTAACACATGGCTCATAGGATGCAATTAAAATAAAATGGTGCCCAATGGTGCCTTACTTGATATCTGTTTGTTTTTTCTTTATCTAAAGGCAATACAAATGAGTATTACAGGGCAGGCATTTTAGATGTGCAGAGGAGCCTTGTGAATGATCCACTTTCTCAAAATAATAAATGGATGAGAGACAGAAAGCATTTTGCACATTTGCGATTATGTGGGTGACTCACAGTGTAGTGCCTTGTCACTTTGGCCCTTTCTCTTTGGGTGCTTCTAAAGCCGATCCTTCAACCTGTTAGAAAGGCTGTGATTATCATCCATTCAATCCTTGAGGTGAATTCCATCAGTTGAGCTGGCCAGCAAAAGTGATGGCTTTGTGAATGAATGAGTCCTATTGTACAGTTAAGAACACATTTATGTTCAACATTGAACTAATAGGATATACAGTACACACAGCCTCCATTAGCTTGACTTCCTCTCTAATTATTGACATTTGGTTTCATTCAGTGACAGCTAGCACATGTGGTCCGTGGCAGAAAAAGACTTCATTGCTTTTCAGGATCAACAGACAACCCGTCAGTCATTCAGTTTTTCATTCACGGAATGTTTTTTTTATGATAGCAGCATCTCAAGATTTCCTCCGAGTCAAGTTCCAATAGCATTAGTAATGTGAAAGAATGAGGTGTTTCAATAAGTAAACAGAAGAAGTCTTACAAGACTGGTACTTTTATCTCAACTTACTCCTGTTTTATGACACAATCCCCAAATCCTCCTATACAATAAAAGTTTGTTCAAACTCTAATTAAGGCAGTGAAGAGGTTCACAAAAAGTGCTTTATTAAGGTACAGTAACTTACTTTACATGGGGAAGGACAGTTACTGTTCAAACTGGATGGAAAAAAGGTGTTGCTGGGGCTGAAGACAAAATGGATTGGACACCTGGCAATGAAAATGGGGCAGGAGGAAGAAAATAAAAGGTTCGCTAGGAATAACAACACCCAAGAAATGAGCAAAATGAAAGGATGATGGAGTGCTTTAGTCAATATGTAGCTTAATGCTTGGCTGAGGTTTAACCTCTTGTCCAGAGCATGAACTTCCTTGCAGGGTGAGGAGAGACTAAGGGGCAGCTGCACAGGTGGAGTTGGGGTGGAGGAGGGATGCAGGAGATGTATGCGAGGGAGAGATCGGGATGACGTACAGTTTGTATTATGTTTTAGGCGAGGAAATGATGTCGGGAGTGATTACACATTGAGGGGGAGTCAGAGGCCAAGACACTGGCAGCATCTTGTAATCCAGTGGAAAATGTAATGATGAATTTAAGCACTTCGAGAAGCCACTTTTAAGGGCACAATACAAAATGATGTTTCTTCCTCTTCCTCTTACGGGGGACGAGGGTCATCACCACTTGAGGTGGCAAGGTTTGTTAAAAAGGAGCCTAGTGCCCATGTGGACAAAGCTGTGGACAAGGCACTCAGCTCATCTGTGGTCAGGCAACCTCCGGTAGACACTGTCCAGAGGGGGAAAAAGGAGAAATAGGACTCTGATTTTGCACTTTTACTCTTATTTGAGCTGGACTTAAGTGGCTTGTTGAGTTGGAAGGAGGGCTTTAGTGTGGTTTCCTTCAATCATGTAGAAGATAAGTCTGTTCTGGCAAGAACACGTCACAGCCAAAAATAAAACGTGCAACAGTGATATTTATACAGGTAGGTGGAAGCAGAGAGTTTAAAACTCCATTTGTTGCATCACACTACACATTTGTTTCCCTACTGTGAAAAATTGTTTTAGGTGTCCATTATGGTATGGATTCCTTTACAGCTTCATTACTATCAAAGCCAACTTGTCACTGTGAGAGTCTAACTTTTTTCCAATATTTTAAATGCACAGATCATAATCTTATCGCAGGAATGCTTTTCTTGCAAAGAAAGTTAATGTGACAATCAGTTCAGGTGTCCTTACTTATCCCAACAACTTTGAACACTTAAGCGTCTCAGGAGTCTCTGTATGTTCTCTTGATAATCAGTGCGGAATGTTTTCTGCAGCAGCAGTTGTCAATTAGACTGCTGCAGAAAAAGGTCTTCACTCATTTTGTTTTCACAGTGTAGTTTCAACCCAGGAAAAAGATTTTAACTTCTTAACACAGAAACAGAATGGACAGGGCTCCAGGCATTTTCTTCAGAAAGGTTGTACTTGTTGCCTGAAAAAATATTAGCACTGAAGTATGGTTAAGCAACTGGGGAGTGAGTTGTGGTTTCAGGTAGCTTACAAGAGAAATTGAAAAGGAGCAAGTTCACAGCTTACACATTTATTCCTCTTGTGCAAAATCATCAATTGTTTCCACATCAGCCTGTTTCTTTCACCTTTTCCTTGGAGATGCTGTCATACACTTATTCTAAAGTGCAAGCGATGGCATTTTTTGATATATTAAGGAAATATATTTCTATTATTTCTATATTTATAATTTAATAGCTATATTTCTATTATTCTCCATACACACATATAAAGGACTGCTGTGCAGCTCGTAATTGCCATTTTAAAAAACTCAGATAAAGATTTAAGAAAAAGTTAAGCAATGAGGCAGACAGAAATCAACAAAAGCAAATCAATACTCATCACACATTTGGGCATGTACATTTAACTGATGATGTTCTTGTTTTCTATATTATTGTTGTTCAATGTACATTTTTCTAAGAAAATCAACCTTTATTCACAAGACCTGCCTGAGAAAACAATCAATCACATTGTCTTACAGCTATTAAAATATCTTGTTAAAACTGTCAGACAGTCAGAAAGCATTATTAGGAGATGTACTGTAGCTTTTGGACATGCTTTTTTATTTTAATCTCCAGTATGTTCTTTTTTTATTTGTATAATCCTATATATTGTTTATATATGTATATATTCCTTTATATCTGCATTAGTAAGAAAAAATAGTTAAGTATAAGAAATCACAGCAGGCTCAGCTTGTTTTTAGATTTTGATGTAGTAGAGTGAAAGGCTGTGAAAAAAATATAGCGGAATTGGTTTGGAATCTGATCATTTTGCTATGAAATTGAAACTTTAGAAAAATTTAGCTCAGCAAAACACGGTACAGTGATTGTTTTAAAAAAAAACTAGGTCATTTAAACCATAAAATCCAGAAACATGTCCAGAAATAGTCTTGGTGTTTTAAGGATTCAAGCAGAAAGAAAGGACAGGTACTGTATAGCTTTTGCTTTCTTAATTTACTGAGAACAAATATACCAAATAGACCAACAGTCTAACTCCTGGCCCTGGGCAGTCACTTGCTTGCTTTTCAGAAATCTAAATTGTAATTGAATCTATTATCAGAAAAGTGATGTTGGTGGTAAAACAGAAAATATCAACTCTGTGTCTTTCTTTTTAGAGAGAAATTCATTGTAAGAGCAGAACTTCGGGAAGATGGATTGACTTGAAAAACACAGTTTTACACATTGTTAGTGCATATACAGTAGAACTGTCATGCCACTGTGTCAGTATGATTCTATGTTCTGTATGTTGATGCAAATGAAGCAGATGCATTGTAAACTGAAATGTTAGAAAACCATTATTTTTTTATTTGGTTAAGATACACGAGGGACACAAGGACCTGGAAACCAAAGCTTTGTTTCCTATATGCCCTTTTACCTTTGTTATGTTTCCTCAACATATCCTAAGATAAATGTGGGAAGTGTGGAGACAAGTGTCAAGCATTTAGTTTCAGGTATTTAGGGCTTCATAATCTGGGAACATGTTTTGGGCGTACCTCAATTAACTCATCAGGTTACATGTTTTGATCACTTTGATGAAAGAAGGGCATCAAGTTAAAGTGGAGAGGTGGATTTTGGTTTGATCAGTCAACTAATGAGAAAGTTAATGAAAGGGTGTTGGTTAATCCAAACATTTTTTCAAGCTAAAACATTAAAACCAAGCTTTTCCCTGTGTGGCTAGAAACTAAATGGTATTTGAATGTGTGTATTTTAGACTGCAATCACTACTTTGAGCCTTGTGTTTCATGTTCCAGTGTATTCACTAGGACTATTTATAGCATTGCCATGGTCATATAAGTATAATGCTTTTTTAATGTAGATTGCCTTCTGTTCCTAATGCAGTCAACTAAAGCTAGGATAATAGCTTTGTTTAAAATCTTATATACTTACCATTAAAATAAGGATGCAGCATACTTAGAGACTGCCTTTGGTTATCAAAAAAAAACATTCAGAACTTTGTGGGTGAAAATAAAAAGGATACTTTAGCTTGAAAGTCTGACAGTTCGACAGCCTGCTTGTAAAATGCGGCTGTATTGAGTTTCCAACAAAGACTATTCTATTATTGCCAGAAGGTTTCCTACCAACAGGTAACATTGGGGTGGCTTGCTAAGCCTAAGAAAAAAAAAACCCTAACTTCCTGCAATGCCAGGATTCATGGGACCATGTGACCCCCCCATCCTGTTGGGTCAGGGGCCGCTCAGGGCCAAACCGGCAGGCAAGAGTTATGTGTAAAACAATGAAGAGAGAAGCTCTTAAGGTTGAAAAAATCAAGTTATAAACACACTTTATAACACACTATAATCAGCAATTCAGGTGGGTAGCTGCGTCAGCATGCGTAGGCTGCAAAGGAACAAGTAATAGGTTTATTCCATGCTGAAAAAAAGAAGAAAGAGAACACAAGGTTTCGGCCGTGGAGCACACCTGAAGAAGGCTCCACGGCCGAAACCTTGTGTTCTCTTTCTTCTTTTTTTCAGCATGGAATAAACCTATTACTTATGATCAGCAATGTCTAGTCGGAGTCTTGTTAGAGCTCAGAAGCTAATCAAAGCTGCCCTTAAGTGAAGAAAATGACAACAGGGCTTCTGGAACAATGAATACGGGGGAAGAAGAGACCTGGTCAGTACTGGAATCGGAGATATCCAAGGAAAGCCAGATTACTGTTGTACTGTTTAATTACATGAAACAGTACACGGGAACACTGTTTAGGTGGTTCTCTTGCCCCTGAACAAGAATTTCCAACCCCAGTGCCCCAGTATGTGACACCACACTGCTGGGCGTCACACAGGTGGGAATGGCAGCTCAGTGGAGGATGGGGGGATTGGTTCGAAACATACTATACTGTATACTGTAAATGCAGTTAGTTATTATTATTATTCATGATCATTTACTGTTTGCTGATAAAATAAATACAAGTACTTTCTTCATTGTATACAGTCTCTTTACCATCACGGCCTCCTTGAAAGCTCTGGGCTCTCTTTACTTGTAGATCTCTCACTGCCAACAAAAGGAATATCTGTATGCAAATACAATTGTTGCACTAACTTCTGGGCTGTTGTCTGAATCTTCTGATCTAAATTGGAGGTTCAGGTTACGCATACTTTTCTGTGCTAGAAGTGACAGTGATGTTGTATTCCCTTTAGGGTGAGAAATGGAGGGAAAATATATGATTGGAGATTATTACCTTATCAATAAAATATTGTATAGTGCAATTTTGGACTGTCTAGTCAACTGAACAGACTGGAATTATTTTTACCATTTCAGTGCTTAGTTTTAATATTTAGAAGAAAACTGCCTTTTCTTTGAAGAGCAGGACTACTGCTGTAAGCTCAATTTCTTAGTGCAATGTGCAGATCATCATCTTAAAATGTAGCAAAAGCTCATTGCGCCTATCTCCCAAATAAGCAAAGCCAAAGCCTAATTTAGAAATTATTAAAATGACAATGGTCTTTAAAAGGCAGTTAATTCCAGATCATTTTTCAACAGTCTCTTGTACTGCTAATTAGAAGCATTTCTCCTTTCATTGTGTGGCAAATGTATTAAGCGCTAAGACAAACCACAGCATTAAGTTAACGTGTAGAGTAGATTAATTTCCCCTTTCAAACAGGGAGACTGGATTAATCTCATCCTAAGAAAGGTGAGCCTTGATTCTTTGTGCGGAAGCTTTACAAATCCAAGCCAAAGATTCTAATAGTTTATGTCTTGATAGCTTCCCTGTTAATAACACATAACGCAAAAATACTGATTTTAGAACATCATCTTCCTAAATCCATGTTAAAGTGTTGCGTTCAAATATTTCTTAGATGACTATTTACTGTGCAATGACTGTATCTTGAGCAAATCATTTTTCTTTTAGATTTTATGGTTACAGTATGTGCCACAATATCATTACAGAGCCCTTTCAGGCTAACAGTATACTTCACTCTTTAAATATGAGTGTGAATACTGTAGATTAGAATAAGAAAGTTAAATTTTAAGAAATGTCTAGTTGAAATATGAAGAAATTATAGTTTATTATTTTTATATAGTTTTGTATAGTTGATTTTTAAACCTGTAAACTAAATCCCAATCATCGCAACTATCTATGTACTGTATGAATACAGTAATTTGCAGAGTGCAACCTGTAATATAACGCAATTTCACGAGAAATATGAGACCTCATTGTACAGAATATTAACTCTTATTTTACTGTTAATGCAGTTTGGATCATGAGAGACAAGAGGTTAAAGAAGAGCAGGATTTCGTTACTGATCAGATTCTAGAGCAGCATGTTGAGAAAGAAGATCATTGCATAGCAGCCTTATCACAAACAGACTGAAACCATGATGCCAAAATGTATAGGTCCTTATTTCAGATGCATAGCTTTCCTGCTGGGCTTTAACAAGCTTTCCAGTCAACTGTTTAAATTCAAGGGACCAATGTATCTCTAGGATAGAGTGACTTTAACCTTCAGGGCTACCCAGCTTTCCAGTCCACTACCCAGGCTGATTTCCCATGACAACTACATCACAGAAAACACAAATCATGGTTTGGAGAGCTGGCAATAGGTTTGGGATATAAATTTCTAAAAGTCTTGGGTCAGCCTTCATAGTTAATCTCAGATTTCACTACATTTACAAGGAAAATTCGTATTTAATGACAGTCTTGATATACTGTACCGTATAATTTAATGCATAAATACAGACTTTATTTTGTGAAGTATGGAAGTCACACAGTTCTGTGATTATGACACATGGTTTGACCGATATTTTCCCAATGGGTTATTCTGCTGATTATCTTGTTTAAAAGTTTAATGTCACTTTCCAGAACTATCCCATTACGTACAGTATCTCTACAAATGCAGCTACAACAGTTGCCTTAATGAGCTTTTAACTTTTCTTTTGCTGTTCAGCATCCAGGCCAGGTTTAAACTTTGAAATTCATCAGACTTGTTTTCAAGGTGTCAGATGGTATTACTGGAATTGTGTGTCCAGCTGTGAGTAACGTCTGGGTGATAGATGCCCTGAGAACACACCCCTCTGGGTATGATGTAAACTGACATCTTGAAAGGTGCAACAGCTAACATGCTACTTTTTTGGTCTGAGTTTTGTCACACTTTTAGGACACAAAGTAAACAAATTAATAAATATATGTAAAAAACAGGAGGGCAAAAAAGCGGAGTGGAGGATAAGGTGTTTGTCACATTCCAGAGTGATAAAAATTGTCACCATTTTTGCATCTTTCAATAGAATTTGTTTTTGTGAATTAATGCAATGAGTGCAGTTTAAGGGTAACCCAAATCTCCTCCTAATCTCTAAAATACAATCTTTTAACTGCAGTTAGACCAACAAACTATACATTTTGTGACAGAAGGATGATAGCAACTTGGCACTCATCTCTGAGAATAAACATTCAAGGCTAAAGCAATAGTCACACTAGTCCCATTTAAGGTGCACTCGTTATATTTTGCAAAAGCTGTATTACAAGACACTCTCAAAAGGCTTTATACACCCAGAGTGCATCTGCAACAGATAGTGGGGAACATTATAGTATTTGGAACTGCTTGAAGTGTGATCCCTTTAAGAGTTACATGTACAGTACTTGAAGAAAAGTGGCTTTCTGTATTATTACTGAAACCACTGATGATATTTATCTTCCTATCATCCACTGAAACATCCACTCTATTTTATTTAATCCTCAAGAATGAGGAATGTTTTTTTTATATCCAAACACTATAAAGTCATTACTCATTCCCAAAACAAAAACCAAAGCAGTAAAGGTTTTATATTGATGCCTATCAGCGGCTCGTCTCCTGAAGTAAAACCATTTTTAAATGTTTACAGTGGAACAAATCTGAACATTTACAATCTGAATTCAAGCGGCGTACATTCCAGGATATAACACTGTAAGTTATTATTTAAAGGGAACACAGCAGGATAGACCAATACACTCCCTGGGAGCTGGTCATATGTAGCACTAAACACATTAGTACTGTAACAAGCAAGGTAAAATATTCTGCATTTAATGTCAAACAGACAGCATAGGATTAAACCCAAAAAAAACTAAACAGAAATTGTTAAATTGCCCATCGAAAATAAAACAGCAAGCTCCAAGATGCAGAAACCCAAAGTGTGTATGCAATCCAAGAAAGATGAACAAACACCGGCCTATACTGCAAAGCTGAGGAGCGCAGATATACACAAATGTGGCTTAACTTTCATTGCCTTTCCACTCACTCCTGAAGGCAAGAATACATAGTCCCAAGACTGGTGCAAGCAGTTTAAAACATCAAGGTGTAGCTTCAAATACCTGTCTAAATCCAAGTTAAAGTGAGTTCAAAATGACAATGGGAACTGAGAATATGGGCATCCTAGCAACACCACCTTTTCAATTTAAAACACTATTAGGGTTTTGAAAAAGGGAAAGAAACAGTTCCATAGCCTTCTGTAACTATGTATGATGTGTAATCACATATATTTAGACACTGGTTTTTCTCTGTCTCTGTCAGACCCAGTCATCACTCCAATTGAGAAAGAAAATTGAACTTGTCGTCACACAAAATTGCAGAAGTCCAATGTCTTTACAGTACCCAGCCACATTTCCCATATTGCTTCTAAATGAATGCAAGATCATATTTGATGGATTAATCCAGCCTTATAGGATAGTCTCAATTCTGGGACTGACCTTTTAACATGAGAGACAAAATCAAGTTGTGATACAGATGTGATGTGGCCGTTTTCAAGGAAAAAGCTCAAATATTGAATTCCAGTTGTACTGCACCTTGAGATGAATGAAACGCAAAAGGTTCACTGATAAATCCAGGCAATTCACTTGGCAATTTGCTTTGAATACCAAGAAGGAAAAGAAATAAGGCAGAACCAGAGTCCAGCACCAATAAGCAGCCTGAGCAAAATGGGTTTAAACTGAATGATCTTGGAAGCATAGATACAGAACAGGCAGTCTGGATGGGGAACTACTTAACAGAGGGAAACAAATTGCCAAGGAATAGAAGTAAACATTTTGAGAGAAGACTTTCTTGATATCATATCTTGTATATTTCAGTCCAGATTAAGCCCATTGGATTCACAAACCTACATATGAAAAATATGTAGCAGAACTCAAATCCCCTTTTCTAGCGCAAGAGTCAGGAGCTGATCTACTGATTGCAAGTTTGTCTTCTTCTCTACATGCCACACAAGAACATTGTGTTTAAGGTTGTGAGCTGATAAACTGACAGCTTCTTTCAGTTCACAGAATTTGAACCTTAGATGTCACCATGCTGTAGAATCTGGTAGAATATGATTTATGAACTCTATTTGGCTTCCTGCTCCGCCTGAACAGGAGGGGTCAGTGTAGCGCAGTAAGACATCCTTATTCATGGAATTTCTATATGAATCAAAAGCCAACCCCACCACCGCCCCTCACCTCTCCCACACACATTCCTTCCTGTGCAATGAGCCATAAAAGACTTCAGATTAAGGGAGTTTTGATGAGATCCCGAAACATCTGAACTGAGCAAGACAACTTTTTAATTTTCTTAGGCAGCAAAAGACGGATTTCTGTGTGCTCCTGGGAGCCATAATCTCCACTCCATGTGAATGTCTCTGCATTCATTTCAGGGCCAAACCCAGCTCACTGTGTATTTCACACTATATACACACGCCAAAGCTGATGGTACAATGAAGTAACAGAATTGCTTGTTGGATGAAAAGAAGTCATTAAATAAATATTTTTTAAAACGACACTCTGTGCCTTAGGCTCACTCTCAGAGCACAGCAATAAATTGCAAAGACACTGAGTGGTGCACACAAGTTTTTACTTTCATAAAGCCAATTATAATGAATATGTGCATGTGTATGTATGTGTAATAAAAGCAGCTTAGATGTATTAGGAGCCTATTAACTCTGCCAGTTGTTTTGCTTCAGGTTACATTTGAGTGCTGAATTAATTTCTGTTTTAGTCCTAATTTTAAAATCTTTACAATCATCCACCAGGTACTTTATTTAGATCTTTAAATGGAACACCCCTGGCTGTGCTTAGCCATCTACTTGATGCTGTTTTAAACGCATTCTCATTCTTTTCCACAGTCTACAAAGCTGTTGTGCATGAACAGAAATGGGCTATAGAAAATAAATGTTTATGTGGGTTTTCTTCAAAGTACTCTGGTTTCCTCCCACCTCCCAGAAACATGCTGGTAGGTTAATTGGCTGAATTAAATTTCCCATTCTGTGAGGACACCCTCTTCATTAACTGCCATGTTAGGAGCTACCCTGGCACAATGCCCTAGTATAACCGGAATAAAGTTTAGGTGAAGATTCGGTTACTTCCTTGGGCAATGGACTCAAACTTCAGTCCTTGAGGACCATGGAGTCTTCTTGTTTCCTTGCAATTTAAGTAATTGATGTAATATGTTTGCATAATGTGAATTATTTGAGCTATTCAATATCTTTTGCATTTGGTTATTTAAATGATAAACTTGATTCAAAGTACAGTCTCTGGAGAACACAAAGTCCTCGAGAAAGGTAGTAATTTGTCCATGTAATTAAATATTTAAATCAATTAAGCAAATAAGCAATGGCTGAAATTTCTTCAGGATTTGAATTTCAAATCACTCTTCTAGCACTATGCAGTGGGGCTTGCACACAGACACAGCTTCAGTCTAAAATGTGTGAAGCTGGAGATCAGAACTACACCAGATGATGAAGATTGAATGTGAAAAAAGAAAACACACAAGGAATAACCTCTACAGCTGTCTGGCCTTTTATGTCCATTAACACAAGAAACTGCCTAAGGCATTATGATTTGCAGAATTCTCTATAAAACATGTATTTTTACTTTGGCATGTTTGGCTGCTTTGTTGCTGTAAATTTGTACAGCAAAAAGACAAACATGAAAAAAAGTTATTAAATTAATTCAGAAAATGTAAGTCACCCAGCATTCAAAATCAGTTTACAAAATACCCAAACAGAATTAATGTGGTGTCTTGGGCACAGGAGATGAATCCTGTGTTGTTTAATTTAGTAGTAACCAGAACAAGTTGTTTCTGTGTTGTTGGGCTTAATTGGTAGACAGCGGTTGAATTAACAGCGGGAGACTTTACATAACGAAACTAATGTTTTGCTTGTGTTGAAAGCAATATTTGAAGGATACATGAGGGGGATGTCCTTTTCTTAATGAAAGAGGGAAAACGAAAAAATATTTTGCTAAACCAAGTGCTTTGTAAGAAATCATATAAGTTAAGGAGGGACTTAGAGGAGGGATTCCACATACAAATTAAGAAATTTGCTGCTTGGACAGTAACTAAAAATATTGTTGTAGTGAACTGTTTCCTGCACACTAAGGTACTAATAGTCCCTAGCATTCAGATGGTGCTTTTCATCACAAAGGATCCCAAAGCGTTTTACACAAAGGAGGAGACCCCATGTATCCACAACTGAAGTGAAGTGTCCACCTGGATGATACACAGACTTCTGCATAAGAAGCCCCACTACACAGCGCTACAGGGAGAGAACTGAGAAATAACTTCACCAAGTGAATCAAGGTGGAACTCAGTTGTACCGACCCAGACTGGAATTTAGCTACGAGCTGAAAGGTAACACTATTGGTCTAAAATATCATGGGACCTCTTAGTGACCAAGGAGTCAGAGCATTGGTTAGCATTGGTGAATAATATCCCGTCCTTCGGCACAATGTCCTCTGTCATCATGCTGGACATTGTTTTGGATATTCTGATCCACAGGGAAGAGCACCCCCTACAGGTCAACCAACAGCACCCCCTTTTTCCTGGTTGTCTCCATCCCAGAACTGTAAAAGCCAGATCTGTCCCAGCATTCATGGCTCAGGCTTTGCTAAATACAGTAACTCCTCTGCAGCACAGGCTAATGCTTTGTGCGGCTGACCTACAAGGTCATAATTGGTAAAATATGTAAGAGCAAAATCGGTCCACTACAGCACCTTGAAGCATGTGTTAAGATATTCAGTCCTCATATGAGTTCAATGCATATATATTTATGAAAAGACAGGGCACTTGGAAGCGAGTGGAATTTAAAATGTTTTCATGAGTCAGCTGTGAGAGTTAATAGAAAACGTACTCTAGCCCAGCAAACATTAATCATTTTTATTATTATTTTATTAATAATTTGTTTGAAAATCATTTAATGTTTGATTTAATGCTTCATGTAAAAAACAACAACAAAGCAGTGTACCGCTTTTAATTATTACAGGATGATGTCTTCAGTGCCTAAGTGGCTAAATCAAGCAGACCCTAATGTTCAAAGTAAATGGGCAAGTTAAGAAAAAAAATCCCCTTTACCAGAGCTGGTTTGGTTTAACTGCATTGATCTTGCTTACTGTTCCTTTTTTCTATTTGCCCAGCATAACCATAATAGCTGTGGATATTTCCCACATCATTTAGAAAGAGAAGGTTAAGTTATTCTCCTCGCAAAGTACCCTCAAGGGGAGAATTATTTACTGTACATACTGTATGGCATTGAGAGTCAGAGACATTGTAATCTCACAAACAGGCCACACAGCAGATACTGACAAAGGGAAACGATTTTAGCCAAATCCAGTAAACTCTCAAAGGCTGTTACTAAAGCCAGTCCACTTTTTGCTGTTCTAACAAGCCAAAGTCCAACAACTGCAAGTCCTTCCACTTGAATGTAAGGCATTTGTCCATAATTCTTTCTGTGGATCTAGTTTTTATTTTCCAAAACATTAATCATCAAATTTAACTCAGAATTGTCTGGTCCGTTTTTGTGTTTCAAAAGTCTAATTTCCAAGAGTTTCACCTAGAAGTACACAGTTGTTTGCTACAGGTACATGCTGTTTTGTCCCAGTGCATCCCAGATGAAGCTGCAGAAGTCCCATACCAGGAGGCATTGCTGTTTACAAAGAATGAAAAGCTTAACATCAAAACAAAATGAAAAAAGACTGTAGATTAGAGCACGAGGACTCAATCCAAGACAACTACTGATCTCCCACTGCTGAGCATATATTGATTGATTGCTTTTTAAGGCATAGCCACCTGTAGCTAGATCTGTGTGCAGCTAGTTCCCACTTGCTGTAATATAATTACTCCAGCAGATCATTAGAAATATCAGGATAACTTGTGTATTGTATTAAGCTCTTGCTCTTAATGTGTGGTTCTTAACTGAAATGATGTGTTCGGAGCCAGATAAATGTGGTGCCGCTGTACAGTACATCCAATTTCTATATCGGGATGTTTGTCCATCAGTGTTGCTGTTGCGTTTCTTGAATGAGAACCTTTGGAAATCCCAAATCCTCTGCTCTCCTAAACAATTCTCTTGCACACCAGTAAACTGAAGTTGTGAACAAAGAAAGATATGGTGGCACAGGAGAGCAATGCTTTAAAAAAACATGCCTCCATTGAGAAACTGTTTGGAAGTCATTGTGTGAATTCTGATCGTGGTTGCAATGGCTAATTCTGTATTACTGCAAAATGTGCCACCAAAGCCTGAGGAAAAGTGCAAAGACCATGATCTTAAATGATACCTGCCATGTTTCTTTAACTGTACATATTTTCTATCTGAAACACTGCAGTTCTTATGTCTTTAATGTTAGTAAAAGAACTTGTGAGTAATATTTATTATCACATAGTAACTTTATAAATACATTTATAAATAAGTAAATTTTCAAAAACACAAAACGTATTTCCATAGCAGTCAATGCTAAATGCGGCTGAATCTGCAAACTACATTTACATTTCTTGTTTGAACTGCTTCTCTCCAGCTATGCACAGCTATGGTCCCAAATAGCACAAAATCTGGCATTCAAAGTCACTTACTCACAAAGCACCAAGAAGCTATTGCACAGCTACTCCTTTAACTTTGAGAAAAATGGGTTTGTGCACTCACTGAGCATAACATTCTTAACCCCTCTCAACAGCGTAAGCAACAAGAATACCTTGAAAGGCAGGAGTCACGCTCAGTACTCCACAGCATTTTGAAATATGTGAGGCTAGTGCTATCCTGAGCTCCCAACAGGATGACTTTCGGTTGAGGTTGTAATGAAGGCAATGGTGTAATGGATTGGACTGTGCATTCCACTGGGTTCACCAGCTTCCAATGGGAGTGCAGTTCTTCATGCGTCTCAGGGTAGCCCACACTTTGTCTGAAACTGAGCCCATTGTTTATTACTGGGGTCCCTGTTGTTTTGGCAAGTAAGTGTGGCCTGCCTTTTTGGAATAAGATGGTCATTCATAAAAAGTTTTTTGGCATTTTTAATAAGAAAATTAATTGAATTGCTTCCAGTTGTTTTTTTTTCCCCTAAATAAAATATATTTTTTTTATTTTTAGGATACCAATGTTACTCCCCTGCTTTTATCGTATGGCTTTGTGGTCTTTTGTGAAAAACTGCGATTTAAAATAGTTATTAATTTATATAGGAGATGCTCTCCTGAAAACGCCTTGTAAATCAAAAATGGACAAACTAATTCCCTATTGGAATGCATTTCAATAGAAAGATCGTGGTCCAGGTTCACACCCAGCCAGGGGGTTGGACTCCCAGATAAAAACAATTCACACAACTTTATTAATGTAATATGTTTTTTATAGTTATTTAATATAAATAAAATGTGTTTTATTTGTTGAATGTTCATGTTGCTGATCTTTTTTTAAAGTAAAAACCCTATATTTTTTAATAGATTTTATTTTACATTTTTTTAAAATACATAGATAAGGTCTGAGAAAGATTTCACCTATTGCTTTCCAGGATAGGCTCCAGATTCTCCCATGACCCATTAAATGAAACTAGAAAATGGATAGATGGACAAAGACAAGATACCTGCTAAGACAATAAAGTATGGGTTTATTATAAAAACATGAGACAATAAGAGATGAAGAAAACTGTTCAAGAGATTGTATTCATCCCAGTGCATAGCTGTGTGAGCAGACTGCCTATTGTCTTGAACTGTCCCATAAGACAGTGGTCGCTGACCATAGCCAAGAAAATTCAAGTCAGAACTAATTCAAGAACTAAGTTCTGAGGGATGTGAAACCAAAAATGTGCAAGTTAAGTGCAGGTAAATTGTGAACTGCCTGCACTAAATGTAAATTGGGTGAATAAGAGTGGTTTTAAAACAACATCAAAACAGGATGCCATTTATAAATCTGACATAAGCTATATCTATTATGAGATTAAATTATGAGTTAAAATCCACAACAGCCCTTAGTTTGGCCTCAAGCGCTAAACATTAATTAAGCAAGAGAAAATAACTTGGCAAACTGCCTCAAAAATCCCCACTGATTGGCTTTCATTCAGACAAATAATAAATGCATTTAAATGATAGTTAATACATTATGTACAATATTTTAATATTTAATCTCATAAAGTTCATACCAACACCACGTGGGGCCATATCTCAGCCTGGTTTCTGTAGTGTTAGAGCACATGATCATCCCTGGACAGGACAGCAGTCCATCACAGAGCTACCCCCCAGCAGTGCTGTACCCCACTTACACAGCTGGGGTACAGTACCTCACTCAAGGCAGGACAGTAGAGCCCGCAGCAGGGACTTGAACCCACAACCTTACAGTTATGAGTCCAAAGGCTTGGCCACTTTTGTATGTCTTTCTCAATACCTTAATGTGTATTAACTAAATATCTAATATGTAAATGAATACTGTTATTACAGTAGTTATCCCTTTGGCCATTTCCCATGGCTCAATTCCTAAGCTCTGCAGGTCTTTTTTTGGCCCATGAAGGGCCTTCTGGGAATTCAAATGATCACTGGGGTGGAACTGAAACACAAGAAATGCATGAAACAAAAGTATGGAGAGGGAACTACAGTACACCAGCCCTTCACTTTAGGGTGCCAATTTTAAGTAGCCTGTTGTATAAAATAATTGGGACACTTAGGTAATATTCATTTTGCTTAATATACTACAGTAAGTAAGCTCATACTGTTTTGACTTTGACAGTCAGTAGCGTATTGTGAACCTCTAAGCACCCGCTAAGCAAATAAGTCCCACAGTTTACAGATAAACTTAACAAAGCACTAGGCCTTTCTTCAGTAATTTGCAATGAAAATGGGAATGCATTGCTTTCCAGAAGTAAATGAATTTAGAAAATGGCCTTATTTCTGTCTCCTTGTTTGTATTAAAAAGTATCCCTGCTCTTGGTGTGATAACTCCACTTCTCCTGTGTTGCTGTGACACCTCTGATGACTGCAAATACATATTTTTCAATGTGCATTAATGAAGCCGGGGCGGTTTTAACCTATTGATTATCCAGGATATTACATACGAAGTTCAGTCATTTGGTCAAATTTGGTTTACCAATAGTTTTTTTTATTAATTCAAAAGTATGAGTCAGAATAATCATAGGGCATGCAGTAAACATAGATTTCTATACCATTTGATGTTTGAAGGACTGATTTATTCACAATTTATTTGCTTCTTGTTTCACATTCCGCTGTGTTGAATGCACATTGAACCTATTATTTTATTTCAGCTGATGTTGTTGCTATATGACCATTTCATGCTTTTGCTCTAGTGAAAACTACCTTTTGAAAAGACTTATTAAAGCTGCATATGGGGAAGAGCAATTATGCAAGAAAAGGTATGGCAGTGTTGTGCAATCCTGTGTGTGAAATGTGTTACTGTTTGTGCACTACAGGGCAACCATCTTTCTGGAAAACAGTTCACAAGGCAAACAGCTGGCTCAGCGAGAAACAGCCATAGAAACTGAGCAAAACATTTTTCCACCAGCAAAACCATCTGAATGGGGTGGATTTGTCTATAAGTTCACCGAATGGCTAAGTTTTTCGGGTCCTACACTGCAAATGGCAACAGCCTACTGATGAGGCAGACAGGGGCAAAATATGACCCCACTCCAGAAACAGCAGCTGTGAAAAGTACAGGGTGACAAATCATGTTAGGTGAAATTGGTCAGATTGACTATCTGTTATCCACGGCAGTTCTGCACAGTAATACTGTATTGTGCCATTTGCCTTATGTTTATAGGTTTGTTTCATACTTTGCTGGGTGCAGGAGGTAGGGCAATAAACTGAACTATCCTGTACAAAGTACTGCATGTCAGACAAACAATGAAGGGAACTATGAAAATCTGGGGCAAGTCATGAAAATTGCTGTCCATCAACGATTCCCAATCACCCTGACAGAGCTGGAGAACGTTTGCAATGGAGAATAAATGAAAATCGTGCAATCCCATTGTGCAACACTGGTAGAGACGTTTCCAAAATGGCTCACAGCTGTAATTACTGCCCAAGATCCTTTCACCACACATTTGCTCAGGGGGATGAATACTTAAATGAAATCAGTGTCATTAAAATCTGTAATTTATTGCTTACATTTACAGTGTGAATGGAGATTTTCATAATAAAAGGGTAAAGGTCAATTGTATTTCCTCTGCACCTTTCCCTTTACTGAGTGTACCATTTTGGACCATAAGGCTCAGCAGTTTTTTTGTAATAATTTTGGATAATTTAGGAGGGTGACTGTTGAAATGTCTCTGGAGTGTGAACAATGTAAAGATACATTATGTACTTGAGAGGTGCAGGGTTTATCTTCTTGTGTTGTCGGTTTACATATCATCACTGATTAGCCACTGAAGAGACCATCCTGCCTGGTTGTGGTCTAATGCTCTGTATAAAGTCCTTGTCAGAATTGAATATAATATTACCTAGAGCAAGCATCTTTGGGAACAGCTTTAGATGCATTCCTTGGCTCTATAGTCTTTCTGTACTGTATTTACTTAAATAACTAATTGCTGTTTGCTGTATTCCAATAAATCATTTCTGCTTGTGTTCACTCTGTCCTCTACACAATTTTCCTTCCTTTGGTGTGTGCATGCAAGTTGTGATTAAAATTCACTTGAAAAAATGTCTAGACGTCATTTGGAATTCAATAAAAATGCACCATCATTGGAAAGACATATGCAATGGCTTACTAAACAAAGTCTTAAACTTTCTTAAACACATAAAAGTAAAAGTCACATAGTTATCTGAATGTGTAAAAGGAACATCCTTTTTAAGGAAAAACTATTTTAGCTGTTTCTGTCAAGTTTCTGTTAGGTATATACTGTACATGGAGTGTGACATGGGGAATGGTTATCTTTATTTCATATTTTATTGTGCTTGAAAAATGTTCAAATGTAAAGAATGTGACTATAATAAAAAATAGTGAATATAACATTTTTACAAACTGTAAAGAGGACTTAAATGCTCAATATCACTCATTGCATTTTATACAAAGAAACATTTCTAGAGTGGACCAGCTTACGTTGGTACTCTTTCAGGATGTAGTAATCAAATTATTTTTGTTTACTGAGTAATCAACACTGATGAGAGTATTTTGTATGCGTCTAAATGTAGACATTGGGAATTTGCTTAGGGGCATTAAAAATCAATGAATAATGTAGGTACCAATGGTCATTTGCTGAAGGTTAATGCATTTCCATATACTGTATTTGTGAGTGTTTGGTGAAGATATACAATTATTGATAACTTCCAACAAATGCTGCCTTCTACAAGAAAGAATGAGTCTCTTCCATTTAATTTTTTTTCATACATGCTGCTGCATCATTAATGGATAAAGTTGTTGATTTAAATGTATCATCTTCTGTACAGAATGGTGGTAAATCTTTTCAATGGTGTTGGCCTTGTATGATGTATGCAAACCGCTTCTCTATGGGCTTATACAAAGTACCTTTTACTGTATATATCCAAGCAGACCATCAGTTTAACTTGTTCAGAAACTCTCCTGTATTGTGCTTATCACTATTTCAAGAAACATGAACTCTAAATGCCTCCGAACCTAGGGGAAGAGGTCCCTCAGATGATGAGAAGACTTAATTAAATCCCTTTATTATTGTCAATATCACTAGGCTAGTGAAAGAAAATGACTTGTTTTCAGGATGCTCGCAGTGCAACACAGTCTCTAACTCAATGTTGCCATAAGCACATTTCCTTGACCTCCCTGTGGTCTGCCTAGAGGCATAAAACTGGTGGGATTCAATCTGCCATTACTTAGCACCTTTGCCATCAGCTATGAGGTTCTGGGACTGATGTCATAGTAACCTTCTCATCAGGTGTATCTGCTGTTTCTGTAAAATTCACCCAGTTGTCTCTTAGTTTGGATAATATCCCTTACATGGTAAATAAAGAATCTTCTAATAAGAGCCTTTACTTTGCATTTGATTTTCTTTACCCTGAATGTATTGTCTTATGCTAAGCCTAATGTTTCTAGGATAGACTCGGCTACCTTCACCAGAAATAAAGAACTTTTCTGATAATGGAAGATTACTGTTTACCGTATTTGGTTGATGGCTTTTAAGTATGATGATAAAATCTAATGAATTATAAATGCAAGGAAGACCAGGTTCAATTCTATGTCCAGTATGATCAGCAAAATTAGTTATTGACCAGAAAAGGGAAGGGTCTATATGCGTAATATGCAAACAGAATTTATGTACTCCATAAAATAGTGTATTTCAGATGCTTTGGTGGCTGGTTCTGTCACACACACTTTTATTCATTGTATCACTTGTATCACTAAGGTACAGTATGCTGGATTATTTGTAATCAAATGTATTATTTGTATTTAAAGCTTGTGACACAGTTTAACCTCGTTCACTGTCATCTTTTTTTGCATTTCCAATGGCCAACCATTCAATGTAAACTTTGAGAGGGAGAACTAAACTAGTCATTGTAACAATAATACATGACTCAATTTTTAAGTAAGCAAAGTTGTTATACTGTATGACTGTAATGGTTTGAAGAATTTAGATTTGATTACACTAATTTAAAATATATATATATAATGACTATATTAATGGAGCTTACAGCAGATGTTTAGGAGAAAGGTCCAATACTAGTCTTGCCCACATTTGCTCTCTTTTGTATCAATCCTTCCCTCTGGGCTTCTCTTTGCACATTTATTTCACTTCCTACCAGCACATTATCTACACCCTTGTAGCTGCTCCCTGGCTCATTCCTCACCAGGAAATAGTGAGGAGGGGAGTTCATCCTTGCAGCTAAGTGGACATTCCCTCAGCTAGGTAAGTCAGGCCAAATTCTCTCTACACATTTCGTCCCTCCATCACATTCATTAGGATCTAACTGAACTATTGTAACGGGAGTTTAGAAATTCCACTGGAATGGTCCCATGAAAGGTACGGTATTGCTTTGTATCTGTATTCTGCTGAGATAAGCCCTGAGTTGCTGCAGCACCTACAATACTTAGAATAAGCAGCTTGGATGAATGAAAGAATAGCAAATCCACAGCATGTTTTTTATATTTGACTGCAGCCAGACTGGTTTGTTTAAACCAGGTCTATTCATTTAAAACGATACAATAACACTGAAAAAAGACTAGTTTGAGGGCAATTTTAGTTGTGAAGTATTGCATTCTACCGGTCACCAGCCGATTGCATTTTGGATATTAAAAAAAAATAAATCTTCTTGAGTTTACTGTTCCTGATTTTTATATAAAAGAAACTACAGACAACAAATAAAGATTTTGTTTTTTTTCTGAACAATACATCTAACTGTGAGGAAACAGACATATAAATTGAATGTATTTTAGTGCACAGCACTGGCATTTTACTGTTTGCTCACTGAAGCTGTCATCTGTGAGGGGGAATGGAACTTTAATGATTAATCATAGTGTGGCCCATGGGGTTCACTAATAAACAGTGTAGCAGGTGAAAAGCAAATGTCTGAGAACAGTATGCAATTATGGCTCCAGCACAACTGTAGTACATCAAAACTACTGTGAAATCTTTATTAATAAACGAATAATGGTGGCACGTGTGTTTTCTCAGTGGTAGCATTTTTAATATTAAACCTTATGCTTTTATCCAGTATTTTTGTACTTCATGATTTATAACCGGTCAGAGTTTGGCTCAGTTAAAATAGTAGTTTACTCTAGCAGAATAAGCAGCTGTACAATTTGTGTGTCAAGGTAAGTGGAGACCTGATATTCAGTTTAACATGTTCCAATACATTTCTTTTAAATACGAAATGAATGTCTAACAGTAAACTTTATTGAAATGGTCTAAGGCTTGCTAGAAATCCTCTTTTAAGGATTTAAAACAACAGTCTCTGAAACACATTTGTGTGCAATTGCCAGTGTTATGACAGCAATTTGGACACAAATTCTTCAAATTCCTAAAGCAGGCTTTCACCTGAGACGTAACCTTGTAGTCCTTGCAGTGATGCTAAAATTAAACATACAGTGCATGTCAATTTTTATAACTATTAAAGACATATGTGAAAATGAGTGATGATCACAACAGAAGGTTATGTGTCAGGATCTTCAGAAGAGAAGTTAACACAGTAAAGTCCCATGAAACTGAGGGATTCACCTTCAGAGACAAACATTGAACCTTTAAACCAGCAAAACGATTTACTTGAATATTTAAGAATTGGTTTAATTAAAGCTTATTTTCCTTAGTGTTTTGATACTGTAATTCCTAGTAATATACTTCGAAATGCAGAACTTTCACAGGAAACTAAAAATCTGATGTTTCCAAAATATGGCACTACTCTTCACTGTCCTAGTTGAGACCGGATAGTAGTTTGTTTTTTCATGAAGTTTTTAATTGCTTTTAAAATATGACCTACTTTTCCTATATGATCAAAGAATAATGCAGGCAAACCAGAAACAATTAAGATGTGTTATAACGCAAAGTACTCATTGTGGTAAAGAGCTCTGAAGATGATTAGAATCAAACACTTATTCTTAATGTGTAATTTCAAAGATACTTCTGAATGCACCAAGTTGAGCAATCAAAAGAATTTTGTTGCCGAGAAGGGACCATAAACATTAACAAACCACTTCCCTGAAGCTGCTGCTTCTAAACTGTATTGGCTTCTTTAGAATAATTTTTAAAAACTGAAGAGGCCCTTAGGCAACAAACATTTTTGAATAGGGAATGAATAATCAAACATGATGAAGTAAGGAAAGGAACGTAAAAAGTGTTTGAGCTGTTCCAGTATACTATTGTTTTTTATCATAAAAATGGGCAGCATGGTGGAGCAGTGGTTAGCATTGATTCCTCGCAGTGCTGGGGAGCTATCTGCGTGGAGTTTGTTTGTAACATATCCCTGTATCTGCACGGGTTTCCTGCAGGTGCGCTGGTTTCCTCACACAGTCCAAAAACCGGTAGGGCAACAGGCTTCTGGAAAAATTTGGCCTGGCCGTGAGTTCTCAGGTCTGTGCGTGCCCTGCTATTAGGCTGCCATTAGGTCAAAATATTTGAGGATTAATTTCAAGAGCTCAGAGAACAGTAAACAGATCACCTGTTGTGGATAATTACATAATTGGTAGTTTTAATGGAATGTTGGACCTATGTAAACAAACCCTAGTGTTTTTACTCTTCACCTTTTCTCAGGATTCGATTGAGCAGGTCTAGTATCAGTTGAATTGACCACTATGAATGTGTGTTGGTTGTAAGACCAGTGTAATTATGGTTGTACGAGCCACAGTTTGAGATTTTTGTGTGTGTTTTAGTTTTACAAAGAGTTTATGGTCTCAATAACAAAGCAAGAAGCCCTGGAAGGTGAATCAGAAAAAGCCAGGGAACATCAGTCATTTCTCCTGTTCTGCTGTAAATGGCCAGATTATCCTGACAGTGGCCGTTGTGTACCTTCAATGTCTAAACTGCAGGTAACACTGTTTTCTATTTAACGAATACATATTCATGACACTGTTTCCTGCAGATGTTGTTTGCAGTTAGTCCACCAGAAGTGGATATGTGGGATGGAGGGCACTAAAATAGAGATAAGACAAGATCACTTTATTGGCCATATACAATTTCTTGCATTAGGAATTTGTCTTTCCACATACCCCAGCTTGCTCTCCATGAGACACACAGACAGGGAGAAGCTTGGGGTCAGAGCACAGGGTTACCCCTGGAGCAGCTGGAGTTAAGGGCCTTGCTCAGGGGCCTAACAGAGTAGGATTCCTCTGTCTGTCATGGGATTTGAACCAGCCTTCCAGCCACAGGCGCAGATCCTTAGCCCCAGAGACACCGCTCCGCTCCATCACCTATCCCTATCACCCGTTTTCGGCAGCACTAGCACATAATTTCACTCCACTTATCCATTTTTCACCAGTAATATTAGTTGGCTTACAGCAGGTGCACACGCAGATGCATTCATGCATTCATACACACAACAGACTGCAGTACATGCATCCCACTTCTTGTTTGCTCCCCACCCCTTTTATCCACAAGACATATTTCTTTTTATTTTATTTATCCGTTTGTGTAGGGGGTGCCTCTGTCTTTTCTTTCTGCGTTTGCTTATTGGATGAGTTTATGACTTGCGATTCTGTCTTCCTAGTCAAGGTCAAGCCGAGCTGTGGCCTTCAGGCTGGCTTTATCGTGCCCGAATCAGTCACACATGCGCATTACCCTTAAGTATGAGGCAAACCATGTGAAAGGTGTGGTTAAACTGCACAATGTTTAAAGAAAGTTCAAATAAACTAGTAGTAAAAACTAGTAGAAAAGGTAGTAAAATGGAAGGAGCACATATTGTTAATATCTATGTTAATGAACTGTGTGCTATAATATCTTTATGATATACCCACAGTATGTGTTAATCGTTTTTGAACCTTTTTTAGTATGGTCAAATCAGGAGGGGCCAAACGGAGCCAGAGTGGGGGTGTGTTATGTTGTAGTTTTGCCTGTGTAGTGCAGTGATGGTTTGTCTTATTTGTCATTGGTCTGTATATAGTTTTTGTGGTTATTTTACATAAATTATTTTTTTTCTTTAGTAACCAGCACAAACACCTTGCACTAAAGTGCTTTGTGGCTGAACCTTTTAAGTTTCCCCTTTTGGAGAAGGACTGAAGGACCCACACAGGCAACATTGCCTCACACTATGAATGAGCTTGACATTTTATGTGTTTCCCTACAACAGAAACCACTCAGGAATGAGGAGAAGCCCTGAACCATGGCAGGGTTTATCTGTACACTGATCACTCCAGGGAGCCAGAGATCTCTGCTGATTTAAATCTAAGAAGGAATTAGGATTTTTGTAGTTGCTGGAACAATATCAACGCCAATTTAGGAAGGAAAGAGTTACTCCGCCAGTCTCTGAGATGCTTATCTTTCCACTACAGTAGCTGCAGAACATTGAAAAATCTGATTTCCCAAGATGCTGTAGATGTGTGAGGTTGTATATTTAGTCCCAGTTTGACCCCCGTGGTTGATTCCTTTGACTTGGGGTCAATCCAGATCTTTAGAAGCAAAAACCTTTTTGTGCTTGTCCTGGTGTTGATTTACAAATCTCCCCGAGAGGCCTGAATATTTACTTTACCTGAAGTTGACTTAAATCTAAACATAATTGGATTCAGGAATTGGTTTTGTGTTTGTTTGCTTTCTTTTTTCCATTTTGTTTTAATCCAGCTCTTTCTCCCTGATAATGCTGCTGCAGCTGTAAACCAGGCTTTAATTTTGAAATCTACCACTTACAGCGATACAGGCATTTGTTTTCTTTATTGTTGAATTCGATTTTACAATGTTTTCATCTGTTTTCAAATAACTCTTTTTTAGATAAGTAAACCTACCTAGTGTAGCTTTTTTGTTATCAAGAATAGTCCATGGAATGTTTGACCGATGGTAAAAATTGTGAATCAATTTTAAACCAATAATAGAGGGGGCTGTATACACAGTAGAAGTATAAGTAAACCAAACTATCTGGAATCGGACACTCAAAGTGCATAATAGACTAAGCTATGAAAATAGAATCTAAATGCACAAAGCTGCAACATTAAGAAGATCTAGTGATTTGTGAATAGGGTTCAACCTTATAGCATGTGCCAAAGAAGTTAAACAATCTCAGACCCTTTTCCTGTGTACTTTTAAGATGTTTTTTACTTTTTATCTCTTGATAATTTCCTAATAATGCTTTTAACATATTAATAACTCTGCAAGAAAAATTACTTATCAAATACTTGTGCAAAGCTGGCTCTGGTTATGTAACTACATTATCCTCATTGAAGGTAATGAATTTATAGCTTATGGGATCTGCCTTACTTTTGCAATATATTGAATAGTTTCAACAACCTTTTTTAGACGTTTATTTTAAATTAGTGAAATAAAGAAGCATCCTGTTTGCCTTTCTTGATATTTCTTTATATGATATTATCTAGATGCTAGATGTCCTGTTGTATATTATTGTGCACATTTGCTTTTTTTACCATGTGCTTTCTAATTATACAACTGTGGTATAATTTTGTCCTATACAATCAGCATGTTTGACTAATTTGTTACGGACACCTGACATTGTTCTATTATGAGGACGAGCAATGGTGGTTATTATTGCACTGCTGAGGTCCTGGGTTCAATTCCAGGCTTGGGGTGCTATCTGGACTTTGTGTGCTCTACATGTCTTTGTGGGGTAGTTGGTGCTGCAGGTGCTGCAGTTTTCTCCCAGAATCCAAAGGTATACTGGTAGGTTAATTGGCTTTGGAAAAATTGGTTCTGGTGTGAGTTTGTGTTAATGTCTCTCAGCTCTACAATGGACTGGAGTCCCAGTCAGGGTGTACCCTGCATTGTGTCCATTGCTTGGGCTATGTTCTGGCTCCCCTGCAACCCTGGAAAGGAAGACGTGGTTCTAAAATGGAGCAGTGGTCCAAACATTGAGCCTTGTGGCACTCCACTTCATACATTGCTAAATAAAGTCACAGCCCCACTTACTATTATTCGTTTTTTTTTCTTACTAAAACCCTGGAAAAACTAATTTAGCGATTAACAAACTGACTTGTCCCTCATTTCCTCAGCTAAAACCAAAATTTGCCTACTCAGATTTTCTGTAATTTTTCTGCTAAAATAATTAAGATGGTCTGCATATGCATATTATTATGTAAGCGTGTTAATTAGTTAAGTGACAACACACTTGTGACATACAGTAAAGCCGAAAAATCCCTCCAGGTCCAGATGTGTAGTGTATTCCTAGAGGATATCTGTGACAGCGGTCATGTGGTAAGAGATATTACTCCCAAACATTCTAGCGCAAAAGGATTCCAAACCCAGTTTGCTGGTTGTCAAAAGCAGAGACACAAAAAAGTATCTATCTACAGTATACTGTATATAAAACTCTTTAGTTATAAGCAATATAACTACTAAGGCATATTTAAAAAAGAAAATGTGAATATAGAGTAAAAGCTATATAACTAAGAAAACAAATCTTTAAAGCCTCATAAGAAAATGAGGGCTATAATGTGGAATAACAAGGAAATGGAAATATAGACCTCTATAGAACAGAATGCAAGAACATAGAGCACAAAGCATTGTAGTTGTATTGGTTATGCCAGCTTCACTTAATCACTTTACCATTTTGGACTCTGTGTACTTTCTAGCTCCTTGATTTCTAACTCCCTCAAGACAGTCAAACAACATTTCGGGTGTCAGACCCTTCCACTCTTTCTGTATCTCTAGTAACTTCTAAAACAAGAACATTAAAAAGGCCGGACCTTTGTCCCTTGGTTAAAAATAGTGGGGGATTTTTTCCAGGTCTGAGTTTTACTTAATTTCAGTTCTATATCTACCAGACCAGAATTTGCCTGTCTTTCGTGCATTTGCTTGTTTTGCCAACTAAGCAGGAATGCCACTAAAGCTAAATAGCTAAAAGCAGGTAAATAGCCTAGAACAGACATTTGTGAGCTAAAGGCAAACCCCTGCCATACAGTATAAACAGTGGTACAACACAATACTTTCCCAGCATCCACTGGTATCCTATTATTGCCCTTAAAGCAGCTGCATCTTTTATTATGAGGCTCAGATAACTTTATCCTTATGACCAAGCTGTTGCCTCTCAGCCAGCCAGGTCGAACCCAAGCCAAAGTTCTTACTTACTAGGGTAGTAAGTACTTACAAAGTACTTACTTACTTCTCTCACTACTAGGGTTAGCTTGAAAGCACCGAATCTTTATTTTAATGTGAAATCCGAGTTCTTTATCAACGATATATTCTGCATGTCTCAAACAAGTGTATGAAGAAAAAATAATTTTACACCACTGCCTTATAAATTTAACTAATTCGCATACACAGTTAATGACTCAGAAAAGCACAAACTCATCCCTGTGATAATGGATAACCCTATTTGCTTAAGGAGTTCAGGATGTTTGTTGTTAGATGCGAATATTCTTTTATCCTTTTTTTCCCCTCAAGAGCCATCCACTGTAATGCAGAATGATTCGACCGCAGCTTGTTTTTTTGTTTTCTACAACACCAATTTTGCAGGCTCATCTTTGAAATGTGAGCAAGCAGGGGATTCACTTATACTGTAAATCTTGATGGTTACCGACATTGATGTTTGTGAGTTTAACACAAAAGTGTCATCTTTACCCCTTAAACAGTGGGAAAATGCAATCATCAAAGAGTGACTGTACTCCCCACCTTGTAAATTGAAAGCAGCTGGTTGCCAAGTCTTTTTCAATACAAACGTTTGTGGAAAGAACTGGTGTTTGAAAAATAATGATTGGATTAGCCGACATTTGTAAAGACAGTCGAGATCTTTCGCGTTTTTCTTTTTTTTCCCCTTTTCATTGAGCTGTCTATTAATTTGTAGACTGAAAGGTGCTGTGTGAATGTTCCTCCTTCCCTAGAGGCTTTATACAGTACATGACATCTTTGAGCCTCATCCATATAAAAAAAATGTTTGTAGCTTTAAGTGTAGAGTGAGTAATAGTACTAAGGGTGATTGCATTCATTATTGAGAATGTGTGGAACGCAGGGAAGATCAAATGTATCATTTCTGCCTCAATCTTACTTCTTAACAGATGCCATTTTGTCATAAATTTCCGTATCATTTTCCAACATGAAAACACGAGGACCCAATTTTTCATGCAAATGCCTAGGGGTGGACAGATTAGCATTCATTTTTAATTGTGAACGTGGTGTCAGAAAGGGAAAGCAGATCCAAGAGGAGTCTCTGGTTGGAGCTTGAGAATATATTGTTTATGATTTTAAACAAAATGTTGCAAAGATCATTTTATAGAACATTACCACCAAAGGCTTTTTTATATTTCCTGTTGAGGAATTATTAGCATTAGTTAAAGATCTGATTTATTTTGCTCCCGAATTACCTGCAGCAAGTCTAGAATACTGCGGGAGAACATTCTGTTTAAATTCTCAAGGTGTGAATCTCTCTTCATGCACATTGAGAGAAAAAATGTATAAAACCGTTCTGTTTATTCACAGTACCTGTCATTTTCTCCTGGTTTCTTCCTGTCTCTTCCCGGGTGAAAAGAGGTGCATATGCATTAAAAGAGCTAATTAAATGATGCAAATTTATGCTCCTCCACAGTGATAAGAAATCCAGAAATTCCCTAGGTCATTCGAAAAAGAGAATGTGTTACATGCAGTAACTTTGTCATGGTCCAGCGAGACTTGTGTGAAATATTTAACAGATATTAATGTGTGAATGTTAAAGCTGATCTGCCTGATGCTTTCTATTTTTCGAAAGTCAAATCTCACCTTTGTGCTGGACTTCACAATACGTTTTCATCAAGGCACGGATTAAATTTTCAAGAACTGCTTCATGTATTTCTTATACTTGTCAATATAACTAGTTAGCTGAAAGTGTGATCCTATTCTCCATAATACATTTTATTTAACAAATGTCAATGTTTTCAGCAAACCAGCCTGCATCAAGGACAAACATGTTTGGCTAACCAAAGATTCACTATATAAAAGAGTTCACCAACCATCGACATTCCAAAGTCCCCTTCTTTTTCGATCAGAACAATTATTAAATGAATAATAAATCTGGTTTTATAAGTATCAATTAAGAGTTGTACTGTACATCAAACAACCAAACAACAAACATTATCCATAAGATAGATATATATTATTCCTTTAGTAATATATTAAAATCAATATTAAAGTTAAAAGTCAATCATACTAAAATTTTATGTATTTGTCCTCACAACCGAATATCATTTCAAATACATCACAGGAAAAAAAACTGAATTTAACACCACCTACAGTAGGTGGGAATTTCTTGTGTTAACAATAGCATGTTCATTCTTTCTGCTTTTTGGGTGATTTTTGTCTGTTTTTTTATTCATATTTTTTTCTATCTTTTTCTGTCCATTAGCTTTTAAACATCCCTTGAGGTAATTCTTTCCATAGTTAGAAATGTATTACTTCTTTAATAAAATATGTGTTACACTTGCATAAGAGATTATTTTTTCATTTATAACAGTTGGATGAAATTGCTTTTTAAGCAGTCCTGTTATGTGGCTTTGTAACTATACCTACATAATACATGTTACAGTCACTGTTATTTTAAGAATAACATGAAATTAGTTTATGCTAATTAAAAAAAATGTAAGCTAAAGTTGTAACTTTAACAAATGCTTTATTTTTAAAATGCAGTCATTTTCTGACACTGACTTATGAAACCAAATAGATGATGGGTAGGTATGAGACAATTTTGATTTTCCTATCAGGCCAAACTTGTGCCAAAAAAGAACAGAGCCATTCTGAGTGTAACAGAGCTCGATAGCTCTCATCTTATTCCTCTTTTAAATACAGCAGTGCCCTGACATGACTGATTCTTCTGTACTGCAGTAAAATCTAGACAATTTCAATGGTTTGGATCAAGCCATGTTACTTTTCACACCCATGAAAACCTCACTTTTGCTCCTTATTCCCAAAGCTGAGCAACATCCTTGAGAAACAAAATTAATATCTGAGTGTAAAGCTGAAAAAATAAAGACTTCATAAGCTACAGCCTCTCCTCCAACTAGATATATGAAATAGGTACAACCCTCTAAACTATATTTGCTTACTTTTCTCTCACATGAGGCAGTCCAGGTTGATTCCCTAATTCTGCATGTTGTGTTGACACAATAGATGAAGACTACTTGTAGCATTTTTCTGTTAGTACAATGATGGATGGGACATTATTCCCACGGAGCACCCACGATCGCTAAAGGTCCTCTTTTTATTTAAATCCAGCAGGAAATGACAGCATTTCAAGCCAGGATCAGAGGGAAAAAAAGCTGTAATTCACAAATAGCAGGTAGAGCCACGCAGGGTTTTTGGAATGATTAATGATGCTTTTTCCTAATGAATGCAATGTTAAGCTATTGCATTCTGCTCAGTAGCCACAGAGGAAACTGCAAGCACTACAAGTTGCCACTAAAAGAGAAGTCTGCCTTCTCTCGTGTTATTATATTAAAACCTGCTGTTCAGCTGGGGGGAGTTGTGACTCCATTAGGACCGTCCATCACCTCTTGTAATTAGATGAGCATTTCTGCTCAGCATCACCTAGGAAATCCTCTTTTTATTATCTCCCTGTTCATCTCATTACGGATTTGGCACGCAGATGTAGAGATGGGGAAGGTGTGCTTCGTTTTTCTTTAAATAGGAATTCAATTCACGCTGGATACCTTTAATTAGAAACTGAAACACTAAGGTATTAATTTCACCACACAGTGTCAGAAATGAAGTTTGTTTGTTTTTTCCTTTTGAAACGTGCACACCTGCTCGGCGACCACCCCTTCTCCTCGCTTAGGTGTCGGCTGAAGTCGAAATGAAAAAAAAAAACATCACCACCTCTACGTGCTCTGTATTTCATTGCCAGCTTTGCTACCTGTGATTGTGTGACTTACTACTGTTGCATGCATTTAGATTTTGGGTATCACTGTCATTAAGAAACAATTCTACCAAAATTAACTTGAGAATTTTGAAAACATGAGACGAAACCTACGTGGGAAGGAAATAAAACAACACTTTGTGTTCTTGTAGCTAAGCTTTGCAGCACAATAATGTCAAAGCGCACGAAATTGTCTTGTAAGTCCATAAGGGCTTGCATTGCCATTTCACTTAGCGGCACATAAATATGGCTACCCAGTATGCTTACAAACAGCTTTGAGACTCGTAGATCACATTAAGTATTTTCCTTTCCACAAGTCACCTTGCCATTAAGAATTCTATGCCATGACTGGATTAATAAGAACCATGACACTTCTTGAAATCGTTACACCGTACATGCAATTTTTTCATTTTCTTTCAGAAATTTGAGACTTTTCTCATTTCTCATGTGTACAGAAATCTGAGATTGAAGACAGATCAAGATGGAAATCAAAGAAATGGCTGTGTAGATTTTTTTTTATTCTTCGGCAGCACAGGGTATTGAAAACCAAAGGCTTCCAACCTGATTTTTACAGTTCCTAAAACGAGATCTGAATGTATCACGTCACTTCTTAAAATATGAAGATGTTCTTTTCCAAACATTGTTTTGTTTTTCCACAGCTTGTGGTTCTGGAAAAGGATGCACATCCCTTTTAATTTAATCAGGAATCATATTTAAAAACAGTATACTTGTAATTCATCTGGAAGCTAGATTTAAAAGTGCAATCAGCACAAGAGAATGGCAAAACTGATCAATGTTTTGCAATATTGTTAAGACTAGTCAAAGACATATGTCACTAATATTGAAATATTATTAGCATTCATATAACAAAATTATATGAGTGCACTAATATTAAAAAGTGGGTATCAGCATTTTTTTTGTAATATGATCTTTGCTTTATGTTAAGTTTTCATCAGTCTTGTAGTAATGAACTGCAACCAGGATAACCTTATTCAAGTATTAATTGTATAGAAAGACAAATTAAATATTTTTGTGTTTACATTTTTAAAAAATACTGTATTTAAAAAATAGATACTTCAATGCACATTGTATTGAGGAGCTCCTAAGTGGCTCAAAATGTTATGATAGGTTAAGCATTGAGGTCCAGATATCACATGACTCCTGGGTCCTTTTACTACCTAGGCTTAATCAGGCTCATCCAAAACATTTTTAGAATTGTGAAGAAGAGGAAACAAATAATGCAGCAACATAATTTCTTTTTACCATTGCAAGTGTTATGGGTTTTACATGAAAGTCTAAAATGCAGCAGATGTAGATGGATCTTGATTTCAAACTGCTGTCACAGACGTAGCACCTGTCCATACTGTACAAGGACAAAACCTTCTACTCCGGACATGAAATACTCTGTTGTGGGAGAAAATGTGTTGAGAAACCAAGGTGGTAGTCTCTCATTTTCAATGTGAATCCATCTCACTGGAGAAACAGTGTAGCCTACTGTACACACTGTAACTACAGTAGCTTAAATAAAATTTGATTCTTGCAGTGCTGCAATCAGACACAATTTAGAAAAGTCATTTTCTGATTAGTCAGCCATGGCTCTCTTCTTGTAGGTTCTGGAAAAACAGTGACTGCTGCTACTTCCCAAAGACCTGCAGCATTACATTGACATCAGTGAGAGACATGCCTGTCCTCCACTCAGCACGAACTCTCTTTTTAGGCACAGTGGAGCTTGCAGCTTGTCACAAAATGAATGGCTCAGTGTGTGGGCAAGCTGCAGGAGCACATTGAGTTGTTCACCCTCATTCTCCTTGTGCAGTTTAAGAAGTGTTACCATGCCAGCCAGTTTCCAATAGCTCTGTTAAAATCACCACGTAGACATACTGTAAGCATCAAGCTAAATTTATGATCATGGTCTGTGTGTCCAATTCACAATAAAAGCTTATAGTATAACATGCTACCCAATATAAATATTTGTTTTAGTATAATTATCTCTATTTTATTTTACTGTGCACATTACTGTAGTTAATGGCTGGATAGTGATCTCTTAGTCTTACATTAGAAACTATGTGAACCTTTGCTAGATTGCACCCAATTTCTCTTTTTCATGCTCTTAAGATTACTTATTAAAAGCAGAATGCCCTGGGCATTTCAGAATAAAGAGCAGGAGAGTTTTGCAAAACAATCAATTCCCTCACAATGAGACTCAAACATGCTCTTGGCTAGAGACACTCGTTGGGTAGCTGATCAAAAGAGATAGGTCTGTAATGAAGATTCCATGTCAGGAAGAGAGCTGCAGGCTTCCCCTTGGCCAACAGAATAGTTCCTTAGAGAAGACAAAACTGAGATAGATCCAAACTCACAAGGCGCTCGTATCCTGCTATCACACAACAGGGGATGCAAAGAACAAAAATATTCTGGCACCTACAGGTAGGTCAATATAAACAGATAGGAGGAACCGTTCCTACTGTAAAGTACGGTAATTGCAGGCTTACAACAGAGTAGGCCATGAGAAATGTACAGAATTGTAGCCTCAAGATTCTTGCCATCTTATCCCCCTCATATTTTGTAATAAGACCTAACGAGTTTCACTGCCTATAACTGAATGTTTAAAACATATACAGTACCCCATAATTATACCTACAGTATCTTATGCTTTTTCATTTTAAAAAGTAATGAGAATGAGATTGGATTTCTCATAATGGGACTTATTTGGGTGTATTGAGGAGGGAAGTTTGTTTAAACCTTTGACTATACTGTAAATATATGGAACTGGGAAAAAAAGGAACCAATTAAACAGAGATCAGGGGTAAAGCAGAAGCCGTATGCACAAGCTGTTCCTGCTGTATATAGAGCCACTCTGTTCTTCAACTGAGGTCTGTTGGAGCTCCCTCAGGGAAAGCAATTTGGCAGGTTGGCCTTGTAAAAACAAATACGTGCCAGAGCAGAACTGTCTTATAACAGACACCGAATCAAGTGAGCTGATGGAAGTCTTCTTGTCCATGTCCCAAAAACTGTAAATGTCTACCCAGTATATTTGGGGAAATTTGATTTCCTATTTGTGTAACTCAAGGTTTGAGACATCTCTTGTTTAGTGATCCATGGTTTGAAATAGGAGAATAATTCCCAGTTATCCTGCAATCTGTTTAAGAGTGATTTAGCCCTAGGAAAGATCCTTTTATTTCATAAAGCACACCTTCCCTCTTTATTTCTTCTTCACAGTATCTCTATTGCCAAGCAGAGTTCTGTGTTGTGCTATGCCTGCAGTGGGCAGGACTCTGGTACACACAGGACTGTAGCTGTGTATTTATTGAAAGTAACACTTCACTACCATGCTGTGGCAGAGAAACCTAGGGAAGGCAGGCTGTGTGACATTCAGTATTCTCCGACTATATGAAACACGGGCAGCTCTCCCTGCCCCTGCTGGCATTCGATTCCAGTTGCTTGCGGGCTCAGAGTACACACAGCACCACAGCGCCAATTCCCCTGCGCCTGGAGAGTAGCTCCTCTGCACTATATGAATCCTGTTACATACTGTATGGGTGGTTAAATTATACAATTTTTATAATTTGGTGCAGGAGGCTTTATTTCTGGGATCTTCCCAGTTTGACAACCAGACAGCACTGCTCAGCAGCCTCCCAGAAAACTACCAAACACCCAACCTCCAACTAACACCATGTGGCCCCTTGGACACTCAAACATTTCATTCATCACACCCATGTAAGATTGTGCCCTTTTAACTCATCACCGATAATCTCATTAATTAACTAAATATTACCCTTGTGTACATCAAGTAATAGAACCCTCTAGTGGCAGGTCAGCTGTTAAACAGTTCCCTCAAACACCAGCCTGCCACAGTTCCTTTCTGGCTCATTGGTTATTTATAGTAATGTGCAGTTTAGAGTATGTTTGAATATCAGTGGAGATGAGAAGAGCAATATAGACTGTTGTTTCTGATTGCAGCACAGCAAGAATCTAATTTTGAAGTGAGTTATGTACGCTGCACTGTTTTTTTTTCAGTGAGATGTGTCACCAGATTGACACTGAGGGATTACTGCTGCGGTCTCTCAACAGATTTCAGATGTACAGTACCTGCATTCCCCTTTGTTTCCTATAATTTACGATTCCCAGAATGTTTCCATTTTGAATGATCTTGGTTAGGGTGGATTCCTTATAAATTACAGAAATAATGTGTAGACTATGCAGGAAATAAGCCTTGCAATGGGAATCTCAGAATCTGTAATCCATTGCACTGGTTTCCCACAAAACCCTTCACTTACAAGTTGATTTTATTCCTGCTGATATGCTCTTTAATCATTTACTGTAGCTGCTTGTAAAATATCAGTATCATGAAATGACCTGCAGACAATTTTTCACCTTTATCACCATTGTCCCAACATCTATTGGAAGTATTGGAAGCTAAAATACCATATATTACAAGGAGTGTGAATAGCTTGGAGCCCAAGCAGGATCCTAGAAAATGTTCTAAGATTTTTGAGAATTCAGTTAAATGGAAAATTCTGCCTTTTCCCTTTTTGTTTCGATGTTCACTTGTTCCATCAGCTTTTACACCAGGAAAACACAAATACAAACTCCTGAATTCCCATCGGCCAGGCCTCTTTCTCTTTCTACTGAGGTTTTGCAGATACTGCAGTTGGTTAAGACAGAGGTTTTTAAAATATGATGTTCTGTGATGTTCATATTTTTTATATGTTTCACTGCCATGTTGTTCAAGTTTCTTTTTCCCTCCAAGATGAATATAGAAAATACAGTTAGAAAGGTAGCCCCGCTGTAGCTGGAGGAGTTAGGCATCCTGTGTGTTCCTGAGAGGGTAGAGGAAGCTATGGGCTTGAATTTTGTAAGTTCTGTTTACAAGCTCTGCAGCTACAAACTGTCATTTTAAAGTGAAGCAAACCCTAAATAATACCGAAAGTTAAAATATAACTGAGTTTTGCAGGTCAAATGAAAGGCAAACAAGCTGTTGTCAGCTGAGATGACAAACAATGTGAATGTAAATGTCTACTGTAGCTGGATAAAGGCTGGATGCCTGAGTGCCTTCACTGGGGGATTGTTTTCCTGAAACCTATGCATTTCTTAATCCTATAGCGTCTTCAAAGAGTTCACACTCTCATTTTTGGGGGGTTTTGCTAAGTATATAATGTATATAATCCATTCTGTGACTTGTCAAAGAATAGGACAAACGATTCAAATAGTGGGGTAAAACACAAACAAATTTCTTCATAAATATTTCACATCAGTTTACTCAGATCCTAGATACAGTATAAGGGAATAATCAAAATTCTAATAATAGAAAAGCTGTATGCACTGCTGTCAACAAAAGTGACATTGATTTTTATTTAATTACCTTTCACAGAGTCCATTACAGGTAATGGATATACGCACTCACCCTCATTAAAGAATTAAAAAAAGTTGAACCTCTTCAGACATGTTGGTTTATAAAATTGGTTTTAAAAAGCTGCTCCCCTCACATTGGTTATATTTAAAGTTCAATGCTCAAACTCCATTAGGATTCATCCCTACAGCAGGGAATATTTGCACCCTCATACTGTAATCCCAAGAGCATTCTGTAGAGTAGAAATACATTTAAAGGACAGATGCATGTGAACTGTAACTGAAAGAGAGAGTTGAGCTGCAGTGAGGTTCCCTGTTCCCTGTTGAGTGATGCCGGAGGCCCGGGTTAGTTCCCCCAGCTGGTAGGGAATTATTTTTGATTATTATTAATAATATTTTCCGTGTCACATTAACATTGGATTGTTCTTTTTTACAAGTGTAAAAACGTGTCTCCTCTGTAACTCTCCAGTTTGTCCAATAATACTCTTCTTGTGTCTCATTTTTCGTTTAGCAGGATTTTAGCTACAGTACATGAATATAATGATTTCGTTATTAAGTTCTTAACATACACGATTCCTAAAAATGTCAATATAGTGTCCATAGTATTTGCTATTTTAGTTTTTCAAAGAAATGTGTATCTGTTAAAAGAAAACTCATAGCGACAGCTGGGTTTGAAGACCCAACCTCAGGCATACAAGGCACATGCCTAACCCATAATGCCACAGACATAATTACGTGGGAAGGTGTGAAACTGATGGATACATTTCCAAAGAAAGTGTACTACTGTGATCATTTGAGCTACAGTTTATGAATATAATTATATCGTTATTAATTTCTTTAGATACGCGATTCCATAAAATATTCTCTATTAATCAAATTCTAATTTTTTTTTACTGCGATAACGAGCATATTCGCAGAAAAGGTTAAAACATTATAACTTTTTACAAAGTACAGTATATAAACTTAATATAGTCAGAAGGAGCACGTAAAAACTTTTCCAAAATAACCGCAGTATGTAACTGAATGCAAGACATTGATGCTTAAAATGTTTAGGAAGAAAGTGGAATAATGGTGTGTATTTTTTATTAAAACTACCAATACCAGCCATATACAGTTTACATAATACAGTATGTTTATGTTCCTAAATTAATATCATTTATGACCTTCAGACGCGTTATACTCCTCTTCTTTTAGCTACTAAAATTTCCCTTTGAATTCATAAGGAGTTAATACAATATTATAGAAAACAGCAGGTGTTTTGCAGCACCCAAATACTTGTTGAAATAAACAATTGCAGATTAAATAATTTTTGTATATTTCATGAACTTGAATTTGAGAAAAACAGTACAAAAAAAGTTGAAAATGGACCCAAGGAATTGTATAATGTAGTACCCCAAAGCCACCATCAGTTAAATTAAACAGAATGTTGGAATGTCTCTTGCACCAATTATAAGCCTTTTACAGTGTTAAAAATATTATACTCCATTTGTTTTCTTTGTACACAGGAAGATATCCCAAGCATACAGTACCTATTAACATCACATACGAAAAGTTTTATTTGGTTTATTGTCTATTGATGCATTAATATAAAGTCAACAGGTTACTCTCTCAGATGCCAGGGCAGAAGAGGAAAGAAGAAAGAAGTAATATCTAATTGCTTATTTATTGTTAGGATCTCATATCTACATATCACAATTGTTAATTTATGAAATAGTTCAATAGTGGAAGAATGGTCATGCTCTGAAGCAGCTTACATAAATATTAAACTGTAGTCCTATAAAAGATTAAAATGATTTAAACTATCTACAAGGATCACTAGTCCTCAATATTGGCATAATTGTTTTCACTCATCTTCTGTAATTATTTTTCAGATTAGGAATATGTCTGGATATTATTTTATCACCTTGTACTCTTCAGGCATACATAAAACATTTGCAGTTTAACTTATTTTCACATATCAAATTTTGATGTAGGTAGTACCAATGAGACAAGCCTTTGTAAATTAAATAGCACATTATCTAGTTATGACAAAGGTTAACAACATCATGAACTTCTTCTCATTTTAGACACTTTACAGTAGGTGCATCATTTTATCTATCTGTATCAAGCATTTTAATAAAATCTTGGCTTTTCCCTAATTTAGTCCCCTATTTCAGGAACAGGGAATAGTAGTCCTCAGCAGGAGCTGCAATTGAATGTAATTTTATTACACACCTGGGGAGTATCTAGTAGCTGTTCATTCTTAGAAATTGGGACTAACTAGCCTACTAATTATTCAAGTCCTAAAGTGCTAAGGATTATCCACAGTTATCCCTCTATCTTTTGTTCAAGATCACAGTCTTGAAGATAAATACTGGAGCAGCAGTGTTTGAACAATTTCTGTTTGATTCTTTCTATGCATTGGAAAGTGGAAATCCAAGATCCTGGGGGGAGGGGGGGCAACACACCATTCTCAATTCTTGATTAGAATCAAGGATTTACCATCATTTTCCCCACACAGCACTAAAAAGGTCTGTACTACCTCTATTCTGTACCATCCATATGTATTCATTGCTTTCCCCACAAGCCACTAGATCTACACTAACTCTTCATTTCAGTATTTAACTAATTCGACATCACCCAATTCACTAAGCACTTTAACAGAGCCAGGGACTAGAGTATTCAATTACAGTAACTGCATCAACTAATCTCAATTTTCATTTAAAAAAACTCAGCTCAACTTCTCTTTAGTTTTTTAGCAAGATCTTCACTAACAACCAGTAACTTTTCTAGTCCCCATCTGATCTAATTTGGTCAGCAATGCCTGATCAACATTAACCAACATTTGCATCCCTGACATAGCGGCAGCTGTGCTGATTTGTTGTTTTTTCACTCATCTCCCACTCTTGAGACTGCATGCACAGGGCTCACCCTGTGCCACCTAGACACTTCTCTCCTAGCTGTGGGGGAAACGTACACTGCCACCCTGCCAAGAAATTCCACACTCTTCCAGGTACTAATACCACTGGTCAAACCTACTTCAGATGGCTAACCCTACTTCAGATCACCAGCAGTGAACATCAGTCCCATTAAATTGGCTAAGAACCTACCACAAAGTCTACTTAGCCAGCACCTAAGTAGCCTAGAGACAGACTGAAACCCTTCCCCACCAAAATGTTCATATAACATTCTGAATTAGCCCAGAGGTGTGGCTAATTCCACACTCAGCCTATCCTGTTCCTCACATGGAATATCACTCTTTCCGAGTCCTATAATTTTAAAGTTATTTTGATTTTATTATTCTCTTTTGTGTGCGATTTTGTTGGCATGTAAGTGATCAAGTGAAGGTTTGAAAAAAGTCAGAAATCAAAATAAACAAAATGCAAGTGTAATATCTCTATCGTGTGTGGTTATGAAGCTACTAAAGTTTCAAAAATGAAAGTCAAGCGAATATTGAACTACAGGCTGACTTTACTGCAATTGTTTTAACTACAAGTCCCATGAACATTTGCAAGGCTCAAATTAAAAACAATTAACAACAACTGATTGAACAAGCATAAGTTATATAATTACTTATAAATCACCCAGGCTGGGTTAGTCTTGCAGGACCTAAGGAGACAGAACTGTGGATTTCTGGAAGGAGTAATTTTTGTATTTACTGTATCTTGTAAATTGATCCATTGATGTGTTACTTTTTGTCAATAGACTGCAGGAACAAATGCTGAGACAACAGACAATATTTCTTTAGAAACCCAGCATCTTTAAGATAGACAAACTATTTTTACATTTTTCAAAAGTGTTGGTGACAAGTGGAACTTGGTTTGGCAACAGCAGTACCTTTAATTATAATACATTGGAAACATTTAAAAAGATAAGCAGCATAATCATTGAAGCAAGTCAAATAAACCCAAATGCTCTCTACCATTCTACAGTATATGAGTTTCAAAGGGTGCTAAGAGCATTATGGAGTGTGTGACGTGGCACACCCCCTCCACTGTAAATTTACACTACCCCCATATGAGAGACACCTCTCTGTCCCCAGGTGTAAACTTTTCAAACCTGTACTAAACCATTCTGTGGCTTGTTGCATCCCTACAGACTGTTATTCTGATTCAGGCAATCTATTTGTGAACTGTTAACAATGCTAGCCTTTTCTGAAATTCAAAAGCAATTGAAAGCTAGTAAACTAGCCATTTTTGAAGATCATACCAATTTAGAAGGCTTAGCCATTACTGTAGGAACAGAAAATGAAATTAAAGATTTTGAGGAAATTCACATATGGGCAAACAGCTGGCAAGTGATGTTTCATGCAGATAAGTGCAGAGGTTTGCATGTGGGTAGTAAAAACGGGAATTACAAATACTTAATGGGAAACTCAGTGGGAAGAGGATACTTATGAAAAAGAAATAAGTGAAATTGTTTTTGGCAGTAATTTAAAATAATAATGTTATTCTATGTTCTGCATTTTTTATTCATATTGCATTATTTGTGAAACACTTCTGGTTTGTTCTATTTCACTTCCTCTAAAAGCAATCATAATATCTGTTATGTTATTTTTTGTTGTTTACATCTAATATTTATATATAATCCCTGATGCGTGAAGAAATACAGACCAAAAGCTTTTCTGCACTGCTTTGGAGCAGTTTGAAACTATTTATATTGTCTTTATAATGCCACATTTAGGTGAAATGGAAATGGTCATTTAACACTAATGGTCTATAAAACACCAGCTAGGCCAGCTATAGAGAAACAAACCTAAAGCTCTTTCCAAACACCACATTTTTCACTCAGTTTTGCTGCATTTATATGTTCCTTGTTCTCCCTCCCACTTCCTGGTTCCCCGGTATGAGTGTCTGTGTGTGCTGTACTACCAATCAAGACTTTTTGCTGGGTTTTTAAAACCCAGTTCATTCCACACAATGCATTGTACTGTGGATATCTGATAAATTCTAACAAAAAAATGTGTTCTTCTCCATTTAATATCTGATACGCCCACAATACAAAGGGATGTTGCACAATTGGGTGAAATGCTTCCGTAAACTGGGTAGATACTAATTGATTGCAGTGCATTGCATTTGGTTGATAGCAGCTGGTGACAAGGACATTTTGTTCCTGAGTTTTTAAAATTATTATGCAGTGTTTCACACCGACACACTAATCTGCCTTTCAATCATACTATCCTTCAGACCTCACTCAGGCTTTATCATTTTGACTTCTTGCTCTGACACGAACAGACAAAGACAGAAGACAAATATTACCAATGTTTTGGGATTTTGTCAGTGGCACTTCTTAATTTTACATTTCTAAAATATTTTCTTATTATTATTTGTGAGGGTCTATTTAAAACGGAACAAGAAGAAATGTCACAGTACTGTATGTAGTTTTCAATTTGGTGACGTGAGCCAAATACGAGCACAAAAAATTCATATTTCCCAATGTGTCACGCATATTAAATAATTAATTTAAATAATATTCATAGATATCCATGTTGTTTATAAACTACAGTATAGTATTAGCATTGTTCTTGCAGACCACCTTCATCTAGATAACATTACTTATACCACTGTTTTGCAAGTAATCATTAAAATTATATAAAAATGTTTCTCTTGTACCTCAACAGCAAATTGCAATATTACCAATTTAAATATATTGATCAAAATATAGACTTATATCAGCAACAATTCAATTTACAATACACAACTGATATTCAAGTCACTCCTTGAAACTTATTTTAACCTTGCTTTATATATATATAATATGATGTTTTCAAAGCTACTATGTTTAATATAATTTTATAATCAAAATTTAAAATAAAATCATTGTTTTCAGATTGCTATTTTTATACAGCTACTAATAATTCTGTGTACTGTATGTCATGAAAAAATGATCATTCAATGAGGGTTCTACAGTATTGTGACATACAATATCATATTTGGTGTTGTAGTAGCATCTATGTTACAATATCTTGTCTCAAAATGTAATATTTAATTAAATTGTTTGTCACTAGTACAGTATGCATACAGTCCGATTAATGCAGGAAACCAAACACTAATGGGTTAATAATCATTTATTGCTGTACCAGTTGTCTGACAACCACACGCAGCTGCTGTAATTTAATAATACACTGTGCCACCTGCAAGTTTTACAGAATAGTGCGTCAGACTATTTAAAAAAATAAATAAAAACAAAATGATGTGATACTGTCTGGGACACCACAGTACCTATAGCGGTATACTGACTGACCCCCATGCATTCTAGATGGCTGCATCTGTACCTCATATGGGGCCAAAAATATGCAGCAAATCCCTGGGTTATTTTTTGGAATATCGACATATTCTGTATTGCTGCTTTACTGATTTTTTATTAAAGGGAATTCTCTAAGGGAGTTCTTCCGGGCTCCAATAGGATGCTTTGAGATAGTTTACTTGAAGTCATCTTTATATTACAAATTGAATCATTTTAATCAGTCCATTAAGTGCTTTAGAGTAGCCTCTCTAAACCAATTTAATACTTTAATTGCTGAAAGTGTAAAATATGTCTTGGCAGCACCACAACAGAGCTCATTAAAAATCCTACAGACTTGGAAGTATATAGCGAGACTCATCAAACATCTGGCAATACTGTAGATCAAAACAGACCCATATTCTAATGCTTCTGTCCAGACCTTATTCTATATTAACATCATGGTACAGCAATACCTACAGATATATAATCTTCAACAGAAGAACGAAAGATAAGCAATGAGGGGACATACTGTAATTTTCACAGGTATGTAGATCCTTTTGATCTACATTTACTGTAACAGAGGATCAAATATTGTTTCTGCAGCATTTTATAGGAATTCTCCCCCAAAAAGCTGTTTTTCTTCAAGAAGTGAAAAATTGATTTCTGGAAAGCACTCCATCATCCCAATCTGAAAAAAACTAGTAACCTTCTGTATCATATAGAAAACGGATCCTGATGTAAGCTCATACCTGACATGATGTATACGTTCTCAGACCTTAAAGGACATGGGATTTCTTCATACTGTATACTGTACCATCCCAGGCTAACCTTGAGTCAGCTGATTGAATTATTTTCTTAAGAGGACAATTATAACACTTCTACAGTCACTAAAACAGTTGTTGTTGCCTTAAAGATGAAAAGTGCAAGAACAATGTTGCCCCTTGACAATAAATTCAAAAGAGCAAAAAGTGTATTATAAAGGTTTTGAAAATTTGAATTAGCTGGTATGCTGGTATGCTTCAGTACACCTTGATTATCAACTATTGTGATACTACTATTAAGACACTGCTACAAAAGCAGTCTTAGCTGCATTCTGAGTAGGAAGGTTACAATTTAAACAGTACATTTATGCTCCTGTTATAACATTTGTGTTCTGTTGTGTGAAAGCAAAAGTTAACTGGACTGTCAAGGGATTTTATATTACCTAAGACTAGAATAAACTAAATCTATTTACATTTTTACTTCAGGAAGCTAATCATTCAGAAAAAATGCTTCCACGTCACAGATAAATCAAACCATAGTCCTTAGTCTGGTACGCGGAAACTGCAGCATTTCAAAGACCTCCTCAGATTTTTTAATGGTATGCTGTTTCATGACATTGAATCCACGACTCAATCCCTCAATCCTTATTTTGTTTCCAAATCCCAGACAAATGCCTCCTCAAAATGTGTGAGCTAAGGCCTGCAGCTGCTCTTTTCACCAGCCAAGATGGCTGCTGCTCCCCAGGACTTCCTGGAGTGATTTAAAATAATAGCTCAATTAATGGAGAGGAAATGAGGAAAGAACAGGGGAAGGTGAGAAAGACCTAAAGGAGCTCAGTTCTGATTGACTGTGTTTAATAAAACCGATGATCTGGCCTGAAGCCCTGTTTTACCATTCTTCCACTCCACACAGATTGATGTCAGTCCCTTATCGCCTGCGGGCTCGAGCTGCACCAGAGTCTTTGTACTGCCAGGTTTCCTGCGAGATTCACAGCCCGGCTGTATCTTTCCATTAACTCTGCCTGGAGTGCAGCTGGGTCTTAGGCCTGGGGAAAAAGGTTAAGTGGAAGTTTCTAGGGGATGGGATCGAGTTTGATGAAATTTCTTGCTCCCATTTGCAAGCCAAAGTCTCCTGAGTACATGCATGTTAAGTGGGAATAGGAAAATCCTTTAGAGGCCTTAACTTAGTCCTCAAACATTTTTTCTTTTTTGACTTCACTGTTTTAGTCACACAGGCAATTTGATCAAATTAAGAAAACAGTTGGACAGTTAAAATAATAGGTTGTCTAACAAAAGTCTAGGGCAGCACAGTGGTGCAGTAATTAATATTGCTGCCTATTGCTGCAGCACGGGGCCCTGGGTTCAACTCTGGACCTGGGGTGCTATCTGTGCTTTTTGGTGCTATCTGTAGTTTTTGCGTTTGTTTATGTCTCCTCCAGGTGCTCAAGTTTCCTCCCACTGTCCAAAGACATGCCGGGACTGTAGGTTAATTGGCTTCTGGGAAAACTGGCCCTGGTGTGAGTGTGTGTGTCTGCCCTGTTGCCCCATCCTGGTTGTATCCTGCCTTGCACATGTTGCTTGCTGAATAGGCTCTGGCTCTCCTGTGATCCTATATTGCACTTTGCCTAAAGGATTTTTACTGCCATGTAAAAATACGAACATTTCAGGTTAAGGGAAAAAAAGAAAAGGCAACATTTCATTATTTTTTGTAACAATAGCAATATGTTAGTGATAGAGATATGATAATAGAGAAAACAGTAGATTCGCAAATAGCTACTGTGTATCACCCTGCAACTGACTACTGGCAGCCCACTAAAGCTAAGTATCTGGATGGGAGACTCCTGGGAAAACTAAGGCTGCTGCTGGAAGAGATGTTGGTGGAGCCAGCAGGGGGCGCTCACCTTGCAGTCTGTGCAGATCCCAATGCCCCAGTATAGTGATGGGGACACTATACTGTAAAAAAACGCTGTCTTGCAGATGAGACATAAAACCAAGGTTCTGACTCTCCTTGGTCATTAAAAATCCCAGGGCATTTCTTGAAAACAGTAGGGGTTAACCCCGCTGTTTCGGCAATTGTCTGTAAGGCAGCTGAATTAGAGCTCACACTATGTCACATCACAAGTGGTTCCACAGCTGGCTTCTCAAAAGATTATATACCAGGTCTTCATTCCCATGTGCTCTCTTGGTTGTTATAGCTGCAAATTGTCAGTGGGGTTGACAGTCTACCATACCGCATTGGGGGGTGTGAAGTTGAAAAAAGGATTTCCAAAGTTAAAATTTCAACTCAGGGATTTTTCCCCTCTCTGACAGTCCGTTTCATCTTTGAGCTTATCCGTATCACAAACAAGCTTATTCATCAGATTTGGCTGAACTGTCTCTCTCATTGGTAACATCCAAACACACATACTGAGCAGCAGGCAGAAGAAATGTATTCACTGTCTAAACAGAAAAACTTAAACAAACAGAAAGTTATTTCCCTGGCATCCTTCAAGAAATGTCCTAAGCGATAGCTAAAGCATACAGATGAGCAAGGTTAGAAGACTGTTCTACAGGCAGTTTTTTACACTGATCAACCAGCAATTGCACAAAATTGCACAAAAAAGTAAATTCACTTCCACCTCCTTCAACTGCCTGTGGTAGGATAAAATTAATAATTTAATCAGAATGAAATGGAAGTCATTTAAATGCCGCTATTAATAGAGTCTCTACTAAGCTGGTGTAGATCCCTGGTCAGCATCTTGGTCTAAAGATGGAGAAGGACAGGCATTACGATATCTGAGCAAGCAGCTTTTATCTCCAAATGATTGCTTCTTACCCAGATCCTACCGAGGGAAGAAATGCATTGCTTTGTAGTTACTGTTTAAATTTAAAATCAGTTCATTTATGGTTTGTCAGTAGTTTAATTTGTAGCCATTTCGATTACTGGATGCATGTGCACATTGAAAGGATAACCACTGAAAACCTGGATGGAAATCTGACCACACTCATTCCAGACAGCGTAGTTCATTCAGCTTCAGCTGCGGATCAGGAGATGTAGCAGTTAACCACAGGTTTTATTAGTCCTTGGGTAAATGTAGTTTAACCTGCTGCACTGCTAGAGCACCAAAAGCATATATTAACCTAACACAGTGAAAAAGTAGTAGTAAAAAGTGAAAAAAAGCTCTTAATTTATGCTTCTGTGGCATTTTTACAGTGGGCCTCCCTATTCCCTAATTTCATCTGTATCCTATAACTGAAACCATCCAGCATTAGGCCTTGGAGCCTAACACAGAGAGAGAAAGTGCCAGGACTTTCAAAATGTACTTTTGCTTTCCCCGTACTGTGAAACTCCTGAGCTTATTGGTTTTATTCTTGGGAGAAATTCTTGGCCTTTGATCCCAGGACCTTGTGGGTGAAAGGATGGAGCTGTAAGCACAGTTCTTTGCTCTGACACCCTTATTAGGAAACATAAATGATTTATCAGTTCCTGCCTCACTGCAGGAAATGTTTATTAATTCATGCCCATGCATATTCAACCCACCATTAGTTGTGTGTTTCCCTTTCCATCTTCATTAAAAGGTTAATACGAGTATATGAAAGTTCATCTGCAAAGTATCATTTTATGCCATGGCACATAAGGCATATTTTGTGATAAGCTTAATATGGCCCAGTATAAGTAGCCTTGGTGGTCGACATTTCACTTTTAGAGATCATAAGCACCAATCAAATCTACTGAAGCATGACCTGAAATCTGTTCAACCAAACCTGTGACTACTAAGATTTTAAAGAGGAAATCTCACTTTTCTCTATCATTAAACATTCAATTTCCTTATTTATGAGCAACATGTTGGAGACATGAAGAGGAAAAGAGGAACAGGAGTGATACTGTACATGAAGAAGCAAGATATGTTATACTGTGGAAGTTAACATACTGTAATTCTTCCAGCAGTTAGTATACATTGAGTGGAAAATGTATAAAACGGTACCCATTCATGAAAAGAATGACAAAGCAAGCTAAGTAATTAATTTTAGATAAATAAGTCTGTACATCTATACATTTACAATAACCTATTAGAGCGGAGAATTAGTACAGAACTAGAGGATCTGTTTGGCAATAAGATGATAGGTTACCATCTACATGGAAAGGTTTAGATAAAATTAGGAAAAGGTCAGTCTTGCTTTACTATCTTGCTTGACGTCTTTGAACAAGTTACTGCAGTAAAGGATAAAACCCTGGTAGAAATTTAAATCAATACTTTTCTTTGAAGTATTTGGATTGTGAACTGGATAGAGAACAGTGCAGATCAGGGGTGAATGCTCAGGTCGGTGTGATATTATTAGTAGAGTAATGTAACAATATGTATTAGCTCTGCCCTTCCCAATTTAAATTAATCATCTAGATTCTGGGATATTTAGTACAGGTGTCAAGTATGGATGGGTGATATATTCAGAGCATTAATATAGTAGAGAACATATAAGCTAGGCAGACCAAATGGCCTTTTCTCATTCATGACTTTTCTTATAATAATAAGAAGAAGAATTGCTGACACTTATATAGCCCTTTTCTGGACACTCCACTCAAAGCACTTTACAGATAATGGGGATCCCCTCCACCACCACCAATGTGCAGCCCCACCTGGATGATGCAACGGCAGCCATAGTGCGTCAGAACGCTCACCACACATTAGCTATCAGTGGGGAGGAGAGCAGAGTAATGTAGCCAATTCATAGTGGTGGATTATTAGGAGGCCATGATTGGTAAGGGGCAATGAGAAATTTGGCCAGGACGCCGGGGTTACACCCCTACTCTTTTCGAGAAATGCCCTGGGATTTTTAATGACCACAGAGAGTCAGGACCTCGGTTTTATGTCTCATCCGAAGGACGGCGCCTGTTTACAGTATAGTGTCCCTGTCACTATACTGGGGCATTAGAACCCACACAGACCACAGGGTGAGTGCCCCCTGCTGGCCCCACTAACACCTCTTCCAGCAGCAACCTTGGTTTTTCCCAGGAGGTCTCCCATCAAGGCACTGACCAGGCTCACACCTGCTTAGCTTCAGTGGGTTGCTAGTTGTGAGTTGCAGGGTGATATGGCTGCTGGCCATCTTATGTACTGTACATCTACATCTTATGTAGATGTACTTTAATCAAATAAAGTTATGAGGCAGCAGTGCTAACTACCTCTCTGCTCACCTAACTTATGTATTGTATCTAAAATGTAACAGTAACACATCGGGTTGTAGCAACTTTAAATATATCATGTTATGAAAGGCAGCTATTGATAGCTTCAATAACATCTCTGGAAATGGTTGTGACTGGGTTATAAAATATTACAGTGTCTGGAAAGGCATCTCTTGTATAACTGACTGCATGAAGGCAGTCAATTCAGTTCTAAATATCACTTGTCAGATTGAAATATCACACATAAACCTTCGAATCACCTTTCAAATTGCCAAACTATAATTTATCCTTTCGCTTTGTTTTCTTCATGTGAGGTGTGGTGCTGGGGGGAAATGGAGAAGCCTACTTCAACATGTGTGACGTATCTCTGTAATGTGTAACTTTCTATGCAGAGTAAAGAATTGGAAAGGTAATTATTTGCAATTTCCTTTAATTTGCAGAGATTGGCTTTTTACATTTTGTGACACCAGCAAAAAGGGGAGAGAAAATGAAAAATACAGAAAAGAAATCACTGCCTCCTGTAAAAATAAAAGTAATAAAAAAACCTTCAGTAGGTGTTTTGAAAATTAGAAACCCATTAGGTAAACACTTCTTAACTACACAAGACAATATGAGGCATAATTAGAATTATACAGCAAATGCATAATTGAACTTTTTGAATGCTGAAAGGCCTGACTATGGTTACAAATGGCACTAAATGAATCCTTGCATCAGACTCATTCTCTTTTTGCACAGCTTTTCCTTTCTTTTCATTTTACCTCTGTAGAGTGCAATTAAGTTTCCATCTTCATCTGAAAACATTAGGCATTACAAAAAAATACAGGCCTTGTAATTTAAAATTGCCCTACCACCAAATATGGAACTGCTCAACATTCCCAACAGAAGAAATACTGTAGAAGCCAATATTTCCACTGGATTGCATTAGAATCATCAGCCATGATTGCACACTGCAATCCTGCAAGTTTATAGGCACCTGTGACATTATCCTAACTGACTCTATCTAGGCCATCCAGGTCCAATGTCTTTCAACAAATTGTGCTCTGTTGTCTGCAGATCACCCAGTCATAGTTGGCTAATGACCAAAGCCAAGCTAAAGTCAGCAAAGTCTGGACCACGGCTCACCCTGCCAAAGAGTTATGATTTGCAGAAGAGTTATAATTTGTTGAAGAGGAGTGGCACTCTGACACCACCTCACATCAGTTAGACACAGGACAAACTGGCCGAAACAAGACTGCCCAGCTCTACCAATGCTTGGCAATTGAGTGCCAACACCTGGGAAATAATGGTCATAGTCAGCTAATGACTTTGAGCAAACCTGAAGCAGAGTTGAATGGCCAGCAGTGCCCAGCCTGAAATAGCACCTCCACAGATAAGGCCACTGATGATCCCCTAAATTTAACATTACACAAACTAGTGACAAAGGATAAAGATAATTGTAAGAAGAACAAGACAAGATGATCAGAATAATCATAATTTGTAAATTGTCCTTTAAACTGGGTAAATACAAATTGTTAAGAAAAGGATCAGATCATTCTTTCAAGCCTGAGATAAAGGCAATATATAGTGTTATATTGCTACTCTCTATCCATGAGTGCTTAATTCTTCTCTGTTTTTTTGTGATTATGCTCTTGTCAAGTGAGAAAACCACTTTATCTTTCTAAGAACACGGTCTTGGTATTCTGTGTACAAAACAAGAATGTAGAAATCAGGTGGAAACAGGAATCTACTCTACCTAGTCAATGAGATCTGTCACAGAAAGAAAATCATTCCTTTCAATAGAAAAGGGGTTTTATTACACATAAATCATGTAAACCATTTCCTTGAACAAAGCCCAGAGTATGTGGTAGCATATTATTTGCCTTACGTTTCTATTCTGAGAGCTGACATTGAAGAATATCAAAATCCAGATGGATCTGAACTAGCTGATTGTATTTGCTTTAGGTCTTTTATATGGATTCTCTCTGGAGAGCACACATTTATCCAGAACATTTGAAAAAAACTCTAAGACATCCTATTAATACATTTCTTCTGTGAGCCAGGAGACAGCGCTTTCCTGAGTTTGTTTTTTTTTAATTATAAAACACGATGAACTTTGAAAAGAGCTTTAAATTAGAAAAAATATTTGCTTGTGCCTTTGTTTCCTTTTGGCTGCTTTTTCCAGACGAATATAAATGAAGGTGCTATTTGCATACCAGCATCTAATACATGCAATTCCACTTCACACTTGGAGAACTTGCTTAAAGATTTATTTGGCAGAAATTAGCTACTGATTTGATTCAATAAAGAAAATCAGCAAGAGACTAGCATCAAATGCATTTAGTTTGGAAAGAAATTCACAAATACATAATGTTCAACAAGGAGAACTCCAAAATTAGGTATTGACATACTGTATACATTTTAAAATTAATATTATATGCTATTCATTAGTACATTTCCTTTAGTAAGTAATGTTGATTATACTGCACAACAATTATATATTCTTATATATGTTTGTCGATTCATCTAAGTGATAAATCATATTATGCATACAAATACAGTACATATTTCTGTGAGACCATGTACTCACATACAGTACATACTGTACACATCTTATATACTGTAGAACCTGTATTATTAGGTGTGTATAAATATATTACATATGCAATCACATATAGGATATATACTCTATGTTCTGTATATAGAGAGAGGTGAGATAATTAGTATATAGGACTATTTTGTCCTGAATATATGTTGCTTTGGTTATCATTTTTAATATAATTTAACAAACCAAATAGTCAATTCCCCTGACAAAGAGGAGTACGCTTTCTACAAAAAAAAAACTGTTTTAAGCCTTCCAAAAGTGAAATTATAAACAGAAACATCCTGTGTATTCTATGGTGAGATGGAGTGCTTGGCTGTAGGATAAGATGGAGTGCTTGGTTGGGGCGGGGCGGGGCGGAGCGGTGGCTCTTTGGCTCAGGATCTGCGCCTGTGGCTGGAAGGTTGCCGGTTCAAATCCTGTGGCCGGCAGAAGAATCCTACTCTGTTGGGCCCCTGAGCAAGGCCCTTCACCCCAACTGCTCCAGGGGTGCCATACAATGGCAGACCCTGCGCTCTGACCCCAAAACTTCTCTCCCTGTCTGTGTGTCTGTATCTCCTTGGAGAAAAAGCTAGGGTATGTGAAAAGACGAATTCCTAATGCAAGAAATTGTATAGGGCTAATAAAGAAACATAATAAATAAGATGAATGACACATGTATTCTCATAGACAGAGGTGAAAAGGCAAAACCACTATCACACACAACTTTCCTGAGAGATAGTCTTTATTATCCCCAAGGGGTAGTTTGTTTTGCACAGATGTGTCCCTATGTATTCTTCTTATGATTACAATCCCAGCCTTGTTCTTTTACACTTTAAACAGTACACTTACAGTCTGTCACCCACAGCTTTCTGTCCTTAAAATAGAAATCCTTCTTTTTTTGTTTTAAAGATTGACTCATGGGTTTTTCAACTGCTGTGAAGCAGCTTAATACTTATTGATAGCTATGCTGACTGACCGATTTCCACTGGCTCTCCATACCAATAACAACAACTGTGACAAATAATTGCACAGTATGCTCTCCAAAGAAAAGTCACAGTAACATGGCTTACCAATATTCCATCAAGCAGGCCCCAACCAGCTTGACCTTTAGATTTTGTTAGAGGTGTTAAATCATTCACTCTCACAGCAGTTTATGAAATTAGGTTAAATCTAACAATAGTTAAACACATTTCATATTTGGTTAGATAATGTTAAAATGAAACTGTCTAGTTCCACATTAAAAAGAATATCTAATGTTCTGGCTCAGACTCTGATGAAGCCCTGGGTTCCAGATTATATCCCAGCATGAGCAATGGAAAAAAAAAGACAGTTTTGAGTGTGTACAACTTAGCATTATTAATCAGGGGCTGGCATTTAATCAGCATAGTCTTGGCTAATTAGAATGTTCTAATGACAAAGATGCTAATTTTTTAATTTACTGGCATTTTCATTGAATACAAAACTGGGGCAAGGACATGAGATTGTTATTGAAATGATGTGACAGCAGTTTCTTTGGCGGCCATGAGATTGTGCCGCTAAAGAGCGGAAACCTACTGCTGGGGCCGAGGCTGAGCCAAGGAAAACCAAGATGGAAGCACTGGAGAAGATAAATAGCCAGCGAAGCAGCAGGCAGACGTCCTCCTCACAGCGTCTTTAACGGTCCTCCTCCTGCTGAGAGACTGTTGTTAGAAGGGCAAAAGGTTGGCCCAACAAACAGCCTCCAGAACCTCCATACTCCCCAGGGCAGGCTCAATTACTATGACAAGATTGGTCAGGTCGGCTCTCTGGAGCTTTGCAAAGTCAGTCGCCAGCCAGATTCTGTCTCGGGCAGCCCATTGTGAGCAAAGCCAGCCTCATGATCAATAGTCGCAATCCGGCACAAGCCAAGCTGTGGGTACTCCTTTCATTCAGGCTTCAGACTCATGAAGTTCTAATTTTTCCCCCATTCTTATGATTTCTTTTTTATCTGTAGGGACTCAATGCATTTAAATAGGATATTTAAGTAGACTGCTTGTTCAGGTCTGCAGTCTGCTCTCCAGTAGCATCAGAGACTAACGCACAGAGATTTTCACTTCTTAGATATTGTACAGTAGCACATGTGAAGAGCTGGTCTGAGGCATCAGAACACCAGAATTTTTTATCTTTAAATTGTGTTTAAAGGTATACAATTTAGCTATATAATCTACTGTAGCTATGTTTTCTACTGTACCTTTCCTTTAAGATTCAAAGGGTTCATATAACCAATAAACATTAAACAATGTTTTAGATAGTTTTATATAGATCTATATACTAATTGAAAATGTTCCTGTATTTTCTGGTATCCAGTTATAGGATTTTCCAGTAATGTAGCTTTTGAAGCACATGAAAACACTATCACCAGCATCATACAAGATAACACAAAGGCTAAAGTAGTGTTCAGCCTAATGAAATATATTGACATACAAACAGACAATATACCCCTCCCCAAGAAATTCAATTAACATTTGCAACATCTAACAAAGCGTTTAGATATTTTATGAATACGTTTAGTTTGTGCATTAATACTCTGAATATTTCCAAGTGAGCTGTGGTGTGATAGTAAGGGTCGTGGGTTTGATTGTGGCCTTGGGCTCTTTTCTGTGAGGAGCATGAGAATTATCTCTCCCTGCTCACATGGCTTTTGAGGCAGGTGCTCCAGTGTCCTCCCAAGTCCTAAAGACATGCAGGTTTTATTAATTGGCTTTATCTTCATGAGGAATGTAGCTTGCACCTCATTATGCAGACACAAGCAGAGAATTGTTGGTGGCTCTCTTCTCTACTGATCAAACAATATTTTTCTCTTCTTTGATACCTTGTAAAAATATGTAAGATATAATATTATTTAAAAAAGCATGCCACAAAAATAGCTGAAAAACTCAAAAAGATATATTTTTACTGAAATATATATTTTTTCTCTAGCAAGGCAGCCAACTGAAGGGCTGAGGTTTAAAAACATTTGTGGGCAGGGCATTGCTGAGAAAGGAACTTGCGAAATGGATTTCCAAGCCAAAGGTACTGAACATTCACCACCTATTAAAAATAACAAATAAGGTGTTGACTTTCCACACTAACCATAACCAACCGGCTCTATCATCTTCCACACACCAAGATTCCTTAGTTTGTGATTTCAAGCTTCACACCACTAGTAAAGTGCAGGTCAGTTGTATTAAGAAAGACTAATTAAGCCCATAAATTTGACTGACCTTTCAACACAGTGTGACAGTCTGAACATCATTTTCCATTAACCAGGCAGCTCAAAGTGCTGGCCTCCCTATTAACTGTGTGCCACTCTGCCTCCTTATGTAAAATTAATCTGTAAACTCGTCTTCATTTTCAAAAACACTCAGGAGAAAATAAGACAGAGGGGGTTTCTTAGCTCAAAAATATTAAAATGCCAAAAAATCTGTGAACAGAATTTTTGTCCTTGCCCCTTGACTCCACCCTTCACCTCCATCTTGGGTTCAACAAAGTTTTTCATCTCTTGGTTAACTGTTTTGTTTGCCCTTCTGCATTGTATGTTTTCCAAGACAAACAGTAACCCTGATTTCTAATGAGAACTAATGTTGTGAAAGCAATCCCAAACTAAAGTTCCAAATATAAACGTCACAGTGTAATAATGATATGCACCAGAACACCACTGTAATGCTACACTGGCCAAACTCAAAAGTCTTCTCAGCACAGACTGCCAAACAAGGAAAAATGTCTTCTATATTCTACACTGAAGTCATGGCACATGCTCACTGTACTCAAATCAGCCTCAGTATACAGTAAGACTTCAAGCAACATTGCAGAGTGGCTGTACTCCAAATCATTAGTTTACCTTCAGGCTTTCAGTCTTAATTGTTAAATATAGACAAGATTACCTACAGTATGTTAGGTGAATATAAATGCAAAAGTATATGTAACGTAGTAAATATTATTAGTATATACAGTACATAATACAGTTTAATACATGAAGCAATTAGTTAAGTTAGACAATGCACTAATAATTGTCAGGGGATAGGGGTATGGAAATAAGCAAAAATAGGTATGCAATTAGGTATGCAAATAAACCTAATGTAGCCTCATCACATATAACTATAGGCATGCAATTTAAAATGCACCTTCTTTTACTGTAGTGGTCCTAATCCTGTGGTTTCTTATCACAGTTACAGAAAAAACAAAATGAAGCTTTTGCACCACTTATATTTTGTGATGAACTTAAGTAAGATGGCGAATTAAACACACATCCCGCTGCACTCTCTCTAGAATGTCCCAGAATTCAGGATTTTGAAGAGGATCCTAAAATTAACAGTAACTTTGAACTGTTTCATATGTTTGGTTGTTGTATACAATGCTACAAAACTAACCAAGCTATCATGTACTCCGTCCTTCGAAAAGAAGTTTCGAAAAGCCTTGCATCGGGTGATCACAACTACATGAAAAACATCACAGAAACATCCACCTATAATGTATTGGAAAGGCAGAAGGTAATTAATACACCAACCAAAAGTCCTTTGGCAAAAAGATCAAAGGTGGCAGAAATTACAGACACCATGATTGTGATATAAACAAGCTCCCAATAAGACTAACGGTTTTCATCAACAAGTACTGCAAGTGGTGCATCTATTAGAACAGTGGTTCTCAAACTGTGGTACCCATACCAGGAGTGGTACGCGGAGTGCCGCCAGCTGGTATGCCATATGACCCTGGAACTTCGTTGTGTGCACTGAAAAATCAGAATGGGTTTTCATATTTTCTATTTTAAGACGTATTGAATATGCAGCCTACTGTATGTACTACGATACAGCACGCGCTAATACTTGAGTGGACACAGAGCTACAATGTAATTCTATACCATTCTATAGGAATGTGTGCAATGAACCTAAATGACCAATTGTATTTAAAAAAAACTTATCTCCAGCAAATAGAGAGGTGGGAGAATGTGCGTGATTTTGGAACAATTCCAATGTTGCAAACACAGGAATGCATAGAAATGCATGCAAGGAATGCTGGTAATCTTGTGAGCACAGGAAAGCGTGATAGATAACAGAAAAATAATTAAAAACTAGGTTTATTTGAGAAAAATACACCGAGCATCTCTGTGTTTCGCTCCCATGCTCATGAAATAAAAACTTCTTTTAACTTCTGAGACGGACTCCTGAAACGGAAAAATGCAAGCTTGTGGATTGCTAAAGCAGGTAAGCCCCACACTATTTTTGAAGAACCTTATTTACCGTTGGCAAAAGAGTTGACACGTATTATGTATGGAGAAAAAGCTGCTAAACAGCTCGACCTCCTGCCCCTTCTGAAAGACACATTTACGCTCATTTACATTAGATACGAGTTTGAGGGTATGTCCCATGAGGACTTTCTGTTCTGTAAACCGCTACCAACAGGAACTACAGGAAAGCACATATTTCAGCTTCTGAATGAATTTATCGAAGAGAATGGCATCGACTGGATAAAATGCGTCGGAGTTTGTATAAACGGTGCTAGAGCGATGACAAGCCGACACAGCGGTGTAGTTGCACGAATTAGAGGGGTTGCTCCAGAAATGAATGGACGCATTGCAACATCCACCGCGAGACCTTTGCCTTCAAGAAAATGCCTGAGGATTTAAAATCTGTTAGACTGTTGTGAATTGTATCAAGGCTCGAAAAACTAATTCACATCTGCTTTGCTCGACTAAACAGGCTCACCCCTCTCACTGAAATGGTGCTTTTTTATTGTTTATTTTTATTTGTTGTTCCCGTTTTTTTTTCTGTAAAGCACTTTGAGAAGCCACCTTTAAAAGTGCTATATCAAATAAAGTTTATTATTATAATATTTATTACATGTGTGTGTGAGTGTGTGTGCACAAGCGCACTCCTGTTGGTCATTGAGAATGTCTGGGGTTCCTATGAGAAGATGATTTGTAGGTGGTACTTGGATGCTTTGATTTAATCAGGAGTGGTACTTGGTCCAAAAAGTTTAAGAACCACTGTATTAGAAGATATTGGAGATGTCTATGAATATGCTGACTTTGTTAAAAAATATGACATTGAATACAACCCAAAGCAATTCAAAGAAATTATTGAGGCAATTCCACCTGCTCTCCTAGCTTTGGTAAAAAAAACTTCTCTATCTATAGTTATATAATTCCCCGACTACTACAGATCAAAACTGGAACTTACAGTATAATATCTTGAAAAAAAAGTGCAATAATAAATACATCCGAACTATTATGGCTGAGAGATTCTTCCCAGCTATCAAGGATAAAGTCATTTTTAATGATATGGATGAGGATTCTCTCATCTCTGCTAGAACCAAATTCATTATTCTCCCCATGCCACCAAAACCCAAGGATATTTATATATCCCTCTAAGGACTTTCTGAGAAAATGGTTCATCTTTGACTGTCACAGCTGAACCTTCCGTGGAGCAGATATTGAAACAACTGAACACATCTTTTTCTCATGTCACCATTCAACAACTTTCTGGCACAAGAGTAATAATCATGTACATCTAACTTTGAAAGATATTATTCTTGGTGTCTTGAATCCAGACAAAGAAGTCCGTATAATGGAAAATGTTACTCTCTTGTTTGCAAAGTTTAACATACTGTACACATGTGTAGAGTAAAACAGAATCCTATAAGCTTTAAAGAATTTTCTAACTCATTCAAGCTATACTCTAAATCACAGAAAATATTAAAAAATAAACCTTGTGAGTTGGTCTACAAAAGTCTTTTCGCATATAAACTTATTTAATGTAACCCCTAACACCACATAACCTCTGTACTATGGACAAAGTAGATTTTTTTTGTTTTTGTGTTTTTTTTTCTCCTTTTTCCCCCCCAATTTCATTCACTTGTTGCTACCTTGTTGTGTCAAATTGAGACATCTGTATGTTTGTATGTATATACCCGTTTGTTGTATTTTCCCTTTTTGTTTTTAAATACCAAAAATTTAAAAAGATGGAAAAAAAAATAAAGCACCCCAGACTATCACATTACCCCCCAGCTGGGATCTCAGGTGTGTCTTTCAATCTACTGCAAGAAAACTAGTCTCACAAAGGTTTCTTCCTAATTAGTTATTATTCAGACTACTAGTATGGGATAAGCTTCTAGCTTCTACTAAGGTCAGCAACAATTAAACCCAGCTCCACCTTTGGAAACCTTAGCTTGCTTTCATCTCTCCATCTCTTTATTTTTTATTTTTTCCCCCCTTTCCACAGCCACTTGAATCAGTGATTCAAATCTTGCAAACAAAAGATAAAGGGCTGTGCTTCCCATGTCCTTTTATACCTTGAGAGGCAAGCTAATCACCAACAGCTGAGCCTCATCACACAGGAATCCAACTAATCAGTGCTGCCTTTTGCTGCCTGAAAATGTAGTTTCCTTAAAACTTTAAAGTTCTTTAAAACTCTTGGTCAAAATATATTTCATCTATAGCCCTGCTCCACACTCTTAATTATCTTTTACACAAGACTTGCTGCTCTCAACACACATGGTATGAAGTCTACCTAAATGTCCAGCAAACTGCATTGTGTGACTTAGAATGTGTTCAATAAGTCCTTTTGAAGTGCTATTTTCTACTTATAACACTTCAGAAAACAAAATAATTTATGAGTTGCCTTGGGGCATAGTGTGCTAATTATATATATATACATTACTGTATAAACAGTATGAATTTATAATCTGTGCCTGGAATGGCTTGCAATTGTTTATTTTACATTGAGTTTTTTAATATTTCAGTTGTAGTACTTCTAATGCCATTTCTTTAATTAACCTTGAAAAAGTCCTGGTTTACAAACAGTTTAGGAACAGGGAGCCCTATAGAAGAAAGCTCTGCTCTTGAACAGTATGAGGAAAATGTGTTTGTTACTTAAGGACATGATTGTGTATAAATCAATATGCTATTTTCTAAGCAACCACAATCTGGATATCAGTGCTTGTATATTAGTTATGGGTCCAAATTGTCTATTTTCTTAGTGTAGTTACTAAATTCTATACTTGCCATTCTGTTTCTGTGTACTGTGAATATAATGTTAAATTATTCACAAAAGAATTATGTTTTACATAATGACTATCAGATGATTTGATGATTGACATTGGTATTCCACTACGAGCTGTGGAAGATGTGCACTGACTCTTTAAAGTGACTAGAGAAGTGAATGACACTGAAGCCATCTTACAGTAGTTAACATGCTGTGGAGGTAATGTCAGTCGGCCATTGCCGAATAATGACTTGCTGGTTTTTGTCGATGATCAGAGAGTCAAATGAGATGGTTGATTAGGAAGAAGGGAATAGTATGCAAAAAAAGATTTGTAAGGGCTGATGATGAAATTGGACTTGTAATGAACAAGAATGCCTTGACCTGACTGATCAGTCTTGCTTGTTTAAAGGGGAACTGCAGTCTCAATTTCTCAGTCGGGCTATTAAATCTTGGTAACAAAATAAATTAATTGCCGGTATCACAGACTTTTACAAATTCCAACTAAGCCCAAAATCGTGAACTTTGTGAAAGAACTGGATAGTCACCATGTTGTCAAGAACCCCTGGTCCAGCAATGGGCGAGAGTGAGAGTTCACACGAATTGCGACATGAAGTGGCCCTTCCTGCTCACTAGTCACTGTAATGACTAATGCACTGTGATGTACGGATAGATACAGTACATGTTGTACAGCAGACATTTCACCGCAGAAATGTTCCAACATGATTTTGCATGCAGTTGTATTTGTTGGCAAAACCATCTCAAAGTCAAGAGCAATATTTCTATTGGATTTAAGGAGATGTACTCACATGCCTGCTTGTTTACAATGTAATAAGGCTGCTCCACATCACATTTTCTGAATCATTGATTAAGGTGCTACACATACCGGGAAAGGTCGTCTATTTTGTGATGTAAATTTTTACAACTGACGTAACTAAGGCAACTAAGGTAAGCTGCTGGAACACACAGTGTGAGAGGGCTGTCTGTCTCAGACTGCAACACCCACTGGATGCAAGAGGGAGACGCATGAAGGCAATACTTGAGTGTGACACTTAAATGTGAAGGAAAATGGAAGTGTGCAAGGATAGGATCTAACCTTCCTGATGAACCTGTATTATAAATTCCACTTACAGGCGATATTATTGGAGCCCACAGATCATCAAGAATAATATGGGTGAATGCCAGGAGTAATTATCAAACATAGCTCAAAATACTGACCACTGTGCAGCAACAGGATGTTCTGAAACAATCTCTTGTTTTATATGCAAACATGTTCCCATTTTAATGGTACAGACATTGTTCTGTCTATGTCATGAAGCTTTCAAAAAAATAACAAAACAGATCACAGATTAGGTTCAGTGTGCTTTTATTTGCTTCTTCAAAAATCTGAATTTTAAACCCAAAAAGATAAGAACATGCAAAGATTTTCCTTGAAGTCTCTAAACCTAAGGAATGCTTTGCTTGTATTTGCCTTGCATTGTGGTTTTTCTTCTGGTCTACTATAGGTTTTAATGTGAAAAGATGGCCGTGCACGAGATCCTTGATTAATGCAGTTTACTGCCAATGGTTGTGCAGGGATTTTTCAAGGATTCAAAAGGAAAGTTATCGTTTTCCATCCAACAGATATAGTGGGTGTATTATCCTACAGATAACACCATTAATTATTATTTAAAACATATAGCTGCCACTCCAAAATGACTTAACATGACATTATAGAAGAAGTTAATTAAAGTTTTAGAAGGTGCATGCACTCCTATGAATTTAATGACAAAATCATTAATAATACTGCCTTGGATTAAGTCTTCAGATCACATTTGCATTCCAAAGTACCTTGTGACAACTCAAAAATGAGCACCTTATCTATCACCACAGAGAGGCATTTTCTTCTTGTTATCTACAGTATTATTGGAGAAGTTAGTTTTAGTTCATTTTAAACCCACTAATGGGTGGGACTATGAGTTCCATTATGAGGTGTTTCGCATCCTGGGAAGCAGCACAAATCTCAAAAGCATGTACTGTGTCTATAAACCAGCTTCAATTACTGTTATAAGAACAGAGTAAATCTAAGGGCATTCAGAGACTGCACAGCAACAGCGGGAGGGACAAACAACAAAAACTACTTTACATAACTATATATTTTCAATACCCATAAGTGTAATTTCATAAAATACATACCAACAGGATTGCTACAATTGACATTACTGCTTTGTATTGGCTCTGTATGTATATGCTTGCTGTTGTTCTTTTTCTTACTACAGTGTTTTATTTTTTCATTGCCACCTGATACCGGAAAGTATTTGGTCCATACAATTTGAATAAAATTCCTCTCTGTGGCTGTCAAGAGTCAGTGCATACACACTGATTACTGTGGTGTACTGACTCCATGCCAGTGTGTGACGAGGGAGTTGTAAGGCACTCATTTATTCCGATAGTTCAAAATCAACAAAAGGACATCAGTAATCTCCTTTGTGTCAGCCTTTCTGGCAGAAGATGCTGCTTTCTTGCTCCTTGAGCTGCTCCTTTCCTGCTCACTGAATCTCACTTTGGGTAACAAAACCCATGCCATTTCCCCTGAGCTCTCAGGCCACACTCTGCAGAACCACACTCTGGAAATCACTTTTAGAATTGTGCACAAAGGTTCGGATGTTCCAGGACCCTAAATTGAATGTATTGTGTTTGACTACAGCACAGGTGAACACACTGGCCATTGCAATCCGGACAGGAAGAAGTGAAATATACTATGCTACTGTATATCCTAATGAGGGAGGCTCAGTTCCAATTAGAGCTGCAAAGATTTCAGCACTATAGCATCGCCCTCTGGGGGAAACCGACACAACTGGCTAATGACACAGCCCACAGTCTCTGGACTTTCCTGACCCAGCCTGTGCTCCGTGTGAATGTTGAGCAGCCCAAGAGCCCTTGGATGGACCGCCCGGTTCCGGATTTTGCCTTTTCTTGGATTCAGTTTTGTTTGCCTCGGCCACACCTTCCCCGAACACCAGCACGCTAGGACACACCCCTTGTTTTCATTCCTGATCCCTGCACGCCTTTTCCCCGTGTTTTCCTCACTCTACACCGGATTGTGTCGTCTGCATAGGGTCCGGAAAGAATGCTTTCGTGACACAGAGTGACATACTGTATATATATTTCATATGGAAAGACCGCTGGGTTCTATAATTTCTTAGCTACTAGATTTATATACACCCAGGCTGAGATATATACAGTAATGTAACTGCATTAAACCTAGTAAGCACAATATGCCTTTACAAAATGTCTACCATATAGTTAATTCCCTAGGGTAAAACATACTTTATTTGCATACCAAATGATACCAGTACACTATATCTACATTTTGTTAACAACAGGATATTGAAACACAAATTAATTGTTTTTTAATTTAATCAATAATAAGAAAAACAGTCCTGTACATTGTATACTCCACATGATTGCTATCAGCATGATTCAACAATGAATCTCAGGGAGAGAATTTGCCTGGAAGACGAAACTGTCTGCGTCAACAATCAACAAGATATTATACAGGTACTGATAAAAACAAACTTGCTGTCTGAGAAACAAGCCAAGTTGCTGTCTTCTGTTGGCCAGACACCTGATGTAGATGCAGAGAGATAGAGAGAGACAGTGTTTTAATAACTAATGAATACCATTTTGCTTTTGACGGATCTGACAACAACGTGTGTGATGACATCATGGTGATAATTGTGTTGAATTGTTTAAGTTAACCATTTGAGTGTTGGGTGTGTGGTGATTTGAGGAGGAATCTTCTTTGATACTAAATTGTCGATTAAGGGCAACCTTACTGTTCAGCGATACAAAGTCCTAGAGTCAACCATCTTTATTGTTCCTGCAAGTCAATCTAGAAATGAGGAGTTTCCATTAAAACAAGACCACACAGTGAGGATTACAGTGGTTCAACTTCAAGAAACTAATGCTGTGGTCCATCTATATCAATACCATCTATAGGAGATGACTGTAATCATCCAGCCTTTAATAGCTGACTATAGCTGTTACTAGGTCATACTGTATATAGATTTTCAGCACAATGAAGATATGAGGCATTCTGCCACAGGAAACCTGGCATAATAGCTTATGGCTGTCAATCTAGAACCTGTTCAAATCTATTCATCAGCACTGTCAGGATGCATTCATGCTCAGAATAATCATACCCCATACAAAATTTGTAATGTTTTAATTTCGACAGTGTGTGACATTCCATTCTCAAAACATATGAATCTCAGATATGTTATGCTTCATCTCTTCTGTGATTGTTTTCAATTCAGATTCTGAGATAACTTTAAATGAGATTTCCTCAGGCTATCCCATCTAAGCAGTCTAATTAGCCTCTTAATTTCACATAAAGTATAAATATATGCCTCATCCAGTACAGTACACACCAAAGGCATCTATTCGTAATTCGATTAGAGCTAAAAGAGGATGATGTTCTGCCAACTGGTCTTCTCCACTAGAGCTGATCACTTCCCCAGAGGAATCCCTCCCTCTCTTATTTAGCTGGATGCTGCTTTTGTCACCGAAAATTTGACTTGACAGCTCTGGCTTTTCCAATGCTGGGGTTACAACTCACCCAGGATAGCCACAAGGAAACATTAATATACCTGTGAATTCTCTCCACTCTGTCTGCTTGGGTTTGCTGAAAGTAACTACTATCAACTGCACAGTTCGTCCTTTTCACCTGCAGCTGTGCACCTGAGGTGTGGTTGTATCTGTCTTCTGTTGAATATATTTTTTTCTCTTTTATCCTTATGTGGTGGCATCCTGTGTATGTGTTTGGTTTTTCTAAGAAAAGTTTCTAAGAAAACTACTTTCCACGTCTTTACAGTACACACAGTGTAAAGTAGTCATCATATCTTCTGGTGTTTTAAGCACCTTGCCCTTGTTCTATTTTATTTGTTCTATTTAGACTGCCTTCAGGATCCTCAGTGTTTTATATACATATATATTTATATATAAAGACTGAGTTTACTCCTTCCAGTCTTCCCTGGTCTCTTCTCCTGCCGATACCTTCTGTCTCACAGACTCCCAGTCTTTTAGAAATTAGGCAATGAAGTTGTCATTCCACAACACCCAGCTCTCAGCTCTTCACTAGGAATTATAGTTTTCAATCCAAATGACTGTTTGGCACCTAGTTTCTTTTCACTTATTACTCCTTTCTACTCTTCACTCCTTTGCTCTTCCACATTTTCTTGTGGCCCTGTACGTCTTCCTTTCAGAACTCTTCTCCTGGCTGATCCTATTTTGTTAGGGTCACTTTTCTAGAAAAATCCCCGCCTTCCCTAACATGGCAACAGCCTGTTCTCTCTCACTTACCTGTCTGCAGCTCTTATGCCACATGGTGTAGTTGTGCTCTAATGCCTGTTGTCAGCTCTGGGCCTGTAAGCCATCAATGTTCCTCTGCATCCTACTTTTTTTCCCCACCAGGTTTGGCAGACAGGCTCCCCACACAGCCTGCCTGTCCAGGACCTGTGATTAACCTCAATACAGCATTCACTGGATGCACTTCCTGTCAGTTTAGCTTGCCCAGCCCCACAGGTCTGTTAGCAAGCCCAGTCCATTTCTATCAAGAACTTCGAGCCTCAATCTCCACGATTCCCAGCTGCAGCCTTGACAAAAACTGAATATCTTTCTGTCCACCATTTACTCAGACTTGTGGCTAATTTCACAGTGAGCCCATCCTAAAGGCTCTTTCCCTTCTTTGGAGTTCCATTTTCTTCAACTGCTCTACATTTAATCAGCTCAGCTCTGTCTAATTCTGTAACAAATTTCAATTACCTGGTGGCCGTCTTGGCTCAAGGCCTTATCATTGAATGTAGATTTTGAGCCAAACATGGTGACTTCCTCACAGAGCCACCATTCACTACCAGACATCACAAAGACAAAACTAATTAGAATGTTTTTTTTTATATTCCTTGCAGTAAATGTTTTAAACCGATTAATAAAACAGTGAAAAATTATTTTTTGTTGCTGTTTTACTGTTGTCCATAATGTTCGATGCATAATAATAAAACAAAGAAACAAAAAGCAATTTTTCTGCAAAGTAATAGTTGAACATATTCAAGGTAAGTATATTAATTTAACAAAAATCAGTATAATAATCTTATAGTACTACATTAATAGTTAACACTGCCCAGATCTCTACACAACATAAATGAGATAAAAATACAGAATATTAAAGGGATCTGATAGATATTTGAATATCTAGACCATTTTGCACATGAAGTGGCTCTCATGAATGCTAGCTGAGATGGTTCAGTACAATTTACAGTAATATCTCCAACACATTCATGTAAACCTTTTAAATAAACTGAATCCATTCATGAACACAGCCAGGTCCATCCATCCATCCATTGAAAAAAATGTAAAAAGGAAAAAAAAAAGGACCCACAATCAGCGAATGGATGCCCCTCAGTGAACCACAGCCCCAAAACAGACATTTATTGATTCCTGGATGCACACTGACAAGTCCGAGGACTCCATCACAAACAAAGACGCCCTGCTTCAAGGGAGCGAGACTGGGGAGAGGATTGAATCACAGGGCCGTAATTGAAATCAGTCTGTCTTTCTCCAGGCTGTCGCTTCTGATCCTTAACCGGATAATCTTAACATACTCCTGGTGTCTCTGCTGTTCCATCGCCTATCGCTTTCGGGCTCTCTTGAAACCTGTTGAAGCTGTTCCACTTGTGTCCACTGTAGGCCTCGTGCCAGGCCGGATATTGAATCATATCATAGCATTGCGCTCTGCAAAAATCCCTCATTGCCATGTGATAGATGGGATAATAGGGCTGCATGACACATTTCAGATTGGTTTAAATACTTGTGCGGGTAAGCTTGTCACTTTGAGGTGCCTGAATAAAGTGAAAGTATATCTTCCTGTGCTTTACCGGATGAGTTACGGAATATAATTGAAACTGAAACTCGACAAGCCCTAGCTAAAGAAAGAAAAAAAAAGAGTGGAAATTATATTTTTGAAACAAAGCATAGTTCATATCATAGATCTGGAAAGATATTTCTTAAGATTCTTTCATGTTTCAGATTGTAGAAAAACACAAGCTGCCAGCTTTAGTACATCAGGCCTCAGAATATACAATATACAGTACATTAATAGCAACAGTTAATGTTACTGTATGGTTCCAGATATTACAGTACATTCAGTTGTGGTCTCTCTTGTAATTTATAATTATTTCACTTTTGGATATGAACTGATGGCTAAAGAAAAAAATAGAAAAACTATGAAGAAATAAAAAAAACTAAAATAGTAGTCATAAAATTGAAAGGCAATTTTAAAAACCAGGTGGTCAGAAATAATATAGTAGCATATCAACCTGTAGATTCGTTATTAGGTATCTTTGCTAAGTGTCAGATAACATAACTAAAAAATATCTGTGATTTTTGTAGCAAATATTATGGAAGATGGAACTAAGCATTTATTCGATACCTATAAAAGGCACAAAAACTGCCTACTGTAATTGTGCTGTATAGAAACTTAAAATATTTTCTTAAAATGTGTAAAATCTTACTTTTTGTGATTTTGTTTTCTAGAAAGGTCCTATTACAATTAAATCAGCAGTCAAGAGTTATAGAAAGTGATAATTTAATGAACAGTCTCACAACCTAAAGTGTCAATATCAACACTTGATATGGACGGCTGCAAAGATTGTTGCATTCATTCCCAAACAGGCAATATGATAAAAGCTCCTTTAAAAGACACTCAGTCATACCCAGACACACATCATTATCTTTATAGCCCATAACGTATTAATTTCTAATCGTTACCACTTCACATCCAAAAGCATTTTTAATTATTGATCTCTTCCTGTAAGTGCTGCTGTAAATTTTCTTTTTCGACTAAAATATCACTGTCATGATTCATGTCTCCCCATTAGCCAGTGACATTGTTGTCTTGGTGATAAGAGAGACAAATTGGTCTGCTCTTCAGGAAAAGAATAAGTGGAATCTTGACACTGGCTTGGTTAGTATATTCTGTATGCTCTGTGGTACAGTTGACTTGAGTGCAGTCTGGACTATATTGGTCAGTTCATTTGACTAATACTAGGCCCTGGTAGCAGTGTGGAAAGCAAGGAAAAAATGACAGATAAATACTTCTATAACTACAGCTGGTTAAAAGTTTGCACACATTTTACTCAAATCATGTAAGTTCATTTATAGAATGTATTGATGTCCACTTGGGTAAACGCAAACAGAACCTGGCAACTTTTTGAATCTCTAGAATCACTCATAAATGGCTCTAGTGCATCACAATACGATGGTAAGTTTCAGAAGTGCTAGGTTAATGGCTGTGGAAAATGTACCAAAATCCCTGGTCTTATCCATGTGACATCAGCAAAGCAGGGTTGATCTTGAGCAAATAATCCATTACAGAACATCCTGGAATGTGCTGTTGGGCTTTAAATAAAAAAAAAAAACACCTCTCACAGCAGCACACTTTTGTATGGTATTTCCAATACATTTTGTATGATATTTATCATCAATCTTTGCATTCTTTGTTTACATCATATTAGCTGTCATTGTTTTTAATTGCTTTGATGCAAACTACTTAATGACACATCACCAGCATGATTCCCCTGCTGTGTGACTTCTGAGGCACGAAGAGGATCTACAACAGATTGCACTGATCTCTGGATAAATCCTTGTTATCACTGCTATTTTCTTTTCATCCAGCAACAGAGAGAATACCGTGTAGTGAGAGCCATGGCAAAACAGTGCCTTTTCAGTCGCCCCTCTGTGTCCTTGCAATTTATGGTATCCATCTGTTTGAGAAAGGATGTGCGGAGATCCTGCAAAGGCCAACAGTGGTTCAGTCAGGATCTGTGTCTGTCCTGGCCTGTTTGTTTGGACTGTCTGCATTACTCTAGTTCTAGTGCAACTAACTGCTTCCCACCATTCACAACAGCAGCAGGTCTCTGACCATTCCAAAGTGAATCTGTCTGTATCTCTCCTGGTTTATAGTCATTCATACTGACACTAAGTAATAGGCAATCTCTAGCTGAATCCTGTATAATTTGGTTCCACACATCTTTGTGGAGCCCACAATTAGTTTATCGGTGTAACGAACACGGACTGGAATCCGTGTCAGATATTGTAGAAGACCCTATGCGATGCGGTAAGAGCTGGAGAAAACAGGAGGCGTGGTAAAAAGGAACACACAGGGGTTTAATAGTGCACAAAATAATAGTGACAGTCCGTGAGACAGTGTACGGGGAAGACAAAACGGCATCCAAATCCAAACGAGTCCAAGGGCAGGTCAAAGCACAGTCCGAAAGTCCATCAACTGGAAATCCATCCTGGAACGCGACAAAGTTAAAATCCCCGAGAGAGGGGAGCACACAGACGAACGAAACATGGAGGTCCAAGGGTGACGGGGCGAGATCCTCCAGACCCCGGGCTCAGGAAGCGGGAGGTGTCGGGGATGAGGCCTATGCCCTCAGGAGACGGACGTAGGGTTTCCTGGTGCTAGGCGGGCCTCACGACATCTTACCCTAATGATGAGCCCCGAGGACTGGAGGAGCTGGTCTTTAAATAATAAGACTAAAAGGGTACACCTGGAGAGCTAAATGACACGAACAATAATGAGAGCAGTGGAGCGCCCTCTAGGGAGGGATGTCGGGCGTGACAATCGGTGTGCTTGGAAGTGGTTGATTTCTTCCAAGAGGAATTGTGCTAAAATATACACTGGTTTTACATAGTTTTTCGCATGCGACGTGCACCACCATACAAATCAGTTCAAAAGTGAACCAGCTTATGATTTACAGTTTCCAAATATCTTAAACACAAACCCCCCATTTCCAGAATTCTACAGCCCCAATCAACACAGCATTGGTTACAAAAATGACCTGCTCGCTTACTATCTACATTATCAGTTTTCTTTTAAGGCACCTGAAGCGAGGGATGAGCATTGCATACTTTAAATGCCAATTTGTAACTTAATTAATTTTTTTCTGTACAACGTCCCTTGATTGTGTGAATAATAGAATAAAAATTTGTATTGTGGATGGGCCGCGATCTTCAGATTGCAGCATTGTGTGCTCAACACTCAGAATGCACACTTGAAAAGTAATAGCCCTGTAATTGAATGTAATTGATGTACTTTAATTTGTACAATTTCTTATCTATTATAACTCCCCAAAATGAGGGAACATTTCTGTGAAAGTGGACTGTGACAGGAATTGGAGAAAAAATTTATGGCAAAAACGGCATGCTTGATGTTTCGTATACAGCACCCACTGAAACAGCACAGTTTGAGCTTTTAAACCTGAGAAGCTTAGATGCAGGACCTGCAGGAGATAGAAAGGGTCAGAGGGACGTCCAGCATTGTTACCTTCCCTATGTCAGTTTTCATTTCCTGGGCCTGACCTTTCAGTCTAAATCCTTTGATACATTGTCATTAAAGTGGTTTTCAGTTCCTATTGAAAATCCATAAGACCTCTTATTGTTAGTACTGCACAGTACTTCACTGTAGAAAAAAATAAACCCATTACGATGGATCAGATCTTTTTTTTTTCTCACAGTGGAAAAGCACCATGATTGATGGTAAAAAATAATGATGTATCTAATACAAAATATAACAATACTCCCCCATTTTTAATATATTGCCAAATCGTTGCTTGCTCTTTCTGGTAGGATTCTAAAGCTGCAGAATTATTGATGATTTCCACTCTCCTTCTGAATTGACAAACGCATATGCTTTACAAATGTATATTGACTTTCCTACCTGCCTCTACCAGGTGCACCTTAACATTAACAGGTCTAAACTCTCATTAAACTCCATAACAGCCGTTCTCTAAAATTATTCATAGAGTGACGTATTTGTCATTTGACAACATCATTGTGCAGTCTCACAGACCTTGATGAGCACCCCTTTTTTCAAACTTTAAAATGTAATTTCAGGTGTAGCTCAAATTAAGAAATGTTTCCGTTTGATGGCTTTACTTACTAGAACCAGGAAAGGCCCCTTCCACTGTTTAAGCCTGAACGTCCACCACTAGTATTCAAACAGTTTAGCCCATCCGGCCTGTGATAAATTGGAAGATATTGCCATTAACCATGCAATTAAAGCAAATCAGAGTACAAATGGTTCAATTTGTTTTGCTGCCCCATCGCTCCCTTTCATTGCTGGGCTTCACAGATACTCATTGCTGGGTAATTATGATAAGCGGAAGAAGAAGACAGCGAGAAATTCTTCTACATTATTTCAGAGGTAAATGGATAAGGCATGTTTCCCTCCCGGCTGCACAGTATTCGGGCACATCAGACGCATTAAAGAAAAGAATCGAGCTGCCCATGAAGGCTACACATTTCCCCCCATAATCTCATTACTGCAAATAACCTTTCGAGCTGCTTCCAACAGCGACAAGGGGGGGGGGGGTGGGGTGGGATAAAGAGTGCCCGCTGCAAAGAGCAAAAAGCAAAAATTACTTATGCCTTTGTGATTTCAATGAATAAAAGCAGGAACCGTTGATTTACATATAAAGCACTTTTCGTGCCTGCTACTGTTCCACAGCTGTAGCCTGAAATCCGCTATGCCTAGCTAATGCTCGTTAAGGTGTTGTACACACAAGGCTTAGGCTCTCTTGCTTACTCTGCAATTAAGCACAGTCAGCTCATGCTTTCCTTCCCCTTTGTTCTCATCGCGTGCTGAAGGCATAAATGGCAGCGCTCTGCGTTTGACTGGCACCCAGGGCGACACCAAGGAGAGGCCTGCCCCTCTTGACTGAAGATTTTGAGACCCAGGCAGCCCCTCCACGCACTGTAGGATCCTTCCTGCCTGGAGCTGTTCGAAAACTGGGGGATGTTCAACATGGTTTTAGTCTTTTATCATGAGGATGGGTACAAAAAAATCTACAACGACATAACATAAAAGAATACTAGTCATTATGGTAAAGGGCACTGAAAGAGCAGCTGAGCCTGTATTGTTTTAGTCTGAATCTAATTACATCAGCACCTAACATTGCATGAGAGATTTTTCCCACTATGTGAAGCTTAGAGCTTACAGTATATTGCGATTGGTGTGAATAGAGGAACACCTGTGTTTGAGTTTACAACAGGTTTCAGTCCCTGTTTTGCCCTTGATGAGGAATGGTCAGCATATTTTTCCCATTTATGTAAAAATGGCAATGGATTACGTGATTTCTCCCTCTCCGGTAAATCTGTCTCCCTTGTTAAACATCTGATTTTAAAAGCTAGAGTACAGGCTACATTTCATTTTCCTTGTTCACTCTACCTTCCCCCCACCTCCCAGAAATGCACAGGGGAAGTTTGATTGGGTCCATTAAAATGGGTTTGATTCTTGATTCCAGGGCTTGATTCTTGATTCTTGATCCTCATAAGGGAGGGAGCTCTCCATTTTTACTTTGTCCATCCAAGAGACTTTGGCGTCTCTCTGCCCTGCAATCATAATTGATGGTTTGGATGGACGGAAGGGTAGATATTTGTGTGAATTAGGGTCAGGTCCAAGAGTGGCAGTCACAGTGAATCATGGGCATGGATATTAGCTTATCATCCAATGTACAGATCTGTTTTACAGCTTCTGATTCTCCTTTTTTTTTTTACAAAGAATCTGATGGGTACTCATCCCTTTAACAGTAAAGTCCATCTTGGAAGAATTGGAAGCTGCACTCCTGCACTACTGTACCTAAAGCGGGCAACTCTTCCAATCTGAACAACTGGACAAACAGGAAGGGAGTTAGGGATGACACTGAGGCTCTGATAGTGACTTTAATAATGTATAACATTCTACAGTATGTCTGTAATGACAGTATCCTGGTTCCTACACAACACTGGCCCATATGAGCAAGTGGCAAGAAAGAAGCCTTTACTGAAAATTAATAATTTTAAATCTCATGTGAGATAGACTGCAGACATGTGACAGAAGCTTTTCTAACTGTATGAGACAAAATGGAACTTTGTGGTCTAAATGCAAACCTCTACATCTGACACAGGTGCAATACAGCACATCACCCAGTCAGCAACAGTCACCACCTGTCATCACAGGGATTGGGATTCTTGTGAGCACAGAGAGAAAAAATCGCTGGTGCAAAGTTCAAACAAATTCTTGAGCAAAACCTGGCTGTTATACCCCTAAATCTTAAAACCATGTTAAAAATAATTTGAATTTCAGGTGGAAAATGACCTAAAGAATTGGAAGGATAAAGCCACACTACATCAATCTGACAAGAAGGGAGTAAGTGGCCTTGAGTGTCCCAGTCTTGCCTTAAATCCAACAGGAAATTGATGGTGAGGCTTACAGTCTATCAGCTATCCCCAGACCTTGTCTCAGCTGGGAAAACGTTTCCCTGGATGATTGGGAAAAAAGGCTTCTTCAGGTGTGAGGACTAACTTACAAAGTTGAATATGTATGAATATCATTTCAATGTCCTTTTGTATGGTATAATTTGCTGACATTTAACTTCCTTCAGATATAAGAGGGTTCAGTTCAATCATTACGATGCATACATCACTTGTATTTTTGTACACAGTATGTACATGATACGACTGGCAAGAAATGAACACTTTTGCGTGGTATGCAAAACAGTATGCATTGACTGCAAGTCACTGTTAGCATTCAGACAGCTGCTTCATTGTTATTTGGGCTCATTAGTGTGTCATAGATATTTACTTATGATCATAAGTGCCCTAATTTACAGTTAAATCATTATGGCTAACTGCTTTTGTTCTATTTAGGTTGTAAGATACAACCTAAGCATACTGCTGTGATGGTATAATCATTTTCCAGGATCTTGTTTTAAATTGGACGGGACACACTGAAAGTTTTCACTTTCCAGTAGCAGCTGATGTTAAGTGTGATGCTGTCGCATATTGACCTGGTCCAAACTGTCTGTACCCTTTTGGTTTCTAAGCCTCCTTCAGTAAAGCTGCATCAAAGGCAAATATCCCCAAGCAGGAGTGACATGAGACTGGGGAAGAGATGATTGAAAAATAGGAAGCAGGGAAGTTAAATGAACTGGGTGAGCTCGACAGGCAGAGAACAGATGGATAAATAAAGACAGGAATAAATGGAATGATAAGGTCAGGTTAGTGCTGCAAGAAAAAAAGATGTTAGTGCAGATAGAATTGTACACTTCAAAAATAATGTCCTCTTTTTCTTTGTCTCAATTAACTGACTTTCTCTTTTATGGTGTTCAATTAACAGTAACGAGACACTGGTCTTTTTTTTCCCTAAGTAATATCTGCCCCTCCTTTTCACCCTTGTCCAAGAATGATGACTAAAAGTATAAATTACAGATTTAATGTCCCTTTTTATGTGTCAGTGATGTTTTTTCCACCAGTTTTCAAAAAGAAATTAATTACTGTACTTCCCTTCATTTTTTTTTTGTTCACAGACATAAGAAAAAAGCCTCAATGATATTTTAGCATAATGCTTTCTCTATTCAGCTCTTTTGACCTTATTCAGTTGCCAAAGAACATTCAGGACGAATTAATTTCTCATCCACAAAAGAAAAGTATACAGTACTGTATGTAGACATTTCAAGATAATGTACTTTTTTTCAAGGAAAGAAAACACATTTTTTAAATGTTAGGAGTGTTCTGGTGAACAACATTGCATTGCATTTACATGCTACTCCTGCCAGATCAACAGGGTCACCCATATCATCATATCATTAAAGAAAACAACACAGAAGATGATGGACATACTGTATCAGCTCTAGCAAACCTTTTAATGATTTTTTTTTAATAAAAAATTTAAACCTGTTGCTCTCGTGCTATAGTCTCCTAATGTTTTTGTGTCATCAACTAAAATAACAGACATCACTTCTCTGCAATGCATTTACAGTATTTGGTGAGATATTAAGAGTTTATGTGCATAATAATGGCATTTGATCCTGATCGGTACGAGCTCCCCAAGAGTGACATTTGTCTAATCTAGTAGTGTTTATACTGCCATTTGTGATCAGGATTAAATGCTGCTGATGTATTTTATCCAGATCAGATATGGTTTTGTAAATGCACTTATTACCATGTCCTGTGGAAATAGATATTTATGTGTAGCTGTAACAGGGCTTATGCAGTAAAATAAGATTGTTAATATCATACTTAATATCTCCCTTAGATCTCTCGAGAGTGCTAAAATTCCACCAAGCGGGGGCTCTAACTTTTAACACAACAAATCTGCCATTCCTTTTGTCTTTGACAGGGTCTTAAATCACGTTCCAGCTGTATAAATACATATGTTTCTGGTGGATATACATATGTTTCTCACTTATTAATGCTACAAAATAATGCGGTGCTTTATTACATGACAACATTTTCTTTGTTTGCAGCAATAACGTTAAAATGGAACCACACAAAAATAAATATGAATAAGTCTGTGTATTCATAACCAAGGTTCATCTGTGATCATGACCAAGGTGACAGTGGAATTTGCAACTTTCAGTTTCTCATATATATTCACATCTTCAAAAAAACAGAAACAAATTGTTCTCATAATACATTCCTTGACCACAGTGAACTTTGACAGCTTTTTTATAGCTTTCATTTTAGTAACATTGTGAGGTCAGTCTCCACAGTAAAACTGAAGGCACGTTTCTGCTAATACGCCATTTGCATTGTTGTTTTATAGAAAGCAGTTTTGTTCACAGTTGATGCATTGCAGATGCATTACTTGCAAAATGACATCCTGATTTACTTTATAGAAGAGTAGATTGTGATTTCTTCAGAAATGCAGAGATGTTAGCAAACCATTGATTAGAGTGATCCAATATGTTTAATTTTCTCACGTTTTTATTGTTGCTTCCAAAATACAGGTGTATTTGAGAGAAACTGTTTTTCTGTCATGAAAGGTTCAAATCATTCTAAATAAGATGTCTGTAAATGTTATCTACAATCCGTGTTACCGCAGGTTATCCAAATTTATACAGATTTCATATACCTTAATAGAATGTTTGTTATTTTCTTTCAGAGCATTCAGGTTGCTTAAAGTTTTTAATAGAATTGCAGCATTTCTGCTTACCTCAGCCTTATTTGTGCTTGTATGAAGATATTTTACCAGTTTGGGAAGAATCATATTCATGCATAATTTATCTTGTTCTTCAATCCGATGTTCACTGTAGTATTTGAATGGGGGGGGGGACATTTCCAGCTAGGACACTCTCGCTGAGAGCTAGCTCTGTGCAGTTTTTAAAGTTTTAACTACAACTGTTTTTGACTCTTTATTATGTAGAGTTTCACTAGAGTTCGCTAATTGAATATTGAACCCTTGCTCTCTATTTTTTTAATTGTGTATATATCATCCTTCAGGACGTTTAATTGCTTAATAGTCGCATGACATATATTTTTAAATGATACAAAATGAGAGCTGTCACAGCATTTTAGTCAATCATAGTGAAAAAATATTGCTTGAAGTGTAGTCACATTGAACCTCACATAATAACATTGCTAACTAGCAGTCCTTGTATAGGGTAGCCTGCAAGGGTGTGTAATATTAGCTGTGTGCAGCCACTTTACCTGTTTAAGAGCTAGTGAGTGATCGATCAATTCAGGGGAGTCAAACCACCACTGACATGGGTTGTCCCCAGAAAGTGAAACATCTTGACCCCAGTAGGGGTAGGTTTCAGCAGCTACTCCGGAGGGGGACTGCCGATTAACAGATGTTTCAGTTGGCCTGTTATAAGTGGGAGAGAGGGAATGGGGCTGTCTGGGTGAGCAGTCTGTGTGAACTGTGTGAGAGTTTCCAAGAGAGAACCAGCCTTGTTCTGTTTTTGCCTCGGCTTGCCAGTAAAACAGGAAGATGGGAAAAGGGGAAAAGAGCAGGACAGGCCAAACGAAGAGGATTGTGATTGGGTGCCTGCCACTGTTGCTTAAATGTTGTGTGCAGAAAATGCAGGTGGGAGAAAAGGAACCCACAGTGCACAAATAACGAGTCTAAAACTCCAGTCAACCAGTTAAAAACAAACAAAGCTGCTCTGATCATGGTTTCATTTAAAGATCTTGTTACACCATGACCCCCTTCCTACCACTAGCCTTCTTAAAGTAGGCAAGACCTCCCTACAAATCTGATGCAAAGTAAAATATTTGACTACTAACAGTACATTCTTATAAGACATACAGTATATTCAGAGACAAAAGAAATATGGCTACATAACACCCTCTGCTGACGTTCTGTAATGTAGGAAAACTAGGGCTCCAACACTGTTCATATATCAAGGAGGAGGCAGGCTCCGCTGGGTTTTTGCATTCTCTCTTATGCTTCAACACACATTGCAAAATGTCACCTGACATTCGAAGCACTTTTGGACAGAATAAAAGTGCAATGCTCACTTTCTATGAAATACTGAATGTCTTAGCAGATCAGTGCAATGTCTGAAGAATGTTTAAGGGGAATTGTTCAAATGTACATTCACCTTTATGAAAGGTCAGAAATGTACTTCTTGACCTTTGACATTCTTGCTGACCTTTGCAATTGCAATTGCGAAAAGAAACATTTTTGGAACTGTTGGGTTTAAATGCTTTCAATAGCACAAAGCTGGCTTAAATGTTCATTGACACGGAGCAGTAGAGAAAAAGGGGATGTTTAGCTGATTGTTGTTTTTTTTTTACATCACAGCAAAGATGTACTGTAGCAGGAAAAAACCAAATGCACAGTTTTATACATGATACAGAAAAGAATATTAGTATCAAACAGATCAGTTGTCACACTGAGGCGTTCATGCTGTTTACAATATAACTTATTGGTTAGTTTCAGGATGACATACTCCCCATTAAACAGTCGCTATCACTATTGCATCTGGGCCTAGCTAGTCAGGCCTCGTGCATCACTTATCAAGCTGTGCAAGGAAATCACTTCTCTCCAAAGGCATGCTGTAGGTGGAGAAACTATAATTGAAATCCTAGCCTCTGGGCACTTCAAAAAATGTCATCAAGCATGAAAGTCCACAGGACACAGTTCTTTGTTGAGCTACTGTAATGCTGTAGTTCAGAGAAGACCAATCAAGGTTGATGACCAGTCAAGGTTCAAAAAGAGCTTTATGGGTCACTCTCACTTCAGGTTTTAAAAATATGGAACAATTTTGTTTGGATCATGGAAGTAGGGGATTTGTTCAATTTAATATTTTTGAGGAGATCTGAAAGTAAAACACTAACAACCTGTAGTTCTCAGGGACCACAGCTGGATATTGCTAATTTAATTGAACTAATTAGCTTAGTAAATTAATCTAACTTTAAGGCATTACAACTTGATGACTTATTGACTTCAGAAGACAAGGAAAAGTTCACTCCCCCATCTACATAGGGGTCTGCGGTGGAGATGGTGAATAACTTCAAATCCCTAGGTGTTCACATCTCTAAGGACCTTACATGGACACTGAACACCTCCAGTCTCATCAAGAAGGCACAACAGCGGCTGTACTTCCTGAGAAGGCTGAAGAAAATACACCTACATCCACAGATCCTCACCAACATCTACAGATGTACGGTGGAGAGCATACTGACCAGCTGCATCACAGTCTGGTACGGCAACTGCACCGCATCCGACTGTAAGGCACTACAGCAGGTGGTCAAAACTGCCCAACACATCATCGGCAGTGCCTTACCATCCATCCAGGAAATATACAACACCAGGAGTCTGAAAAAAACCACCAAAATTATGTCTGACCCCACTCACCCCAGTCATAACTTGTTTGTTCCCCTACCATCTCGCAGAAGGTTCCAGTCACTCCAGTCGCACACAACTAGACTCCAAAATAGCTTCTTCCCCAGAGCTGTCAAGTTGGTGACGCCCCCACTCCCTCCCACCATATTATGATCTCTCCTAACGTCTTCCTGTACCCACAACGACTGTACTCCTACACAACTACACACACACGTAAACCGAAATTGTACTGTCCCCTCGATAGCCCAGTAAAACTGTACCGGTCGTAATAATATTTAATATTTATTAATTAACCATACTATTTTAACCATACTATTTTTGCACTGTTCCAAGAATTACCTTGCACTGTTTTAGTCCTGTTATATTTTCTCTGTTTGCACAGTTTTGATTACTTGATTACATGTTATTTATGTTATGTTATTACATGTTACTGTTATTGCTATTGTGTTACTGTCTATTGTCTCATCTTCTGTCCTATTTATATACTGCACCTGAGTGACTAATGAGAAAATTTTTTGATTATACTATGCACCTGTGTAAGTTTAATGACAATAAAGTTGAATTAAATTGAATTGAATAACTTTACACTTGGAATGTGGTTCTCCAGGACAGCAACCAATGTGTATAATAAGTATAGTAGGTGCTGATCATGGAAGAAACATTACAAATAAAAAAAAAGTATTTAAAAAACTTAAAATTTAAGAAAAGTAAAAAAATAAAATAAAACAACACCCTTCTTGCAAGTCTATTGAGAAATGACAGACATTATCATGTAGTATATATAAAACTGCCATTTCCCTATTCCAGTAGTTTAATTTCCTCCTACATAAGGTCTTTCCATTATGTAGCAGAGCTGAAGAACAACATCACCTTGGCAAGCATTGCCTCCTTTAATGAAGAATGTCCAATCAGGCCCAAATTTGTCTACAGGCTGCGATTAACGAGGCTTAGCTGATAAAAGTGATGATGCCCTTGCTACACTAATAGATGCACATTTATTTTGGAACTATCACCCAACAGTGCATTTATTATCTCAGTTATTTCAGTCTGTAAAACAGACAAAACAACCATTCATTTAATACATACCGTATAGTGTAAAACAGCAGTGCATATGTTTCTCCTGCTATATCTACAGCATCAGGTCCAAAGTGGGAAACACTAACCCACACAAAGCTTGCCATGCATACTGTCTAACCAATCAATTAAACACTACCTGTTAAGGCAATGATCTAAAACTCCTGAACAACTCCCTAAATGTGCAAAGTTGCATTTGAGATTGTTAGCTGTGGACAGTGTAAGGATAAAGGGGAGACATTTTTCCAGCTGGGGATTTTATTGTGTCTGGATTCCCTAACATAATAAAGACTTATCTGAGAATTTAATGAGATCTTTAATTGAACAACACTTGTATTGCTCATTAAAAGGACACATGGGGGATAGATCTTGCAGTCCTTGCGTCCTGTGGGTTTTACACTGCATTCACTAAGCTGGCTCTTTGATTCCACTTTATTGATATGCTGAGGTCTGTACACAGGAGATAGCTGGAGCAGGGAAGTAATTGCCCATTTGATTTCAAGACACAGTAGAAGATAAAGTTTTTCGCCTGTCTTAATTTTAGCACAAATGAGATTTCAATGCGTCTCTGCTACCAACTTCAAATTTCATATGTGGAATGAATGCTTTAGGGAGGAGGGGGGCATGGACTGACCTGTTAAGGACAGGAAATGCAGGATTTTATCACTGGTTTTAAAGGACATTAATTGGGATAATACCTGACTTTCCTTCTTAAGTAGTTTCAGCACAAAATATACCAGTTTAAAAACATTGTTCCATGATTCTTTGGGTCATTTCTGTATTATTTTAAGTTTAGGGAACACATTTTATACAGTAAAGTAATGCAGACAGCATCTTTTTAAAGCAAAAAGGCATTTTAAAATCACATAGCCACCAATCAATCTGTACTCTATACACATGCATACTGTTAATCATACTTCATACCCAGTGCCCACCTGTTTTAAAAAGTGCTTCTTAGATGTTTTTTCTCCTATCAAACATCCCTTCCACATGGAAGGTAATGTATTGGCTTGTGTCAGAGCAGAAATCGCAAGGAAATATCGAAGTTGTTCACTCTGGCTGGCTGCAGTCCTGGCCTGAGTAGCCACTTGGGCTGGGTGCCCTCTTGCCAGGAGGCCTGATTAAATGATGATAGGCCAGCATGAGACCATGACTCATTGCCTTGCACTCAGTTCTTGGGAAATCATGCAATCCTTTGGCCAGGAGGTGCCTCCTGCCTCTGTAAAAGCCAACTGAGAATGCTGTCAGCTCAGTTTTGTTAAAGACCGTCTGATGCCGCATTTCCAGCATGTCATTAGGCCAACCTGAAGTGTGTTTTTTTTTACTGTTTTCTGTTTGAGTTACTATGTTATTTGACTCTAATCTTATGTGTCATATTATTCTTAAAATACCAGTGTTTTGCTTATTTCGGTTTAAATGATGGATGCTGGTCTGCTGTGCCCCTGCCGAGATTCAATCACAGTCACTTGTGGGCTCACGGAATACATAGGCCAACACCTTTGACTGCAGCAGACTAGATTACACTAAAAGACCAGGACTTCTTCTGCATGTATATTGTATAGGTTTCAATAGGGTGACATCACCCCTTTGAAACACGCTCAGTGCCACCGAGCCCTGTTGCTTTTTAATTCATATGGATTAACAACACTTACGAATGAAGTGTACTGAAAGGGTTATGGAGTGTGTGGTCACAATCTAGCTTAACCTGCTTGGCTGAGCTGACCTCCTGGCTAGGGCACGAGGAGGCTGGGACCCCACTGCAGAGGGAGGGGTGACCAAGGGGCAGCTGCAGAGGTGGAGTTGGGTTGGAGCTGGGATGCAGAAAGATACAGTATATGTGAGGGACAGAAGGGGATCACATACAGTATTAATAGTGCTTCAGAAGTGAAAATGTCAGGAGTGATGCCTAATTACTGACAGCCGAGTCTGGTTGAACTTGGTTGTTGTCATCCCTCCCAAACCTTCGTTCTAAACTCCATTATGAGCTTCCCATGCCGTCTTGACAGGACTAGCCCCTCTCTGTTTATGAGACTCAAAAGGCATCATTTGATAAGGATGTATTTGCATGGTCATAAATCATACACAGTATGCAGGGGGCAGCAGATCTCTAAAGGAACACATATCTGGTGAGAATACCCTCATCTCCATCCACACAAATGCATGTTAAAACTATGTTTCAAAACAGGAGTTAAGAAAGACATTGACCTGAAGAATTCGGTTTTCCCCTTTTATGTATAAGGCTAAAGGAATTTGTTTAGTTTATTCTTCTGTGTTATGTGTATGTTCTCCCCAACAGTGTGGCTTTCTCTCCTCTGTCACCCAGAAGGTGTTTATCTTAGTATTGCCTGGGCCTTCAGTCTCAGTCTCCCCGATGATCGTCTTGTCCTGTGCTTTCAACCATACCAATTTCATCAAAATGTGTTGGGAATTGGTGTTGTGGGACAGAGACTAGATCTCTCCAATATATGAAGGTAAGCCCATTGCACCAAAAATGTGAATTTAATACTAAACAGAGTATCATTTAAAGATGCAAGCAGTTGTAAATTGAATCCCTTTTAAAATGTAAGTTATCCAAAACAAATTCTGTCCAAAATAGCCATTAACTTGGGGATTACTGGAATTGTTTAAACACTAGAAGCTCTTTCTTTCCTTGCTAATTATATCCTTCTGTTTCAACTGCTACACTGTCAGAGGAGTGACTGTCATAGCACCAGAGCTCTGTCCAGAATGGAGCGCTAAAATTGCTAGTGAGAATGAGAGATAAATAGCTGTGTGAACAAAGGCATTTGAGGAGCAGGCTGTGTTTCATTCTAATTAAAAGATAACGAACACTGTGTTGAATATGATTTGTCTGACTATCTAATGTATGTAAGCTGCAGAGAGAAACTGATAACGCCAGAGAATGGTCCATTAGCAGGGTAAACTGGACATTACAGCATGGCTTGTTTGGTATAAAACATTATTTCTGCATTGTAATAGATTCAAATTCCACCACAGAGCACCTCACTTCTAGCGAACTCGAACCGCAATGGAAAAATGTAGCCACTCCGTAAAACAAATAGGTAATGAATATTCATAGTGACTCTGATAACCAATGCATCTCAAAAACCCATGGGGCTTGTCATGCTGACTAAATCAGATAAAAATCCCTGCCTGAGCAGTCAAGTTTATATCTAATCATTCTTTCGGTGACAGATTTTGCAAAAGCAGAAAGAGGAGAATTACAGTAATTGCACTAATTACCAGCTTTGACACCTTGTCTGCACTTGGTTCTCAGATTTGATGAATTCTGAGGCCGAGTCAATAAACTTTCCTGGATTTCACTTCTGTGTGCGCCTCAGAATGCTGGGGTCTTGAAAAATAAATAACGGAAGTGCAAACATTAAAAAGCCATAAAGGTAGGAATTTTTAATGTTAATCTTCATGCTGAATCCAGGGGATTAATCTCATTAACACTATCCCCTACCTGTGGACAAGGCCTATTGCATAATTATCCAAGGCAACAGATAAGCACCGCAATCCATTATCTTAATGGATGTTTGTGGAATGCTGGGGTGTTCTTATTCCGTTTTTGATATCGGATGCAAAGTGTAAAATCTTTTGTTATTTTCTTTGTACAGGAGGCCAAAGATTATTTCATGAAATAAGCATGGATACTGGGACATGTGACCTTGATATTTTTAATTCTATTGTGACTAACAGGGGGTTACAAAAATGGTGAATATCAGGAATTGACCAAGTGGTTTAGTCAATAAGTAATATAATTATTCATTATCCCCAACTAAGTGATTTTTCCAGAATATAACCAAGTGGTTGGTATAATTATAGGCATGTGAATTCTTTGTTCTTTGTTTGTGTGGTGAAAACAGTAATAATTTAGGCACACTTGATTAAACAAATATTTATTAATAATGACAATACAAACATAATAATACATATGTTACTCTACAGTATGTGTACATTATGTACAGACAAGGTGTTCCAGAAGCCTAACATTCTAATCATTAAGAGAACCCCAGACTGCTACCAAGTATTTAACTCTTAAATAATGTCTATAGAGGCCAAAGAAGGGGATACGCTACCGTCTAAAATAAATGCAGTACAACCTGCAGTGAAGTCCCTCTGCAAACCTGGATGCCACAAAATACATTTTATCTCCTGTTTATCTCCTGATCCTAAAAATCCACCCACAATCAGAAAAAGCCGCCTTTAACCAAAATATCTTGTAATAAACTTCCCTAAAAACACAGAATAGCAAGCTCTCTCTAGCAAGGATCAAGGACTTAGCTCCAATCAGGTCTTGTCTGGTTGATCATGAAGTAGGGGCTTTCGCCTGGCACAAGCTTCAGGTTTCAACTCCTTTTGACTCCTTGCACTCTTTGACACTGATCTTCTTTCTGCATATTTTTTGCATTGCTTCTTTTCCAGTTTGTCAGCATGTTCTTTATATCTTCCTCAATTTCAGCTATCAGGTTAGTGCAGCAGGTTTGTCTAATTTCTGTGATGAAATTGCTAAGTATTTCTACTTCTCTAAGATCTTTTAGTGTCCTCGGTAGCAAGCATTCACTATATTCTGTAGATCGAACAGTATAGATGGCAGTGTGTGCCCTTGTCTTCCTTGTCTCTTGACTCTAAGCTTTCTTCATATTCCATCACTTAACTCACAAGAGCTTGTGGGTTTTGATATAGATCTGCAAATAGGCAGATTTCAAGGGATGGTGGTACAGCTTCTTCTGTTAATTGCAATACTTTTTCATAGTTAATTCTTTATTGTTAATCTACAAAATGGAGAAAGGATCATATCCTTTCTCTTCTTTTTTAATTCACTCATAAAACAAGTGCATCAATAAAACATTCCATATTTGTTTTCCTTTTGAATTTCCAAACTAATTTCTGAAGATCTTTTCTGTTGCTACGCATTGGTACCTTTTTCTATTTAAAATCTGTAAAAATAAAATCTATATAAAATCTTTATTTTTTTCTTTTCCAGAGTAGGTCAGTCCCATTGCACGTTTACCGGATAGATTTAAAACACATTACTGTTTTCCTTCAGTATCAAATTTAGCTTTTTATTTCAGATCTCCCAGCTTAAATTACCCCCTTGGCAATCCATCCTTGGGGATGGATAAGGTATTTTGAATTGAACTGAATTTTGAACTGAATTAACAGTCCTCTTCCTAATCCATTCCTACAATTTACATGAGGTAGTACCTAACAATGTATATACTGCTTCCCATTTAACTCATTTAACTGTTGCTCTGTGAGGAAATGCAATAGTTTATATACTGGTAATAAATGGTGGGAATATGAATGGGTAATTTATTTAAGAAATAGAAGTATGCAGAGTTTTCTTTCATATGGCCATTGTTAAAACAATCACGAGAAAGAGAACAACAATCCTTTTTTCCCCCTCAGACACAGAAAATGAAGTAAAACCAGCAACGTTGGTGATTTTCTGACAAGCACAGAGAAAAACGTCTTTGGCAGGAGAGACAAACAGCTGGTGAATCGGCACCCATTTGTTCCACGCACATCCCTGACAACCGATATATCACATCCCCATCCTGATGTGTTCCGTGGTGCTGATTTTAACTGACTGAACAGATAATCATTCTTTCACAGAGCGGGCCAAGCTTGGAAGGAGTCTTCCGCACAGAGTGAGAGAGTCCCACAGGCTGGGAAAGTGAGAGCCAATGTGTCACACACAGGCATTCACCGTTGATAACCCACTTTGCAAAAATGTATTTACAGCACACTTGGGCCTAAATGACAGGCGGACACCATCAAGCATGACTAACTTGATGTGCAGAGCCAACATAGCCTGCTGAGTGGCTAGCAATAAAAGAAAATCAGGACTAGCATAAAAACCGAAGGGTAACTTTGGCCCCACCTCGCTGTGTGCATCAGCTTGCATTAGCACAAATGCTGTCCTTAAAATCATTGTTTGACACAGAGCTGGCAAACTAGCAGTTAGATTTGGGCTATGTTTTTTGCCCATAAAAGGCTGGTTTTAAAGTTTAACAATTTCACAGCTGGACTTTCACAGAAATACAAGGTCATTGTTTTTTTTTTTTAATGATTTACAGTATGAGACACTCAAATATCATAACCTTAGATGGGCCCTTTTTTCCTTTTGTTTCTCTTCTTTTTTCTTTTCTCCACCTTTCTTATCTCCTGCTTTTCTGCTTTCTTTTCACTGGTTCTTTTTTGCTATATCTTGTTTAGTTTTCCTGTCTTTCTTCATGAGGACAAAAGCCTATCCGGACAGTTGAAAAAAGATACTCAAAAACGTTCTCTAAATGTTTTAGTGTAATCACTCTCAACCCTCCCAAGCAGCGATTTTCTGGTTGAAGAACTATTACCAACTGCTCCAGTGATCACTCAGTAGTCAGATTCAAGGAAACCCATCTTCAACCTGTATGCAATGTGGCAACTGGTTTCTTATTTTGCAACAGATGATAGTTACTGTCTGTCAGACAACTGTTTAAACCCACAGTTGCTATGCTTCTCTTGTGTTGTGATTTGGAGCATTGTTCTGCTCAACAGAACACCATGTGTCAACAACTCCCCTTGACTTTTGCAGATGGCTTTATAGCAAGGCCAACATATCAGCATAGCATTGGCTGCTGATCAAAAAATGCTGTATGTTTATATGTTTAAAAAAGCAGAGGCTCTCCCTCATAAAAAGGAATTTCCAGCTTCCATAAAATTCCAGAAAGTTAATTGAGTTAATGAGCGACTAAACCCTCTTCTTTCAGCATAACATGATGCTTTATAACTGGTACTGCCATCGGCCCAAGGGTTAACTTGAAGTGCCACTCGCTCAACACATGGATTGGCTCACTTCACAGCACAGAACATAATGCTTCAGATGCCTTTCCCAGTTGTTCAATGTAATTAATTTAAAAGAATCCTATTTATCTCTTCAATTCACATGCATAATTGCAAAGAATGTGAGGAAAGTCAAAAAGTGCCATCTGACAGATTGAAGTTCCCCGTTCTGAGCTCAGGAATCTGCTGCCAAGAAGATAATTAAAACCCAAAACATCTGTAACATCTGTTTCTTTTTTACACATGATGTGACTCCAGGTGTTCACATACAACATGATGCAGCAAACAATTTCATGTTTCTTACTGTCATTGTTTTCTTTTATTTCAGATTACTGTAAGACATCACAGTATATGTCTATATACTGACAAACCATTAATTACCACTAATGATGTTTTGTAAATCTTCATTTGTATAGCTATTATCAGTAAGCCACTTTCCTTAAACTCTTTTGAAAGCTGTCATAGGCCAGACACTTTGCAGACACACAGGGCACAAGGCATAACTGAGAGCCCACAAGTGCCACAGTCACACCAGGCAAACACTCGTGCAAAAAAGTTCAAGATTAATACCTTATTGCCATAACAACTAGTTGCATAGAATTAGATTTGGAACTGGATCAAATTATAGCCTTACAATAAAAATAACCAACATGAAGCCAATAATAAACAGCATCCATACAACACATCTTTACATACCATCATAAACACATACCAGTAATAAATAAACAGAGACCTGATAAACAAAGATGACAAGATGCAAACTCTATAAAGATATCAAGACTATAATCAAACCCAGGGTCCTGGAGCACAGATGGCACAATTCAAACCCCTTAACCACACTTTTACAAGCTTCACTGTCCAAAGAGACTGATGTGTAGGGCCTGTCAGAGGGGGGGCAGTAGTGCCATTTGATTGGGTCTTTACAAGATAAGGGCCTCAGATTTTAAAGAAAAAAACGATGATTTGTTTATTTAAAAAACTAATTTCCCCCACAATTTTAAAGCCTGACAATTTATTCAGCTTTAGATCTAATTAATGAATGTATGTTGCTTAATTTGTTACTTTCCAGGATAGCCTTACAAAACGTATATGGCAATTCAATCATTTCACTTGAAGAGGATGTTAGCGGCCTGACGTCAGGCACTAAAGACTAGCGTGTGATCATGCAATCATAGGTCGACACAAAACTTTGATGTACATAAAAAAATTCAGCATCTAACAAACAAGCTCAATAAATTGACATTAATAAACTGAGCATCAGCTGCCGATACAATGAAGAAATGATTTGAACGTGGTGCAAGTAAAACAGCCTAAATGACACAGCTTAAAACCAATAACATCATTCCTTACAGAAAAGACTCCTGAACCATAATACAGTATTGTCAAGACTTCTGACAACAAAACTCTTGAGACAGAAAGGAATGATGCTTCAGTTGCAGAGCTTCAGGATCAGACAGTCTTTAGGCCGGACATAGAAACTGCAACAGGTGCAGTACACACTGCCATTCCTCAGAATACTTTCCCTGATACCCAAACAAAACAGGGAGAAGAACAATGGGTACAATTCTTGTTGAATCAAAAACAGTAGCCCAAAATTCATCTGAAATTCTACCAGTCGCAGCTTTCCAACTCAATCAGATGCTGAAAAATATAAATATACAGAGTCAATGTATTCTTTGTTATAATTGACTCCATCCATCAAATCAGGTCTTGTACCTGATATGAGTCACCGAAACAGATTTGTGCCTCTTTGGCTTCCTTTTCAAAGAATTAAGCAATGAAAATCTGCAATCAGTGGCAAGGTAGTTTCAGGAAACTATGGTGGTTTCAGGAAGCTATGTAAGATAAGATAAGATCACTTTGTCTGTATACTGTACAATTTCTTGTATTAGGAATTTGTCTTTTCACATACCCCGACTTGCTCTCCATGAGACACACAGACAGGGAGAGAAACTTGGGGTCAGAGCGCAGGGTCAGCCATTTAAACAGCACCCCTGGAGCAGCTGGGGTTAAGGGCCTTGCTCAGGGGCCCCAACAAAGTAGGATTCCTCTGCCAGCCACGGGATACAAACCTGCAACCTTCCAGCCATAGGTGCAGATCCTTACTCACAGAGCCACCTCACTGCTATGTAGACATGACTCATGAGCTGGCCTTCCTCGAGGAGATACTGTATATCCCATAAACTTTAAATCAAAAATAACTCCACTGAGAAATCCTGGACACTCTTCTGTTTTTCCTAATTTTGCGATTGTAATGTATTTTTGTTAACCTGTCTGCGTCTGTGGCTTTGGATGAACACATTTTGTTATAGCATGTACTTTCCAAGGTCTTGCCTAGGGACGCCAAAAACCTAGGGCCAGCCCTGCGTTAACATATTTAAAATAGTTCTATCAGTCTTTATAGGGTGTCATCTTGCACTGGATAACATTAATATGGCCACAAATTTCCTTTCAACCACAAACTGCTCTTTTCCATTTTTGTAAATAAATACACTAACTTTGGTGGTATCAAAAGGCTTCAAAGGCCTCAAATGTTTTATTCCATCAGCATGTAGTTTTCTCACATCTTTGTTTCAAAATGAATAGTGTGGTGACAATTTTCAGCCTCATCTACAAATATCTTGTCTGTCAGGGGAATGTGTACCTTGTGCTGTGTGTGCACACGCGCTCAGTGATAACCCAGGCTGTATCTATGTTAAACAGGTAGAGCTCATGCAGGGTCATTCGCTCAGGCAGGTTACGGCCTACAGCAAATCAGATGTGTTGCTTAGAAACCGAGGATATCTTTGCCGAGCCATTTGTTATCTTGAGCGTTGTTCTACGGAGAATGGATGATTAACAGCATTTTGACATCCATCACCAATAGTTGTTTGTTTTGTGTTTTTTTGTCTCAGCCAGCCCTTTTCACCCTTGAGATTAAGAACAGAATGTCATTGCTGAAGGTCAAAACTACATTCGCCTCCAATTTGTTTTCAGCTACAAGATAGAAAACCATATGGTTGACATTCAATGTGGCACTGTTAGTGCTCAGAGTAGCAGAAGCAGGCCTGGTGTTCATGCCATTCTTTTGAAATATATGTTGCACCTACAGGAATCAGTTTCCAGTTAAATGTCTCATTTGTTGTCATATTGGTACTAGAGAACAATTTTCTTCACAAGTCGTTACCAATGTATGGAATGGAGTAGGCAGCCAAGCTGTGAAGATGGAAACAATACTGTAGTTCTAAATTAAGCATGATTGTGATAGACTCACCCACACCTTGTATATATTTCATTCATTTTGTAATCTGCCATCATGGTGTAATAATAATAATTAATAATTGCTTACACTTATATTGTGCTTTTCTGGACACTCCACTCAAAGCGCTTTACAGGTAATGGGGATCCCCTCCTCCACCACCAATGTGCAGCTCCACCTGGATGATGCAACGGCAGCCATAGTGCGCCAGAACGCTCACCACACATCAGCTCTCAGTGGGGAGGAGAGCAGAGTAATGTAGCCAATTCATAGAGTTTACAAACAATAACCCCTATAAAAGCTCTTCGGAGCACATAGCTGAAATGACAACTGCTGTGACCACTCTAACCCTAGCCATCATCTTCAAAGTGTCAAAATGGAGACTGTTAATTCTTTCAGCAATGATTTTCTGTTGCATTTTACCTAGGAAAGTCATAGGTGAAAAAAATTAAAAATAAAAATACTCCATAAAACATGTACCCTCTCTTGGTTTGCTAAGTCTCTATTTGAATGTTGCTGCATGATTACTGCATTATCCCTTCTTAACTGCAATACAAGACATTATAGCCCTATGCACAATTCTTTATATGGGACATGTGCAAATGACAAAACTTGGTACTCCAAATTACTCCAGGAATTTTCTCCTTAAACGTCAGATATATTTGGAAGAAGGTTTATGTTGCACAATTGATTTTATCAGTAAAACTGACGGTTTACTGGCAGGTTTCTGGCCTGGCCATTCTGAGGTGACTGCCTGGCCCAGAGCAACCACTAAGAGCCATCTTGTGCCATTGCAGGATTAGGAAACCAAATCCTGTCTCATTTCCATGATTTTCATTAAAAACTCATTACAAGGGGAATCACAGGGCCAACACTGTGCTACAGTGTAATTGAAATATGATAAAGTAGACTAAAAATGTTTTTTTTTTAATTTACAGTACATTTTACAGTACATTTACAGTACATTTGCCCAGTTTGTGAATTTACAATTGTGGTTATTTACATCATAATCACATACAGTACAATTATTAAGGGTTTGGAATTGATACTGAACTTCATCACACCTGTGCAGCTGTAAATTGCAATGGCACCTCATATCTCATGTAATTGATCAGCTTCATTTAAATCATGTTGCTACATGATTGCAAGCAGAATGTGGAGCAAAGGCAAGACTGCGTGCAGAGTTTTAATTGTTTCACCACGTATAATAGGTCAGCAGTACAGAAACAAATTATGGAGTGTGGGGACAGTGGTGTTTGTTATTCTTTACTCCAGTCCCCCTGCATCTCTTGTATAAATAAGACATTTATGAGAACGTTGTCTGACAGGTATAACAATATTTCAACATGTCATCCTTTTACATATAGTACAAGATTAGGCAAGTAACACAGATCCCGTCTTCAGTCATACAGCCATCCTAGTTAAGAAGTAGCACTTGTATACTTAAGAAAACTTCATCATGATCATCATGTACATTAGTGTAATGCAAGGTGAATTATATCTTTAAAGCTCAGACAGGTACAGTATTTGATATTATTAACTAATACCAAATACACTAATTACCTCATGACGGGAGGCACAGGCAACATTAAAGAGAATTTCAAATATTCTTCTCTTTAAACACTTTTAAAGAGTTTGTGAGTTAAAAACTAAATTAAGAGGACCCCGATGAAGATGGTAATTAGAAGATTGGGTTTCCTGCTGTGACATTCATTTGAAAGCTATGTGATGTGTTCAGTAGCAGACACTGATAAAAGCAAATTATTTCCTAACAATCAGAAACTTACCCACTTATACAAACAGATTTCTTAACTGTGCTGATTTTTACACAGTACTGGGGCACCAGGAACTGTATCTCAGTATTTAAACAAAGGGATATACTGTAAATCCCTTGCCTCCACAACGAGGTATGTAGAGTATAACACCACATACAAACAACAAGAAAAGGCTTTAATCCATAACACTGCACTGTTAAGCTTCAGACTGGTTCAGATTGCGCTGGTTAAAGATGATAAAGTGGCTTTTCTCCTCAATCATCTTTGATACTGAAACAACAAAGAGAATAAACAAAAGAAAAGGCAGGGAACACAGCCTTGCAATTAAATGAAATCATCAGGTTATGCAATGGACAGAAACCTGGAATCTACCTACAATTAACCTTTCCATATGAAATGCCACTGAATCCAGATATTACAGTGAATAGGAATGAACAATTCTGTCCTATCATTATCCACAGTGCCTCTGTATGTCAGTGGTTCCAATCAATCAATAGTGTAATTACCAGGAAACAGCACTGTGCTGCTTGGTGTTGTAATTTCAGTTTAACTCGATACATATATGTCTGAGAAATTAACATATGAGACGGGATTGTGCAATCGCTGGAGTTAATACACATAATCATTAGAAACTGTTTGAACAATAGTTGTTGACAGATGACTGATCAAAACTTTGTTCCTTAAAGAGGGTTCTTTTCTCAGTTGTGAACAGCATTATGCAAAAATGCTGAAATTTGTCAGATTTCATGCAGTTGATGTAAGGTTGCAAAAAACAGATTATATGCTTTATTGGGAGTTCAGTGGTTACACCCTTGTGGCTGACTGGTAACAGAAGTATCTGTAATATACTATCATGCACATCACTGTACAGTATATCACCTCAATCTTTATTTACTTTTTGAAAACAGTCATTTTTCGTCACTCCACTATTCCCAAAATATTTATTCACTGAGTTCAAGAGCATACCTACGGTGCAACAATATTAAAGTAGTTCTGTATGTTGACTAAAAATGTAAAGAGTGAATGGTAATGGGACAGCCATAGGATATAATTGAAATGTACTCATTTTTGCTTCACCACCCTTAAACCAAAAGAACAGGAAAGGTTGTTGTTCAGTGACTTTGTATGATGCATAAACATTACTCAAGGACCACCAATCACAAAATAAGACTGTCCATCAAGAAACAGCCCTTGCATTTTATCTTTGAAGAGACATGTGCTATTTGTCTGGACTACCCGTCACGTTCAAAAATAGATACATTGATATTTGTCTTTGCTAGGTAAAGACACATGTTCACCATGATCTCAAGAGCATCAGACTGATACCCTGAAAGGCTTATTTCTACCATAGATCTCAATTTATTTAATTTCCGTCATTAGAGTCATTGAACATATTTCCCACTGCTTTCTAGGATTTGCAGTATTTCGAAAGAGTAATGCATTTTATTCTTATTTATTTCTATATAAATGGAATAATTAATTATGTATTATTATATTATACCTGCTATATTGGCCAACTGTGTCTTAACGTCTATATGTCCAGATGAAGTGCACCGCCCATTAAGTTATTCATCTTTGGACACATTGCAAATTCTACAGCTGTTGTACAGTATGTACAGGAGCATCCGTGATCAATGTACAGGAGCACCAGCACTGATCAGAGGGAAGCATGCCCATTGCTAATGTCACAGTAGGTACTCCGGAAGTCACAAGCATTACTCACTGGGAATAAAGAGAGCTTTGGCCAACTAATAGTAACCGATGGCGATGCTGAGCCAGTAGTGATTCACAATCACTGAATGCCATTCACAGTCGGCTAGTGACAAGACAAGGTTCTGATGTGCAAAATCTGGACAGCTATTGAGTAAGCCACTCGTGCATCTTTACTGTATCTTTGGAAAGCTTGAAAAATGATGAACTTGTCCAATCGGTCAATGTATTAGATCAATAAAATAACTGAGTGATTACATTAGAACTATAGTACAATGTTAAAGATGGAATGAAGCACCCCTAGGTCTGAATCCTTCCTACTTAAGGACAAAGCTGAACATCTGGATCTGTCATGAACGGTAATGCAGCAGATTGGCCAGGGTCTGTGTCTTTAGAGCAGTTTCAGCCACAGTGTGCTAAGTGTGAAAGTCGCTCTGCAAATAGACAAAGGTCATCGACTCTGACAATCCAGCTCCAGAAAATGTGTTGTAATAAAGAATAATCCTGAAAAATGTTGGTCGGCCTTCTGACAAGGGCTTTGGGAGGATTCTTTTTATTTCCATGTTTGTCCCTTGGGAAAAAAGGATGTCTACTTAGGAGATTATTGGACGAAAATCTGTCCTGAATTAAACCTTAAATATGACAAGGGAGTGACAGTTCATTTAGATCATGAAAATCGCTGCTGGGATATTGTGCAGGAGTGCCAGACTGCCGAGTTAATGCTGTTTCTGGTATCTCTTGACAAGAGGCCTTCTGGGATGCAGAATTTTGAAATGGGCTGTGAAGCGGGAGTTCAGTTAGTCAATGAAAATTTATATAACATACATATATAAAACTCCTTATTATCTGGAACAGAAAAGGCGCTTTCATTTGTTTTATTTCTAAGGCCCATTGTATAATCATTGAAGTCACTGCTTTTTCCATCTGTCTGTCATTCCCATAAATCAGGACACTAAAAAAAGGAAAGTTTAGCGAAACCCAGCCAACTGGATATTTCTTTAAATATAAATGATATTTTACCCTGTAAAGAAAACAAAACAGATTTAATTTACTGTAATACTGTACATATACACTACACTTTTTCATAATGACCAGGTATTTTATATAAATTAAATCATAACATAGCTTATGTAAGGAAAAGAGTTTGGGGAATTCTGTGGACATATTCATAGGAAAGAACTTAAAGAGCACTTGCAAACTAGGCTCAAGGGAAATAACTATATTTTGAAACTATTTCTGGTTTTATTGTGAGCTGCTGTTCTTGTTTTGCTAACATTTTTATATAAATTGTATTTTTTCCTCCCAATGGTTGCTTTCAGACTCATTCACATTCATGTACACAAATCCCTGGTGAGCACTGAGCCAAAGGAATTCTACAGGCATATGTTCTTAACCTTCAGAAATTCCATCAGAACACAGTGGGCATTTTGATCATTTTCAGCATCATTATGGTCTGCCTTAGAAGCATAATAATATAGGAGTGAGAAAAAGGATGTGAAGCAGCCATATGAAAATAAGCTGTCACAACACCAACTGGTATCAGTGTTCCCATCTTATGAGCAGAGCATTTCAAAAAACCTTTAGAAAAGTGAACCAGATAGTTGTTCTTTTTTCTATTTCTGTACAATATAACAGGACATGAGATGTAAGTCCCTTCTTCAGATAGACAAGTTTATCTGAACAATTGTCTGACTCCTTAGTTGTAACAAGACACTTTCAAAAGATTAATAGACCAACTTATCTGTTACTCATAGTCTCAACTATTCTAACTTTCAAACCTGACAAAACTCAGAATTTCTGTCTAGACAGTGTTTTCTGGTTGACTTTACGAACCTTCCACTGATCTTTCAGCCATGTTGGAAATACTTTTTTGTTTCTTGATTGTCAATAGTGCTGCATCTGCCTTCAATAGATCTGACAGGTCACCTCTGCTTAAAGTGACTCATAGGTCAATGGTATAGTGCTTCCCAAATCCTATAGAACATATTGTGGTTAAAGGTCAGATGCCCTCAAGGAGCTGTATTTAAAGAATCTAATACAAACTGAACTCTTTCATCCTCTATGTTCTGTCCTAGTACAAAGTCTCTTCTCAGCAAAGGTGCTTTGTAGAAGTAATTATTTGGATTTTTTTAAATGTTTAATTTAAAGAATATACTGTCAGCTTTGACTTTGACTGTCAGGATGACTTTGGTCGGCTTCGGCTCCGGCTCCTTCTTTTCATATAGTTTGGGATTTTGTTGGTTTGTGTTCGTCTCTTTGTACTTTCCTTTGTTTGTGTGCTTATCCTTGTTTTGCCACTACCTTGCCCTAACGTGTTATATGTCCAACCTTTGTGTTCTTTTGTACCCTGTTCCTGTTGACTACTCTCTTTTTCCCTTATTTGTATTCCTAGTTCACTTGTGTATTTGTGTGAACTTTTGTGTATAGGGTTAGTTTAGGTTGTTGGGTACATTCTACACACTTAATTGATTTTGTATTAGTAGGGGTGAGTGCCGTTTGTCTTGTATGGTTTTGGGTAGTCAGTGAAGGTTGGCTAGGGCATTTGAAGACGCCGAAGACCACGTGTTTCGGATTTTCTTTTGTAGTTAGGTCAGCTTCCCTCACTTTCTTAGCCAGTTCTATTTGTAAAGTTTTATTTGTAAAGGTGCCAAAGTAAAGTTTGTTTTCTTTACTTTGGCACCACTCTAGTTCCTTTTCACTGTGTGTTATTGTGTCCTATTACATACCAGTCACTTATTCACCTTAAAATAATCACTTTTGCCCCAACCCTTGTTGACATGCTTCCTAGTTCCTCACCAGAACCCACCTGCATCCAATATCTTAAATGTTACACCCCTTTACCCCTAGACACTTGGGGTCGTAACACACTGTAATGGATTTGTCTAAAAGTGTTTGTTTTGTAATTCAGAGGTAATATTGTCTGTATTGCATTGCTGTTTGTGCAATTAGCAAGCTGTATTACCAGTTTAAGAATTAAGAACATTAGTGCAATTAGTGCAGTGCTGTGCAAGCATAATTGAAAGACGTAGTTGAAAGCTGAGAGATCACAGGTGTAGGTCCTGAAAGGAGGTATGAAATACATAGATTGTTGCCTGAACTTAGGAGCAATCACAGAGAATGAGCTCTGGAGAAGTGATCAAAAAGCCATCACAAAGGTCACTAATAAGAGGAGGACATTTGGTCCTTTTAACCCTATTTGGTGGTTAGTAGCTACTTGATCAAAGGAACTCATCCAGCATTTCCATCTTGAAAGAAAAAGCTTCTAAAACATGTAGCAGAGTTTGAAAAATAGCAAAACACAGAGCAAAAAAACAGAGCGGGACCCATAAGTGGGAGAGACTGAGGTTTAAAGAAGAGATAAGGGGAGGGGAAAGAGAAGAGATTGAAGACTAGGCAAAAGCAGGATGGTTAAGACAATGATAGCCTAGAACCAGGGCTTTGGATCAGCTGCATGAAGCAATAGGGAGATAAATAGAGGTTTTGGTGTAACACAGACATATGAGAAAAGACCGGGTGAAAAATTCGGGAAATGTTCGAATTGGTGGGAAGCATTAGAAAGGAGTTACAATAATTTAGGCGGGGGGATCATGGCTTCGACTAGCAGTTGTGTGGACAGATGGTAAATAAAGGGGAAGAATTTGAGAACACCGATGAACAAGAAGCAATAGGAACAAGCTAAAAAATGTGTTTGAAGTAGGAAGGAGTAAAAAGACATACCTTACTAATCAATAATGATGCCGGAAGAAGCTGATATACAGTAACTGAATTGAAGCAGCAGGAGAAAAGGGATCTTTACCTTTGAGACGCGTATTAATACTTCAATACCAAAAAACTGTTTGTTGAATGCAAGTAAATGACTAGCACTGTACATACTGTATAGCATAGACGTTGTCTGTGAAACATTTAGGGTGTATATTAGTTATTTATTAGTTACTGTATAAGAGCTAATAAGTGCCTAGAGCTTTATACAGGATTTGTCTGTCTGTTATGTGCTATTACTGTATCTATCCATCCATTTTTTAACTGCTTCTTCCAAAGTAGGGTCACAGGGCACCTTGATCCTACTGTATCTCAGTAAGCTACATGCTCAAGGCAGGGTTCACCCTGAACGGTATGCATTGCCATCAATGTGGAAGGAAACTGGAGCACCCAGAGGAAACAACCAGGAGAACAGACAAACTCCATGCAATTAGCACCCCAGGCCCAGAATTCAACCCATGGGTAAGCACTAGGAGGCAGCAGTGTTGACCACTGCACTGCCAAGCCATCCATGTGCTGTTATGTCTTTCATCACGAACTAATGCATGGCTTACTTTTAGCTGCAAAACAAGTTTGAACAGTAATATTGCAGTTCAACTAAAGCAACTGAAATGTTTCAAATGGCAGCATACAAATTGAGATAGTCTGCAATCCTCTGGTACATTTTCAGTCAAAATAGCTGCATTGCATCTTATATGTTTCCAGCTATTTCTTAGTTTGTGCTCCCAGCAGCTGTTCTCTTTGAATAGTACCAAAAAGAAAGGGTAGCTCTGACTTTCCTAAGTTACACAGAAAGTTGTAGATCTCCTTGAAGTAGGGTAATGTTGAACCAATAAAACTTTTATCAAAGAAGAGCAACCAAGCAACCAAACACTTTTAAAAACAAGTTTCAAGTATCTACCAATGGATTTAAGAAAATGTTAATACCACCTGCTCCCTTTGGCATGCAACTACCAACTAAAACTTCTTAGATGTTTCCTCAAAGACCACTTCTGACAAACAAACAGTATGAAGTATGTATGTAACATACTTGTGCAAAGAAAACACCAACTTCCATTATATGAGAAAGAAAAATATTCTCACTGTATGTGGAGTTTTACAGTATATGAGTGAGGTTTTGAATAGTTAATAGTTAGCTCTACTTTCTAGTCAATTCAAACCACAAAGAGCATAATACCTGATGAGGAGCTAGTGTTGTCCACAGAGCCTTGTTGCCAATTCAGCATGGCTACATTGAGTAACAGCAGTTTGGCTCTGAAACGTATGTAGCAGTAAAAAGATGTGCATTGATTTGACCCCAACTGAATTCCTTATTGAGGGGCTAACTGATCCAGATATGCTCCAGAGGACTGTGAGGGCTATGTCTATTGATTTATAAGCACAGTTTGAGTCAGCCACAGTCTCTCTTAATCCCACCTTTGCCAGAGGTAAGGTTATAATCACTGTCTGATGGATGAAGCCATGCTTGAAGCTCAATGTTGCTCATTTGGAGTTGTATCTTTTAAAGCCTTATTGTAATCATTATAAATCAGATTGGTGCTTTTATTAGGTTACCCAGCTAAAAAAGGAAGATGCAACTACATTATATTTTCTTGTGTTTAGAACCTTCTTTTCAGTATGTATTCAGAAGAAGACACTTTTGTACAGAAGGGACTTCATATTTGATTTTCTGAGTGATTATTTAACCCATAATAAAAAAGGGCTATATATATTGACAGGCATTAAAAAGACAACAAATTGCATTGGTTTCGAATACTCATTTCTTGCAGTTTTATGTACCGTGTAACTGGTTTGCATCAGATGAGTATTTCTAAAGAAAAATCACGTGTCCTCGGAATTTCACAGGGGTTGGTATAAGGAGTCTGCATATGTTTACTGTGCATGAAGAGGTTCGAGTTGTGCAAGCTGCAAAGGAGCTGGTAAGGTGTAATTCAATACTGCCAAAACTGAAGGAAAACACAGTCCCTGCTTGGTTCAAGCCGTGAGGGAGAAAGAGTGAGGAGGAATAAGAAGTAAAGGGGGTGGGCAAGGGGAACAAGAAAGAACGTGGCAGCTGAGAAGGAGTGTCAAAATGAAGGGAAATAGTAGGTGATCCTGGGTTTGCATGGGAGATCCTCAGGGATCTACAGTATGACTCAGAGTGTCCTAAAGACTGGAATCCTCTTGACCTTGATGAAGGATGCACGCTGGTCACACAAGTCAATGCTTCATGATATAAGGGCTTTTAACTGCATACATCAGTTCTGAAAATTGCTATTATGGCATTGAAACACTACATCGTATGCAGTAACTTTATGGCATCGAAACCCTAAATGTGATAACTAAGTTGCTTTCCCAAACAAACAATTAAGTGTGTTCAACAATTGGGTGTGAAGAGGGAACAGAATTTTCCAACACATTGGGGGAAAAAATAGAAATGACTTGGAGTAAAGAGGCCAAATTAAATCAATTGCTTACAAAAAAAAACATCCACCATCAGCAAATTTACATCCTAGTGAGATGCCTGTCCTGGAAGAACAGAGGTCAAGGGACCACACAAGGGGACACCAGTCCAGCGCAAGGCCACAGAGGAAAGGGCAGTCTGGTGTTATCAAGCACACTCAGCCAGCCTGTCTTTGGGAGGTGGGAGGAAACTGGAGAACCTGGAAATAACCCCCATGAACACAGGGAGAACATGCAGACTCCACCTCTGAGGCCTGAATTGAAACCAGGGCCTTGAAAGAGTGATGAAGCACCTCTAAAACAACAGTTCTCGTAGTAGTAATAATACAACTTAATTTTATACACCCACACCATGGCATTTCTTTTCAGTTTGGAATAAACCTTTACTCGTTCCTATTAGTTTTATGCTGTGTATGCATTAATTGGGTACTTCACTAATAAGCAGTGAAACTACAAAATCCTAATTGAAAAATTAATACATTTTCATTTCATTGGTTGGCCTGTATTCTGTGCCGATATTGATCTATTTTCTGCAGTTCTAACGATAAACGCCTTGAAAAGAAAATAAAGTGTGCAGTGTACAAAACAGTTTTACTAGTCTTCTCTCTCAATTAGAGCTGCACTTAATTTGACTTTTTTTTTTCCTTTGCATTAATGGAATCTGAATTCTGTGAATTCTGTGTCCGACTCCATTTTCCTTTCCTTTTTGGCATGTTTGTAATTAAATTCTGTCCTTGGCTACAGGATTACTGTTGTGAGTTAGACAACATTACCCAAAGTCCGCCGCTTCAGCTGCTTTATCAGTCGAAGGTGTAATTTCTTCTTTTTTTCCAGTTTCAGCTCAGAGTGACTGGTTTGGCAGATATTAGCTCCTTCAACACTCCCCCGTCTCTCCTGGCAGATAAAATTATAGTGAAAATTGGATGTGGTCACTGAGAGACAAGCAGACTGAGAAATCGGAATTATTCCTCATTTGTATGTAATTTAAATTCTACCCATCGGTTTTGAAAAATGCCAGTTTTGTCCGTAATAAGAAGATTAAAAGCGTGTATAATTTTGTCAGGCTACTGCGGGAACCATGGACAGCGAGCTCTGTTCTGTGGCCTGTCAGCTCAAAGTCTGCACGTCACAATTAAAAACTGTCACCACACTTTCCAACCAGTGCAGCAGGGCTCCTTTCAGGACTATTGGTTCAGCTTCATCCACCTTATCTCTTATCCCTTTAGCCAATGCTATACACAGTACATTGTCCCAGTGGCATTGTGCAGCAGGCTGATCTTTGAGTGGACTGTTAACCTGCAGACTTGCCACTAGAGGGAGTTATGTCCTCTGTTACAGTATATGTAAATAGGCACAGTGGGTGACATTTATGAAACATATTAATGAGATTATTGGTGGTGGTTGATTTCGCTTTCTGACACGAGGTGTAATTTCCAATTATCCCAAATTTCCCCCTGGCCTTCACCAGTCATGGCCTCCTAATAATCCCCACCTATGAATTGGCTTCATCACTCTGTTCTCCTCCCCATTGAGAGCTGGTATGTGGTGAGTGTTCTGGCACACTATCGCTGCCATCGCATCATCCAGTTGAGGCTGCACGTTGGCGATAGTGGAGGGGAGTCCCCATTACCTGTAAAACGCTTTGAGTGGAGTGTCCAGAAAAGCGCTATATAAATGTGAGGAATTATTAATTAGTCATGTTCAGTAACATCAATGGTTTCCACAGTGTTAGTTGATGGTTGGGAGTTCAGGTCCCTTGAGCAATCTTATTTAAGATAACTGTTGGGTGATCTCTAATTCTTTAAAGTTTTTGCCTGTGAGGATTTGTCATCAGCTATGACCCATTTCGAGGCTTAATATTGATCTACAACAAAGTTAGCCAGATCTTGACAGATCTAGAAACCTAAGCAATACTGGGTCTGGTCAGTACTGCAATGGGGGAGCACCAAGGAAAACCAGGTTGCTGCTCTATAGGATCTTGGTAGAGCAGTAGATGTCACTCTTTCCTCTGTGTCAGAATTTCTACACCATGGGCACAGTATACTGACAATGGAGACATTCTTTCTCTTCACTGACAAGACAGACCAAACCAAGAGTCCTGACTCTGTGATCATTAAAGATTGCATGACAATGTTTGTAAGAGAAGGGGTGTCAACCCCAGTCTTTGCTATACTCCATGTTGGGAGTGTCACAAAGTGATGACATTTCCCACTTCACCTGATCTGCTGTGTAGTTTGGACACAGGTGCAGAAAGGTTGAACATCGTGTGACCGTCGCAGTTCCGCGCGGGCTCATGCCCTCTGCCACCCCGTTCCGTCCCGCAGCACCTGAGGAGCAAACCCAGGTCTCTGGCGTAACGCAACGGGGAACCAGCCGCATGAGCTAAAGGAGACCTGCTGAGGTCCCTGCTACGCGCAGTGAGGGCCACGACATCACCGTATCCAAACAAGCTCCGCTACAACTGCACTCAATTGTGGATGAAGTCGGTCTCGTCTATTTGCTCTATGAAAGCAATTACTATTACACAAGTCCAAAGCTGGCGTTTGGAGTACTGAGAACAGCAATAGCACTGCCTGTAAAAGTTTCTTGAAAGACGTTAAAGAGTGTTCTACCTTCCTCTGTCCCAGATTCGCTGCAGTCAGTAACACGTGCCTACACCTGTCCTGAAAAAAATTAATTGCTTGCCAGTCTCAGTCCCATTGATTTCTGGGGCCTTTTGTTTCTTGCAAAGCTGTACTTTGTGAGGTCTGTCCTTTCAAAGCAGCCTAGCCTCCTACAAGTGAAGGCTTCCTCCTTACTAGAATGTTTTTTGTGTTCTTGGCCAAAACTGCATGATTCTCATTCTTCTTTCTTTATGACTCATCCAATCATCTAGAATCATACGTGTTTGATCCTTTTAAATGTTTTTTTTCCCTTTATAAACATCCAGACTCCTATTCAGCTTACTCTATAAATTGTATTTTTATTGTACTGTAATCTGAGCCTTGCATTTGCACTATATGTTTTGTTGTCGCTGAACGGTTGAGAGAAAAAAAAGCATCTTTAATCTTTTCTGAAATGTTACCAGTCAGTCTCTATTAATGTCCTTTCAATTTTCTTACAAGCCACACGGATAAAAAAAAATCAATTTTCTGGAACTCATTTTTTAAAAAAATTGAAAAAAAGATGCATTACAATAACAATAAGAATAAATCTAAATTCCAATGCATATTTCATGTTTTTATTGACTGGCAGTATAATCAAATAACACAGCAGGAATTATCAAGTGTTTTCTCCCTCATCTTAACAGTCTGTTAATATTATCTGAGTCAGGCATTACAGCTCATTTAAGATCCTCTGCTGATGCTCTGACCACATGGTAATGAAGATGTGTGTGTTAAAGGAATGTCCTCAGTACCAATTCCCATCATCACACTTGTCCTTTGTTGATGGGTGAGTGACAGATCTCTAACAATGGTAAAAGAAAACAAGTGAAAAAATGACCTTATAGGAAAGAGAAACATTTACTGCCCTGTGTTGATTTTACCCAGTACAGATGGCATTTAATTGAATTGCTTCAGTGGTTTTGTTCCTTTCCATAGGATTAAGAAAAATATCCTTTGGCTTTCCTTTTTTAAGAAAAATGTTTTTTTACAGTGACTTAAGAAAAACTGTTGCACCGTTTTTTAAGTTGAATATATTGTGACAATATTAAATAGGAGAACAGTAGAAAAACATTTGAAAGACACTGAAAATGCCCAAGCTGATCTTTAACAAGTTGAAGGGATACTGTATCTTACCACCCAGAAACTGTCTAGGTCAGGCTTTTCTTCCAAAATGTGCAACCAAGAAAGTAGAAAGATGGTTCGGGATGCCATCATAAGGAACATGGCTACTTTGAACAAGGTATAGAGTTCATTGGTTGAGAAATGACAGTGTTCACAAACCAACATCCTATCACTCCACAAAGGAGATGTTCATGACAAAGTGATCAAAAGACAGAGAAAAAACATCTCAAACGTCATGGAGTTTTCAACAAAGCATCTAAGTGATACTGCAAACATGTGACAAAATGTTTGTGGTCAGACAAGACAAAACTGAACCTTTTTGAATACAATGCAAAGCATTATTGTTTGGTAAAAATACCACACACACATCACCCAATCAACACCTTATTCTAATTATCAAGTATATTGGTGATAACATTATCTTATGGTGCTGCTTTCTGTTAGCAGGAACAGGGAAGCTCATCAGGAACAAGAGAAAAATGCACAGATCAATGTACTGGCTCAGAGGAAAACCTGCTAAAAATAAGGTGAAAATTCGCCATTCAGCAGGACAATGACCCAAAAAACAAAACTGTCCTGAACTGTTAAACTGTACAGTTTAACAAGAAAGTGAGTGTTCTAGAGTGGACCAGTAAAAGTGCTGAACTGAACCCAGACAATTTCTGTCCATCTATGAACCTCAGCCAACTAATTTGAAGCTGTGTCATCACAAGGCATACACAGACACGCACACACCCTCAAAACCAAATTTTCCCAGAAACCAATGAACCCACCAGTATGTCTTTAAACTGTGAGAGAAACAGGAGCACCCAGGGGATACCAACCCAAATACAGGGGAGAACTTACACATACAGTATAGCACCCCAGGAATTGGGCCCAGAACCCCAGCACTGTAAAGTTGTGATTCCAATCACTGTGCCACTGTGCTATCAATAGGGACTCTTGCTGTCTTTCTGGCATTTAACTTCTTTCATGACTAAAAACACATGTTCAAAATATTCACATTAAGAACTGCACACATTTGTAATGAAAAGGGTGTGAATACGTTTGCAAAGCACTGTATGAAAAAACAAGGTGCTGTTGTGTTTGCTTTCTCTCTGTGGATGTATACACACTGTAGATATGTATTCTTTAGTGTTAGACTATATAAATTGTAAAAGGAAAGTTTAGGAGGACGTCATACCTTCATCCTGCCCATTTGCACCTGCCAACATGTACAGTAAATGGCACTTACTCGCTTCAGCAGTTCATTTTGAATTCCTCCCTTGTCCACATCTTTGTCCTTACAGAAGCTCATCTCTCATTAAATGGCAGGGTTTGACAGTTGTCATTCTACTCAGGCAAGCAATCAATGCCAATGAAAGCTCACCATTTAAATGGCACCTCATCTCTGCCTTTAATTAAGGTTTCCGACCTACTGAATTGCTATTAGGCCAGGTAACATTCACCTAGTTAGCCAAGCTGGAACCTGGCAGCAGGGATCTCTTGGGTGGGCTTGGTCATGAAGGGCATACTATGGACCTTGCATGACATACTCATGCAAACAAGTCCCAGGGAGAGTAGTGCTTAATACAGGAGATAGAATAGGTTATGCCATTTGAATATCAGCAGATACATGTAGAAGAAGGTAGTGGCAGAAATAGACTGGGCTGCAAGTAATCAATGCAGGAGGCTTTTTCAAAGTGAAAGCCTCATACTGTATTAAACACATTCCTTACTAAATTCCAAGTGCAAGAAAGGTACAGGCACTGCTCCAGTGATTGACATACCAGGAAAGTGCATAGGCCAAATTAGTTTATAAATGCACAGTAAGACATGCTGTAATCTTTGCACTCTTTTAGTAGTTTCCTCCAGCTTTATTGACTTACTTTCTAAAATGTTTCAGCAGATTCTGCTTTGCAGGAATAAACCTTGAGTCCATCCCAATTGAACCAGGCTGTGCAGCTGCTCTTGATTATATTTAACCCCAGCTCTGTCATTCTTGCACAAGTCTTTAATTAAGAAGTGAAAAACAACATGGAAAATGGACGGCTCATAGACAAGCGGAGCAGAAGTGCACGTAGAGTTCTCACAGGAGTGTAAAGGTGTGTAATGTGTATGGTCAAAGGTCTGGTGGCATACTTTCATCTACAGTACTTTAGTCCACTGACGGAGGAAAGGTGGAGTTCCTTAGTGCTGTTACCTCACAGCTCCAGGGTTGCTGTCTAGTCTTGGGATCCACAGTGGTATTTGTAGGTTCTCACTGTGTTTTCAGGGATCTGCCGGTTTTCTTCCCACAAAAACATGAGGATTTGATTTGCTTGGCCTTTCAGATTTGTCCCTTTCTTCTGTGATTGTGCAATGGACTGGAATCCTACCCAGACGTGTGCAGCCTGCTCTGCCCTCATCTGGATAAGCAGCTTTATGCTTGTGGATTAATCCACTTAGAATATGCACGATCTGTAGTCTCCAGTTCTTTTCCAGATTGGGAGACGTGCTGCTGAGAAAGCTGCATTAGCCTCCAAGGTGCGACTATAGAGAGTGAGCATTTAGCTGCACTTGTGTCAGACCGATATCAAAATTGTAAAAAGTGGCCCACCCTTCTTTATATTGTGTATGTGCACTGCTGTTGTTTGTGTATTGAAAATCTACAGTATGTAAGTCTGTGTTATATCTGTATATCGAGTGTTTGATCGGTTCTGTAGAAGGGAAGACCAGCACTTTATCTGATTGCAAATAGTATAGTATCTGGATTGATTATAAAATTTGGCTTGTCTGCTAGTACTGAATCTGTAAAGCAGAATTTCACATTCCGTCACAGAGCATTTTTCCTGAGGACAGTGAGATGTTGTGTATTGTAGTACTACAAAATGAAAATCAGAGCAGTATGTATGATGCTAATCGATATTTTTCAACCCGCGGAATCAGGCTTTTGTTATGTAAAAATACTGCCTAACAGAAAAAAAAAATCTGCATTTAGCTTGTTCCACACATGAAGAAAAAAGCTTTGTGGTGCATGTCAGCAAAATGTATTCTATTCTATCCATTTTGTTAAGATTCAAGGAAATAAGGTACAGTAGTAAAGACCCACACCATGGATCAGCCTGTTTCACAGATGATCAGACACACATACTGTATGACTTAGTAAAAATAACTAAAGTTGTCTTCATCCTTTGTTTCCTGTCTTTATCATAAGTCAACTCCTTTATAACTATTTCTGGTACTCAAAGCAATTGAACAGCTATGCTTGTGGGGAAATGCATGAAACCTACAGAAGTAAGGGGACCTATAGAAAGTAGATAAACTTCATTCAAAACAAATGCAGCTGCTTCTGTTTTCAGCCTATTTTAAGGCCATGATGTTTTTTTTTTACTCCTAGAAGGAATGTCGCACTTCTTGAGTGCACCAAGGTGTGTTTTCTGCCTTGCAGTTGTGTTTTATAGTAGTTTATTCTAATTAAATATATTACAGCATTAACATAAGATGTCGCATTGCATCTGGATGATTATTTTTTCTTAATGTGTTATTTTATTATTGCTTCTCTTATTAGCCTACTTCCTAGTTATTTGTTACAAATTCCACCAAATCCAATAAAGAGAATTTGAATTAAGGTGCTGCCCTAAAGGCACGAGCGATCTAAGGACATACAGCCATAATAGGCAAAGGGAGCAAGAACTACACAATAAGGAGAGAATGCTCTGTAGACAGAGGAATGGAGATATTAAAAATACACAAGTGTTTTAAAGGGATTCAAACACAGCTGGCGGGGTATTTTATCTTCTAATAATTAACTAGCTTAAGAGCTCATTATCCTGCACCAAGTTTTTTTTTCCTACAGTGATGAGGAGAAATTGCTATAGTTGAAGAGGGGAGAAAAAGCCAGGGGCCAAATCTTGATTAATCATGTGGGTCTCAGGGCAAGGACTTTGATAGTGTAATTCAAGTCCTTTGTGAGTGGCATGCTGCAGAGCACAAGCCAGGAGACTGTGGGCTCTCTGTGCCAGTGAGCAGGCATGAGCAGCAGACCGATTCTTAAGCGGATCTGGAGCTGGCAGCCTGCAGAATTGGCTGCATCAGAAGCATTGTCCCAGGAAGGAGGCTCTGTGATCTACACGGATTGCAGCTGCTAATGTTGTAGTCAGCCTGTCAGTCAGTCAGTCAGGGCTGCTGTTTGGCTTGCAATCCACGTCTTTTAACACCCCCACTCCCTTGTCAACAGTACAACAGCAGCTTTTCCTCCAAAAGTAGCACACCGACAGTGATCTGGAAAATCAGCCATAAAATATTGCACCTCAGCATGCACACCTAACATCACACCCCTGCAGATTTTGAATTTTATGTACACTTTCACATCTCTCCTTTTTAATTAATGTATCTTACTAGGTTATTCTAATATTGCTTTTAAGAGATCTCTTTATTGGCCATATACAATTTCTTGTACTAGGAATTTGTCTTTTCACATACCCCAGCTTGCTCTCCATGAGACACACAGGGAGAGAGAAGCTTGGAGTCAGAGCACAGGGTCAGCCATTTATACAGCACCCCTGGAGCAGCTGGGGTTAAGGGCCTTGCTCAGGGGAGTAGGATTCCTCTGCCGGCCACGGGATTCAAACCAGCAACCTTCCAGCCACAGGCGCAGATCCTTAGCCACAGAGCCACAGCTCCGCCCGACGCATTGATTTTAATTATTTTATATAATACAAGTAGTTGTAGCATTCATTCTTGAATTTTGTTTTTGGTCCAGTGCTTGTAGTATATTTATAATGTGGCGAATACTAAAGACGTTCAGGTAAGTAGCTGTGACAGCATGCGTAGGCTGCAAAGGAAGAAGTAATAGGTTATTCCATGCTGAAAAGAGAAGAAATTAAACACAACGTTGTGTTTTCTTTCTTCTCTTTTCAGCATGGAATAAACTTATTACTTCTTTCTTTGAATACTAAAGACACAAACAATACCATTCATTTTACTTCACACTTGCGGAGAACCTAAGTGTAATTCTGCCCTCATTATTCATAGAAATGTTGGCCAACTTAGTTCAAGATCTTGATGTACAGTACATGAATTGTAATCGATTCACAGCTATACTAAACAGAGTTAGTGATGTGAGCAGTGTGGGAATTGTGGTCAATGACAATACACATTAAAAACATCTTCTCTTTCACTCTCCTCAAATAATGCACCTCTGTTCTGACCTGAACATCACAGTACCTGGTTCCTCCATCCCATGTTTGAAGCACTATGCCAAGATTTGTTTTCATTCTGTGGCAAGGATGATCCTATTCTCTTGTTAACTTGCTGGGAACCCTACCTTACAAAGGTAAACAGTCCAAAAGACTATATTCAAACAACTTCTCTCTTACATTCAAGTAATTGTACAGTACAAGCTTTTCTAGTTTTATCAATGTAGACCATAATGCCTCATATACTGTATTGTTTCAAAGGTCTGAAACTCTTCATTAATAATATATTGGTGCTTCTAGTGCACATCACTTAGAGCAAAATAATCCACAATTCTTGTGTTTTCTTAAAAATAGCATTAGAGAGTTCAGTTGAAGAGTAGGGAACAGTGCAAGGAGACATCATTAGAGCTTCTGCTGGGCACGGTGATTTCTTATTTAAATGTATTCAAACTACATTTGTACACAGACCATTATGCAGACCTACTGCTGTAGAACAGTGTCTACATTAGTGCTTCACTGGCACTGTGATATGGGCTTCATTAACAAACCCTGGGATAACTACACCAACAGGCTC